>NC_057386.1:8216417-8816417 GCF_019320065.1 Cervus canadensis | reverse complement strand
AGGAACTGCCCCAAGCCTCTCTCCCAGCTTCCTGGGCGGTCCCTGGTTTGCAGACACATCAATCCAATCTCCGCCTCTGTTGTCCCTTGGCCTTCTCTCCTGTGTGTGTCTGGGTCCAAATTTCGCTTTACTTCTCCTTATAAGGGTAAGAAGTCATTGACTTCAAGGCCACACTCATCAGTATGATCTCATCTGAACTGATGATATCTGAAAAGACCCTACTCCCAAAGAAGTTCCCGTTCACAGGTACTTGTGGTTAGAACCTGACCATGACCTTTTGGGGGAAATGCAGTTTGGCCCACAATAACACAATCCATGCTGACACTGAGTTCTGCGAGCATCACACACTGTCCTGCCCTCTCCCATGTTTGACCCCTACGCCCAACACTGTAGGATAAAGTCGAGTCAACTGGGTCCTGCTGGCAACAGTGTGGCTGATGAGATGGTGAGCCTTGGTGAGATGACTGATCTGAAATTTCCAACCCTCCTGGGGACCATGGGATTGTCCATTTAAGCCCACGAGGACTACAGAGCAATGGGACACTTTGGGGAGAGGACGTTGGACTGAACCCCCAGGGCTCTGTGGGCACCTCACATGTCTAGCATCGGTATTTGGTCTCCAGGGTGACGTGTTAGCATCTCCTTATATCATCCAGTGGTGGGTGTGGACCCAGGCTGACCTGCATGTCCAAGGCCCTGGAGCTTAGAGCTTGAGCCAGATTTTAAGGGAGACCCCAAGAAGGCAACTAACACTAAGGGATGCCAGCCAGCCAGTTGGGCACCCTCATCCTGGCCATCCTGTGGAACAGGGAAACCAAAAAACCATTTGTGGGGGGTAGCTTTACACAGTGGCTGGTTCTTCCCAGTGATCATTTCTCAGGCTCATTGTCCTCATTCTTTGGAAGAGGCTCCCAGCAGGAGCATCCCCAGGTGTCCAGGTGCAGCCAGCTCACCCTTTATACTTGCTCCTTCTTCCCTGTTTCACCCCCCAACCCCCGCCACTCCATCATCCTGGGGTCACTGCCCAGAGAGCCTGCTACCTCTGACTTAGGGAAACTTGAGCCGACACAGCAGTGAGGGCATCTGTGTGTTTGCAGGAAGGGGCCCTCCGTGGAGAGCAAGCTGTTTGGGGGGATGAGGCATGAACACATCTGTGCATGGAGGCTGGATGGCAGCCATGCAGAAGGAAAGGCAGGAGACGTGGAGGAGTCAGATGGAGAGACGGTGGGTCGGGCCAGAGCCTGGGGGGCGGCATGGCACCTCCAGGGCCAGACATGGTCTGGGGAGTGAGGGGGGAACCTGAAGTCTCAGGGCAGGAAAGAGAGGTGAGAGAGTCCTGAGCTGCTGAGAAGGAAGCCTGCATCTCCCCATGGCCTGGCGGCCAGTGGGCTATGAGGACGGGAGTGGCGAGAAGGCTGCCAAGTTCTGATCCCTCCTGGCACATGCCCCATTCCCCAGTTGGCAAGCAGCCTGACTTTTTTTGTTTGTTTGTTTGTTTTTTGACCACACCTTGCAACATGTGGGATCTTAGTTCCCCGACCAGGGCTCTAACCCTCGCTCCCTGCAGTGGAGTCTTAACCACTGCGCAGCCAGGCAAGTCCTGGTCTGACCCTTCTTGATCCCGTTATCCTATCACCCTACTTGGGAGACTAACTCCTCCCCTTTGAGACAACAAGCGAGAAAGTGCTTGGAAAAGAAAAGCCTCGTTGGCTGTTTACGGTTTTACGACGTATTGCGCGCTGCGTGATTACACTGTCAAACATTAATAACTGGGCTACTCCCAGATTCATAATAATGATCAATGGCTCCGGGACGATTAAAATGCCATCGTAAGTGTTTACGTTATTCTCTTGGGTGAGTGGAGCTTGGGAAAGGGTTGGGGTGGGGGGGGGGGAAGGAAACTAGGAAGCAGACTAACTTCTGAAAACAAGCAGAGCTGGCAGGAGTGTCCTTCCGTCCCCTGGAGCAGAAGTGGGATCCGGGTGTGTCCTGGTCTGAGGTCGCTGTTCCGGGCGTTTTCTTATCTGACACTCACAGCAGCCTGGAGACAGGTGGACTCAATGCATTTACACCTCTGAAATGAGTCTCTTTAGGGGAGAGGCAGGGAGAGGGTGTGTGTGCGTGTGTGTGCATGCCAGTCACGTGTACCCGAAGTCCAGGGATACACTGACACAGGGCCTGATGGGTTAATTTTGCCCCCCTATTTCCTTTCTCGGAAAAGGCTGTGTAGACCCAGCTGCCCCTGGGGGGCTTGTTGCTGCTGCTGCAGCTGCTAAGTCGCTTCAGTCGTGTCCGACTCTGTGCGACCCCATGGACTGCAGCCTACCAGGCTCCTCCATCCATGGGATTCTCCAGGCAAGAGTACTGGAGTGGGGTGCCATTGCCTTCTCCGGGGGGCTTGTTAGAACCAGGTTAATGAGCCTTGTCCGCAGCTTGTGATGGGTCCCTCTGCCCTGCACCTTCTTCCCTTCTGCAGGTGGCCCTCTTTGTGGTCACTGTGTTGCCCAGCGGTGGGGATGCTTGTCGTGATAGCAGTTGCTCTGAGGCTTTGTACTATGCACACGTCCTGCCAAGACGATCCTGCACAAGACAGATTCTCTTCCCTGTTTCCATTTTGTTGTCTGTGGCAGGTTGGGTTCTTGGCTCCACTTCTTCCTTCCCTCCCTGGATAGAATCTCACATTTTCGTCTTTCGAGTGGGGCCTTGCAGTGCTCCACATTAAGAGGGGGCAGGATTCACCCCCACCATTGACGCTGGGTGTGATCACATGGATGTTTGTGATTCGGGCAGAGGCTTTTTTTTTTTTAAGGTTTATTTATTTGGCTGCACTGGGTCTTAGTTGTGGCACGCAGGATCTTTATTGCAGCATGGGGGATCTAGTTCCCTGATCAGGGATTGAACCTGGGTGCCTTGCATTGGGAGCACAGAGTCTTGGTCACTGGACCACCAGGGAAGACCCTGGCAGAGGCTTTGAATGAGGTTGCAGGACTGGGCCGTTCGCCAGGAGCGGAATGGGCTGCTTGCAGCTGTCAGTCAGTCCCAAAAGGGAGACACTTGCTCCTCCTCACCTGTGTCCATGAAAAAGAAAAAGAAGTCAACGCTTATTGTAAGCCGCTGAGATTTGAGGAATTGTCTCTTATGCAGTGTTATAGTAGCAATAGCTACAGCTGATGACTTTGTAGGTCATTCATTCACTCAACAAACACTGACGAGCATTAGGAACTGGCGCTTTTATCATGCCAGTGAGTGTCTGCAAGAGTCTTGGGAAGAATTAAGATGAAAACTTCCAGGACTGTCTACTTTTCAGGAGCTCTAGGCAAACAGCAGATGCAGTCTGTCAATCTCCCAAAAGCTGTCAAAGTTGTGCTCATCGTTAGACTGGAAGGTGTCACGAAACAAGATGGAGATGTTGAGCTCTGTGAAGCAAAAGTGAAAGTTGCTCAGTTGTGCCCGACTCTTTGCGACCCCATGGACTTAGTCCATGGAATCCTCAGGCCACAATCCTGGAAGTGGGTAGCCTTTCCCTTCTCCAGGGGATCTTCCCAATGCAGGGATCAAACCCAGGTCTCCCACCTTGCAGGCCATTCTTTAATAGCTGAGCCACAAGGGAAGCCCAAGGGAAGTTGAGCTCTGTAAGGATAACCTAATCACACTTCTCACACGTGGCTTCTCACACACCCTGGGTTACTGGCAAGTCTCTATCACCCACGCCCCAGTGTCCTGCTCTGTGAAATGGGGTGATCCGATGTCGCTAATCCCTCACTGGGGCTTAAATATAGCTCTCAGAAAACCATCAGGTCGCCTAAGAGTTTAGGGCATGCTTTATCTCTATTATCCCCCCCAAAACTTATGTTTAGTCACCTTTTCTCTAAATTTGCTTCAACTTTCTGTTCAGTGCTTTTTTAGATGCGTGAAGCACACAAGAAATTCTTAAATACTCTGCCTTTTAAGGCATTTCTTGGCATCATTGAAGTTTGTTCACAGGGAGACCCATCTAGGACAATCCCTTAGCGACAGTCCTCATTTCATTGTGGCTCATTTGCCCTGGCAGTGAGGTGAGGACATCATTCTGTGTGTTCTGGCAGGTAGTGAATCTCTGGGTGGTGTGATGGGCGTGTGGCGGGAGGCTGGCTGTGATTCTTGCCTTCATGCCTCATGTTGAAGGGTTTAGTCCTGCCTTGGAGGATGTGAAGAGATCGACAGGAAAGGGGACTGAGGAGCGAGCTGGGGGTTCCCTCCTTCTTCACCACTACTCCCGAAGCAAACTGGACTCTGGAGGCCCATGGCCCAGTGATTCTGGCTCTCAGGGCCTCCCCAGGGCCCTTAAATCTTTGCTTCAAGAAAGATGCCTTTATTTGCTACTTTCCTCCCCCACTTCCATCCATCTACCCATTCATCCATCCATTTCTCACTTAACTAAACGGAGCACTTCCTGTCTGACTATGGAGAACACAGCCAAGTTTGTTTTTTTTCCCCTTCCCTGTAGGGACAAAAGCTCAACAGCTGGGCTGAGTCCCCATTTGGGAGAGAAGCAAATGGGTAGGTTTTGTATCAGGGCCCAGGCCTGCCTGAGATGCAGGCGCACAGCTCCAGGCCAGGATCCGGGTGGGCTGTGGAGAGCTGTCTTCCTTGGTGCTCGGGTCTGATTGCTGCATCTCAGCACATTCTTGCCCCCAGGTACCCACTGGGGACAGGGTCATTCAGCAGAAATAAGCACCACTTAAAGCAGTAAGGAGTCTGTTCCCCCACTCCATGGACACCGAGAGGCTGTAGGTGAGTGTGATGCCACTGTAAGTCCTTTGTGAGCAAAGGCCACGCCCCTAATGGGTTTGCTGTTTACACGTAGTCTCCAGCTTGGTGTCCGTATAAGCAACTTTGTAGGTTTCCTCTTTATCTTCAAATGTCACCTGAAATCTTTTCCTGCTGCCGTGGACCATTTCCTTCCTCCAGCCCCATCAGTGTTGAGGGGGACTGGACACAAACATCAAAGACAGCAATGCTGGAAACAGCCCCCAGAAAGCCAACGCAGAGCTCGCCACACAAAACAACACAGTGACAGTCCTTGCCCTGTGTGGTTCATCTCATCTCTCGAAACCTATGTGTCTCAGGAGGTGAGCAGAAGTCACAGTCGTGGGAAGGAGCATGGGGGTGGGTGGGGCCCGGGCAGGGGCGGGGGCGGGGCCCCCCCAGGCTGGTCTGAGTCCAGGTGCCGCCCTTGTGGGGCGGGCTCTCTGTGTGCACAGCTGGCTGCCCCCTTGGCTCTGCCCGCTCTGAGAAGCAGGAGGGCACCGCGATGATTGCTGGCCGGTCTCCATGGCAACAGCTGATGAATCTGCACCAGGAGATGGCAGGGCCGCCAGCCTGAGGCTGCCTTGGAGTGGGAGCTGGGCTGCGATGGTGGGGGCTGGCGGGGGAGAGGAGCTGGAGGGCTGGAGGTGTGGGTGCCAGATTGGTAGCTCTCCCACTGGCCATCCAGAAGATGCTCCCAGTCTCATCTCAGTCCGATCATTGGTTCCATATATTCATTCCACATATTTTCCATGGACATCTACATGTGCCAGGCAGTGGGCACACAACCAGCTATGGGACCCAGTGGTGCTCTTAGCAGACAATAGGTTGGGGTAGCGGGGACAGCTAGTCAGGTAATTCCAATCCACCATGATTGATGTGGGTGCGCCTCTAACCCAGGCTTGGGGGCAGGAAAGGAATCCAGGAGAGAGGAACATGTGCTTGATTTCCTGAAGGATGAAGGGATCAGCTGTGAAGAAGGGGGGCAGGAGAGCTGTGTGGAAGGAGGGGGGCTCAGATGGGAGGAAGAGAGGGAGAAGGGGAGAGAGGGACAGAAACAGACTGGGATCTGCAAGGTCCCAAGTATCTAGAGCCTGGAACCGGTGGGCCAGGGAGGACAGCACAGACAGGGATGGGGGGCTTGTCCTGGTCCAGGTTAGGGGGGAGGGGCTGGCTGGTGAAGGCAGGGGGAGGAGCAGAGTTAGGAGATGGTGTGGGGATGGTATTCTGGACTGGGAGTCATCAGTGACCTCTGTGTGACCTCCTGTGTGCCAACTCAGGTTCTGAGATGGAGAGTCAGCGGGGAACGTAGCAAGAGATGGAGAAGGTGAAGAAGACCGAGAAGATGGAGAGGATGGGGAAGATGGAGAGGGTGGGGAGCTTGGACAGGATGGGGAGGGTGGGGAGGGTGGAGAGGACAGCTGCTCCTCCCTCCTGGGCTTCCTGAGGGTTGCTGGGCAGTGCTGGCTTTCCCAGCGGGTGTCTTTCTGCTCTGCTCTCCCTCTTTCCCTTTCACCCCAGGACCCTTGCACAGGCACACACACGTGCTCACACACATGAGCATTTGCATATGCACACTCACAGGTACACTTGAACATACCTGCATTTGGATGCACACGTGCATGAAACACACACATGCATGCACGCACATTTGCACACATAGGCTTTAGCATGCATATACACACCTGACCGGTCTTCCCAGGTGGCGATAGCAGTAAAGAACCCACCTGCCGATGCAGGAGACATAAGAGATGTGGGTTTGATCCCTGGGTTGGGAAGATTCCCCCAGAGGAGGAAATGGCAACCCACTCCAGTATTCTTGCCTGGAGAATCCCACGAACAGAGGACTCTGGTGGGTTATGGTCCATAGGGTCGCACAGAGTCGGACAAGACTGGAGTGACTTAGCATGCATGCGTGCACACACACCCCCCACATGCACACCCTTTCACTTGTATATACCTTTGCGTCCGCCATCTCCCTAATCACCCTTCTCTCCCTGGGAGTCCCCACGTGCTTCCCCTCCATTGGAACAGGCCTGGCCTTGTCGCCCATCTGTCTGCCTGCCTGTCTGTTTGTCTGTCTGTCTCCCCAGCACAGGGAGGCCTCCTAAGGACGGGCTGCTGCCTCTTTAGCAGCGTCTTGCTGCTGCTGAGCGGAAGTCTCCACGGAGAAGAGGCTGAGGAAACCACACTCTTGCTCAGGGTGCCCGCAGTCAGGGAGTCGCCTGAGAGGCAGGTGTGAGAAGGCCCAGGGGAGGGAGGGTGTGAAGCTGTGTCTCCCAGACCCTGTTCGGTGTCAAGGACAAAACTAGGTCGCAAAGCCCTGTGCTCCCCCAGGCTGGGCTTGACTGGCAAAGTGGGTCCCAGGCACTCTGGTGCCCAGCCTCCACCTCCGCCTTCCTGGGCTTGTCCTCAGGTCTTCACACAGCCTTCAGGGGCAAATGGCTCTCAGGTGAGTCTTGACTTGCCTCCTCCAGGGCTGTCCTCAGCCCGGGCCAGGGCCCTCTGGTACTGGGGCCCCCTTGAGTTGTGTGGTGTGGGGTGACCCCTGTCCTGCACTCACTTTGGTTCTTCAGCCCAGCTCTGCCTCTGTCATGGTAGGGGGGGACCTGGAGTGAGTGGACAGGCCCCATCCTAGAAGGTTGGGCTTCCCACTCTCCATGCTCCTGTCCAGCCCATGGTGATGGAGGAGGGGTACCGGCCTGGCCGGGAGAGGAGGGCCCATTCAGGGCCTGGCTGGGTGATTCAGGGAGAGAATGCCATTGCTGCCCCCAGTTTATGGGCAAGAAATGGGGGTCATGGTCTTGATCACACAGCTAATAAGTGGGAAGCTCATTTGATTTGATATGAACCCTGGCAGGCTGGTTCTCCAGCCCCTGCTCTAACCACAGGGCCATCCAGACTCTCTCGAGCCTCAGGCCTCATGTCTTACCTGTGACACGCCCTATGTTGCTTCCAGGGAAATAAGGTCCAGAAGTCACCTCACCCTGTGGGCGCTTTGGTCCAGACCTCTGTCTTGCATGGCCGGGAGCCAGCACGCCCCTCCCCAGGACCCCAAGAATGGGGGCCCACGGTGAGTCTTCTCCAGGCGCTCCTTCATAGACATGGGTCCTGCTGCTCTCACGTGGGTGACACAGGGTGGCAGGATGTTCATTTCTGAGGGGGTGCCCATGGCCAGTGCCTGCCTGGCTCATCCAGAGGGCATTGGAGCACACAGCCAGGCTCCAGGTAGAAAGGAAAGGGCAAGTGGTCACCTGTGTCCCTGGAATGATCTGGTCCATTTGGGAGCCTATCCTGCTGGGATGCCATGCCCTGAGTCTAACCCCCTACCCCACATCTTCCGACATCTCTGGATATCAGACTCTTGCCCGGAGTGGGGAACGAAGACACCCATGGAGACTGACTCTCCAGGGCCCAGCATGGCTGCAGCCAATGCCAGCAGGGACCCAGCAGCAGACTTGACTCTGGGCCCCTGTGGTCCTGACTTCACCTGTTGCCGTGAGGCTGGCTGCCTGCGATGACCCACCTCCTGCCCCTGCTCTCAGGAGGGGAGAAGCAAGTCTCAACTCCCAGCTGTGAGGGCCAGTGAGGCCGGACCTCTGGCAGGTTAGCAAATTGCACATCTGACCCAGCCTCGCGGAGGCTCACTTTCTCTCCTTTCCATGCTGACTTTCTTACTGTTAAAGAGCATGTTTAAAAAGAAGACAAGAAAGGCAGGCAGAAGAAGGAAGAGGGGAGAGGAAAACGCCTGGACAACCTTCCCACTTCCCGCCACCACCCGGAGGTCTGAGTGAAGAGCCGAAAAATGCAGACACGTGAAGGGGCCGGATTCAACCTCAGACCTGCCTGCGGGCGAGTCCCGGATGGGCAGGAGAGGTGATGGGCGATGCATCTGGATGGCACTCTGCCCGCAGCCCAGTCCCGTGCTTGGCCCATGTGGGCACCCAGCAATCATTGAAAGAATGAAAGAAATCAGTGGACGGAGGTGAGACTCTTCTCGGGTGGGGTGGGGGGTTGGCTTCCACACCTTCTTCTCCGAGGGATTCTGAGACTGAGAAAGCATCAGGGTTCTGCATTCCTACGTGAGCATCCCCAGCAAGGGCTCCAGATTCCCTTCCCCTGCAGACCCTGTCATATCTGAGTCCATGGAAGAATTTTGTTTGTTTGTTTGTTTGGGTTGCACTGAATCTTCATTGCTGCACTTGGGCTTTCTCTATTGTGGCGAGCAGGGGCTGCTCATGGGCTTCTCATTGCGGTGGCTTCTTTTGTTTCGGAACATGGGTCAGGAGCGCTGGCTCAGCTGGTGCGGTGTACCAACTTAGCTGCCCTGTGGTGTATGAAATCTTCCTGGACCAGGGATCGAAGCCGAGTCCCCTGCATTGGCAGGTGGATTCCTATCCACTGTTCTACCACAGTGGGGGATGGGGGGGGAGCGTCCGTGTCCATGGGTTTTTCTAAATTATTTTCATGGGGCTCAGGCTCCAGAAATGCCTTCAGAGCCCCAGGCAGGGACTCAGTCACTTATCCTGGAGGGAAACCCTGATTCGGCCTCTCTCCCCTCTCCCTCTCTCTCCTCCTCTGTCTCCTAGACTCACTCTCTCTCACACACATGTGCACTCATGACTTTCTCGAGATCAGCATATTTGTCACACTTACTCCATTTTTCCTCTGGCTCGCTGACGCAAGGTGAGCTGAAGGAGAGCTTGTGGGGTGAGGACTGGGAAGGCACGGGTGCCATGGAAACCACTTGGGAGCCCCGTGAGCTGCTGCTGTCGGCCGCCGCGTGGACGGTCTCCCTAATGTGTCCTGTGATGTTTGATCATCTCCCCCTTTATGTGTCTCACCTGCCTTCCTCCTCTCCCTCCTGGCTCCTCAGGCTCAGCTCAGGAAGCTGCCTGCAGGTCAGGAGAGTAAAGGTGCTAATGATTTTTTAAAAAACCTAATGATATTTTCAACCTCATCCCCCCTGTACTCACACCTCCTGCCCAGGAGGCAGCTACAGATGTTGGAGGCAGAAAACAGTATTAGATACGTAGAGAGGTTCCCAGCTTCTCTGGCAAGTGCTGTTGTTGGTGGCAGGGGGAGTTCTCAGATTCCACCACAGGGGCCAAGGGCTGGGCAGGCCCTTGATAGATAATCGGAGTCACATTGGGGACTTTCTCCTGGCAGGTGGCGAGATTCAAAGCACTGTGGGCAACCTTGATCTTCCTGAGCTTCTTTCATGTAAATGTGTTGCGTAAACTGAAGCAGGCCATGAACTCCTGGGTGGACCTCAATCTCCTCCTTTCTTTGAACCACCGTCATCAACACCATCAGCATCATGTCTTATGCTGGCTTTTGCCCTGAGAGTTTCTAATCCTTCCTTTTATTTTTTTCCAGCAATGGCCCTGAAAAGCTGGCAGGTCAAGGGTCACTGGCCCCACTTTACAGGGTGGGAAGCTGAGACCTAAAGGTTTCAGTGGTGAGGCTGGGACGGGAACTGTCTCCACTCCAAGGCCCTGTCTCCAGGGCTGTTGGATCACGTGGGTCAGCATCTCTGGCTGGTCCACTGGCTGAGGCTGTGGGCAGGCTCTCGTAGGGGCTCGTGGCCTGAGGCCTGGTGAGGAAGGAATGTTTTAAGTAGTGTCCATCAACACTGTCCATCGACGGTTAGCAGATCCAATCCTCTCCTCTTTCTATGTTCAGTTTCCTTAATTCACGAGTTTCTGAACAGTGTCTCTACTCCCTGCACACAGCTATGTGCATACACACATGTACAACTGTTCACGTTTTATCTCTCTTGGTCAGAGGTCCATCCCCACCAAGCCATTAGACATGCTCTGGCACTGTCTCCGATGGTATATATATAGATATTTTTTAATCTGAACCTGTGAGCTGACTGGGCTCCGCTGGGGCGTCCTCCCAGCTGGGGTTGTGATCACGTACAAACGTGACCAGATTGGAGCCCCCTAGGTGTCTCATGCACATGACCAGCATTTGGTGCTGACTGTGGGCTGGTTGCTGAGCCAGAGCTGCTGATGGCAAGGCTGTGGGTGTCCCAGGCTGGGCTTCTCATGGCTTGGTGGCCTAGTTCTGCCAGGGAGTGTCTCAGGAGAGAGGTCATTTCAAGAAAGAGGAAGTGGAAGCTGCCGATATTAAAGACTAGCTCCAGAACTGACGCAGCAGCTATGGGAGATCTGACGATCCTTTAGGTACCAAGTCCAGTGGACCGTTGAGGCCTCATCTAAGTGGACGTCTCTGGCCAGGTGACTGGACTATCCCACCCCCTCCCCTGACCACTGAGGCGTTGCTCTCTGCGGGTCCTCCCCCTCCTCTCCATTTCCTTCAGGATTCTCCAATGATTTCTCTTCCCCAGGGACCCTCTTCTTTTTTTCATTCTTGACCCTTTTCTCTCTGCATCCTCCACATTGTCCTGGAAGTCTCATCCAGCCCCAGGGTACTGATGCTTCATTTGGATCTCGAACCTCCAGCCCACACCTGCGAACCGGCCCTGGGTCTCCAACTCTCTCCCAAACTTTCCTGCCCAGAGGCAGAATTAAGAATTCCAAAGTGCGTCCCCACCATCCCATCCAGAGAGGAACTTGTCATCCTTTCCCCCAGATTCATCTTTCCTTGCCTGATCCCCAACTTGAGGACTGGCACTTCATCCCCGCTCTTCCCTGAAATTTCTGACCCCAACCAGGGCCCACACAATGTTCCTGGATGACGGAACAGGCGCTGCTTGGTAATCAGAAAAAAAAACAAAAAAACTCCACAAGTCATTAAATAAAAAAGTAAAAGGAAAGGGTGTCCGTGTCTCGAGGATTTTTGTTTCCTTAAAGGAAAAGCAGATAGATTTTTTTTTTTTTTTTAAACAGAGACCTGGGAGCGGCCCCAGCTTAATTGGAAAACCGCATTCAAACAGGCTGGAGAGGCTCAGGAATGGCAAATAGCTTCTGCTTGCTCAAAGGAATTTCCTGGAAGCCTTAATGGCCGCTCTGCCCAACCACAGGCTGGTCTTTCTGGCAGAATTAGCGCGATCGTGTGGTCGGTGAGGCCTGCAGTCAGCCTGGATGCTTCCGTAGTCTGGGCTCCCTCAGCACCAACAAGTGGGGGCCAGGGGCCGGGGAAGCTTGTGGAGCCCAGGAGCTAGGGGTCAAGTAGGGAACTGCTATGTGGTCAGAAAACTGGTGGGTGGGCTGCAGTCTGGCCTGACCAGGGATAGGGCCTGGACCCCTCAGCAGCCCCCCTGTATTCCCAGGAGCCGAGGGGCAGCAGAAAGTGCAGGGAGAGATAGAGCTGGTGATTGCTGAGGGCTGACTCTGCTGGGGCGGCTCTTCGGTCCATTTTGTCCTGAGGGATGCTTGGCTATCATCTCCATTTTTCTTTTTTAACAAATTTATTCTTGACTTGCTTAGGTTTTTGTTGTTGTTTTGTTTGGCTGTGTAGCATGTGAGATCTTTGTTTCCCCCACCAGGGATCGAACCTGTGCCCCCTGCAGTGCAAATGCCAAGGAATCACTGGACCACAAGGGAATTCTTTTCATCTTTCTTAAGAGGAAACTGCCTCAGGGGAGTTAAAAATGGGCCCACGATGTCACAGAGGAGGTTCTAGGATCCTGCTAGATTTGTCTGACTCTGACCCAGCACTAGATGGCACATGTCTGGTGCTGGGGGCCCAGTCCTCTGATTCTAGAGAGACAGAGTGACCCAAGCCTCTGAGGGTGGGCTGGGCTCCTCGGGGTCCAGGATGGGGCCCAGCAACATCAGGACAGGGACATCCTCAATCAGTGTGGCTCAGCTGGGTCTCCCCATAACATGGTGTGTCCCCTCCCTTCTACCTGTTCCCAGACAGTGGGCCTGGACGGAACACCGCTCTGTTGCTAAGGCCAGGGGTCAGAGAGGAAAGGAGTGGCTGGACTTGGGGTGATGGGGAAGGACAGGGAGGCAGGTGCCTCTCCCCCAGTGGGGCTAGGAGAGTTTTGGAGGCTGGTTGGATCTTTCTAGGAGCTCTGCTGGTGCTTTACAAGTGGAGTTACCTATTCTAGGTTTACCTATTCTTGACTTATCTATTATATTTTTTTCAGGCTTTGGTGAAGACAGCCTCATGAACCACAGGTCAGGGGCTTCTTGGGATGTCTGAACAATCACATATGAATGAGTCACTTACGATATTTACCTGTTGGCTTCACTCACTTACTTATCTTATTAAAAAATGTCTACTTACAAGATAGAAGCAAAAATCACCCACAATTGGGAGCAAAATTTGCAGACTACAACATGAATAATTAAAGACTTTTAAAAATGTGTTTCTCTCCAAAAGATGTGCATGCATGCTCAGTCACTTCAGTCGTGTCCAACTCTTTGCTGACCCCACGAACTGTAGCCCATGAGGCTCCTCTATCCATGGGGATTCTCCAGGCAAGGACACTGGAGTGGGTTGCCATACCCTCCTTCAGGTGATCTTCCCAACCCAGGGATCGAACCTGCGTCTCCTGTGTTTCCTGCATTGGGAAGTGGATTCTTTACTGCTGAGTCACCAGGGAAGCCCTTCCAAAAGATAAAATTCCTTTTAAAAAACCATAGTCACAATCCTTCCCCATCACCAGGCAGGCCTTTAACGCTGCAATTCCACTGTTAAGCTACAGATGGTGTGACTTTGGGTTTGACCCCGGAGGGGTGGAGGGCTGAAGAAACAGCAATTTAGATGAACACCTTGTGTCCTCACCATGTGCCAGGACCTGGATGAAATTCTTTCCTTGGGTTAACTCTCCTGAAGCCTCCAAAAGGACTGCTAAGTAGGCACTGACATTGTATCTGTTTTAAGCCTGGGGAATGTGAGGCACAGAGAAGTTAAGTTACTTCTCCAGGGCAGCACAGTGTGGTTCCCTGGCTGGCTCAGAGAACGTGAGGGTGGGGCAACAGGAGAAAAATGGGTCCAGGTTGGCCTCTCTCTTGCAGGTGTGGGTGGGATTTTTCTGGGACCATCATGAAGCCCTGGGAGGAATCCAGCAAAGAGTTCGCCTGTCATAGGGTTTAATAAAAACCCTGTGCAAGGATGATACTCTTATGCTCTTTTCTTAAAGGGTCCCTGCATAAGGATTAGCACAAATCTCCCCAAATCCTGAATCTTCCCTTTGCAAACTCAGCTGTTTTGGAATAAGCAGCCTGTAACCCCCCCACCCTGCTACCGCCCCCATCCCTTGGGCGGGAGTCTGATAAGCAAGCCAGGGGGAGAGGGGAGGCCTCTTCGTTTCCCGGTCATCCACGGCGTTCCAGAGCTCTCTGCGTGTCGTCTTGGCTTCTGAGCTGGCAAGAGGAGGTGCCGAGGCCCCCCACAGTAGGCAGAGGATGGGGTCTTGTTGTCACTGCTCCTTATTTTATACCTCATGGTGGCTCCAGTCCCTTGAGATATCACCGCTGCTATTTCCCCCGTGCTTCTCCTAGATGTGGAAAAACCATTCACTCGTTTATTCAACAAAGCTGTGTCGGTGCCCACCTGACACACAGCTGAGCAAGAAGGATGGGGTGGTGAGCAAGGGACGGGCACCCCCACCTCCAGGAGCTCACACTCTACTGGGGGGCGGGGGGACAGAAATTGAGCGACATGGAAAGTTCTCGAAGAAGACGGAGGTACAGGATCCCGTGCTTGGTGGGGCTTCAAACACACCTGGGGGCATGGTGAGCCTGGACGATGGCTCCCCACGCTTTGGGGTGTTGCTGGCCTGTTCTGTCCATCTTGGATGTGTAGACTGGGGGTGGAACAGCTGGATACAGAAGTGGTGTTTCTTTAATTCCTGGTGATCATAAACGAGGCCCACAGTCTCTTTCTGCAGCCGAGTATCCATCACCACTTTCCAAAGGAAAGCTCCATCTGCCTTTTAGGTCTTAGCACCTGTGCTGGGAAAAAGATGAGGGTCTCGGTCCCCTGGCCCCAGCACTGACCACTTCCCAGCGGGCTCCAGCCAGCACCCTTTGACCCTCCTCCTCTCCCCTAGCTTAGCCCTGGCTTATTAAAGCAACTTGCCTTTTACAATCTGGTTCTCTAAAAAATGTCTGCCCTAACCTGCTTCTTAAAGGGTCTGTGACTCTTCCCCATCCCTCTAATTATTGAAAGATGTGTTTGAACAAGGAAGAGCTAGACTCATTTCCCAAAAGGCCTTTTACCCCTTGGGGATTGCAGGCAAACAGGACGCTGGTGGAGGAGACGCCCTTCAGAGAGTCGGTTGGCAACACAGAATCGCTCAGCAGTGTTTACATCAAGGGATGCAGGGGATGACAGCCCAGGCAGGGAATGAGCCTCTTTTCTCACTGAGGTCTTCCAGACCCATCCCAAAGTGATGCCCTGCTGTGGGGGTAGGAGGTGGAGAGATGGTTACTGAGCCCAGGAGATGCGGAGCCTTCTGGGTCTCTGAAGATGTGCTGGAAACTCCCACCACTCTTAGACTGGCTCATCTTTAAGCAGCCAAGTCTTTAAATTAACTAGTTCCTCGAGCATTTATTCAACTGTTCTTGGTGCAGGAGGGCATGCAGAGTGAGAAAGACACTGTCTTCCTGGAGCCCTTAAGCTGATGGGGAGGCTCGATGGGGGTGGAGGTGGGTGGTGGGGTTTTGCAGGCAGAGAGGAGTTGGATGGGGGAGGAAATCAGTGTTGATGGTGGAGGGGAGTATTTAAGACTCAATGCTAAGTCAATAATTTATAATAATTCTAAATGGAGTATAACCTTAAAAAGAAAGACTCAAGGCCAAAGGAGCTGCCCTGAATGGAGGCGGGGAGAGGGCGACATGGCAGGTGTGATCTTCAGCGGAGCCAAGAGCCTGGCAGGGTGACGGCCGTGAGCAGGGGTCTTGTGTTATTACGTGAATGAGGGGTTTCAGAGGGGGTGGTCTCTGAAGGCTTAGGGATTGGCTTCCGGGGTCAAGGGGCACAGAGAAGTTGAAGGGGTCCCTGGTTTCTGGTTTGAGCAGGGCTTAGGGGCAGCCAACCAGCTGGTCCTGGGAACATCTTTTCAGGGATGTCCTTTAAAACAGGCTGGAATGACATAGGCACAGCCTTGGACATATTGACAACGTGTGGAGACAGGGCTCCTGTGAGGTGGTGGGTGTGGGGAGGAGTAAGCTGGGGGGCTGGTCTCTGCATTATTGGAGGCCCTTTGTTCCTGGGCTTCAGCTGCAGGAGCAGAACCAGCACGCATGGCACTTCCCTGGGCATCCTTTTTCCCTCCCCCCTCCCTCGTTCCCCCTCCCCCCACTCTCTTCCATCCAGCTTGCAAAATGATGAAGGCTTGGGGCAGTCTGAGCCAGGAATGCCAAATCAGGTACAGACTCTCAGAGACCAAATCCTGTTTTGAAGTCTGTTTACTCTAACAAATTAATCTCTTTGATGCCTGGAGAAGAAAGATGCATATTAAACAAAGACTCAGCTCTGAATTCCGAGCGCTCACTGTAGCCATCAATCTCTCCTGGTACAAATGCTGGGTTCAGGGCGTGCATCTTCGGCATGGGGAATTTTTCCACCAGGTTTGTGGACACATAATTCATTAGATTTAATTAGCTAATCACACACTTACCACCCAGACGGTAGATCAGGTCCGCCATGAAGTTCTGCCTGGTTGTTGGACGGAGAAGAATTTATAACGGAGAGGGACCTGATTGCGGAAACAAGATGCTGTGTGAATGGATGACTTTGACGGTTCCTGGGACCCCAGCCATGTCTGCAGCCGTCCACACTGCTAGATGCAGTCGACATAGAGGAAAATATTTCAATGGAGGATCAGACTGCGTAGGTTCTTGGGCTGCCCTGCTCCCTTCCCCTCTGTGACCTGCACTAGTTTCTCCCTGCCTGCTTCATCCCATAAATACTGGGACACTGCCAAATTGCGTGTTCCCAGATTTATATGTATGCGCAAGTCCTAACCCCCAGCACCTCAGAATGTGACTGTATTTTGAGACAGGGCCGTATAAGAGATGGTTAATTTAAACGAGGCCTTTCGGGTTGGCTCTAGTCCCATCTGATTGGTTTCCTTATGGGAAGAGGAAATTTGGACTCAGAAAGAGACACCAGGGACTCAGATACTCACAGACCAAAGGCTGTGTGATGACCTAGGGAGAGACGGCCACCCCCACGCCAGGGAGAGAGGCCTTGGGGGAGACCAAACTGGCCAGCATCTTGAACTTCCAGCCTCCAGGACAGTGAGAGAGTAAATCTGTGTTCCTTAAGCTTCTAGTTTTGTGATACCTTTTTTTTTCTTTTGCAACTTTTTATTCTGTATTGGGATATAGCCTATCAACAATGTTGTAAAAGTTTCAGGTGAGCAGCAAAAGGACTAAGCCATACACACACATGTATCCATTCTCCCCATAGACTCCTCCCCTCCAGGCTGTGATACTTTATTTTATTCTTTTTGATGCAATTAAAAGCTATTTATCTGGCTGTGCCAGGTCTTAGTTGTGGCATGTGGGGTCTTTGATCTTAGTTGTGTCCTGTGGGCTCTAGTTCCCTGACCAGGGATTGAACCCAGGCCCCCTGCATTGGGGGTGTGGAGTCTTAGCCACTGGACCACCAGGGAAGTCCCTGTGACACTTTAATATGGCCACCTGAGCTGACTGATACAGACTCTATCACCTTCCTGTCTATAGCCCAAGATCATCGTGAGGACCCAACAAGATACCGTAGATGAAAGTACCGTGACGATTAGTAGGCAACATGTAATTCTCTTCTCTTCCTCTCCTTTTTATTTGAGAATGAGAAATGAGAAATGCCAAATGAGAAAATCTCATTTGGCAAAGAGACACCTCTACAGCCTTGCTAACACTTGGAAATCTCCCTTTGAAAAAGATGAGGGGAAAACACGCATAACCTAAAATTAACCATGAACCGTTTTGAAGAGTATACTTCCGTGGCATTTGTTGCGTTCCCAGTACTGTGCAATGATCACCTCTGTCTGATTCAGAGACGTTTCATCACCCTAGAAGGAGCCCGTGCCCAACAAGCAATCACTTTACGTTTCCCTTCCCCCTCCCTTCCCCCATCCCCACATTTCATTCCTGGCAAACACTCATTTGCTCTCTGTCTCTGTGGAGTTATATATTCTGGATATTTCATGGAAATGCAATTATACCATACGTGACTTTTTGTGTGGGGTTTCTTTCACCTAGCATGATGTTTCAAGGTCCATCTCTGTTGTAGCTTGTGTCAGAGCTTTATTCCTTTTTATGACTGAGAATATTCCATTGTATGGGTGGACTGTGTTTTGTTTATCCATCATCCACTGCTGGACAGTGAGCTGTTTCCACCTTTCAGCTCTTGTGAGTGGTGTTACTGTGAACACTTGTGTACAAGTATTTATCTGAGCTTCCAGGTTATGTGTGTACACATGTGTGCATCTGTGTGTATGTGTGCATGTGTTTCTAGAGGTGGGTGGGGCTCTCCTGAAGGATATTCTTAAGCAGATCTGATGAAGTTACCAAGAAGTGCTCAGAGCAGCAGCAGGAAAAGTAAACAAATAACCACTTACATAAACAGCAAGACTGGGCAGGAACAATTTTTGGAGAGAAAAATTGTTGGGGAAAGATTGGCAAGCGATGGGAAGTAATAAATCCCACGTCAGTCTGAAGATCCCTGCTCTCAAAGAATCTGCCTGCCAATGCAGGAGACACAGGAGATGCAGGCTCAATCCCTGGGTCAGGAAGATCCCCTGGAGGAGGAAATGGCCACCCACTCCAGTATTCTTGCCTGGGAAATCCCATGGACAGAGGAGCCTGGTAGGCTACAGTCCATGGGGTTGCAAAGAGTCGGACACGACTGAGCAAGTACACATACACAATTTATTTGGACATTTCTTTTCAAAATTCTTTTGGGGTATATACCTAAGGGTGGGATTCCTGGGTTGTAAAGTAATTCTACATTTGCACTTCTGAAGAATGGAAATCTCCCTTTTTCATCAAACGAGAGCAGGCATTAAGATCCAAACCTCCAGCAAAGAAGAACACTCAGCTGGACTATGGTGACCTTGATTTTTAATGGTTTTCATCCTTATGGGATCAGAAAATACAATACTGAGTTTTGACCTGTGGTAGCAACATCAACTTTTCTTTTATTACTCTGAAAGGTGACTAAAATCATTGAGTAGGAATTCCCTGGCAGTCCAATGGTTAGAACTCCCCGTTTTCACTGCTATGGCATGGGTTCAATCCCTAGTGGGGGAACTAAGATCTCACAAGTTGCTCAGTGAGGCAGAAAAAAAATCTGTTAGGTAAACAGAGGACCATATTAGAAGGTAGATCCCACATGGAAAGTTATTTTTGTCCATTTTGTTCACCCTCTGTCTCTAGTCCCTACATGGTCCCTGGCACATCTTAGATCCTCAATAAAAATGTGTCAAATGAATCAATAAACTGTACAGAATCCACTTACATGCACTGCTGTAGATAACAGTCTGGGTAGGGTATAGACGTGGCAGAATTCCTGAAGGTGGAGGGTAAACGCTCATGGAATCTGGCATAGAAGCCCCGAGACAGACCCGAGGCTGAGGTTCCCCCTCACCACTTGTTCGCACTGACTTTGGACAATTTCTTATCTTCTCTAAGCCTCAGTTTTCTCATCTGAAAAATGGGGCTGCTGGGAGAATGAGACATGCTGGTACATACAATGCAAGTCAGCGACTGAGGTTACCAGTCTACTGATTCCTTCAGGGAGGGCCCTGGGGCTGGGATAAATGCAAGAGAAGCTGGGAGGACTCCAGCTGTGGAGGAGGCTGGGAACCCAGGGCTGGCAGAGGGGCAGGGCTGGCCCGAGGCTGGCGTGGGAGTGGCTCTGTGCTCAGCACAACCCTTAGGAAGTGACATCATAATAGCAGCATCTTGTATTTATTCAGTGCTGGATGGCTTGTAAAAGTTTACATCTCATTTTCTCACCTGATGGGCTGGCAGAGCCAAAGCTGATTCCCACTGTGCAGAGGAGAAAACCTGAGATGGAGCCAGAGATTGGGATTGCCCAAGTTCATGTGGCAGGTCAAGGCTAAAGCAGGCTGAATCAGGAATCATCTTGGCCTCATGGGCCTGAATCAAATACCCACTTCGCTTCTCTTGTGGTTTCCAAACCTGATGACCGGTAGCCTTGCCTGGGCCCAGCCTGGGAATCTGTATTTTAGGTGCCACGTGGGTGTTCCCAGTTGGTGCTAGTGATAAAGAACCTGCCTGCCAATGCAGGAGATATGAGATGCAGTTTCAATCCCTGGGTCAGGAAGATCCCCTGGAGGAGGGAATGGCTACTCACTCCAATATTCTTGCCTGGAGAATCCCACGGACAGAGGAGCCCTGCGGCCTACAGTCCATAGGGTCTCAAAGAGTCAGAAACGACTGAAGCAACTTGGCATGTATGCACGGGTCACTTCACGCTGCCTCACTCTGCTCAGTGCTTATGCCACTAGATTCTGCAGTATCTGCAAAGCAGACTCATCATCCTGAGCTTGAGAAGATAGAACCATTCCCCCCAAGTTGGGAAGCCCTCAGGGGAGGTATCTCTAGAGAAGGAAATGGCAACCCACTCCAGTATGCTTGCCTGGAGAATCCCATGGACAGAGGAGCCTGACAGACTACTGCCCATGGGGTCGCAAGAGTCGGACATGACTTAGCGACTAAACTACCACTATAGGGGAGGTATGGAGGGGCACGGAACGCAGGGTCTGGAGGCTCGAGTCAGCTGCCGATGGCTGTACGACCCTTGTGTGAAGAAGGACCCTCTTCATCTGTCATCAGCTCAGCTCCCTCCCTCCCTTCTGCCGTGACGCTGGCTTCCAGACAAAGCTCACTCCTCTGGTGTCACCGTGCCAGTGAGCTGGACCCCAGCTCCCCTCCCCATGGACACCGAGCTCTCCCAGCTCCCTGTGGTTTGGGCTGAGTTAAAGGGCACAGCTGGGGACCCGGGCCTGCAGCCACGGGGCGGAGGAAAGCCCCGTCCTGAGTCCAGCGCCACCCATGTTGTCCTATGGAAGTGGCACATGAGACGGTGTCCCGCCCGTCCTGGCGCATCAGAGCCTTATTGTTATTCATCGGCCCAAAGCCTCTTTGAGAGCAGGGATCTTCAGACTGACGTGGGATTTATTACTTCCCATCGCTTGCCAATCTTTCCCCAACAATTTTCCTTTCCAAAAATTGTTCCTGCCCAGTCTTGCTGTTTATATAAGTGGTTATTTGTTTACTTTTCCTGCTGCTGGTCTGAGCACTTCTTGGTAACTTCATCAGATCTGCTTAAGAATATCCTTCAGGAGAGCCCCACCCACCTCTAGAAACACATGCACACATACACACAGATGCACACACACAGATACACACATGTGTACACACATAACCTGGAACCAGACTGCCCCTCCACAGGCTCACCGGGGTTCAGGTCACCACCTAATATACCCCATTGCTGCTGTTCAGTGGCTCAGTCGTGTCTGACTCTTTGCAACCCCATGGACTGTAGCCCACCAGGCTCCTCTGGCTGTGGGATTACCCCGTTATTACTGGAGGTGGTTGCCCTTTCCATCTCCAGGGGATCTTCCTAACCCAGGGATCGAACCTGCGTCTCCTGCATTGCAGGCGGATTCTATACCACTGAGCCAGCAGGGAAGTCCACTGCACCCCATTAGCTGATGTAATTGCATTGCAGCCGGGTCCCCTTTTCTGTCTCACCTGGGCTCTGGAGGTTTTCATTTCTGGGGCTGCACACAGCTACCAGAAGCCCCCAGGAGTCAGCCTCCTTCTCATGCTGCCCAGCTGAGAGCGTATCTTGGCTTTGCTGCTTGCCCGGGGTGAGGAGGAAGAGGATGGCTGTGGGCACAGAGGGGTCTCCACGTGTCAGCACTAAGACCCCACCTGCGAGCCTTGGGGACTCCCAAACTCGAGGGCTGGGGCTCTGGGAGGTGCCGAGGCCAGGAGAGGCCAGGACCCTGGGGAGGGGGAAGTGGGCGGTGGGATGCCTGGGACCTGCTTTCTGTTTGGTGGGCAGAGCCTCCAGGAGCTTGATCAGAACCCAGCAGCAGTGTGGCAGAAAGGACCGACCCTCACCCACCAAGGGTTGTGGCGGCCACGGGGACACACAGCCTCGCTCGGCTTCTGTGGTTTCCCACACAAACCTGAGTGCAGGCTGGGCCACCAGCGAGCTTGGAGACCTTGGGCAAACGCTCCCCAATCTGGGCCTCCGTTTACTCCCCTGGGAAGTGACGGGGTGGGTGGGTGGGGCCTCCATCCCTGCTCCCACCTCCCAGGAGTTCCAGAGAACACGGGTCTTGTTGTTACCCTGCAGGTGAACCCCCCATCTGTTTAGGGTCTTTCTGCGCAGCCCGAAAAACTGGAGTCTCGGTGGATGCCTCGTCCAGTGCCTCACAGCGTGCAGGTCCCTGGGTTGGCACTGCTTTAAAATGCAGGCTTTCTTAGGACTTCCCTGGTGGTCCAGTGGTTAAGACTCCTTGCTTCCAATGCAGGGGGGCATGAGTTCGATCCCACTTTAGGGAACTAAGATCCCATAGGCCAAAGAATTTTTATTTTCTCTTTTTGCCTTTTTACTTCAAACTGAGGTGCTATTCTTTTTTTAATTGGAGGACAATTACTTTAATGTTGTGTTGGTTTCTGCTGTACAACAACACAAACCAGTCATAACTATATATATATATACACACACACATATATATATATATGGCTTCCCAGGTGGCACTAGTGATAAACAACACACCAGCCAATGCAGGAGACCTAAGAGATGCAGGTTCGATTCTTGGGTCAGGGAGATCCCATGGAGGAGGTCGCGGCAACCCACTCCAGTATTCTTGCCTGGAGAATCCCGTGCACAGGGGAGCCTGGTGGGCTGCAGCGCATAGGGTCGTAAAGAGTCCAACACGACCGAAGTGACTTGGCACGTGTGCATATATACATCCCCTCCCTCCCAACAACCCCCACCCCCAATTTTTTAAATGTAGTTTTTCTTGTTATTCCAGGATGGCGAGCCCAACAGATCAGGAGTCGACTACCACTTAAAAGAGAGGTTGTTACTCATAGTTCCCGAGAGGAAGGGGCCCTCCAGCCGTGCAGGGCCACCTGGGGAACCACCAAGGTCAGTCATAAAGTCGGGAAAGGAACAATGTGGACGAGAACTCGTCTTGCGGTTTCTGTGGAAAGGAGTGGGTGAGGCCGGGTGAGCAGGGTTAGGGTGGGCTGCTTTGAATAATTGCAGAGGGCTCTGGGCAGAGGTGCTGCCGCGAGGTGGCAAGCAGCTGGCCCTGGGGGAGGTGAAAGCAGGTGAATGGTGGCCTCGTAGTAAGAGCCCCACAGAGGGGGATGTGGGCTCTGGGGTGGTCGGTCTGTCCATGCAAGATGGGCTCCCTGGGAATTATCTCCAGGAATAGGTCAGCCCTGGGAGGGGGCAGTCCTTCCAGGGTCAGTGAGGTTCCAGATGTCGGAACGTTGCATATAGAAAGTAACAAAACCTGTGCTGTGTATAATTTGTTATTATTATTTAATCAATAGACTTTCTTTTATAGCAGGTTTAGGTTTACAGAAAAATTGAGCTGAAAGTACAAAGACTTCTCATGGACCTCCCCCTCCTGACACACACACACACACATACAAACATAGAGACACACACACATAGAGACACACAGATACACACACACACATAGAGACACACAGACAGACAGACAGACACACAGACATGCATACACACAGAGACACACGCACACAGACACACACACAGACACATAGACACAGATACTCACAGACAGACACACAGACACACACACACACATAGAGACCCACACAGACACATGCACAGTTTCCCTTCTTATTGGCATCTTACACTAGCGTGGTACTAATTAGCTCATTACAAATGAACCAATATTAGAACATCATTATTAACTAGAGTCCAGTGTTTACATTAAGGTTCACCAGCTATCATACTTTCTACAGGTTTTGACACGTATGACATTTGCTTGACAAAAGTACCCACCCGTACGGTAGCAAACAGAATAGTTTTACTGTTCTAAAAATCATCCAAGCTCTGCCTATTCATCCCTTCCTCCCTGCTTACCCTTGGCAACCACTGACCTTTTTACTGTCTCCACGAATGCGTGCTAAGTCACTTCAGTCGTGTCTGACTCTTTGTGACCCCATGGACTGTAGGCCATCAGGCTTCTCTGTCCATGGGATTCTCCAGCAAGAATACTGGAGTGGGTTGCCATGCCCTCCTCCAGGGGATCTTGCCGACCCAAGGATCGAACTCACATCTCTTACATCTCCTGCTTTGGCAGGTGGGTTCTTTATCACTAGCGCCACATGGGAAGCCCTACTGTCTGCATAGTGTTGCTTTTCCCAGAATATCATATATTTGGAATCAGACAGCCTGTAGCCTTTATAGACTGGCTTCTTTCACTTAGCAACACGAATTTGTTTCTTCCATGTACTTTGATGACTTAATAGGTTATTCTTTTTAATCTCTGAATAATACTCCATTGTTTGGATGGACCGCAAATTAAATATGATGTTTATCCATGACTGTTATTTTTTTTTTTAACTGCATCACCTGGCATGTGGGATCTTAGTTCCGTGACCAGGAGGGAATCTGTACCCCCTGCAAGGGAAGTACAGTTTTAACCACTGGACTGCCAGGAAAGTCCCTACTATTGGTTTTAAAAGAAAGGCAGTACATATAAAGGTTTACATATGGAATCTAGAAAAATGGTACTGATGAACCTCTTTGTAGGACAGGAATAGAGGTGCAGATGGAGAGGATGGACTTGTGGACGCAGTGGGGGAAGGAGAGGGTGGGACGAACTGAGAGAGTAGCATTGACACATACACTAAAGAAAGCGTTAGTCGCTCAGTCGTGTCCGACTCTTTGCGACCCCAGGGACTGTAGCGCGCCAGGCTCCTCTGTCCATGGGGAATCTTCCCGATTCAGGGATTGATCCCAGATCTCCGGCATTGCAGGCAGATTCTTTACCATCTGAGCCACCAGGGAAGGCCCATATATACACTACCATGTGTAAATAAATAGCAAGCAGGAAGCTGCTGTGTAGCCCGGGGAGCTCAGCTCGGTGCCCTGTGATGAGCGGGTGGGAGGGAGGCTCTAGAAGGAGGGGATATGTGTGTCCGTATGGCTGACTCACGTTGTTTTACAGCAGAGACTAACACAACACTGTAAAGCAATTATATTCCAGTTTAAAGGAAAAAAGAAAGGCAGTGGGCTTTGTTGTCAGGGCTGGACTCACAGCGGTGCAGAATTTCTGAGAGGGGGCCCAGTGGGCCGGTGGCCTCTGCGCTCGGCCCAAGGACAAGTGATGGAGACAGACTGGATTTGCATGACCCGGGAGGCGGTGTCCATTCTCGTCGTGCAGACAGCTGGCTGTCCCTGGCTCTTTCTCAGAAAAGCCTTTCGGGGGTGGTGACGCCCTCCTCCATCTATAGGCCTGCGGGCAGGAAATTTCCAAGCTGATGGGGTAGGAGATTTCCCAAGTGGGCCGGTTGGCTTCAAGTCTGAACAGCGTTCCCCTTCCCTGTTAAATAGGAAACAGCTTTGAGAGACTAAACAACCCAGAGGAAGGTGCTACAGGCTGGGAGGCCCAGGCCTCCCCAGGGCCCTCCTTGCAGGACCGGCTTCCCTGGCAGCTGGGGCCCAGCCTCCAGAGCTTCTTGGTCTATTTGGGGGCCTGCAGCCTGTGGTGAGTTCTGTGGGCTCCAGGCCCGGCAGCTGGCTGCCTGCTCTGGCCCTCATTGGGTCCCTTTTTTCCCCACACTTCAGTGAGGTCCACCCAGCCACAGGGACTTAGTATGCTGTTCTTACAGGGGCTCCTGGCAGATATAACTCCCGGACAGGGCGTCTGCCCATTTCTTTCTCCTCATTCAAGGCATTGTGTTGGCTGGCCCTCCTGCCAGGACTCTTTCTCTGTGTGTGTGTGTATTTAAGTGTGTGTGTGTGTGTGTGTGTGTGTGTGTGTAGAGGCTGGTGGTGCTGTGGACAGCTTGTCCTCTCCCAAGCCATTGATCTGGAACCCAGAGATTATGGGGGAATCCACGCTGCTGGCAAGGGAGGGAGGGGGTGCCCAGTCCCAGGACACCCCTGGTTTCCTCCCACGCCCCGTTGCTGTAGGCAAGAGGCTGCTCCTGGAGCCTCAACGCTTCCCCAGCGCCACTAGAAGCTCACAACGGGAAAGTGACAGCGAGTCAGTGGAAAAGACTGCCGTTTCATCTTTCTCCCTCGATGCTCAGATATACCCCGAACACAACCCAGCTCGGTTTGTGTAGGACCCCTCGGAGGCGACAGCCACTCTTGGAGGCCATGAAACAGCACCGACAGGAGGCCCCCCGACTGAGCAAGCAGGCGGGCAGCACAGCACACCCACTCTAACGCCGGGAGTCAGGTCAGCGATGGAGCCTATATCCTTCCAAACCTGGCTTGCAGTCCTCCTCTTCCAGGAAGGCAGCCCTGATTCCATGCAAACCTGTGTGCATGCTGTCACTCCAGTCGTGTCCGACTCTGCGACCCCATGGACTGTAGCCTGCCAGGCTCCTCTGTCCATAGCAGTCTCCAGGCAAGAATACTGGAGTGGGTTGCCGTTTCCTCCTCCAGGGGATCTTCCAGACCCAAGGATCTAGCCCACATCTCTTATGTTTACCTGCATTGGCAAGTGGGTTCTTTACCACCTGAGCGTCGCTTTAACCAATTCCGTCAGTCAGTAAAACAGGACTCCACCTGTTTCTCTAATGCTCTCTCTGTGCGCTTCCAGCACCCCGTCCAGGAGCTTAGGTGGCCGACCTTGTCCTGCAGGCAGGAGGGTGAGGAGAGAACAGACACTGCCTCAGCCCCTGGGGTGCGCAGGACAGGCTGCCGGGCCAGCAGCCACGGCTTTGCCTCACCTGACAGACGGGATGGGCACACCCGCTCTGGCCTCCCCCACGGGGCTGTGGCAGGGCTCGAATTTAAGTCCATTCCTGAAACAGCTTCTGGTCCACGAGCCTGCTGTCTTCTCACGGGTCCGAGGAGAGAAGCGAGGGAATTGGACCAAGTGCCCGAGGTGCTTCTGACCCGCCTGTCTCCCCATCTCAGATCTGTGGCCGTGAATTCCTGAGCTTGCCCTGCAGGGCTCAGAACCACAGAAGGTCCTGGGATGCGGCGACGGGAAGGGATCCACGCTGTTATTTTTAATCTGTGGATGCAGTCGTCTCAGGCTCTGCAGGCTCTCGGACTGCTGAGAGGCTGCCTGCTGGGCGGAGAGGAGCTTGTCCCTGGGACGCCCAAGGGCTCTGTGGCGGTGAAGGCCATGTCAGAGCTCCCGGGGGCCCCGCTTGAGCCCGGGAGAAGCAGGCTTGCCCAACACCCCAGGTGCTTGGCTGAGGACCCCAGGCTCTGTGCAGGGTGCAGCCTGACTTCCGTGCTGTGGGCGGAGGTGGCTGCTGGCTTCACAGCTGCTCATCAAGGTTGTTAGCTCTCCCAGCGCCCTGTCCCCCTCGCCCTCCCCCCCATCCCCGGCTGGGTTTAATGTCTCCTCCAGCACAGCAGCTTGTCTTCCTGCAGGTGGAGGAGAGAGATGAGCCTTTGACCGCAGCGTGAAGACAGCAGGAAGTGTGTGAGAAGCTCTCGGGAGGCCTCAGGAGGGAGGAGGGGGCCTTTAATATTTTCTGAGGGCTCATCATGTTCCTGGGACATGAAGCAATTAGGTTGCTTCAAGTCTGGTGAAGAAGACCAAAGGCTGGAATGCAGAACCCCGAGAATCTTCTGCCACTGCCTTGCTGTGTGTCTTGGGGCAAGTGGCTTACCCTCTCTGGGCTCAATAGTAAATGGAGACAGAGGAACTGAAAGTCTGGCAAGTGTTTCCCTTCCCCTTCCCAGGGAAGGCCAGCCCAGGGGGATGTGGGCAGCCCCAGAAAGACTTACCCCTTTAGCTTCAATGCTTGTCCAAAGGAAGGCAGGTTTGGATCTGGGGAACTGCAGGTGAGGCTGTGCAGGGAGCACCCAGCCCAGCGTGGATGAACAATGGCACCTGAGGATCTGGAGAAAGAAGATGAGGGGTAGGTGGGTCCGGCCAGGTTGGAAGCCTTGCGCCTCCTTAGCCCTACTTCAAAGCAGGCTGAACGTGGCTTAGTGCATGGGGCTGGAAGCTGCCATTGGGCCCATGACATCTGTAAGTTGCAGTTTGCTATAAATAGAATCATAGTCCATAGCCCACAAGGCTCCTCCATCCACGTGATTTCGCCAGGCAAGAGTACTGGAGTGGGTTGCCATTTCCTTCTCCAGGGGATCTTCCTGACCCAGGAATTGAACCTGCATCTCCTACATTGGCAGGCAGTTTCTTTACCACTGAGCCACCAGGGAAGCCCAGATAGAATCACACGGCTCACTAAATAATGAGCTGTAAATAAAAAGGGCAATAATATCTTCATCACCGATAACTCACCTGTGTTGGGCAGCGTGCTAGCTGCTTTATGTATGTCCTCCCTTTCACTCTTCACAATATCCCGGGGAGGCGATATTGACATTATCATCACTGCACAGGCTGAAGATAACGGGGCACAGAGAGGTTAAGTGACTTGCCCCTAGTTACACAGTTAATAAGTGGTAGAGCATAATTTGAACCCAGCCCTTTCAGAGCCAAAGTCCTGGCTCTTAACCTCTGGACTGAATGGTCTTTTTGTAAGAACTCTTTTTAAAAAGTGTATTTATTTATTTATACATAAGTAAATATGTAAAAGTACTTGGCTTGCACTAAGTCTTAGTTGCAGCAGGTGGGATCTTCAGTTGCAGCATGTGGGATCTAGTTCTCTAACCAAGGACTGAAGCTGGTTCTGCACTGGGACTGTGGAGTCTTAGCCACTGGACCACCAGGGAAGTCCTCATATCATCTTTTAATAATAATAGTAAAAGGCCTGGAGAGACGTTCACGGGACAGGTCTCCTTCAGGGCCCTTTGTTGGAGGCTAAGCTGCTAGGTCTGCCTGGTTGGGTCTGGCTGGTTCCTGAAGATGCCTCTTGGAATTTCATAGCTGGAAAAAGAAGTCTTCCCCCAGAGCACTAGCTGCTTGGTCTGCAGGGTCCAGCCTGGGCCTGCCTGTCCGGCTGGCAGAGCCCACCTCCAGGGGGTGGAGTGGGGGCCCTGGGGGACTTGGGTGGGTGGTAGGTGGGGGACAGCTGCTCTCTGGGCGTCTCACTGTTTGAGTGGGAATTCTGGCCAGAGGGGCCAAGTTTGGATGGCTGTTTATCTTACTTCTCTTCTCTGCAGAGAAAGAAATGATCAAAAACACGTAGACGGCATACACATGCACACACAGAACTGTGGATCTCAGTAAGAGGACCCAAGGAAAAAAAACCTGGGCACCCTGGGTCGCTCACCCCTGCCCACTGCTCTCACCATGGCCCCTACTTGATATAGACATTTTAGGTCCAACCTCAGCTTCTCAGCTGGTAGTGTTTCCCACCTAGCCCCCCTGGTCCAGTACTAATGAAGGATATTGTGATGTTTCTAAAACATTGGCAACTTTTTAGTTTATTCTGCCAACAGCCAGATCTGGTCTGGGTCTGTCTGGTGGAGGCAAGAGTGTCTCCCAAGGTGCCCACCTCAGCACTCACTCACACCCAGGGTCCCTGGGGGACCTTAGTGGCCTGCCCCTCCCCCACACCCCCTACTAATGGGTGGCAGGGTCCCTTCTTTGCTCTTCCTTCCACAAAGGAGTGACAGCCCCAGGCTGGTGGGTCCAGGTCTTGCCCAGGCACCAATGAAGTGTGGAGAGCCTGTGCTGGGTCAGGCCAAACTGCCCAGAAACCCACTCTGAGGGGACCAGGGGAGAGAGACGGGGGCTGGCTCCAGGCATCCCAATGAACCCAGATACTAATTCTTAGAATTGATCCCTTTGGACTGACAGTAAAAACTTGGGATCCCAAACCCATTTGCTCACAAAATGGACTGTTTCTAAGAGTTGAAGTTGAAACTCTGAGTCCCTATTACGGGTTCCCAGCTGATTACTGATGGCCAGGCCTTTGCTTACAAAAAGAATTTCTCATTTTACTCCAAGACCTGCTCCAGAGTTTCCTCTGCAGAAGGATCTGAATATTCAATCCTTAAAGATATTTGATTTTCAAAATTAGACATGAATGTGAACACTCCAGAGACGAGTTTTTGTGTAAAATAAGGTTTGCCTTGGTCAGCAGAGATGGGCGGGGGGCTGGGACTGGGACCAGTGGGGCGGGCTTGAGGCGGAGGGAGGGCAAGGAGGCCCTGACCCAGAGTGTGGTCACCCTGTGGGTGTGCACACGTGAATGCTTGTGTGTCTGTGGGAGGCTTTCTGTTGTCACATCAAGGTGGGGGTCCTAGTGGGAGGCAGCATCCAAGGCCACGCAGCTGTGTTCCTTCCAGCAGAACAAAGCATACAGGATCTTGGGATGCAGGAGCCAAAAAACAAATAAATAAAACAAGCAGCCAGGGCTATAAATAGATGAAGGCAAGAGGAGCTTACAGGCAGCCACCCACTCCCTCCCCAGTGGGAGCAACAGCGTGAGGCCAGTTCCACAGCCCTAGATGCTCGTCCTTGGCCTTGGGCTGGGAGTGGGAGAGGCCCAGTCCCCCGATCTTCCACCTTCTTCCAGGGCCAGAGACTGGAGTCCTCAGAGGAAACCCTTCTTGCAGCTGCTGTATCAATTCAGTCACCATTCAAGTCCCTCCTTCCTTCCCTGGTCTAGTAGACCTGGCCTCCTCTGCGTGTACCTTCTTCTGCTCAGGGCAGAAGGCAGTTCGCTCCTGGGACAGGGATGAGGATCCATGGGTTTTTTCTATTTCCCACCTGGCCTCCTATCCTCATCTCCAAGGCAGTGCTGACCTGTGAGGGTGGGCACAGATGCTGGAATCCAGGGAAGCTCTTTGTGGTGTTCCATAGCTCTGGAAATGTCATCTGGAGTCCATCTGAAGTATTGGGCCTGGCTTTTTCACCCTCTTGTTTAATACTTTCCTCTCTGAAGTTTTAGAAAGTATCTTGAGAAAATGGTTCATCCATCCACCCATCCACCTACCCATTCATCCACCTGTGCACCCATCTTTCCATCCATCATCTATCATCCTTCCATCCATCTCACACATTCACCTACTCATCCATCCATCCATCTTTCCATCCATCATCTACCATCCTTCCATTAATTGACCTACCCATCCATCCATCTGTCCGTCCATTTTTCCAATATCTATCCATCAACTGATTAGCTGATTACTCTGTTAAGCACTAGTGGTAACCAGTGAACTCTTCACCTGGTTCTCAATCCCGCTTTGTTTGCTCTTTGATGTGGGACTCGGACTTTTCCCCAGGTGAAGGCAATTCAGAAAGATCAGCGCTGTGGTAGGAAAAATACTGGTTGCTATGGGAGCTCACAAGCAGGGCTCCGTGCCAAGGGATGTTTATTTCTCAGCTCTCACACGCAGGTAGGGATGGGAAGCTTTAAAGGGGACTGTACTACCTGACCACATTGCAACCAGCTCTAATGTGTGTGTGTGTGTGTGGTCAGTGATTCCCAGGGTCAGTGTGGCTTAGAAGCAGATAGAGAATGCACAGGGTTGCAGGCTATCATTGTGACAATGATAACAATAGTAATAATCTCCATCACTCGTTGAGTACCTCCTATGAGTTGGGCATCGTGTCAACTCCTGTGCCCGGATCCTTCCATTGAATCCTTTCAACAATTCCATTGTACAGAAGAGGACTGCAGAGTCAGAGGGATTAAAGTCCCCTGGCCTGAGGTCAGAACCTGGGTCGGTCCAGGCATCATGACCCTAATAAGCTGTGTGACCCTGGCGAGCCTCTCAACCTCTCTGAACTTCATTTTCTTCTGCAAAAAGAAAGGATCTTCTATGGAGAGGAGGTGCCCCATCGTTTTGAGTCTCTGAGCGGCATTTTAATGTCAGACTCTTTGAGGATCTCTTCACATGCTGGTGCTTTTATTTTTAGGATTCATTGGTTGAGAAAACTCACAATGACAAAAAGCTACTTTGAATTCTGTCGTGGTTTAAAATGAATTTGTATCTGATTACTCATCACCACATGTACATGCATCTGACAAATAACCCTGAGGTGGGCATTATTTTTTCTGTTTACCCAGGCAGGTTGGATGTGTGGATCTTGGTCTCTGCATTAAGGCTGAGGCGCCCCAGGGGTCAGGCCACGTGCTGCCCCTTCTGGATCTATGTTCCATATTCAACAAACCCAACAACTGCTACTTCCTCATCCCTCTGAGGTGACAGCGAGATAAGGCAGAAGCAGACGGGACAGGGGGCAGAGAGACCTGATGGAAACTGCTGACCAGACAGAAGTGGAAGGGGTGAGAGGGTCTGCAAGGAGCCCCCTCGGTGTGGTCAGTGCCTGGCTCACCACGGCTCCCTCGCTCACAGCAGCACGTGGTCCGTTCAGCAGGAACCCACGGCCTGGGGCTCAGGAGGGGGTCTCCTCCATAAGTGCCTTTAACACACCAAGGACTGTAATTGGTCTTGTTAGACCCCGAGGGGCCCATCCAGAGGTGGGACCAGGGAGCCAGCTGGGAGAAGCCCGTGACTTCTTCTGGGGCAGGAGGTGGGCAGAAAGAATCGAGGAGGGGCCTGGGGAGTCTGGCCAATTTTGCTCAGGCCTGGCTGGTTTCGGGGGCCTCCCTGGGTGGGAGCTTCTTCCTGGAGTCTGCTTAGGACCCCAGAGCAAGCAGTGGTCTTGGCACAGGCTTCCACCATGGGACCACTCCTCAAATACCTGGATTCCTCCCTGATCTCAAGGCAGAAAAGGCAAAAGCCTGGGAGTCAGGTCGGCTCCTTTTTTTTTCATTGTTCTTTTCTGAGATTAGATTTGGGTTGACTGCATGCATCAGCCTCGGGGCCTCACTGGGGAATGAGAAGCAGTGCTCCCCTGCCCCACTTCCCTGCCTCCCTCCTTCCGTCTTCGGCGTCCTCCCCCATCTCTGACCCTCCTCCCTCCGGCACCCAGGGCTCAGTCATGATGCCACTGCAGGCAAAGGAAACCCAGCAGGGTCCCTGCTGTCTCTCCCTTCTCTGGACAGTACGCAGCCGCCTGCTTGGGGTTATGCTAGTTACATGGGGGACTCGGTCTTCTGAAAACTGCTCAGGAGCTGGAGTTGGACATGGGGTCTTGCAGTCTGTTGACTGACTGGTTTCAGGGTCATGTAACATGTTGATAAAGGAGGACTGAAATGTGGTTTAGATTTTCTTGGATGCTGTGTTCACCCCCAGTGCTTGGAGGGAGCCGGCCCTCCTGCGATGTCTAGACCCTCCCCACCCCCTCTCCCGGGGGTTTCCTTCACAGCTCCCAGTTCCCTTCCGTCATCACAGTTTGCAAATCGCCCTGAGAGTTGAGTATGACCAAGGAAGGGCGATCTCTGACCCTATCAGAGAGGCTCTCTGGAAGAGATGATTGCTATTGTTCAGTCGCTAAGTCTTGTCCAGCTCTTTGCGACCCCATGGACTGCAGCACGCCAGGCTTCCCTGTCCTTCACTATCTCCTGGAGTTTGCTCAAAGTCATGTCCGTAGAGTCAGTGATGCCATTCAACCATCTGACCTTCCGTTGTCTTCTTCTCCTCTTGCCTTCAGTCTTTCCCAGAATCAGGGTCTTTTCCAGTGAGTCAGCTCTTCGCATCAGGTGACCAAGTTTGGAGCTTCAGCATCAGCGTCTGTCCTTCCAATGGATATCAGTGTTGATTTCCTTTAGCATTGACTGGTTTGATCTCCTTGCAGTCCAAGGGACTCTCAAGAGTCTTCTCCAGAGGTGATGCTTATGATGAAAAGTAGAGGGTGCATAGGAGAGACACGGAGGGACCAGCAGGAGCCCAGCCTGGAAGGTGGATAATGTGGCCCTGAGGGACCCTGGGGGCCCTTCAGGGAGGGTTAAGGAGGGATGAACAGGAGCCTGGTCACGTGGGGTTTTGAGGACCACGAGGGACCCGGAGTTGCCATAGGGCAGGGCTCTGATGGCTGACTGTATGTGTCAACTGGACTGCTTCACGGGGCACCTGGGGAGCTGGTGAAAAGTTCTTTCCAGGGGTTTCTGTGAGGGTGTTTCTAGAAGAGATTAGCCTGTGAACTGGGGGGCCGGATAAAGCAAACTGCCTTCCCCAGAGTGGGTGGGCATTATCCAATCCATTGAGGGCTTGAGCAGGGCAGAAAGGTTGGAGGGAGGGAGAGTTCTCTCTGGTTGACTGTTGAGCTGGGATACGTGTCTCCTCCCGCCCTCAGGTTGGAACTTACACCACGGGCTTTTCCGGTTTATAAATGGCAGATGGCGGGACTTCCCAGTGTCTGTAATTGTGGGAGCCAATCCCTTAGAGTAAATCAGCCTCTTTTTCTCTTGTGTCTGTCTCTACCCCTCTCTCCTGTTGGTTCTATTTCTCTGGAGGGCCCTGACCAGTTCAGAGGCCTCACGGGACCCTGCTGTCCACTGTCCTTGGCGGTTGGGCATGAGTCCACCCAAACGTTTAGGTGGTGTGGAACCCAGATGCTCCAAGGCAGCCCTTCCATGAGAGGTGGCTCAGTTCCCCTGGCTACCAGAAGCCTCCTGACATCAAGCCTGCTTCCTTAGTGCCACCGCCCTTCCCTGCTCTGCCCTCCAAGGGTCGCAGGCCACAGAACTCATCTCATCTTCCCCTGGCTGCCCCTCACGCTTCTAAAGACCCCTCCCTCACGGCCTCCGGCAAGACATCGTTCTGCGTCCGTGGGCTGCACACTCCTGCCACATCTCATAGGATGCGATACGACACCATCAAGGATAGCGGCTCAGCTGGTAATGTGCTAAGTCACTTTGGTCCTGTCCGGCTCTTTGCGATCCCATGGACTGTAACCCCCCAGGCTCCTCTGTCCACGGGCTTCTCCAGGCAAGAATACTGGAGTGGGTTGCCATGCCCTCCTCTAGGGATCTTCCTGACCCAGGGATCGAACCCACATCTCTTATGTCTCCTGCATTGGCAGGCGGGTTCCTTGCCACTAGCACCACCTGGGAAGCCTGTAATGCCCAGCCTTTAACTGTTTACCCCACGTGGATCCTGTGTGACTCTTCCCTGGCCTCAGGCATCTGAGTTGGCGATGAACTAGACCCAGGTTGCGCCCATCAGCTTTCTCTCCTGGACTCCTGGGTCAGATGTCCCTGTGTCCGGCAAGCCTCTAGGGCAGATCTGCTGAGGGCAGCTCCCTCCTGCCGGGCTGGGTAGCAGGAAGCAGGGACAGGGACCAGGCAGAAGGAGGAGAGACCGGACTACCTGCTGTCTGACACTAGCTAGAGCTGCTCTCACCCTCCTGAGGGCAAGCACAGCTCTGCTGGGGGGTCTTTGAGGCCCTGAAAAGCCAGCCTACTCCCCCCACCAGTGCAGGTTCCCCTCTGGCACCCAGAGTGCTTGGCAGCACCGTTTCTCCAACCTACCTTCTCTCCCTCACTGTCCTTACCTGCCTTGCTCTCCCGATCACCAAATGGGCAAACTCTCGTGTGTTAGAATCTCCCCTGAAAACAGGTGCAGAGGCCAGCAGGAGGTGTGCTCCCCGGGGGTGCAGGCGGAGGGCTAATCTTGGGGGTCCCATGGCACATGGCGCTTCTAGTAATAAGATTGAGGGCCAGCACACACCCCTGCCTGCTGAGCCCAGACAGGAAGTCCTTCTACCTACTGTGCTGTCACTAGGGCCTCCTGGCACAGGTGCCAACCCGTGGCCACCAATTACAGTCCAGGTCTTGGGGTTTGTTTCCTCCCTGGCCACTTCCCCAGCCATCTGGAGCCTGAGGGATGCCTCTTGCTTCTAAGAATATCATCTCTTTGGTGTAAATGACTCCCTTAAGCCTGCCACAATCCTACTCAGCCAGGCTATGATTAGGATGATAACTATTATTCTCGTTATTGCAATTAGCAATAATGGTGAGACAACCCCTGCTGAGAGCCCATGAAGCCCCTGGCTTGGGGGAAGCGCAGGCAGACCCTCCTCCAGGGATGCGGGGCAGCTTCCCACTGTGACCCCTGGTGCCATGGGCCTGCTCCGCTGACCCCAGATCGCATGGACTGGGGGACCATCAGGATGGAAAGGAATGGCTCATGCTACTTGGGGCAATTGTGTCCCTTCACAGAAGGGCCATGGGCTCTACGGTGTGAAAGGATGCTCCCAGGAGCATCACGCGACTCAGCGGCAGTGCCCAGGTCAGAACTCGGCGGCTCCAGCCCTGGCCTTCCTCCTGCTCCTCCCTTTTCAGGACCAGTGGCTCAGACCAGCCACATGGGCCAGTGAAAGGGGAGGGACCAGGATGTTTGTCCTCATCAGCCTCTGCCTGGAGGTCAGGCTGAAGATGGGGGGGATAGGAGACCGGGAGGACCACTCTGCAGAACTCTCAGTTGTCATCACAGCCCCCTGGATTTGGCACAGAAGGTGGTAGAACGCATCTCCTTTCCTAGGCTCCCTCTTTCTGGAGCCGCACCCACCCATTCACTTTACCTTTCCACTGTGGGCACATCCCTGAGAGAGCTCCATTTTTAGAGTGACACTCAGGTGTTTGGGTGACTGCACATGCTGGCTCCATAACCTTTAATTGTCGTTAAGGGAACAACCCCTTCGAAAGGCGGTGGGTGGCCCAGGCACCTGATCCAGCACAGGCGTCAATATCTGGCCCAGGCCTTTCGTGTTTGCACAGGTGGAACCCCTGCGCCCTTCGCCCTCCTCCCTTGGCAGTGATGCGCTGACTTTGGGGGCAACGCAGTCAGGCACCCTCCTCTGTGGCCAGGGCTCACTCTCCCTGCCTGCCCTCCAGCTGAGAGCCCAGTGCCAGCCTTTATAACCCCTGCCCGCCTCCACACTCTCGCCCTCATGAATCTTTCACAGCGCTCTGAAGGCTGTTTCATGGCATTCCGAAGTGCCATGGGGCACTGCGGGGTTGCAGCTCCAGCAAAGAGCAAGACAGAGGAGGCGGGGGCATCAGCCAGGGTGGGGGGACTGTGGAGGCGTGGGAGGGGTTGGGGGAGCTACAGACCTGAATTTGACCACAGCAGGTGAGTGATTGGTGCGGTCAGCAGCTTCCAGCATCTCCCAGCGGTGGGTGCTGTGGCTGGGTTCATGTGAGTGCATGCACACACACAAACACACACACACACACGTGGCGTTGAGGAGGGGTCTATGAGGGGTCTTGAAAGGGAGAGAGAGAGAGATGGAGGCAGAGGAAGAGGTAGGAGGAAGAGGACACGGGAGATGGGAGCAGAGAGGGAAGAAAGGATTGGGAAGCAGAGCCTCCGGGGTGCAGCCCCGACTCCCTGTTCATTTCAGGGATTTTTGTCAGGTGAGACCTGCCAAGTCCCCCTCCCCCATACTCAGAAAACAGATGAGGCCACAGACAGGACCCCCAGACACAGTCCCCAGGCCTGGAAAGATGAGCTGTGTGGGCCTTTCCCCAAATCAACAACTAATGTGTGCATCGAACCAACTTTTCACTAATCAGCAGGACGCAGAGTGCGTGAGGGGGTGGTGGGGAATACCGTCTGCCTCGCTGTGTGAGTCAAACACGGACGTCTAAACCTTCCAGAGTCTCGTCCAGAAATCACTGGCTGACCTTGCTCACAAATGTGGGTACCACAGTCCAGAACCAAACACCAGGAAACCAGACCCGATGCTGTGTGAAAGGGTGGATGCACCAGAACCAAACTGGGTTCATTCCAGGAACAGAGAGATGTTTTCACAGTGGAAATTCTATCACAGTAACTCACTGCACTAATGGAATAAAGGAGAAAGACTTTACCATGGTAGAGCCTGAGAGGGCGTCTGTCACTTGGGTTCATCTCTGTTTCTAGCATTTATAGTCACACCGCTATCTACATTTAGTGCCCAGGATACATAAAAAACTTCTACAAATCGATATGAAAAAGACAAATTACAAGGGTATAAAAAGGTGCTCAACTTCATAATCATCATTGAAACATACATTAAAAATACAATGAGATAGCATTATGGGCTTCCTAGGTGGCTTGGAGGTGAAGAATCCACCTGCCAATTGGAACTTAGTGACTAAACAACAGCGATTATACCCTATGTGTTCTCAGTTGCTCAGTCCTGGCCAACTCTTTGTGACCCCATAGACCGTAGCCTGCCAGGCTCCTCTGTCTATGGGTTTCTCCAGGCAAGAATCCTGGAGTGAGTTTCCATGCCTGCCTCCAGGGGATCTTCCCGGCCCAAGGATCAAACCCGCCTGTCTAATGTCTCCTGCATTGGCAGGTGAATTCTTTACCACTAGGGCCACCTGGGAAGCCTTTGAAAAGGAAGAAAGTGAAAAAGGAAGAAAGTCGGTCATGACCGACTCTTCGTGAACCCATGGACTGTATCCTCTGTTCATGGAATTCTCCAGACAAGAATACTGGAGTGAGCAGCCAGGGATTTAAAAGAAGAGTCAAGATCAGTCTCTCGCCTGGAAGTCAAGTTGGTGGCTGTCTAGGTGAGGTGGGGGGTGGTCTGGGACAAGAGAAGGCAGGAGGGCACCCGGGGGGTTGGCGGTATTCTTCTTTGGTGCTGAGCTGGTGTTGCTCACACAGGTGTGCTATTAATACTTTGTGAAAATTCACAGAGTTGGACACACACTTTTATGCTTTTCTTTATGTGTATTGCACTTTAATAAAACAGCTGATGCACCCTCTAGAAGCCTCTAGAGGAAACTTCTAGGATAGGGTCTGGGGTCCGGCCAAGGATGTCCACTTTGGGCTTGTATTCATGCAGTGGGAAGCTCTTGACTCACAGAGGTGTGAGATGTGACTTTTTTTTTTTTTAATATATTAATCTTATTCCTTTCTAGTTGTCGATTAATAATTTCTTATTTTGTCTTTGTAGTTTATTTGGAGTAGTTTTTTAGTACATCTCGGTAGCTTAGCTGGTAAACAATCTGCCTGCCATGCAGGAGATGCCGGTTCGATTCCTGGGTCTGGAAGATCCCCTGGAGAAGGGATAGACTACCCACTCCAGTATTCTTGGGCTTCCCTGGTGGCTCAGTTGGTAAAATTTCAGTCTGCGATGCGGAGGACCTGGGTTCGATTCCCTGGGTGGAAAGACCCCCTGAAGGAGGGCATGGCAATCCACACCAGTACTCTTGCCTGGAGAATCCCCGTGGACAGAGGAGCCTGGCGGGCTACAGTCCATGGGGTTGCAAAGAGTCGGACACAACTGAGCGACTAAGCATACACAGCACAACAACTTCTAGGTAAGGTTTTTGGTCCATTTATTTTATTCTTCTGGTCCAGGAAGTGTGTTATTTTTCAATTAATTAATTTTTATTTCTGGTTGCACTGGGTCTTTGTGGCTGCACACGGGCTTTCTCTAGCTGTGACGAGTAGGGGCTACTCTCTAAGTGTGCAGGCTTCTCATTGCGGTAGCTTCCCTTGTTGCGGAGCACGGGCTCGAGGGCACCTGGACTTCGGTCATTGTTGCCTCAGCGCTGGTTCATGCATCAGAGAAGCGGGAGGCCTGGCCTGCGGGGAGGAAGTGTCTGAGCTGCCCCGGGGTACGAGCCGGAAGCCTGGATCGTTCGGCTCAGCTTGGATGTCGGGTCAGGCTGTCTGCGCTCTGTGCACCTTATCGATAAAATATTAGACCTGCCCACTCACAGGTTTCTGCAGGTCGAATGAGCTAATGTGACAGCCTGTTAGGAGGCCCAGGGAGGTAAGGCATTGTTATTATTTGTTATGAAATGTCACAGGCATTCCTGCTGGGTGACTCACGGGGCTTGGAGACTTGGAGAGTTTCCCTTCCAAATAAGGCTGGTATGGAGCTTCTTGTTGAGAGCCTGCGGGAGCTGGTCTCAAGGCCCTGCTAGTCCTACCTGGCCCCCTCATCTCTTGATAGAGAGACTGGCCCCAGAGATAGTGATTCTGGGATCTTTATTGAAACTGGTGAATTGCTTCCCCGAAGTTAATGAGGGCTGCCCCCCCACCTCCATCCCAGCATCAGGCAGATGGAAGGGGTTAAGAGTCACCTTCATGAACATAGGAGGCTACCAGGGACTGGTTCCTGGGTAAAAAGACAAAGAGAAAGATGGAGAGAGCAGTAACTGAGAGACACAGACTGGTTTTCTTGCCAGGATTTTGGAGGGTGATACCTTCTCCCATTTACTCACCACCCTTTGCAGCAAGTCATAGGTAATATTAACACTGCCAGTTCACATTCAGGGCAGATTTGTTTTAAAAGGTGCCTGAACTCTTTTCTGTTCCTAAGTTGAAGTCTTCGTGACTTTTCAGGAGATTGAGGCAGAAGAAGAAGACCTTGGGGAGTAATCAGACGCTTGCCTGTGTGATCCAGGCTGGGTGAGGGGTTGAGACTGCTCTGGTGACCTTTTCCAGGTAAATGGGAGAGATGCATTCGCAGATCCGTGTGATCTGTGGGTGGCAGCTGCCTGGAGGACCTGGCTGTCATCAAGGACGGTGTCTGCCTCGAGAGATGGGGATGCAATTCTATTCCCACCTCCTCACTTCACAGGAAAGGGGTTGAGACACAGGCTCTGAAACTGGGTCTGTTTGGCTGTGTTATTTTCAGGTCTGTGATCTTTAGTAAGTTACTTAACCTTTCCTTCACTCCGCTTCCTTATTGCCTTAGCATTTAAGCACTGTGTGTGTGTGTGTGTGTGTGTGTGTGTGTGTGTGTATACTCTACTTATCTATATTTATCTATATGTTAGCTATGACTTTCTGTTACTTTCTTTAAAATTTTAACAGTTTGTGACTATTTAATTTATCTATTTTTGTTATATCAAGTATCTATTATGTGCCAGGCACTGTCTTGGGATTTAGAGACGCAGCAATGAACAAAATAGAGGCCTTGTGTTGGTGGCATCAATGCTGCAGGGGACGCAGATAATGAAGATGTGGACAATTCATGTGTCATCACGTGGTGATCACCAAATCAATGGACATAAGTTTGACCAAACTCTGGGAGACAGTGAAGGACAAGGAAGCCTGGCATGCTGCAGTCCATGGGGTTGCAAAGAGTAGGACACGACTGAGCGACTGAACAACATGTGGTGATGGGTAGCAGAGGGAGAGATGAGAGAATGGTGGGGGTTGTTCTTTTAAGACCAGCCTTGGGCCACATCTGGCTCACTGTAGCCCGTGTTTATAAATAAAGTTTTATTTGAACTTATTTGAACTCAGCCACACTCCTTCCCTTGCATGTTGCCTGTGACTGCTTTGGAGTTGAGTGGTTGCCACAAAGATTACGGCTCCCAAAGGAGAAACTATCTGCTATCTGGCCTTTTATGGGAAAAGTTTGCCAACCCCTGTGTAGACATGAGGTTGGGCAGAGCCACTTAGGGAAAGGGAGGAAGTGCACCCCTCTGATGTCTGTGGGAGGAGGGCTCGGGGCCCCGGAGCAGCAGGTACTGTGGCTTTGAGACCGGATGCGCCAGGTGTGGCCAAGGGCGCCGAGGAGGATGGTGGGAGTAAGTGAGGTGGGGGCTGTAAGGGTTTGGCTCTTACTCTGCAGGGTTGGGAGCTACAAAGAGACTGCTGTGCTGACTGCCACATGGTGTGTGTGTGTGTGTGTGGGGTGTGTGTGTGTGTGTGTGTGTGTGTGTGTGTGTGTTGGGAGCAGGGGCAAGGGGACCTGTTTGGATGCTACTGTGCTGACCTAGTTGTCTCGAACCGTAGTGACTGCCTGGGGATGATGAGAAGTGGTCAATTTTGGATAAATGTAGAAAGTGACAGTGCCAGGACTAGCTGATGAGATAAGAATATTGGGGCTTGCTTTTTAATTGAGGAATAATTGACATATAACATTATATAAGTTTCAGGTGTACAACACATTGAGTAAGGATTTGTATACTCTGTGAAATGATCATCATGGTACATCTAGCTCACCTCCATCGCTGTACATGGTTACAGAATTTTTTTCCTGCGATGAGAACTTTTATGATTTACTTTCTTAACAACTCCCAGTATTATTAACTATCTAGTAGTGTTAACCATAGTTGCCATACTGTATATTATATGTGACTTAATTATTTTATAAGTAGAAGCTTGTATGTTTTAAGTCCTCTCACTCATCTTGCCCTTCATGACCTCTAGCAACCTCCAGTCTGTTCTCTGTAACTATAGGCTTTTTTTTCTTTTTTGGTCTTTCTCTTGTCTGATTTATTTCACTTAGCATGATGGCATAATGCCCTCAAGTTCCATCTATGTTGTTGCAAATGACAAGATTACATTCTTTTTAACGGCTGCATAATACTTCATTGTGTGTGTGTATCTCACAATTTCTTTATCCACTCTTCTGTTGGTGGGCACTTAGGTTGTTTACATATTTTGGCTATTATAAATAACATTGCAATGAACACGGGGTACAGGTATCTTTTGGGGTTAATGCCGTTTATTTTTATTTTTTTGGAAAAATACCCAGGAGTAGAATTGCTGGATTATAGGGTAGTTCTATTTTTAGTTTTCTGAGGAGGCTTCACATGGTTTTCCACATTGGTACAGTGGCTGTACCAATTTACATTCCCACAAACAGTGCACAAGGGTTCCCCTTTCTCCACATCCTCACCAACTCTCGTTATTTCTTATCTTTTTGATGGTTGTCATCCTAACAGGTGTGAGGTGGTATCTAACTGTGGTTTTGCTTTGTATTTTCCTTGGTTAATAACATCTTGGAGCATCTTTTCATGTACCTGTTGGCCACCTGTATGTCTTCTTTGGAAAATGTCTATTCAGATCCTTTGTCCATTTTTTAATCGGTTTGGTTTTTTTGCTGTTGAGTTGTTTTAGTTATTTCTGTATTTTGGATATTAACCCCTTATCAGATGGATGGTTTACAAATATTTTCTTCCATGTAATAGGTTGCCTTTTCTTTTTGCAAATGGCTTCCCTTGCTGTGTAGAAGCTTTTTAGCAGAATATAGTCCCACCTGCTGATTTTTGCTTTTGCTGCCTTTGCTTTTACTGTCAACTGAGAATCTCTGTTTTTAATGCCTTGGGGAATTTGCTAAGTGAATGAATGAAGTGACTTTCTAGGGCTACTGATCTGGTCAGTATCCCAGCAGAACTCAGAAACCATGGGCTCCCATGACCCGCTCTGCCCCACGGCTGTCCTTCTGGAGGCTCCAAGGATGAGGATCCTCCCTGGCACCAGCTGAGTGCTGACATGTGGACACTCTGGAGGCCATAGATTGCCTGGACACCCAGGGACCCTCACAAACAGGTCTGCATCTTTCGCCTCCCATGGTGCAGGCCAAGATTTCCTCTTGAGCATCCACGGTCGTCGAGTCTGCTGTAGGGGACAGAAGGAGCTACTGTTTCTCACCCACTCGAAATCTACCTCATTATGCTCTTCTCAGCCCCGAGATCAGACTTGCAGGGGAAAAAGTTGGAGCTGAGTCCTGGAGGAGTGCTCAGGGAGGGTTTTCATCACCTTTAATGATCTAATACCAACAGCAACCTGCTAATAGGTAATCTCCGCATTCCAGTATTTACACTAATTAGTTAATATCCATGGAGGGCTTTGAAGGTGCCTGAGCCCAAGACATATGCCAAGGAGAGTGACTCATAAGAAAAGGAGAGACAGCCCAAGTCTTGAAGCCATCACCCACCTTGTGCGTCACGCGGGGGCGTCACAAGGGGGCTGCAGGCTCTGACAAGCGGCATGATGGGTGAGACATTTTTGGAGAGGGAGCAGAGCCCTCTGGGGCTTGTCTCGCCCGGACGCCTGGTGCTGGGGAAGCCCATCCCCCACGGCTCTGCTCCACATTCAAGCCATCTCTGTGGAGCCCTTGGGGCACCAGGAAGAGGAGAGGGTGTAGGATGTCTGCCACCCAGCATACCCCAGCATCCCACCCATACTCATGGTCTGGGGCACAGCCAGCCTTTCAGGCTTGTGTGGGGAGTTGCTGGCCAGGTTGTGAGCTGTCTGAGGTCAGGGCTGAAACCCCCTTGGTGCCCCCATTGGGTGAGGCTCTGGTAGTTGACTTGCTATATTTTCTTCTCCTGTACTTCCCATGTGAAAAAAAGTGAAATTGTTAGTCTCTCAGTTGTGTCCAGTTCTTTGTGACCCCAGGGACTGTAGCCCGCCAGGTTCCTCTGTCCATGAAATTCTCTAGGCGTGGACACTGGAGTGGGTTGCCATGCCTTCCTCCAGGGGATCTTCCTGACCCAGGGATAGAATCTGGGTTTCCTGCATTGCAGGCAGATTCTTTACTGTATTAGCCACCAGGGAAGCCCCGAATGTTCAGTAAACATCAACAGGCTTGATTAGCTCTTCTGTGGATGTTTGGAGAGATACCTGTCACCTTGCCATGGGCTGTGACTTCTGGAGATGTTCCAGCCCCACCGGATCCCCCTGCCCCACTGGGTTGAAGATCTGTTGGTTAGATTCCTGCCTGCCACCTGGTCTGCCTGCTGTGGGGTAGGGAAGCTGAGAGTCACCCTCTGATTCAGCATCTAGAGAAATAAGGAGGGGGTTCAATGGTGGCCTCCCTTGGAGAGGAGTCGGATCCCCTTCTTTGGCAAAAGCTGTAGGGAACCTTCACTCCTAAAGAAAAACAGCTTTATGGAGACAAAATGCACAGACCATATGTTATGAGCTGAATTGTGTCTCCCCCCAAAAGCCAGTTACAGGTTTGTTTTTTTTTTTTGGTAAAAGGTAAGACCATGACTCTCACACCAATTCACAAGGGATACGTGCCAAAAATTTTGTTTAACTCATTAATGAATGAAAACACCGTATGATGTCTGACGTTAGAACTGGTATGATATTAGAACTGATTCCAAGAACCTCACATCAGGAAGGCTAAAGCAAATGTGGAAATATGCAAAACTGGTCACCATCCACATGGCAGTGGTCAGCTGCATTCCACTAGATGTGCTGTGCTTGGTCGCTCAGTCACGTCTGACTCTTCGCGACCCCCATGGACTGCAGCCCACCAGGCTCCTCTGTCCATGGGATTCTCCAGGCAAGAATACTGGAGTGGGTTGTCATGCCCTCCTCCAGGATTCCACTAGATATTCAGCTACATTTCACTGGACACAATTTTTTGTGTTTCTGTGCCCAAGGATGACTGCAATGTTACAAGCTTTCTCAGGCAGCCCTACTGCACTGTTGACTCGGGCTGCACTGACCGCTGGCCTGTACCCTTATTTGTGTGATGTGTGTGACTAGGAACAGGGAAAGGGGTGCTTGTGGCTTTGCCTGTGCCCCCAACTTATTTTGGAGCCCTCCATGCAGACCCTAAAGCAAGGACTTGAGTCCAGGGGTATAAAAGGGGGGTGGCCCTCGGGAGCACTGGTAGGGCGGTAGGTTCTTGAGAGACAGTGTGGAACAGAGGTCACCTCCCCACAGAGCAAGGGGCCTGGGCTGTGTCCCCACCAAAACTTTCTGGGTTTTCATTGCAGCTGCTTTGGTGGGGAGAAGGTGTGAACTCCCTGGTCTTTTGGCTCTGTGGTCCTAGGGCTGGGAAGGAGACCCCTTGGCCTGCTGGCGGTGGGATGTTAGGTCAGTGAGCCCAGAGATGGAAAGGGCTGCAGGGATGTGGGCGGACCTCCGTGGACCCTTCCCACCTCCATTGCCCTCAGGTAAAGCCTGGATGCCAGCCTCTGTCTCTCTCATCCTTGGAGTTCTCCGGAGGAGGCGGGAAGTGGTGGAGGTCTTCTGTTCTCTCCTGTCGTGTATGAAGGCAGCATTATTTCCAAGCCTGCTGGCCCAGGTGCCTTTCACCTGACCTCCCTGATTCATTGTTTAAAGACATTGCCTGCCTGGGACAGACGACAGAGTACCTGACTGTTAGGGGCTGGGAGGCCCGGGCTCTGGCTGGGGCAGGAACGCAGACCTGGCTACCCTTGGACTTCCTCAGGTGGGGAGGAGGGGCAGAAGAGGGCCTGCCTCTGAGAGCAGGGTGCCCCCCTCAACCCAAGACTGTGTGAGTCAGAGGAACCGGGAAAGGGAATATAAGCTGCCCATAGCTCAGCGGGCTTGAAGGTGAGCTGGTGGCTGAGCGGGTGGCCTCTGGGAGTCAGGATCTGGTGGATCTCAACAAGGAATGAGAGGAAGACTTTCGGAAGGAGAGAGCTGTGCTTCATGATCAGGGCTGGGGAGCTACAGAAACTCACAGATGCGCTTTTGAAATTGGAACCCTGACTTGTGCCTCCAGAGTGGCAGTGGTCTCCCTGAGATGACCAGGGTCTGCAGGGGTCCCTGCCTGCCTGTTGCTCTCTCTGCCAGTGGTGCTCCCGCCCCGCCCACTCAGGACCCTCCTGATGGTCCTGCTTCTTTTTTTTTTTGCCTTTGATCCAGACAGCGAAGGGGCCTGGGCCTCCCAGGCAGGGGAAGCCTTCCTCAGTCAGTGAGGAGAGAGAACTCGCCAGGCCCAGGATTGGTGGCCGGCCAGACCCGGCCACAGGGTTTCATGAAGAGCATAACGATTCCCAGAGGCTGGGGGTGGGGGTAGGGGCGGAGAAAGTCTGTTCCCATTTTAATTTTTCCCTTTTGGCAGAAACCAACTTTTCTGTAAAAACAATGAAAAATCTGGGTGGAGTTTCCTCCCCAGAGCAGCTCGGCCCTCCTGGGAGGAAAGCTCTGTGGGCAAGGAGAAGGGAGGGGCCTAGCTGAGGGGCGGGGCTTGGCTGGAGGGGAGGGACCTGTCTGGAGGGGAGGGACCTATCTGGAGGGGCGGGGCCTGGCTGGAGGGGAGGGACCTGTTTGGAGGGGTGGGGCCTGGCTGGAGAGAGAGGTGCCCCCGAGGCCCTCTGGACTAGTCCTTCAGGAGATGGCTTCTGGCCTGCCAACTGCTGCTGCTTCTGCTGTTGGCCTGTGTCCTCTGTTGACCTGGGGCCTGCCCACCACATGAATGGCTACATCGTGGCCTTAACCATGGTGGTCATTTTCTGAAGGTCACTGTTGTCTCCCAGGGACTGGCCATCATGGCAAAGGTCCTGGTGACCTGGGGAAGAGGCAGCTGGGCCCATGCTGGTAAGGCAGGGAGCTGAGGTCGCCGGGACAGCCCCTACCCCCCAGTGTTGGGGGAGAAACATTTGTTTGAGTGGGAACTTGACATCCCACTGTCCTCGCTGCGTTTGGCACATTTAGGACCTTAGATCCGTGGGTGGTACACATGTAAGGTATGTCCTACAGCTCATTCCTGACCACGTCTCTGGAACCTGCTGGGGCTGCCTGTCCCGTGGACCAATGTCCTCTCTCTGACCTTCCCGGGCATTTACTTTATGCCTTTGCACAGTTGCTCTCAACTGTCACTCGAAAGACCCGTGTAGATGTCTGGCCTGGGAAGTCCTCAGAGATGTGGGCCAGACCTCCTGCCCGGGAGCCACCCAGACAGGTCTGCGGGAACACTTCCAAACACCCCACATCCCTGCGTTTGCCAGAGGAAGAGACTGGAGCAGTCCAAGGGGTGTCAGGGAAAGTTCAGGGTCCTGTCCATTGAATGGAAGATGCCTCCAAGAATCGGGGGCCCGTGAGCAGCTTGGGGGTTGGGGCAGAAACCCAGAGGTCAGGGCCTTGAGGGAAGCGGAGTCGGCAGCGTGGGAGCTGTGGTCAGGAACTCGGGCGATGAGACCTGGGCCGCTGCCCAGTCAGAATCAAGTGGCCAAGTGTTAGGAGCTGCCTGGAGGCAGAGGACTGGCTCTTGCCCAGAGTAAGGTGGGCGGGGGCAGAGTCCCAGAACCAGAACTCCTGGCTGCACAGGTCGGGGCGGGGGGTGGAGGTGGGGGTGGGGGGCCTTCCTTTGTTGTCAACTCACCTTTGCCCCTCTCCTTCGAGGTCTGATGCTAACACTCAGAGGGCGGGACCTGCCGGCAGCCTTCTCTTTCTGGGCTTTGTGCTCAGAGTCATTACCCTGGGTAATGGTAGTGAGTAGGAATAAAAATCCAGAGCTCTTGGGCTTTTGTGGTTCTGGAAGAAGGGGAATAAATGAATGAAGACAACTAGACATGCAACAGCCTACCTGCCTGCTCAGCTGGCAGACGGAGGGCAGAAGCCACCAGTGGCAGAGGGTGGTCCCCCGGGGGACCTGGAGGTTGCCTGGGGAAAGAGGGTGCTGCTAGCCGTGCGGCTTCCCCAGAATCCAGTTCTCCTGCACACGTTCTTCTTTGTTTTCGTTAGGGAAGATCTCAATTAAGCTAATTACAGTTACAACAAAAAAAATTATCGCAGAAGAAAGGAGGGGAAAAAAAGAGAGTTCAGTTAAAAGTAAATCTATTCAGAATGATGTTATGAACTCGGCTCACCCGTCTAAAATTATCCATTAACCGTTACACGCTAATTACCCACCTTTTTATTGTTTTAGACAGGAAGAGATTTTTTTCTCTTTGGAAGGGAGTAGATATCCAGATAATGTTGCCACGTACTTCGCAGGGGACCAAAAGAACCCACCTTTTTGATAAAAGCAGGAGGAAATTGGGACGGTTCTGCAGAGCTGAGAGCTTTGCCCTAAAAAAACATAGAAAAATGAGCCTTTCCTTTGTGATGATTCCTCCCACCATTTTTTTTTTCCCAAATAGAGTAATTTGTAACGGATCCCCAGGACCTGCTTGGTGTCAGCCCCTGTGCGGCTCCACCTGGAGGGTCTGGTGAGTGTTTGATGGCCTTATTTTTTGCATCATTTTGCTTCTGGGGTAGGGGTGGGGCCTGGTTCCCCTCCAGGGGCTGTTGTTTGCCTGACTCAGGGCTGAGCCATGACGTCCAGGCCAATGGATGTCTCTGTGACAAGGATCAGGTGTTGGGGTCACGGCCCAGGTAACAGGTGAGGCAGGAGGGCTGGCCCCTGGGGTCAGGGTGTCACTGATGCACGTGTCTGTCCAAGGAATCAGTCTGGACTCCTTTGTGTGTTGAAACAAGAGGACGACAATCCTTTGTAAAGTCGCATGTTCTAAATTTTGGTTCAGAAGGCGAGCTCTGTAGACCACAGAGCAGGGTGGAAGGAGGCAATGGGGGCGGGGACAGGGAAGCCCCATGTACGGTGCTCCCAGCTTGTCTGCTCCTGATTTCCTTTCCCTGCGGTGGGTATGTTGGGGCTCCGGAGGGCAGATGTCATCTCCTCCACGGAATAGACAGGAAACCTCAGTCCTGGGAGCCTGACTTGTCCAAGGTCACTTGGCTATAGTGGAGGTTTTCAATCATGGTTCTGTAAAGCCCAAAGTTGATGACTTCCTCCTCCCTCCCAGGATAAGTCTCGAGGAGACTGCTGTGTGGTCCGGCAAGTTGGGGTGGGGTGTGCGTGGAGTGTCTGAGGCCCTGGAAGTCCCCTAGCTGGAGAACCAGTGGTCATCCCAGCAGGTGCCACCAAGGAAAGGCCCCAAGAGGCCAGCAATGATGTCCTCGTCCTGGGAGGAGGGAGGTGCAGATAGAGAAGGTCCCAGACAGTCTGAGGACTTAGGAACTTCTGGACTGTAGAAGTCAGCTTTTGCTGCCCAGAGGAGCCCAGCTGTACTAGAATCAGGGTGGGGACAGCCCCCACAGAGCTCCAGTCAAATGCTCCCTAGAGCACTGACCAATCGCCCTACGGGAGTGACCCTGGGCCATCTGCCCCAGCTGAAGGGTCCTGCTGCCTCAGCCCCTCCTCTGCTCCTTGGGGTCAAGATTGTGCTTTAATCTTTATGCCGTCTTTCTCCCCAGTTCCTTCCCCCTGCCAGCAGCTACCAGCCTTGGTTGTGCCTGCTCCCTGGACTCATCCTGCTTGGTCCTGCATGCCAGCTATTCCCCTTTGCTCTGCAATGGCCAGGTGGCCCTATCCGGTCTCAGCTGGGGACTTCCTGCTCAGACACACACTCAATTCCTTGCAGATGAACTCTGGCCACTAGGGAGAATGGAGGCTGCCTTAGAGAAGCAGTTGTATGATTATTCATTAACTCTTCTGCTAACACATTTACCAAGGGTCTCTGATGGGCAGGCTCTGTCCTAAGAAGGGGGAAGCACTTTGGAAAGCCCTCCATGCCAGATCCCCTTGTTATTGCTTTGCTTGCAGGGAGCTAGTGGTGTGTCTTGCTGAGAGGTGCTGTGGGTGAAGGTAGTCAAGGTAAGTCATCTTCTTGGACATTTCCAAGACACAAGATCCAGAGGCCTGACTGCTCCATCCCAAGAGCCAGGAGGTCCTCGGTAGAAGGGGCGACACACGAACACACAGCGTCTACCGAGTATGCCAGCTGGGAGACAAGTCACGACCCTCTGGGCAGGTAGGACCCCAAACCGAGGATGAAGGCCCAGTCAGTATGTTCCAAGTGACAAGGTGGGGCTGGAAGGCTGGAAATGGCAGGTCGGTGGGCTTCAGAGGACACTATCTGGGAGGACAGCTGTTTCCGGGTGCAAAGTGTCAGGTGGCTGGGTGAGCAGGGGACCAGCTTCTTTACTGAACTCCGAGGGGGCTGTGCATGGCAGCGTCTGCAGGAGTACCCTGACCCGGAACCCCTGGGGTGACGGGCTCAGAGCTGCTGCATCCTCAGGTACTTAACACCCACCATTGGGGCTGACCTCAGTGAGTCCTCATGAGAACCCAAGGAAGTGGGGGTCATCTTACAGAGACGAGGGTCAGTGATTGGCCTAGGGCTGCACAGATGGCCACTAAGCAGAGCCTGGGACTTGAACTCAGGCTGTCGACACCTCACTGCCTCCTGTTCAGCGTGACCCCATCTGATCTTGTTCCTTCCCCCAGCCCCACCTCTCCACTATTCTCATCTGGTTAAGGCCACCTCCAAACTTTGTCTCCCAGAGCTGAGAACTGGGCGGAGCTCTGGTCCTGGGCTCCACCCTTGCTCCGTGCCCCCGACCTGCAGATCCTCCTTTGTTCCTTTTGTGCTGACTCCCGTTGGGCCTCCTCCCTGGACGGTGGCCCCGCCTTCTGGCTGGTCTTCCAGGCTCCCATCCTCCTCTCTGTCCTGCCTGCCTCTGCCCAATGCGAATCTGACTGAGTTCTTCCAGCTGCACTGCAGGCTGAAGGCCACACTCCTTGCGGGGGCACATGTGGCTTCCAGCCTCTAATCCTGCCCTCCTCTTCCCCCTTCCCTCCCTATCCGAGCACCCCACTGGGGCAGCCTCAACCACTGGCTCTCAGAATGCACTTTGTTGCTCCAGGAGTCCACTACTTAATCATGTCTCCTCTGCCCAGAGCACACACCCACATACCTAGTCTGTTTGGCAAACTCCTATTCATACATCAAAACCCAGCCTGTCATTTACCTTCCATTCTTTCACCTTCTGGTCTACTCCTGACTACTCTAAACATTCTGTTGTGTCCTGATCACTTGTTGTGATCGATCTGCTCACCAGTCTCTGCCCTCCTCTGGACTCTGAATCCCCACCCACTGAAGGCATAAAGAGATGTTGGAAGCATCCATTTCTGCTCAGCATCTAGCAGAGCCTGGCTCAGAGTGAGTGCTCAGTAATACTGGTTGGTGGTGATCGATGGTCCCAGTCCTTGCCCACCTGCCATCCCTCTGCCTCCAGCTTGTGTACCACCCTGCAGACCTGGGAGCCTGCCTGCGCTTTACTAAAGGGCCTGCTTCTCTCTCGTACCCTCTGTCTTCTCTGCCCAGAAGACCATCTCTCTTGTGGCCTGAGTCCTCTGGCCTGCTTCTCCATTTCTTTGCTCAAAGAGCTGGTCATGGCGGAGGTGAAAAAACAAGATGCAGGTTTGCTCTGCAGAAAGGAGTATGTTCCAGCCAAGTTGGCTGATGAGTGATTTTCTGCAAGTAGAATAATTGGACATGTGTTCCCATGGCAACAGTGCCTTTCCTGGAAACCATTTGGAGGGGAAGGCAGGAGGCGAGGGACCAGCTCTGGCTTGCTGGCTGCTGCAGAGCCCTATGGGGTCGGGCCAGGCAGAGGCTGTGCTGCGGCCTCGCCATCCACCAATCCCTCACACTGCTGCCCTGGTCCCGGGGCCACAGGAATCGCTTTCATGTCCTGCTCAGAGATGTTCTGAGCTCATACCCACAGTTCCCAGAATCTGTTGTTTTGCCCTTCCCATGAACACAAAACATCATTTAAAAAAATACAATATTTTTACAATGCACGCATTCATGATTTACAAATGCTGTCATGAGCACTGCCCTGGGATGTTCTGAAAAAAGCCTTGGAAGTTTTATGATGTTACAATTCCCATTTTACAGATGTGGGAACTGAGGCTGGCCCCAAATAATTGACTGGTACACAGAGATGTGTACCAGTCCACTGGGGGAGATGCCAGGCAGGTGTGATCCCTGTGTGGGAGCGCAGGACACTCTCCACACTCCTCCGATGTGAGGTGGCCTCGCCTTAACCTCCCTCCTCCAAGCGGGGAATTCCGGTGACTCGTCCCTGGAAGAGAGTGGCTCCCTGGAGTGGGATGTTTCTGGCTGCTGCTTCTATGTGAGATTTCATCAGTGTCTGCCTCCCTCTCCACAGCCTGAAGGATCCTGGGCTCCAATAAAAGTGGGAACTGGATGAGGAAGAATCAAGCCCATGCTTTTCATCTCTTGTCATTTGATCTGGGAAAGCTCCCAAGCCTATGGAGTAAGAGCCACCGTCATGTCTGTCTGGAAGAGAGAGAGAGAGTGTGTGTGTGTGTGTGTACGTGTGTGCAGGTGAGAGCAGATGGAAGCAAGGGGTGAGGATTCTCCCGAGGCTGTAGAGGCTCTGAGGACCTCCAGCTGGGTCCTTACTTCAACAGAGGCAGCGGGATCAGCAGAGGCGGCTCTGCCGAGGTGCTCAGTGTCGGAGCTCAGATGGATGCCCACCTGCAGACTCTCTGTTCAGTACTTCATCCACATCGGTGAGCCCTTCCTTCCCTGTCCCCCCAGCTCTGACTGTAACTTCAAGGACATTCAGTGGGAACAATGGAAAAGGGTCACACCTTAAACTTTCAGAACTCCTTCCCATGTTGTTGATGTTTTTCCGTTGCTAAGTCGTGTCCAACTCTTTGTAACCCCATGGATGGCAGCATGCCAGGCCTCCCTGTCCCTCACCATCTCCTGGAGTTTGTCCAAGTCTCCTCCCAACTGGCAGGGAACTGAGAAGTCGGCACAGAGATTGCTGGTCCGGCTGTAGCAGGTGAGCGGGAAGCCTCGCCGCTGGGCGTGTGCTGGCGACACTGTCCACCAGGGGCCTTCCTTCCCTGCCATGCGTCTCCCTGTCTCCCACGTGGTTTCTTTCCCTCTGCCCTGCACGACACTCTTCTCATTTTATGTGTCAGTTCCATGATTCCAAATCCCACCAGGGGCTGATGACACCTGGGGCCACGTCACCCCAGCCATATCCACATCTCCCCTGCCTCTCCCACTGTCTCTGGCTGCGTGATCCTGCCACCCCCCCTCCACTGAGGGCCAGGGTCTCATTCCCCTCCCCGCAATGACCCCAGAATGACTCTGGCCTGCGTGACTCCCTTGTTACCAGTAGATCCTGTGGATCACATGACTTGAGACAAGGTCAGAAGAGGCCAAGCAGCCTCCATCTGGTCCCTTGGAATAGTCACTTTCAGACACTCTCTTGGGACATCCTTCTTGGAACTCCGTCACCATCTGTGGGAGACCGAAGGCCCACGGAGGCCCGAGAGGTAGGTGCTCAGATGGACCAGCTCTGCTGAGGCATTCAGTCCAGGTGCCAGGGAGGTACTTTCAGTGAATCTCAGCTCCAATCATTCAGATCGCCCCCATATTCTGAGTCTTTCCAGCTGAGGTTTCAGACCTTGCAGAACAGACACAAGCCATCTGCACTGCTTTCCATCTGAGGTCCTGCTCCACCACTGTGCATGATACAGTGGCTGTTTTATACCACATTTGGAGTGGCTGGTCACAGATAACTGAGATGGTCTCTATGTCTATATCTTGAGGCCAAGCTTTCCTTCTGAGCTTCTGATGTATACATCCTACTGCCTGGTGGACTTTTCTGAGGTTCCAAAGCACCTGGAATCTTCCATAGGTGCATTAGACCAAAACACCCTAGGCTGAAGCATCCACATTTGAAAGCCCTGGTGATAACCTGAGTAAAATTGGACCAAGTGAGGCCCCAAGACCAACAGACAGGAGGAGCAAGCATGGAGTCCAGTTCCACCAGCCCGTTTACAAGCTCACCCTGACCCTTGTGGCCCGCAAGGACATTCGCTGGAGATTGGCCACAGGGAAGTGTTTGGCCATGGAAGGAAGCAATAGACAAGACTGTACTTGGCTGAAGGCATGATCTTGGCCTGTGGGTACTGCCTTCCCACCACTGGATTAGCCATCTGCTCGGACAGCGTGGAGAAGAGTTCAGCCAGGAGAAGGAGGCTGGGTTTGAAAGGACATGGCTGGGGCAGCTAGAGTCCCTCAGCACTAGGGAGTGCTGAGCTGCCGTGGGTCACTGAGGCCTGGAAGCTCTACTCCCCTCCGCTTCCTGCGTCGTCTGCTTCTCTGGCCCATGACTCATTTTTACCTGTGACCTAGTTCCAGCCAACAAGGTTGAATGAAGCCTCAGAAGGGAGCCTCCTTGGACCTGGTGGCAACCAACACCTGGCCAGCAGACCGGGTGGAGTTCTGCTGATTGTAGGAGTCAACTTTACAGATGTGTGTCTCTGTCTCTGACTTTCGCACGCACGCACGCACAGTAGGACGACCAGCCATCCGGAGGACCCTCTCAGGGGATGGAGGTCTGAGTCAGAAGGCTGTGCCCCACGGTGGCCCTCTGCACTCCCTTGTGTCCTACTGTGTGTTCCTCACTGTGTGTGTGTGTGTGGTAGAGTCTTTTCCTTCCGAGTGTGTGGTTGATGCTCCTCTCAGCCCCTTGAGGTGGTCGAGGCCCTGTGACGTGCTCTGTGAGGAACGTGAGCAGGGTGATGCCTGCCACATCCTGAAGGGGGCGCTGAATTGCCTGTGTGAGCCTCACCAGCGCAGAGGAGGGGCAAGGCTGAGCCACGCCCTGGAAGGCACCCAGTCCTCCCAGGGTAATCTCGTGAGCCAGAAATAAACCTGTCCTGTTTTTCAACCTTTTACTTTCAACACTTTGTGATATTACAGGAAGCTGTATAGTTTGATTTTTTTTTTAAAGGACAATCTTTGTCTTTCAATTGGAGTAGTCAATTCATTTGCATTTATTCTTATTACTGATTTGTTAGGGTTTAAATCTACCATGGTACCCTGGGGTTTTTACTTGTCCCACCTATTCTGCATTCCCTGTTATTTCCTTTCTTGTTTTCTATTGGATTAATCAAGTAAATGCTATTATTTCATTTCCTTCATCATAAGCTTATTAGTTAAACTCTCTTACTGTTCTTTTCATAGTTATCCTACTAGAAGTTGCAACATTCTTCCTTGGTTTATTATACATTAATATAAAGGAAATATAATACTTTTCCTACTCCCCAGGCAGTGCCAGCAATTCAGAAAAGTGAGTGCTTTTACTATCCTACTTGCCTTGATAATAACTTTTAATATGATCTATTTCAATTTATAACATTTAATGCAATTACTAACACATAAATGTATTTAAAAATAGGATCTTTCTGAACATCTTGTTCCACAGTGTGCTCTCTTCATTCAGAAATATATTGCAGATGTTCGAGATCTATCATATCCTTTTGAAAGGTTGTGTAGTCTTCCATTGCATAGAGGTGCCTCACTGATGAAGGGAATCCCTCCTTGATAGACATTTATTCTGTGTAATTTAGTATAAAGCAAGAGTTTTTAAACACAGGAATTATGTTGTATTTGATCTATTAGACTTCAATCAATGCTGTTGCAAACAAGACTTTAAATATCAATTTAGAATGCAATACAATAAGAGGTTACCTTGTGAAAACTGGGAATATGCCCGACAGGATGAATGAATCAAACAAAACACAATGAAACACTGTCCTCATATTAAGTGAATGGGCCCCTGTGGCCTGGGATGAAATTTCCAGTGGAATGATGCCTCCTGAAAATTGTTCGATGACCCAAAAGAAGATGTGGTGGTGATGACACAGGCTGAAGGTGAAGAGGAAGAGACTATTGTACAAAATACATGGATGGGAAAAAAGTCATATTTCTAAATTATTATTTCACAGAAGATGTTTCAAAAGATCTAACTTAATTAAGAAAGTAAGGAATTCCTTGGCAGTCCAGTGGTTAGACTTCCACAGTCGTGTCAGATTCGTGATCTCTGAAGAAGATTTAGCTTTGGGACCGGGGACCAGGCTTGATCACTCAATAGCTTTTGAGTAGCAGAGTTTTATTAAAGTAAGAAAAGGGACAGAGGAAGCTTCTGACATGGACACGGAAGGGGGACGGAGAATGCCCCCCTCACTAGTCTTTTCAAGGCTTTATACATTTTTTTCAGACCCACTCCCCCAACATACATCTTAAATTAACAAGATTAGAATGAACAATAGACAGACCTTACCAGACCGGCTCCCATAAAATGCATTTTAAGATGAAAGGATTAGTAAGAAGGTTCTTGTTAAGGAGAAATATGTCCTCAATTGTTACATTGACTAAGACAAAGCAATGTAGAAAAGAACCTTTGTCCTTTTCTCCTTGAGAGTCCCAGGCCCCTTTCTCCTTTTTGAGGGCTCGGGATCCCTTTCTCCTCTTCAGGAACCCTGGACTTCTTATCAACCTACCTAGGAATTGACTCTCTCTAGGATCCTACAAGTCATGTGACAGGACCAGGATATATTCACAGTAGGTGATCAATTTGAGTATGCTATTCTAACCCTAAAAAGGAGATATTCTAATTGGCCTCTCTCTTCTCCCCCTCCTCAAAAATAAAATACCTTTTTTTGGTGTGCCTTTGCTTTTGGTTCCCTGAATATTTGAGCTTGTGTTGTATAGATCAGCCACTCACAATTTCTTTAGCTATTACAAATAACCCTGAAATAAGCATTCTTAAATTTTCTATACTTGAGGTTAACTTGGAAAAGTGCTATGTCAACAGATATGGCCACTTGAAAATTTTATGTATGTTGTCAGATTGCCCTCATAAAACTTAGAGCAATTTGTCTTCCTAAAGTGGTCCATGATAGTCCCCGTGGGCAGCACTTTATTAAGCTCAGTGTTTTTGAGCATTTCCCGGGGAATTGGGTTGGGCTTGGGCTGAGAGAGGAGTAGGGTGACTTTTGGTCTGGGTACTCCCAGGGTGGCAGGGAGGTTGCCGTGGGACTGGACAGCAGGCTGGAGGCTGAGGGGTTGGAGTTGCGGCGGGAATCCTGGCAGGAGACCCAACCGCAGGCGGGCTCCTGTCTCGCCAGCCTGTCTGTGCAAGGCAGCTCTAAGTGCTGGGATGCTCTGAGAACACCTGACCTTGGACCCCATAAACTCTGCTGCTGCTGTTGTTTAGTTGCTCAGTCGTATCCTGCTCTTTGCAGCCTCAAGGACTGTAGCATGCTAGGCTCTTCTGTCCATGGGATTCTCCCAGCAAGAATACTGGAATGGGTTGCCATTTCCTTCTCCAGGGGATCTTCCTGGCCCAGGAATAGAACCTGGTCTCCTGCACTGCAGTCAGATTCTTTACTGACTGAACTACAAGGGAGGTCATCTATTTCTCAGGCTCAGAGAACAATTTAGATTGTTCAAAAGACTGCTCCCTCTGTAGGGAGAAACTCCAGTCACACCTAAGTGCACATGGGCTCTTAGGGCAAAACAGTCAGGGGTAAGTCTTAACTTGTGGAAAGTGGTGATCCCCGCAGATAGCCTAGGACCCCCTAAATTCTACTCCTGGAAGGGTTGTCAAGGAGTGACTTGGTCTCTTGCCCTGCAAGACCTCAATCGCCTTCTCCAGTGACTCTCCTGTAGGTCCCACTGCCCAGTTAGTCAAGAACGTGGTGATGAACCTTCACCTGTGATGCTGGAGTACCAGCCGTGGTGGGGGTATGTCCCAGGCAGTGTTGAGAGTGACCAGAGAATGCAGGGCAGCCATGCCCACTGACCTGGCTGCCAGGTGTGGTACCTATAGTGAAAATTTCCACCAGGAAAGTCGCAGGAGCAATACTTGAAATTCACATGTCCACAGTTCATGTAGAAGATAAATGCATGAGACGTGTCTGTCTGTGTGCATGCCTGTTGCATGCGTGTGAGTTGTGTTTGTGTGTATGTGCATTTTCCATGCAACCCCTGTTGCGTTTTCTCCATAATGTACTGTTTCAGGCATGGAAATGCATATTGATCCAAGACATTTTTGCCTTCCAGCACCTCATGATGCTCAGAGTTTGGAAAGTTGTATCCATCATAAACTGTCCCTAAATTAAGTGCCTATGATTTCTTGGGTTTCCATGGGTTAGCTGGTAGTTCTTTTCTGGGCAGGTTTAGCTGACTGAGTGGTCAGCTGATGATTGGAGTGAGGCTGGGGGTTCTAGGACCACCTTACTCACCTTGTGGCAGCTGGCAGGCCGCTTGTCCAGGGATCCCGGCCGAGGCCTCCCATCTCTGCTCCATGTGACCTCTCATCCCCCAGGAGGTGAGTCCCAGCCTCTGCCCTCTGGTCTCAGGGGTCCAAAGTGCACAAGCACCTTCCAAGCCTCCATGGTGTCATGCTTGCTGTCCTCACACTGGTAAAGCCAGTCACATGACCAGGCTCAGAACCAGCAATGCAGGGGCTGGGGGCATAGCTACAGGCAGGCGTGAGCAAGCCAGGGCTGTTCTGGACAATAATCTACCCCAGACGGGCAAGAAGACAAAACTTATCTTGGCCAGGAATATAATGAAGATGAAATTCAAATGGTCTACCATCTTAATAATTAAAAAAAAAAATCTCACATTACTCCCAAGGTAGACCAGTAGTAGCCAATTTGGGGACTGATCTGATAGAATCTAATACTTTCTGGTTCAATCGGTGTTCAACATGAAAAGGACTTTTGCCCTCCAAGTTTTCATTATGGGCTTGGCTGCAGGAAAGTTAGCTACCTGTGGATCAGTGTGGCTGCAACCAGAGCTTACAAAGAGGGTACATGTGGTGGTGTTGAGGTGGGGGAGGGTACAAAGTGCCCTCAACCAGATCTCCAGCTGGGTTGTTTTGCTGTTTAATGTGGTTTGCTGCTAACAGCTACATTTAAACATTTCCCAGTATGTTTGAAAGTGTCGGGCTGTAGAGCCCCGGGGACCAGGCATCTGGCTGTCCTGTTCTGTGTAGATACTGAACAAGGTGCAGAATACAGTGGAGCTGGCATGGATGGAGCCCTGGCAGCCAGTTCTCACCTGATGCCAGTCACATTTACTTCTGCCCACTTGGAGGTGGAGGGTTCCAGGGGGCTGGTGTAGAGGCAGGCCCTAGTATCACCCTTGCCTCAGGGAGAAGGAGGTGGTGGCCGCTGTGAAGGGCTTCAGACGTGGGAAAGGATGTCTGGCTCTTCAACTCCAGCCACGGCAATTCTGATTTCCCTGGGAGCCTGGTAGGGATTGTCAGCCTCTTATTTCTGAGCCCAAACCTGTCTCCTCTCCCCTTTACCTCTCCTGCGTGCCCCTTCCTGCAGGCTCTGTCCCCACCCTGGAGGGGAACGGGAGATGACCCAGAAGGTTGCCTGGAATAAAGTAATCAAAGACCCCTGATTCATCGGAGGGCCTTGGCTGCCAAGGAAATTCTCCTGAAGGCTTTCTTTTCTTCAGCAGCTGCTTCCCAGGGTCAGGGACTGACAGCGTTTGCTTTTCAGCCAACTGTCTGTGACTCAGAGGCCGAGGCACGCAGGAAGGAGAGCCCTGAAGATCCAGATGTGAGGTGAGGATGGGGTAAGTGTGGGCCCTGCATGTGGGAGCAATGAAGATGGTAAGAGTACCACTACCCGCGGATCAGTGGGGATGTGTATGGAGCCTTTCTCTGGGCCAGGGCTTTGCATATTTGCTCTCCCATAATCCTATCACTTCACCCTTGAGAGTGAGGGTGGGGGCATCTGCTAATGCCCTGATTGGATGAGGAGGAAGCAGAAGTTGCTAGAGAGAGAGTGTCTTTGATTCCAAAGTCCCATCTCTTCAAGGTCATGAGATGCTGCCTCTTGGCCCCCCGAGGTCTGTCCCCAAAGCAAATGAAGGTCAGCCTCGCAGAACATGGAAGACGTTCCCAAGACAGCGCCGGGGAGCGAGGGCTCGCTCTCTGCTGGTGCAAGCCCATGGAGGCCCGGAGACGGCGGGCACACCTGGTCACGCACATGGGAACCACTCGCTGCCTCTGAAGGGCAGGTGTGAGCAGGTGGGAGGTGGATACAAAAGGCCACGAACAAGAACCAGGATCTTGGGATCTTAACCTTTCTCAAGCTAACGCTCCAAACAGCAGAGCGGATGAAGAGCTCAAAGAAACGAGGCCAAAAGTTTTCTTAACAGCCGTGGTGTCAGGCCCTGAAGACAGAACCACCCAGCTGTGGACAGCTCGGAGCTCCGGGCTGCCTGGACCCCTCCTCTTTCTGCCTTCTGCAGCTGGCGCAAGCGCAGTACTTGTGCTCAGCCCCCTCCGCCCCAGCTGGTACCCTGGCCTGACTCCAAGGCGCAGAAAGGCCATGCAGTGTTCTCTCTCCTTTATGGTCCTCAGAAGCTGTGAGTCATGCGTTTGTATTTTTAGCAACACACAGGAATCTGCTGCATGAGGAGGAATCAGAGGGACACTTGCACGATTACCCTAACAAAGACAATTAATTTGGATGACACACACAGGGAGGGGGCTGGCCAGGCCGTGTTCCTGGAGCCAGAAAAGGTGGGCAGGGCTGGCGGTGCCCCTGGGATGAACGTGCCCCTGGGATGAACGTGCCCCGAGGATTTCCCTGGCCAGTGACGTGGCGCGGCCTCTCCTGGAGGGTGGTGGGCAGGGTCCTGGAGCCCTGGGCATTGTGGACACCGGCCTGGCTCAGAGCAAGCCTGCCCCACTTGGAAAGGCTGGAGAGTTGATGCCTTCCTATTGAGTACTCAAGCCGCCAAACAAGCTGCATGGCCTCCTGGGAGTGCTGCCCACTCTCATCACATGGTTTTGTTCCCCATCCCCATCTCCACCCCCAACCTCATGCCATGCCCATCACCCAGGAAGATCTTGACTTGCCCAGGCATCTCACTGAACACATGGCACATATTTTCTCGTCAGCTTAATCCTTCCTAATAGCCCTGGGAAGTAGTCACTAAAACCATCCCATTTTGCAGATGAGTAAACTGAAGACCAGAGAGATTTGGGTCTGACCTCCTCAGAGGGTAACCTGAGGATGAGAGCAATCCTTGAGGGCTCCCCAGACCCCCCCCCCCCGGGGCTCAGTCGTGGCCTCTGAGGGGTGACCAGTCACCACAGCCAGAGAAAAGGAGGTCTGTTCCTACAGTTTGGGGTCTGTCTCCCAACTCACCCTGCTTTTTTTTTTTTTTAAGTGGATTCTGAGTTAAGGCGAGATTTCTTTTAAGTCTTTATTGAACTGATTCAAAAAGCAGGTGGAAATATCTTTAGGTCCCCAGGAGTGGGGTCTGTGTTAAGGAGCAAAAGCAGGTGGGGGCACAGTCCTGAGTTAGGGTGCCGGGCCTTCTAGAGCTTGGCGAGGGAGACCTGCGATAGGGGAGGACACCTGGGCCCTGGCCGAGCCTCTGTGCTCACCAACGGCAGGAACCTGGGCACGGCTCCCTCGGGCCTGCTCTCCGGTCCTAGCCTAGCTGACAAGCCATGCCCGACCGGCCTGTGAAGGGAACGGAGAATTAAATGGAGCCCGTCTCCCTGGGTGTGGCATGGGGCACCGCATATCAATCCCCTGTGGCCGCTGTGATAGCCTAGCACAGGCTTGGGGGGATAAATAGCAGAGATTTATTCTCTGTTGGTTCTGGAGGCCTGGAGTCTGGCATTGGCTGGGCTGTGCTCTCTCTCTCAGGGCCTTGAGAGCACGATCTTTCTTGCTTTTTTTGGTTTCTGATTCCCTGGCCTGTGGTTGCATCCCTCCAGTTTCTGTCTCCGTCATCACATGGCCTCATCTTCTGTCTCTCTCATCTCTCTCAGCCCCTTTTATAGGACACTTGTGATTGCATTTAGGTCCCACCAGAAAAAAAAAAAAACAAACAAAACAAGATTTCAAGTTAATCGCATCTGCAAAAACCCTTTATCTGAATGAGGTCACCTTCATAGATTCCCTGGGATTAGGACATGGATGTATCTTTTTTTGGGGGGGGGGGTGCTGGGAGTTGAGGGGGGGAACACCAACACACTCCTTGCTGGAAACAGCCTGGTTCCCCAATTCTTCTGGGAAAAGTTGAAACTCTTAACCTTCGTATCCAAGCTCCTCTTCAGTCTGGTCCCTGATCTCCTCTCTAGTTTCATCATTAATGTTGATTCTAACATATATTGCATGCTTAGTCGCTCAGTCAGTTCTGACTCTGTGATTGCATGGACTATAGCCCAACAGGCTCCTCTGTCCATGGGATTCTCCAGGCAAGAATATTGGAGTGGGTTTCCATGCTCTTTTCCAGGGAATCTTCCCAAACCAGGGATCAAACCTGGGTCTTTTATGTCTCCTGAATTGCAGGCAGACTCTTTACCCAGTGAGTAATCTGGGAAACTCTCATCATTTATTGCAAACTTATAAAACATGAATCTGATACATACCATCATTGTCATCACCGTCATCATATTAGCCACTGTCTATTAAGCACCTCTTCCAGGAGGCAGTATTGTCTAAGAAATGCCCTGACCTAGAAGATACAAACCACCCATTCAGTCTCTGCTCGGACTCTGGCCCCTTGGGCAGTTTTTCTAACATTCTTGGGCCTCAGTTTTCCTTCACAATGACTTGACAATCTACATAATGAAGTGGTTGAGCTTTACACACAGAAAGGAAGGTTAAGTCTCTGTCTCTGGTACTTAAAGGATTGTAGGGAAGAAGAAATGAAGATGGGGAAGCACTTTGGTAAATTAAAAACCGTGATGCAAATGAGGTGTATGATAATTCTCATCCCCCTGGGATGTGGCCACCTGGATGCTGGGTGGGCCTGAGCTTCCTGAGACAGACTTGTCATTTATCACACCAGCTCCCTTTGGTCCTGGAAAAAAATACAGGAGAGATTTCCGAGGGTTGGATCCCATAGAGCGGTGGCTCCTTACAGCCCCTGCTTTAGTTCAGAACTGTTTCACCCTCCCTCTGGTTGTTTTGTACTCTTGGGAGGCCCACAGAACACCCCTGAGCCCCCAGCATGTCCAAAAGGGGAGCAAGCCTTGTGCGGAGATGCCCCACTGTGGACGTCAACGGCATCTGAGCCAGGAGGATGCTCTGGGAACCAGCCCCTGGCAGCCAGCCTTTGCCCGGGGAGTAGACCACCTGGAGAGGCTCTCCCCATCACTCCCAAAGCACCAGTTCAAAACTCATTCACTCTGTTATTCAGCAGTGTTGGGCATTGCAGGAGAAGCTGCCAACTACCTACCACTTGGCAGGCATGATCTGAATCACCAGGAATGAGGAAGCTGGTCATTGAAGGCCACGTCCAACCCACTGGTTCCCGCTCCACCTCCCCCGGCATCTACCCAGTTGCCTCGACCTGGTGGTCCACTTTTTGCAAAGTCCCCCCTCTCTGTCCGACTAGCATATGCACGTCGGCACCCAAGTCCCTCACCCCGTTCAGGCCTCTCAGTGTCTTGCAGGCTGATCTCACAATGGTTCTATTGAGATTGCCCTCAGTTTTAGTTTTTAATTTTATAAGCATAAAAATAGCACGACAACATCAACTGCATTTCTGAGTCTCAATCACCTGTGAGTCCTAGTTTCCACCTAGGCCTTCCCCCTTCCCCCTCTTACCTGCATCACACACAACATCTTTTTTCTTTTTTTTTTAGTATTTATTTGGGTGCATTGGGCCTTCATTGCGGTGTGCGAGCTTAGTCACCCGGTGGCATGTGGGATCTTAGTTCCCTGACCAGGGATCGAACCTTCCTCCCCTGTATTAGAAGGTGAGTTCTTAACCCCTGGACTACCAGGGAAGTCCCACACACAACATCTTATGGTCCCCTTGCTGCGTGTTTTCAGTATTCTCTGATCTGATCAAACTCGTGTGTGCTTCATGCTTAGTTGCTCAGTCGTGGCTGACTCTTTGCACCCTGTGGACTATAGACCACTAGGTTTCTCTGTCCATGGGACTTTTTCCAGGCAAGAATACTGGAGTGGGTTACCTTTTCCTTCTCTCGGGGATCTTCTCAACCCAGGGATCTCCTGCATCTCCTGCGTTGGCAGGTTGATTCTTCACCTCTGAGCCATCTGGGAAGCCCAATCTGATCCAATTAGATTTTCTCAGATACTGCTGTGTATTTGTCAACTAGCACCTCGCAGACCCTGAATCCTTAGCTCTCAGACCTGCCAGGTCAGTCGCCCTGGGTTGTCCCCTCTCCTCCCTTGTACCCCCTCTTTCCCACCCTCTGGCTAGGACCTCGGCTGCCCCGTGTCTGATGTCCCCTCTCCAGCTGTAGTCCAGCTCACTTACCCTCCTCTGTGGTGCTTACCAAACAATTCCAGTTCATTTCCTGGACTTCAGGAGACCTGTGCTGTGAATTAGTCTTATACAGGAACCGTGTGGTTCTCTATGCTGAAGCTGAAGCTCCAGTACTTTGACCACCTGATGTGAAGAGCTGATTCATTGGAAAAGACCCTGATGCTGGGAAAGATTGAGGGCAGGAGGAGAAGGGAGTGACAGAGGATGAGATGGCTGGATGGCATCACCGACTCAATGGACATGACTTTGAGCAAACTCTGGGAGATGGTGAAGGACGGGGAAGCCTGGTGTGCTGCAGTCCATGGGATCACAAAGAGCTGGACACGACTTAGTGACTGAGCAACAATAACAATGTGGTTCTCTATTACTTTTTAAAAATATTGAAAAGGTTATCTGATGATGAACAATACTTTATTTCTCCCTTTGAGTTGTTACTATTGAAGAAAGTTGAATCTATTTTTAATCTTTTAAAAATTTTCCAACCTTACATCGTGAGGATTTTCAAATGAATCTATTTAAAAGAGGTTTTTCCTCTAAACTGGATGGTTTTTTCTATCAGGCAGGAATGTGGTCCTGCCTGTGATCAGGTGAACCTGCCCTGCAGGTGTGTTTGAGATGCCACTGCTGGGTCCTCTCTATCACAAGGAGATCTGCCTTTTTCCTTGATGGGTCTACCAGGAGGACAAAGAAGTAACATTTATTGAGCACCTGCTGTATGCAATGGACTGTGCCAGGTGTAGGCTGTTTCTTAGCCCTCAGAATCCTCAGACCTGGGAGGGCAAAGGACCTGTAACCAGACCCCAGGTGGGGTGCTCGACAGAGGAGTTGAGAGTAAAATGGAGGAGGAGGACCCATGTGGCCAGGAAGGGCAGTGGGGGTTCTGCCTGGAGTTGACATTTTAACTGGGTTGCGGGTAGCAGGGTGGGGGTAAGGAGGCAGAGGCTTCCAGGTTGAGGAAATGGAGGTATGAAAGAGCCCATGGGGCTTGGGGCTCCATGTGACCCAGTCAGGGTGCAGGATGTAGATGGGAGAAGGAGCGGGAAAGTTAGTCAAGGTCAGATGGTGAAGGGTGTTGGGTGCCAGGCTAAGGATTTGGCAGCAAATGCGCTCAAGTTGGAATCACTGAGGGCTCCACAGGGGAACAGGTCTGTGCAGGGGAACATCACTGGGTGGCAAGATTGTAGGGGAGGTGGAGGGGGTGGGAACTGACTAGGAGTAAGTCTATAGGCTCGTGGAAAATGGTAGAAGCCCACGTGGGCAGGAGTGGTGAAGATGGGGAATGGGTCAGAAATACTGCAGAGGTAGAATCCAAAGGTGACAGGTGGGCTTACAGACCCGCACGCGAGGAGGGAGCAGCATGGTCCCCGTCACGTCTTGAAGAGCTTCTTTTCAACCCCAAGGTGGTTTCACTCTTAACATCCCCCTTGCAGCTCAGCGGAGCCTGAGTCTCAGGTAGTGGTGCTGAGTCTTGCCCACAGAGATTCCTGGTTTTGCCCCGTAGGAGCTGGGGCCCATGGAGGTCTGGGGACCAGGTGTCTGGTATTTCAGCTCATCAGGGAGTGGATTAAAACTTGACTTTTTTCCTCTCCCACTTTAGCCTCTTCTGTGCTGTTTTTTTTTTTTTTTTAAGACCTCTGTGCTGGGTGCCCATTATGGAAAGTGCTGTTTATGTCCAGGGCCCCTTAAAAAAGGCAGCTCACGGCTCCCTGGCTGCAGTCCTCTCTGCTTGTTTCCCTGGCAACCGGAGGCAGGGAAAACAGAACCTGTCAGATGGAAAATGTCAGTTACAGCAGATCTGGGGAGAGGAAAGACGGGGTGGGGTGGAGGAAAGGAGAGGAGGGAGGAGAGGGGACGGGGAGGACAAGCTGGCGGGGATTGTCAGGGTTCGTCCTGCTGCCCACCCTGGGCTGGTGCCCCGGCCCAGGCGAGCTGGCCAGCCAGGAGCCTGGCTTCTTGAGGGAGGAGGCTGCCACCCAGAGCAGGGGGCCTGGAGCCTCTCGAGGAGAGGGGAGGAGACTGCCAAGCAGGATTAGCAGGACGGTGCCCCGGGGCAGCCGTCCCTTGCTCAGCTGATTATCACATTGTTTCAGAGGTAATTTGGTCGGCTTCAGGCGCAGAGCCCTGCATGTTCTAGAAGCCCCTCCAGCCCTACTGTTTGAAGCTTAGTCTGGGCAGCAGAAGGAGGAGTTTTGGGGGAAGAAAGAGATGTCAAATCTTGGCCATCCAAAGACTCCGGAACATGCTCCCCATTCCTGCTCTCTGTATTGATCCCCATCCCTTGCTTTGGGTCAATTGATCAATGCCTCTGCCGAAGAGAGAAATTGCCCTTTAAAATGGTTAAGAAAGAGGTTCAGACGGAGTGTTAATATTCATCAAAATGGACCCCTCTCAAAATGAGAAGCAGAAACAAAAGAAGGAGCTTTGCTGAACAGTCTACTACGACGACAGGGAGAAGCAGTCAGTTAATGGGACTGGATGCCAGTGAGGTGTGTGGGTGACTTTTAAGAGTAGGGAGAGCACGTGAGTGAGTGTGCATGCGCGTGCAAGAGCATGTGTGTGTGTGTGTGCAGTGTGGGTGGTGGGCATGCGCTCTGCCATCTCCTGCTGTTGTCCTCAGAAATTCCTGGAGCCTCCCCGGGCTCCTGATTCCCTAGGAGAAACTCTGCTGGCCTCCCTGGGCAAGTGGACACTAGAGGGGTGGGGTTGACAGGCAGACGCCTTCACTGTGTGATTGTGTTGCTATTCAGATGGTGTTTATTTAAAAAAAAAAGAACACAACTTCGGAGGTGGCGGCAGGCTCAAAAGGAGGAGGAGCCATGATTGGGTCTGTTTATCCAGAGCAGCAGCAGCCCCATTGCAGGGCTTCCAGGTTTGTGTTACCTGGGGGGAGTTTTGGGGGACGCTTCATCAGCGAGGCTGGACATCAGACAGACCAGGCATGGTCCTGCTTCATGGATCTACTAACCCCGGGCTCCTCTGATTCTTGGGTTGTGGGAGTCTGACAACTTGGTCTCCAGCTTCCTGGCTGGAGTCAAGGGTGGGGGCGACAGGGCTCAGCCCATAGAGCCTTGGTTTAAGCTATAGGAGGCTGAGGCGGGGACCAGGCTCTCTGGACCAGGAGTGTCCCTGGCTGGGTGCACGTTCAAGGGGCAGCACACGGACGCCCGAAAATTTAGCTCTGGTATGCATCCTTGCAAAAGAAACAAACAACACTTCCAAACTTAAGCCAAAAAAAGAAAAAAAGCAACAAGGCAACAATAGCAAAACCCGACACAATGATGCCCAGACTCCCAGGTTCGGGCATTTGCTCTCTAGATAAAAACTTTCAGCGGAGGACAGTGGAAACCAGCTGTTTTATTTCAGCACCATCTCTCCACCTGTGTTTTCTGGGTGGAGACCCTGCCCCTCTCTCCCATCTTGGGAGCCTCACCAAGGACCCCCACGGTGGGGCACGTCATCTGTTCAGTCTGCAGCTGAGTGGGGAACATGACCTGGTGGCCCGAGCTTCTGGAGGTGACTGTCCTGGCCTCGCGGGCCATGACTGTCTCGGAGAAAGCTGCCCTGCTGGTGGTGGCATAAATCACCACTCCACGGGCCTCCCTCATAGACCATATGGACCTTCCTGTCAGGCCGGGACGGACTTAAATGATGACATTTTTCATCTTGATTGACAGTTACCTTCCCCTGGAAGTTGGGGAACAGCCTGGCTACAATTACATCTTGTACAATAAAATGAGGGAAATAAAAAAGAGGGTCATTATTTTATGAAGATGGTCTCTGACAGTTGGCTAAGGAGGTAATCTTTATTCCCGCTGCTCTCGCGTTTTATTATTTTATTAAGAGTTAACTCTCGATTATCCACATGTGAGCCAAAGAGATGACTTTATCCCCACAGCTGTTAGGCCTTACTATTTTATTATTATTGGTTTGGGTTTTTCCCCAGGCTCCATTATGGGCATTAAAAAAAAAAAAAAGTCATGATTTCTAATGCTTCTCAAGTGCCCATTTTGAATTATGTGCAGTAACTGTTTATAAAGTCAATATCACTCCTCCCCTCTTGGGTGAGTGGCTATTTTTTTTTTTTTTACTGTGGTAAAATATGCATTGTCTAAAAGTTCCCACTTAAGCTATTTTAAATACATTTCAGTGGCATTTGGTACACTTGCAGTGCTGTGCGACCATCACCACTATCTAGCCCCTAAACATCTTTATCACCGCAAAAGGAACCCCCACAACACACACGTATGTAAAGCAGATAGGGTAGGGTGTCCCTGGAGCAAGAGAACCAGACATGGCTTTCTTGACATCATAAGAGAAGCCTTTTTGGTCTAAGCCGTTTTGTGATCTAAGTTTGGCCACGATGTTTGCCCTTAAACCAGTCTTAGTTATCAGTGATCTTAGGGAAAGTAACAGAATGCAGGAACAAAGGAAAAGCAGTCAAGAAACCAGATGGGCGGGGTGGGTGGAGTGGGAGGGAGGCCCCAAAGAGAGAAGACACATGTATACACACAGCTGATTCACTTTGTTGTACCACAGAAACTAATACAATCTTGTAAAGCAACTTCTTTTTGTTGTTCAGTCATTAAGCTGTGTCCCACGCATTGCAAGCCCAGGGGCTGCTCCTCTGTCCACCACTATTTTCCCAGAGTTTGCTCATATTCATGTCCATTGAGTCAGTGATGCTATCCAACCATCTCATCCTCTGCTGCCCCCTTCTCCTTTTGCCTTCAATCTTTCCCACCATCAGGGTCTTTTCCAATGAGAGTTTTTTTTTTCCTGAGGCTCTTCGCATCAGGTGGCCAAAGTATTGGAGCTTCAGCTTCAACATGAGTCCTTCCAGTGAATGTTGAGGGTTGATTTCCTTTAGGACTGATTCCTTGATCTCCTCGCATTCCAAGGGATTTTCAAGAGTCTTCTTTGGCACCACAATTAGCATTAATTCTTCGGCACAGTTGCACTTCAATAAAACAAGACAAAATAATAGGTTGGAGATAAAACAGAGTCCTAATTCCTCCTCAAGAATTTACCGATACAGCACAATCTGATACAGTCTTAAAGCTCTGCAGGAACTAAGACCCCTACCTAGGTGGAGGATGAAAGGATGGTGCTGATCCTCCTGACTTTAACCAACTAAAGCTTGGACTCTGTCCACCGTTGCCCAGTGAATTCTCTGCTCAAGCCACTTCATGAACAATCACTCACGCTTAGCTTAAAAATCCCCCAATTTTGCCATTCAGGGAGACAATGCTTTGGGAAATAGCCCCTGTAGTCTCCTTACCTGCTGCTAGTAAAAAGAAATCCTTTCTTCTTCCAACCTTTAGCTTGATTTTGTCTTTTGGTTCAACATCCACCAAGAGGTGAACCCAGTTTTCAGGTAACAGTTCTACCCCATTCCTGTCTTTCTCCAGCCCCTGCAGCCTTCTCTCTGCTTTCTGTCTCTATAGATTCACCCTTTCTAGACCCTTCGTTTGAAGGGACTCATGCAGTATGTGGACAGCCTCCAACATCGACAGTGGTTTGGTTTGTCACCTTGAGAAACATCTTTCTTTGGCCAGATCACAAATGAGTGGGCTTCCCCTTTGACTCTCCCCCACTCAGGTCGGGTGGGGAGGGCGGTCAGGTGCAGCAATGCTGGTCTGGAAGCCAAAATTGACTTTAGATAATCCACAAAGTGGATAACCAGCCGTGGAAAATTGAGAGGTGGTGATGCTCATTTATACCCACTCTGATAGAGATACACATTGCAGGGGGTGGTGGGGGGGGTGGGGTGGGGAGAGACCTAGAAGGGGGAGGGTTCAAACCGGGACAGAGCAAGAGGGGTTCAGTTCCTCTGAGGGGGCGTCAGTAGCCTCTACCAGAATGGGGAGGCTGCCAGCTGGAGCTGACTGCTGGAATGCACACGTCTCAGCCACTCACTCACACGCCATCTTTCCTCCAAGAGGCGAGACTCATGGTCTGATGTCAAAAGCAGTATCCTTGGGCCCTGAATTAAAATGCTCCCGCTCTTTAAAGGGGCTTCCCTGGTGGCGTGGATGGTAAAGAATCTGCCTGCAACGCAGGAGACCCGGCTTTGATCCCTGGGTTGGGAAGATACTGTGGAACAGGAAACAGCAACCCACTCCAGTATTCTTGCCTGGAGAATCCCACGGACAGAGGAGATTGGCGGGCTACAGTCCATGGAGTCTCAAAGAGTTGGACACGACTGAATGACTAACACTTTCATGCTTTAAAGATGGAATATTTTTTTAACAGGGCTCCCAGATTTCACACTCTAAGCAGACTCCCCAGACTCTATTTTCCCATCAGATTTTCTTTCTGTGAAGACTCAGTTTAACACTGGCCCAGGACAAAAGTTACATAGCCAATAAAAGAGGATTCTGTCTCTGTCTGACTTTCTGTGTCTACTCAATTTTGGGGGGGACAGGGGCTCAAAGGGAACTGGGGGAGGTGGAAGGAGGATGGGGTGGGGAACGACCAAGGGAGGAACAATTAAGGGATTGCTCGACAGCACAAGTGGGGCTGCAGTCCCCCAGAGCACCATCTTCTTGTAGCATCTTCTTGCTATCAAGCTGCAGGTGCTCATGGGTATTGACCAATTATCTTGGGCAAAAAATAAAGAAGATGAAGTTTCTATGGCCATCTGCTCTGTCCTCCCACCTCCTAAGTCCATGGAGTTTGGAAGAGCCTTGAGCTCCTTACCTCTCAACCTTGGATCTTCTAATTGCTCTGTTGGCACCATCCATAGCGGGACAGAGAAACTGGGTCCCCTGTGCACCTCCATCCTGGCCCTCCAGCTGACCTCCTCTGCTCAGGCTTGGTCAGGATCTGTCCCTGAGTCTGCCATCTTCACTCGTCACTGTCAGCTCCTGTGTTGCCCACCGTCATCTGCTGCCCCCAGCAGGCAAAGGGTGGAGTGCGTGTTGGGGGAGGGGGTGGCGATGGAAACCCACGCTGCCAGAATCTCGGCGGCACACACAGGCTGGGTGAGAAGTGAGTGGCTGACGAAACGCCAAAATGCCTAGACGTTTTTGCAGAGTGCTCCCAGTTCGTCCTCCCAATTTCTGCATGGCACATTACACTCAATGCATTTTATTTTGTTTTTAATTTATAAGATTTTAAAAGTCCAGGCCATTTTAAACATCTTTGTTGAATTTGTTACAAAATTGCTTCTCTTTCATGTTTTGGTTTTTTGGCCACAAGCCATGTGGATCTTAACTCCCCCACCAGAGATCAAACCCACACCCCCTTTGTTGAAAGGTGAAGCCTTAACCACTGGACTGCCAGGAAGTCCAACACTCAATGCATTTTAAAAACCAAGGAATGAAGGATTGAAGCTCATCTGGGCTCCTGCTCACTGACCCTCCAGGATATGCAAGGCTGCAGCAGTCCTGGCTATTTGCAGCTGGCCTCTCCCGGGTTGGAATACCTTTCCTCATTCCTTGGTGGCTTCCAGTCTGTTCCTGCTGGCGGGGAATACGATGCTCTGGATTGCAGGCTTAAATACCTCCCCACACCCTTCCTGAGTTCTTTATATAAATACCCACTCCATGGCCGTCACCTACTCCATCATAGAGATCCATCAAATGAACCAGCCGAGCCCATAAATTATTGCACAAACCATTCCAAACAATAAAGGCAATTTTACTTACTGAACCATTAAATTTACATACTTAAATTAGACCCAACCAGACGTCGCGTGGGGATGTCTTGGGGCCAGGCAAACAATGAGTTTCAGGAAGCGCTATCTCGTGTTTCCCCACCTCTCACATGAAATTAATGGGGTGCTTCAATTTAATCATTATTACAATCACATCTTTATTTAGTTACTTGGCTGGGTTTGACCTGCTGCTTTGGGCAGCTCAGGACTCACCCTGGCGCCCTGGGCTGTTCCAACAGCCAGCGAGAGGGCAGCAGGAGGCCAGTGGGTGGCTGCCAGGGCTGCTCCGTCCCAGGGATACTGCGTTGGCAGACGCTGTTTCTGCCCACAGGATGTATTTGAGGACGCCTGTGGTTCTCTCTTATCTGGAAATTGGAGCCTACCCTGGGGAGACACATAAGGGGTTCTCCCTTGACCCCCATATTGAATCTGACACTGAGTCTGGCCAATTACATCTTTTAAATATTTCTTGGCTCTTCACTTTTTTTCCATTCCTAATCCCTGTGTCTGAGTTCAGGCCCCAGACTTTGTGCCTTTGGCATTAATCCCACGCCATGCTCTGGTTGCCAGAGCAACTTAATGAAAAATCTAGACCTGACCTCCTCTGCTCCAGCCAGGAAGGCTTTAGGGACAGCCCATTGCCCATGGGAGAAAAATGATTGATTTCTGGGTGTGGCATTCAAGGCTCCTCTTGCCCTTCCCCCCTGCCCCTTTGTCCTTCCAGTTTTGTTTCCGGTCAGTCCCTGCCTTGGCCTTTGTGGTGGTTGTTGTTTAGTCGTTAAGTTGTGTCTGATGCTTTGCGACCCCATGGACTGTAGCCTGCCAGGTTCCTCTGTCCATGGGGTTCTCCAGGCAAGAATACTGGAGTGGGTTGCCATTTCCTTCTCCAGGGGATCTTCCCAACCCAGGGATCGAACCTGCACCTCCTATGTTTCCTGCATTGGCAGGCAGATTCTTTACTCCCGAGCCACGAGGGAAACCCTGGCCTCGGCCTTTGTGTGTGTGTGTGCTAAATTGCTTCAGTCGTGTCTGACTCTTTGTGACCCCATGGACTGCAGCCTGCCAGGCTCCTCAGTCCATAGGGTTCTCCAGGCAAGAATATTGGAGTGGGTTGCTGTGCCTTCCTCCAGGGGATCTTCCCAATTCAGGGATCAAACCCGCATCTCCTGTGTCTCCTACATTGCAGGAGGATTCTTTACCTTAGAACCACCTGAGAAGCCCAAGGCCTTTACTGTTCACTAAAACCAAATTGCCCGGAGTGCGTGGGCCCACATACTTCCCGTGGTCAGCCCTGCCACATTCCCCGGAGACTTGCTTCTCTAATGCCTCTTCACACCTCTCTTTTCTCGGGTACCTATAATCTGTGCTTTAAAGCATCTGAGGCATCATTTTCCCCATCTCCTCCATGCAGTTTGGGCTAAATGTCCCGGCATTTCATGGCCCTTCTTCTCTATCTCACTGCTGTGTTTGGAACAATCAGTGAATGTGCCCACCTGGGGTACCACCTATTCCTTTCTGAGCCCTCAGCACCCGGTAAAGTCTGCTGTACAAGGATGCTCCAAGACGTCTGCCAGGTAAATCCCTTAGGGGGAGGGGACAGCGGCCCGCACAGCCGACTCCCTGACCCTCTGCCGCCCTCAGCGCTTGAAGGCTCTGACTCTTCATTTGTGTGTGAGTTAGACCCAGGACGGTCTGGTTGGAGAAACACTCCCACCGTCACGGGGCGGGTACCCAGGCTTCCCAGTGCTTTTTTGGACAGTGGCGGAAACTGGGTTATAGCTGTGTGTGGCCTGGAAACTACCCAGAAGGTGTCAGGAAGTTCCTGGCTCAGCGGTAACAGACCCTCGGTGCTTGTTTCCTGGCCATTTTAAGAAGTGACTGAGGACAGGTCCAAGAGTCAGTTTGCAGGGGAAGGGATATCTGAGCAGCACGCAGGGGTGGGGGCGTTGCTAGCTGTTTATGGTGGACACGTACTGTCTGCTCCCTGTTGAGGTCTCTCTGGTTCCCTTCTGAAAGGGGCGTGGGGGATGCTGCTTGCCTCTGTCTATCCCCGAGTACATCACTAGGTGTCTTTTCAGAAGGTGAAGTGTGTCACGACTCATCCTTGTTGGAGCATCAGACTTGGAAAATACAGTCTCCAAAAGGTGCTGGTTTGCACAGACGCTTGTGTAAGAAGTGCCCCACCCCAATGAGGTTGGGAGCACCCACCTGCAGGGCAGGGACCTGGCCTTCCCTGCTGTCCGACACCCAGGCCAGGCCTCTGCGTGGCATGTATGTTTGGCCTATAGCGGTGCTCCCAACAGAAGTATAATGCCAGCCACACCTGCAATTTAAAATTTTCTAGTAACCAAGTTAGATAAGTGAAAAGAAAAAGGTGGAATTCAATTGAATAATACATTGTATTTAACCTAATCTATCAGAAGCATTATTATTTCCATGTGTCATCAGTATGAAAACTATGAATAAGACATTTTGCATTGGTTTGTGTGTGAAGCTTTTAAAATCCAGTGTGTATTTTACATCTGCAGCCCCCCTTGATCTGGACCAGTGGCTCCTGAGCCCCGTGTGGCTGGTGGCTACCTAATTGGATGGGGACGCGGGTTCGCTGGCTGATGGCGGAAAATGCTTTTGTGGAAATGAGCATCCTGAATGCTATGCCTTGCCATCCCTCCAATTAGGCAGGTGGGGGTGGGGGAAGCAGGCACATCAGCTGTTCTCCCACCAAACAATACCCAGAGCTGCAGCCAGAGATAGAGGAAGAGGGGGTGTGCAGCCCCCAGAATCTCAGATGCAGTTGACCCTCAATATACAGCCTTAGCAGAGGCATCATGAAGAGTTATTTATCAGCTTGGAGAGGAAACAGATGCCTTAAAATGAGGACCCCATTGACTCTGCTGCCAGGGATACAGAGAACGCAGGCTCCTTCCGCGAGCCCTCTCAGGGAGCCCAGCTCAGGATGCCGGGCCCATCGTAATGAAGTGAAGGCTTGCAGGCAGCCAGCAGAAAGCCCGGAATCTAAGCCGGGCCTCCAGGATTTCCTGTACTGCAGTGCCCACAGTCACTCGCAGGCATCGTGATTAATGGCTGGATACCCTGGTGTGAGAGCCATTTAAAAAAATGGCATTTTTGTCATGGACAGTGTTCCACATAGAGTAAAGGTCATACATGATAAGAGCATTATCCATATTTCTCGGGCAAACATGCTTAACCTTGTAGAGCATCATTCCTCGGTGGGCAGTGAGCCATCTCCTGTGCTTCAGAGGGGTCAGTGAGGATTTTTTCTTTTTACCAAAAAGGATGAAAGACCAGACGATGGCACCATGCGGGGGCTTCAGACAATACAGTGAATTGGCTGCTGGCTTCTCACTGCGCCTGCGGGCACGAGGCCCCACAGCCCGTGAAAAGCCAGGGAGGAAAGAAAGTTCTTCTGGATGTTCGGCAGCTGCTCTCGCCAGCTTTGATTCCTCTGGATGGCTTTGGAGGGGCTGCCCCGTGGGGCTGGGGGTCGGGAGGAAGGAGTGCTCATCTCAAGCCTTGGCCGCCCTGTCTGGCACTTGGCCCTCACCAGTGTGGCCTCTGTAGGAATTCAGACACGGCTCTGTCTGTTTGATAAGAATGAACCAGATTCATTGACTTTGACTAAGCTCGCGGAAGGCCAATGACTGGACAACTGATCTACCTGCACAGAGTGGAAGCCCATGCTGTGCCGTGCCCTGATTCGAGAGCGACGGGGGAGACCTGCAAAATAAGGTCAGCCCTTGGTGTCAGCAACTCATGGAGTGAGTCCGCTCAGCTATGATCCCAGGAAGATGGCTCACAGCCTGAGAGGAGTATAAAGGAGCAGAGGGTGGTGGGCTGCAGGCCGTGCTCCTTGGGTCACGAGAGTGATCAGAGGGCTTTATCTCTGGCTCTCAGCTGTGTACCCCCCACCACCCACTTACACCCCATCACCGGTGTATACACGATGCAGGGACACCTTTCATGGCCTCCTCTCTGACAGCCTTGCTATTCTCCACCTTGAACCAGTGTCCCCAACCAAATCCTATTACAGATCCTTCTGGGCTTTCAGTCCTAGGGGATGGTGTGTGCCTACGTGCTAAGTCGCTTTAGTTGTGTCCAACTCTATCAGCCCCATGGATTGTAGCCTGCCAGGCTTCTCTGTCCATGGGATTCTCCAGGCAAGAATACAGGAGTGGGTTGTCATGCCCTCCTCCAGGGAGGCTCCAAAGCCTGTGAAATCTTCCTGACCCAGGGATTGAACCCATGTCTCTTAGGTTTCCTGCATAGGCAGGCAGGTTCTTTATCACTAGCGTCACCTGGGAAGCCCTTTTGAATCAGGCTGAAGTCCTTCCACCCAGTAATGGTTTTCAGAGAGTGGTGTTCTGGTAAATGTTTAACTCTCAGCTCTCTGAAAAACCAGTGTGTATGCATTTATTATCAATTTTCCTGATCGAAAAGCACACATTTACAAAAAATAATAACATACACAATACTCCCTATTGTAAATCCTATATGATGAGTTATTATTCAGAATGGTTTTGCTAATATTTTTTTTCTGTGCTCTTGTATTTGTAACCAACCTATGGTTGCAATGCAACCCAAAATTGATCATCTTTTTTTTGTTGTTGTTCTTCACAGTGTAATAGCATTAAATCCATTTTAATGTGAATCTGTATGAACATTCTCTCTGTCACTTTCTTAGGTCTAGACAACCAATAAAACTATGTGAATCAAACTCTGGTTCATAGTTTGCCGGTTTCCGTGGTATTTTCTGTGGTGTGGATCTTCCTTCAAACAGCAGATTTCAAACTAACCACATGACGTCCTTGAACTCAGAGCTGGAAGGAGACGTGGGCTAGTCAGCACTGTATACTATTTCCACCATCTCGAGCGTACCGCTAAAAATAAAATGTAGTGAAATTATTAGGAAGTGGAGAACTTTGCATTTTTTATTTCCACGGTTTATTCATAAAATTTATTTAATTGGAAGTTTAATTTTTAACTGTTGGATTTAACAACCAGCTGACAGGATTCCTGAGGAGTGAATAATTGGGTCTCTGGGGCAGGTAGAAGCCGGCTCCAGCACACCGCTGCCCACCTCTGAGAGCGTTCTCTGCCTGGCCTTCTCTCTCCTCAGGCTTCTCGCTCTTTACTCTGCTCGGGCAGGGTTTCTTTGAGCTCTTCCAGCCCTCTGAGCTTCACCCCTGTCTTGGCTCTGCTTGGAACTCCTTGTGCCTTTGCCCAGACACCTCTGCCTTCCCCTGCCCTGCCCTCCTCCCCTCTTCCCTCTTCTTCCTTTCCCTTTTTACTGCTTGTAGATTCCAACCTAGGACCCTGGGGTTTAAATTACTCCCATTATTTTCTTACCTCCAGTTGCCGCAAATAACATCACTGCCAGCTCCTTGTAATTGTCATGGAGACTTCTCCGCATTTACCCTGGATTCCGCCTGCCCTTGCTGGGCGGCCGAGGCTCGGGCAGTGCAGAGACAAAGAGCAGTGGTGGAGGGGGCCGGGGGAGCTCTCCCTTCTGGCCACGCCGTCCCCCCCCCCCCCCCCCCGCCGTGTGGCAAGGGCTGGGTTGCGGGTTGAATAAGAAATGGCATTTGGATGACTTTGTGGTTCCCCCAGCTTTTTGCCTTCAACAAAGGCATTATCAGAAGGTCATGTCAAGAACAGAAATCTGGGCTTCCCTGGGGGCTCGGTGGCGAAGACTCCATCTGCAGGAGACACTTGTTCAATCATTGATCCCAGAAGATCCCACGTGCTTCGGAGCAACTAAGCCCCATGCAGCATGACTACTGAGCCTGGGCTCTAGAGCCCAGGAGTCACAACTACTGAACCCATGTGTCGCAACTACTGAGGCCCATGTGCCCTAGAGCCCGTGCTCCCCAACAAGAGAAGCCACTGCAGTGAGACGCCTGTGCTCTGAAATGAAGAGTAGCCCTTGCTCTCCGCACCTAGAAGCAGCCCAAGCACAGCAACAAAGACCCAGAGCAGCCAAAAATTTGAAGGAAAAAAAAAAAAAGGAACAGAAATCTTTGAGGAGAGTAACAAAAGTGGCCAAGAAATTAGGAAGAGGAAGTATGAAAAAAAGTCTAAGGAAACCAGGATTTTCCCCATCCTCATTCTAGATCAGGCCCCTCCTCCTTAGGGGCCCCAAACCATCGCACCAACACCATCCTTCCCCAAGCTTCTCCTCCTCACATCCACGTAGTCACTCTGGACGTGTCCTCCATCTCCCTTCCTCCTCATATCCAGGCACTCAGAGCTCTCTCCCAGAGTCCAGAACCCTCGCTTCCCTCCTGGATCTCTGCCTGGGGTGGAGGGGCTGTCTACTCTCAGCTGGATATGATAACAGCATCCTCCCTGGGCCTGCTGACCATGGCCTTGCCTCTCCCACCAAGTCCCCTCCATCCCCAGGTCCCTTTCACCTGCTCCCCAAGACCCAGCCTCAGACCTGCTACAGTCCTTCAGCCACCCGCTGGCTCTCTCTTTCTCTGGTGCCACTGCCAGGCCGCCTGTCCCCCACTGTTCCTGGCTTTCATGACTTTATTGCCTGGTGGCTAAATAAGCCTTCCCTCTGCTCCTCTTGAGCTTCCCTGGAGGAGTGATAAAGAATCCACCTGTCCGTGCAGGAGATGTAGGTTCGATCCCTGGGTCGGGAGATCCCCTGGAGAAGGAAATGGTGACCCACTCCAGTATTCCTGCCTGGGAAATCTCATGGACAGAGGAGCCTGATGGGTTATAGTCCATGGGGTCGCAAAGAGTCAGACAGGACTTAGTGACTAAAACATACCACACCTACTCCCACCTGGCCAACTCCTTTTTATCCTTAAACCCAGCTCTGTCATCCCCTGGTTCAAGAGGACTTCCCTGATACTTACCTGCCCAGAAGAGATCAGAGCCCCTCCTCCATGACCTCTCTGCAGAAGGGCCTGTCTTGTCTTAATCTTCACATGGTCATCACTCAGCACAGGTATATAGAAGGCCAGCACTAAGGGCACATTGAATAAAAGGAACAAGACCTTTGGGGGATGGGGCAGAGAGCAGAAGGGCTGGTCCATGCGGATACCCACTGCCCTTTGCTGAATGAACAGGGGAGTGGTACATGAGGAGGGTGTGTGAGCAGGGGTGAGTGTGGCCATGTGTTGATGTGGGGAGCGCTGCCTGGGTGTAAAGGCAGGTGTGCTCCTGGCTTACAAGCATACATGTGGTGCGTGGGGTGAGCATTCTTCATAATGGCCTTATTTTGGCTTCTCAAAATTGGCTCCTGATGTGCTCAAGTGGGTCCCTGGCATCTCTGAGGCTGGAAATTCCGGATGCTGCAATAATTGTTCTAGCTAATTGCCAGGAAGCAGCAAACAAGAGGGTTTTTTTTTCTCTCCTCCTTAACCGGATTTTGTTATGCTAATTAGAGTTGTATAAGGTGTTGCTCTTGAACCTGGAGAGTAAGAGAAACATTTGCATTAATACCTGGGAAGCTGCCATGAAGTCACTTATTATTTTAATGAGGTTCTGGTCATTCGAGAGATGCTCCAGTTTGGGGCATCTGTGTGTGCAGATGCGTGTGAGAGCGTGCATGTGTGCACGTACCCGAGTGGGTGTGTGTGTTTGCATGTTATTTGAAGGGCCTGCCTTGTGCTTTGACACTTGCACACTGGGCTGGGAGGGGGGCATGTTTTGTACCCCCCTCCCAAGAAATCCTCTCTCTCAACCCCTCCTGGGTGTTGGGGGCTGGTGATCAGGAAGTCAGGAGAAGTAATGAGCTCATACATTCCGGTCCTCACTTTTCAAGTCTCTTACCAGTGTTAATTAGGGCTTCCTAGGTGGCATTAGTGGTAAAGAACTGGGGTACCAATGCAGGGAGATATAAGAGATGCTGGTTTGATCCCTGGGTCAGGAAGACCTCCTGGAGGAGGGCATGGCAAACCACTCCAGTATTCTTGCCTGGAGAATCCCATGGACAGGGGGGCCTGGTGGGCTACAGTCCACCATGGGGTCGCAAAGAGTCAGATATGACTGAAGTGACTCAGCAGACAGCACATACAACAATGTTAATTAAACGCCAACCACAATTTTCCAGATTAGAAAGTGAGGGGGAAGCCATTCTTCTCTGCAGCCCCAGCGAGGGGATTGAGGAAGAGGAGATCGGCCTCGTCTTTGACTTTGACTCAGCCCTTGCTCCTTCCCCTGCCCCCCAAATCCCAGGCCTTTCCCACCACCAGTTCTCTGGTGGAAAAACACATTTAGAGGCACCAGGAAGAGGGCGGGTCTCCATCACGGGGAGGCGGGCGGTGAGCCTGGAGAACAGTTTGCAGGGTCCTGGTGCTGTTTTCAAGGAGCCTTAAGGGAACCACCCAGACCCCACGGCCACTTTGGTGGTGCAGGTGGAGTGTGAGGGCTGGGGCCGCAAGAGGGCTGTCCTCATCCACCCAGGAGCCTTCCTCCCCCTTGCTCCTCTGCCTCCAGCCCCAGGGGCCCATCCCAGGGACCTATTCCTGAGACACGGGCTCTCACTTTCTGGCTGAATACACCCCATTCTCCCCTCCTGTCGTCCCCCATCCCCTTCCCCATACCCCATACATAGCTTCAAAGCCTCCAGCTCAGGGAAGCTCATGGAAGCTCCTCAAGACTGCAAACCTCACAGAAGCCCTAGATGTCAGCTTGGCCTGATTTTCTAATTTCATCTCCTACAAGCTTTTGGGATGCTAACGTGATTAAGTTCTTCACACAATTTATTAGCATCATGTTGGAAATCCAATAGTATATTATACTGTCTGAGTAATCCAATTAGCAAAACGTATTTATTTAATGGGAACATTAGCCACACGCGATCCCATACCAAGTCCCGTCCCAGCCAGCCTGGCTGTCCACGCTTTCCCCTGGTGGGAGGGGCACTGGGTTAGCAGGAGCAATTGTGAAGGAGAGGGAGGCCGCCGGGCTTCCCTGGTGGTGCTAGCGGTAAAGAACCTGCCTGCCAAGGTAGGAGATGGAAGAGACCGGAGTTCGATTCCTGGGTGCAGAAGATCCCCCGGAGGAGGGCATGGAGACCTACTCTAGTATTCTTGCCTGGAGAATTCCATGGACAGAGGAGCCTGGCGGGCCACAGCCCATGGGGTTGCAAAGAGTCAGACATGATGGAAGCGACTTAACACACACGCAGGGAGGTTATGGGGTGGGGCAGAGGTGTAGGGTGGCCCTGACTTTAGCCTAAGCAGATATTAGCACCCCCACTTCACAGATGAGGGAACAGGCAGCTGCCTAAGATTACCGGGCATCGAGGGTCTGAAGCTTGAGTTTTTGCCACGTGAACGCCCCCGTGCCTGGTCTGTTTTTGTCTCTCTAGGGAGGGTGGAGGGGGAGTGATCGGGGTTGGTGCCGTCACCCACTCCCTTTCTGGTGGACGTTGAAAAGGGACTGTGGCCAAGGGACGAGGATCCCAGCTAATCCGAGCATCCTAAATGGCTGGTGGGGGTTCACCCCCTTTCCCGGTGCAGCTCCGGTGGGGAGGAGCACGGTGGGTCCTCAGTGCTGCGGGGAGGTGAAGGGAGAGGCGTGAGCAGGTGTGCTGGCCTCCTGCCAGCAGGAGTAACAAGAACACAAAGGGCCCTCCCTCCAGGGCTGGGCGCTCCAGGCTGCATCCTCCAGGCTCTCTCTCCCTGCCAGGATCAGCCCCTGTGCACAGCGCCCCACTCGCCAGAGGCCCCCAGACACCCAGAAGGACACCCCCAGCCGCAGACTTGGGGCTCCTGGAATCACAGCAGACCCTCGGGCTCCCCCTTTCCTCTGCCCACAAATCGCATTTTTAAGGCTCCCTATGGAGTCCCCCGCCCCTCCCGCCTGCGCGCCCCCAGACTAATCGCTGCGGTGTTCTGCCTTCCACATTAATGACAGGTGTGCCGGGGAAGAAGGCCGCCTCCTGCCAGTGGGTTTCGCTGACATCACACTGCTCAGCGCCAAGCAGCACACCCTAAGGCAACTGAAATCCTAATAGGTTCCTCTAACTGTCTCCTGCATCAATTTTGACACCAGGCGCTTTCTTCTTCCTCCCCACAGCTCGCTTTATAACTCTGTCATTGTCATTGATTTTGACTAAAAGAGGGAGAAAAGGCCTGCTCGTGCTATTACTGGGCAAAGTCAGGGAGGCAGAGAGCTCTGGGGAGAGCCGGGCCAGGGGCCAGGAGCCGGGGACTGGGGGTCGAAGCAGGAGGCGGCCCGTGGGTTCTCTGGGGAAGGGTCAGTGAGGGGTCCAGGGGGCTGGGCGCGATGGCAGTGGACCAAGGCCCCTGGGGAGCCCTCTGCCACCTCCTCCCTCCACCCGCGATCTCAGGGCACCCCAGTGGTACACCCGGGGGAGGTGGCATGGATGGTTCCATTTCAAAATGTGCCCATCTGGGCGCTAACAACAAAGAGAGGCTGAGTCAGTCAGTGCCCCCCACTCCCCCAGCACACAGCACGTTTAGCTTAAGGCCAGGATGCGGGGAGTTATATGCAGCCCTCTCTGAGACCCCTGACCGGAAGCTCTCTCTTCAAGGGGAGGGACTGAGCATCCTCCCCTCCCCGAGGACCCGTGGTCTTTCTAACTCTGAGGAGGGCAGGGAAGGGCAGGGCTGGGGTGGGGGGCGGTCCTGCTGGAAGGGCAGGGGTGGGCTGACCACCCTGCTCTTTCTTCCCTTCCCTGCTCCTATGTTTTCTCTGCCCCACCTGCTACAGGCCAGGAAGTGCCCCCATCACAACCTGGTAGAGTGAACCACCTTTCCATTTCCGAGGTGTCCAATTCTTCTGGGCACCTCCTCCTTCACTGAGTCCCAAAGGGCATGTCCGAAGTCCGGCTCTGTCCAAGTCCAGAGAAGGACACAGAGAAGCTCTGAGGGGCCTCCCACATGGCAGAGACCCCTCGCCAGTGGGGCCCTCTGGACAGGGGCCAACCAAAGCCCTCCTGTGGGGTGAGAGTTCTGCTATGTCGGGCAAACAAGGGGGCAGCCCATAAAGGATGACCCGCAGACAGGGCAAGTTGCGGGGCAGGGGCGCCTGGTGACAAAGCCTGACATCGGGCTACATGGATCCTAGGAATCCTTTGTTGGGAGCTATGTCCTCTGGGGCCAGAGCTATTGGCCCATTGAAACCACGTGGAGAGATTCCCCTCTATGGGTATTCAGGGCACCTGAGAAGCAGGACCTCCAGAGAAAACTGCTTTCAAGCTGCTCTGTTCTTTCCAGTGGCAGTTTTCATCAACCGTGCGGCCAGATGTTGTTTTACTGGAATGGCTGGATAGCGCTTTCACCATCTTTTGATCAAATCCTTTGACCACCGATGCACCCCCATTTCTGGCTTGAAAAAATGCCTTGACGGGGAGGAGGGGTGGGTGCAGACCCCTCCAGGTGACAAGGTTCTGGTCCTGGAGGAGGGCAATCAGGGGCAGGCGCCTTCCTTGGGGAGGGGTCTTTTGAGGGGCGAGTAGAGCCCCTGTGGATGGGCTCCTGCAGGCTGGGTAGAAACAGTGATGCCACTGCCTTGCCTTCCGGGGTGCCTGTCAGCTGGTTCATTGCACCTGAATGTCCTGGACCCCGAGGGGCAGCTCCTGCTTGTCCTGTCTCCATTCTCCTGTGGGCACAGGTAAGCGGGCATCTCAGGGCCGGGTTTCAGATGCTACTTCCCAATGGGACAGTCATGCACCCACCTCACTCATGGTGGCCCTGCGTGAGGAGCTGGCTCTTGTGGGATCTGCCCAAGCCAAGCTGGCAGTTTTCTGCATTTGCAAAGCCAGGGTAGAGAGAACGTGGGAGGGGCAGCTTCTGGCCCCAGGCGTCTTGGCAGCTCTTTTCTGGCCAGAATCGATCTCCACCTCTGCCCAGAATCGACCTCCACCTCTGCCATTGGTCCTTCTGTCTCTTGCGGGCAAAGCGGGGTGCAGTGCCTGTTCTCAGGGGTCTGCTCAGTTGCCCCACCCAGGCTGCCCAGCAGAAGCCGTGCCCACCAGCTTAGGGGGCCATCCTGACCTGAGGCTGCCTCGCCACTGTACTGAGGGCCTCCACGCAATGTAGCTGTGGTGTCATTTATCCTGTCTGCTGCCAGCTTGGCTGGCCCTCCTCTCCTCCTCAGGGCTTCGGCCTTTCCCAGGGCCCTGTTCTTGCTGGAAGAGCAGGGGGGCACCCTGGCCCTGGCTCTCCCCCATCCCGTCTCCTGGAGTGCAGTGTCTGGTGGCTGCAGGCAGCTCAATGCTGGCTCAGCCAGTGGGGAAATGAACAGCCTTCTGGAGCGCCAGCTTCCTGAGGGCAGGCCCCGCTGGCATCTCCAGTTACACATCCAACACCCAGAGCAGTGTCAGGCATGGAGCAGAGCTCAGGGCACACGGTGCACAGATCAGTGATCAGAGAGGTTTCCCCCAGCCAGAGTGGGCACGTTTGCACTCTTGCCACAGAACAGAAGCCTGACTTCTGGGAGGCCCTGGGCCCTGGGGAGAGAAGGCTCAGATGTGGGGTGAGGTGGCTGTGTGGTGGGATGGATGGCAGAGAGCCTGAGGGTCGGGAAAAGCAGGGGAGTGAGGGTAGACCTTGGAGAACTCCAGAGAGGCTAGATCAGCAGTGACTCACTTATTAGGAGTCCCTCCTTTGGCCAGAGTAGCGGATAGGCCACCCCTTTGGAGTAGCTACAAGACTAGGAGGCAGTGTTGCATGGTATTTAGAGCACAGGCTTTGCATGGTCCATCTCGCTGTGTGACCTTGGGGAGATGTCACAACCTCTCTGTGCCTCTTTCCCCATTTGTTAAATAGAAATGACTTCAACAACAATAACAATGCCTTTGCAGAGGCATAATGAAGATTCAGTGTGATGGTGCATGAGAATGCTTTAAGTAGTGCCTAGCACACGGCGAATTTTTGTTTTTAGAGAATTTTACTTATAAATTCTACTGGAACCTCAAATCAGGTAATACAAGATACATTTTAAACACAGCTAATTTTAAATACTGTTCATGGGGTTCTCAAGGCAAGAATACTGAAGTGGTTTGCCATTCCCTTCTCCAGTGGACCACATTTTGTCAGAACTCTGCGCCATGACCCGTCCATCTTGGGTGGCCCTACACGGCATGGCTCATAGTTTCATTGAGTTAGACAAGGCTGTGGTCCATGTGATCATATTGGTTAGTTTTCTGTGATTGTGGTTTTCATTCTGTCTGTCCTCTGATGGAGAAGGATAAGAGGCTGATGGAAGCTAACTGATGGCAGAGACTGACTGAGGGGGAAACTGGTTCTTGTTCTGATGGGTGGGGCCATGCTCAGTAAATCTTTCATCCAATTTTCTGTTGATGGGCGGGGCTGTGTTCCCTCCCTGTTGTTTGACCTGAGGCCAGACTATGGTGGAGGTAATGAAGATAATGGCGACCTCCTTCAGAAGGTCCCATGCATGCACGCCCACACTCAGTGCCCCCGACCCTGCAGCAGGCCACCACCAACCCATCCCTCTGCCAGAGGCTCCTGGACACTCATGGACAAGTCTGGGTCAGTCTCTTGTGGGTCACTGCTCCTTTCTCCTGGGTCCTGGTGCACACAAGCTTTTGTTTGTGCCCTCCAAGAGTTTGTTTCCCCAGTCCTAGGTAAGTTCTGGCAGCTCTGCGATGGGGTTAATGGCGACCTCCTCCAAAGAGGGCTTATGCCACACCCAGGTCTGCTGCACCCAGAGCCCCTGCCCCTGCGGCAGTCCACTGCTGATCCATACCTCCTCAGGAGACACTCAAACACAGTTCTGGCTCAGTCTTGGTGGGGTCTCTGGGTCCTGGTGTGCCCGAGATTTGTTTGAACCCTCCAAGCATCTCTGGTGGGTATGAGGTTTGAGTCTAACTGCAATTTCGCCCCTCCTACCATCTTGCTGGGGCTTCTCCTTTGCCCTTGGATATTTTTTTGGTGGGATCCAACATTCTCCTGTCATTGGTTGTTTAGCAGCAAGTTGTACTGAACTGAATTTTAAATAAATTTTTAGAGGAAATTTGCCAGTAATAAAAATAGCCAAAGTGTGGATGTTGATAAAGGTCTCAGGAAACGAGAGGCCTGGATTTTACACCCCACGACCACACCTGGGTGTGTGATCTTGGGGGGTGCACTTGTCTCTCTGTTCTCTGGATGTGCCCCCAGTTAGGGATATTAGGGATGGAATGGCCTGGGTAGGTGGCTGCTTGGGTCCTGACTTGGTCCTGCGACCTCTCCATGTGGAGTGATGAGAAGTCTTAGGCTCACAGCTTGCTGCTCCAAGATCAATTACATTCCATCCTCGCAACTCCTCTGTGCCGTACCCTGGCTGGTTACCACGATCCTCAGTGAAGAAACTGAGGCCCAGGTAGTTAACAACTGAAATCACACCTTCCTGCCATCAGAGGCCGGAACCCAAGTCTCTGACCTTTGCCCAGAGTTCCTGTGGCCTCACCGTCTATGGGTCTATGAGGCCTGTTTGTTTAAATTTATTTTTTTATTTTTGGCTGTACTGGGTCTTTGTTGCCGCACACAGGTTTCCTCTAGCTGCAGCGAGCGGGGCCTACTCTCAAGGTGCGGAGTGTGGGCTTCTCATTGAGGTGGCTTCTCTTTTGCAGAGCACCGGTTCTAGAGCGCACGCGCTTCCATAGTTGTGTGCAGGCTATGTTGCCCTGAAGCACGGGGATCCACCCAGATCAGGGATTGAACCCGTGTCCCCTGCACTGGCAGGCAGATTCTTAACCCCTGGACCACCAGGGAAGTCCTGTTTGTTTGTTTTTAATACATGGCCATCTATGGTGTTAGCAACCCAGACAATCGATGCCAACGTGTCCAGGGAGGGGGCTGAGAAGTTTAAATAGGAATATTCTGGAATGTGCTATTAGGAGCACATGACAGCCACGGATCATGGATCTGGTACTTGACAAGTTACAAAGGACTCTGTTCACCTTATGTTGTCTATTCTTCCCAATGGCCTGTGAGGTCTTTATCCCATTTGACAGATGCAAATAAGGCTCAGAGAGGCAGGGATTTGTCCACAGTCCCAGAGCCAGCAAACATTGTAAAAGCAGGACTTGCACTCAGATCTTTGGGTTCTGAGTCCAAAGGCACCCTCTCTGAGATCCACTAGCATCCCATGACCTGGTCAGGTCCCAAGGGTCATCAAACCTTTGCTCCTCTGGGGGGAAAACTCAGGCAGAAGCCTTGTCCTGTTCTCCAGGGAAACCGTGCCCTCCCATTGACCCATCACAGCCCAGGGGATGCTGGGAAAATCCTTCTCAGGTGCAGAGACCCCCTCCCTCACCCCATAGTTGTTCTAAAAAGAGAGCCATCTACCCCGGGGAACATTCCCCGGGAATAATTGCTAAAAGGCCTAATTTTGGAGATAACCACCGTTATAAACGTCTCATTACTTTAATTAAAGTCTCATCCATCACTGACATGTTGTTCCCTGAAGCAAAGGGGCTCAGGCAGCAGCAGCCAGTATGCGATCCACCAAGAACCACAGCGAGGGTTTGCAGAGCAGCCTCACCCGGCCTCCTTGTTTGAAGGCCAGCGGCCCCCTCCAGACCTTTCACGAATTTCCCCCTCCATAGCCCCAGTAATCTGCACCCCTACAAACACCCTCCCTGCCCCAGCTGCAAAGCAGAAACAACACTGGATGAACCAGGCTGTGACCATCTTTATGGGAAGAGGCGATGCCAATTTCAGGGTGTCTTGGGACACAGGGGGTGTGACCCCAACACGCATTCTTGTGTTGGGGTATCGGGGTGTATCTGCCCCAGTGGGGGTCATTATAACCTCAGTTCACGCAAAGCCCTTTATCTACGTTAGTCTGTTTGGGGGAGTAATATACCTGTTTAACGCATTTAGAAACTGAAGCTCCAAGAGGCAGGACTGAGCAGCCCAAGCTCACTTAGTTCATAGTGTGGGCTTTGAGGTTTGCGTGTGTGACTCTGGAATCTTCTACATAAGCCCTGTTGTCAGAGAAGTACCGCTCATCAAGGGGAAGGGTGGGAGCTGGGCCAGCCAGCCATAGGAGGGCTGAAGGGCAAGACTGGAGCTGATTTTGCTGCAGCAGAAGGGAAGTGGCGTGAGACCCTGAAGTCGCAAGTGGTGGGAAGCCGAGTGCCCCAGTGCTGGGCTGAGTGGGCATGGGGGTGGTGGATGAGGACTTACTGGCAGGAAGATGACAGGGAGGTGACGATGGACAGGGGTGGCCTCTGGAGTGTCTCCCACAGGAACGGGGCCCCAGCCAGCAGGGCCCAGCTGCAGAGCTGCCCTTCAAGGACCAGTTGGCCGTTCCTGAGATGTTTCACAAGGCAGACACAAGGAGAGGATGGAGACACTGAGGTTGAGAAGGGGCCTGAGTCAAATGGGACAGACATTGCAGGGTCTGAGGGTTGGGTGGGCTTGAACACAAGGCCATGGGACACAGGCAAACCTGTGTTAAGAGAGGCGGGGGAGGGATGGGAGTAGGAGGCTGGGGTGGATGCAGGACAGGGAAAGGAGTGGGGTTGCAGGCAGACTGATGGTTCTGATGAGAAGGAAAACCCCTGGGATTTCCTGGTGGAATGAAGCCCAGGACGGGAGTGGGATGGGCTTAGATGTCACCTGGGATCACCCCAGGCCTCAGGATCCAGATAAAAGGGACCTCACTCCCTTTGCCATCCTGGGGGTCCACCTGACTACACTGATATGCCACCTCTTCTTCTAAAGTTTTGCCTTTTCTAGAATTTCCTATAAATGGAATCATACGACATGTGGCCCTTTGAGTCTGGCTCCGTTCACCCTGCCTAGCAGTTTGGACGTCCATTGTCTTGTGGTTGTGAGTATCAGCACTCCAGGCTTTTTTATTGATGAATAGTGTCACAAGCTGGAATCAAGATTGCTGGAAGAAATATCAACAACCTCAGATGTGCAGATGACACCACTCTAATGGCAGAAAGTAAAGAGGCACTAAAGAGCTTTTTGGTCAAAGAGGAGGGTGTAAAAGCTGGCTTAAAACTCAGCATTCAAAAAACTGAGATCATGGCATCTGGCCCCATTCCTTCATGACAAATACTTGGGGGAAAATTGGAAACAGTGACAGGTTTTATTTTCATGTGCTCCAAAATCACTGCATATGGCAACCACAGCCATGAAATTAAAGGACGTTTGCTCCTTGGAAGGAAAGCTATGACAAACTTAGACAGCATATTAAAAAGCAGAGACATCACTTTGAAGACAAAGGTGCGTAGATTCAAAGCTGTGGTTTTTCCAGTAGTCATGTATGGATGTGAGATTTCGACCATAAATAAGCCTGAGTGCTGAATGGATGTTTTTGATCTGTGGTGTTGGAGAAGACTTGAGAATCCCTTGAACAGCAAGGAGTTCAAACCAGTCAATCCTAAAGGAAATCAGCCCTGAATATTCATTGGAAGGACTGATGCTGAAGCTGAAGCTCCAGTACTCTGGCCACATGATGTGAAGAACTGATTCATTGGAAAAGACCCGGATGCTGGGAAAGATTGAAGGCAGGAGGAGAAGGGGACGATGGAGGATGAGATGGTTGGATGGCATCATCAACTCTATGGACATGAGTTTCAGCAAGTTCTAGGAGATGGTGAAGGACAGGGAAGCCTGGCATGCTGCAGTCCTTGGGGTCACAAAGAGTTGGACACAGCTTAGCAACTGAACAATAAACAACAAGGGTCCCACTGGGTGAAGAGATCTGCCTGTTCATCCGTTCACCTGTTGGACAGTGGGGTTGGCTCCAGTTTGGGGCAATTATGAATAAAGCTGCTGTGACTGTCTGCCCATCCATCTCCGTTAAGAACATACATTTTCTTTTTTCTTTGACCAATACTGAGAAAATGGGCTCACTGGGTCATATGCTACATGTGTGTTAAACTCTATGAGAAACAACCAAATTGCTTTCCTAAGTGGTTGGACCTTCCTGCATTCAGTTCAGTCAGTTCAGTTCAGTTGCTCAGTCATGTCCAACTCTTTGCTACCCCATGGACTGCAGCAGCCAGGCTTCCCTGTCTATCACCAACTCCTGGAGCTTTCTTCAAACTCATGTCCATCGAGTCAGTGATGTCATCCAACCATCTTATCCTCTGTCGTCCCCTTCTCCTCCTGCCTTCAATCTTTCTCAGCATCAGGGTCTTTTCCTGTGAGTCAGTTCTTCACATCAGGTGGCCAATGTACTGGAGTTTCAGCTTCAGCATCAGTCCTTCCAATGAATATTCAGGACTGATTTCCTTTAGGATGGACTGGTGGGATCTCCTTGCAGTCCAAGGGACTCTCAAGAGTCTTCTCTAACACCACAGTTGAAAAACATCAATTCTTCGGTGCTTAGCTTTCTTTATAGTCCGACTCTCTCATCTATACATGACTACTGGAAAAACCATAGCTTTGACTAGACGGACCTTTGTTGGCAAAATAATGTCTTTGCTTTTTAATATGCTGTCAGGGTTGGTCATAGCTTTTCTTCCAAGGAGCAAGCATCTTTTAATTTCATGGCTTCGGTCATCATCTGCAGTGATTTAGCAGCCCCCCAAAACAAAGTCTCTCACTGTTTCCTTTGTTTCCCCATCTATTTGCCATGTAGTGATGGGACTAGATGCCATGATTTTAGCTTTCTGAATGTTGAGATTTAAGCCAACTTTTTCACTCTCCTCTTTCACTTCCATCAAGAGGCTCTTTAGTTCTGTGATTTCTGCCATAACGGTGGTGTCATCTGCATATCTGAGGTTATTGATATTTTTCCCAGCAATCTTGATTTCAGCTTGTGCTTCATCCAGCCCGGCATTTCACATGATGTGCTCTGCATATAAGTTAAATAAGCAGGGTGACAATATACAGCCTTGACCTATTCCTTTCCCGATATGGAACCAGTCTATTGTTCCATGTCCAGTTCTAAATGTTACTTCTTGACCTGCATACAGACTTCTCAGGAGGCAGGTAAGGTGGTCTGGTATTCCCATCTCTTTCAGAATTTTCCACAGTTTGCTGTGATCCACACAGTCAAAGGCTTTGGCATTGTCAGTAAAGCAGAAGTAGATGTTTTTCTGGAACTCTCTTGCTTTTTCGAAGATCCAACGGATGTTGGCAATTTGATCTCTGGTTCCCCTGCCTTCTCTAAATCCAGCTTGAACATCTGGAAGTTCACGGTTCACATACTGTTGAAGCCTGGCTTAGAGAATGTTGAACATTACTTTGCTAGCGTGTGAGATGAGTGCAATTGTGTGGTAGTTTGAACATTCTTTGGCATTGACCACCCACAGAGATTGCAAGTCCCATCTGTCCCTCGCCGCTCCCTCATGCTAGGATGAAGGAAGGATCCTCAAGCCAAGATGAGCGATTTTCTGTTGTTGTTGTTATTTATTTATTTTCTATTTTTTGGCCATGCCACCTGGCATGTGGGATCTTAGTTCCCTGACCAAGAATTGAACCTACATCCTCTGCCTTGGAAGCTCAGAGTCTTAACCACTGGACTGCCAGTGAAGTCCAGGATAAATCTTTAAAAAATCTTTTCTCTTTATCTTGAAAAAACAATTTTAATACATGGAAAGGAATCTGTCATATTACTCATAAGTAGTAAACATAGTAATGAAACGCATGCCTGCAAAGCCCCAGCTGGCGGGGCTAGAAGTCACCACACTACTGACTGCCTCTGCCCACCACCAAGCCTTCTGGGTTTACCATTCCTGGCCTTTTCAGAAAAGATGTTATCCTTATTTGCACACTCACCAACATTGTGATATTCATTGTGCTGGATTTTCAATTTTCTTAAAAAAGATAGACTGAGTGGTTCTGGTTGGGGTCTTGTTTTGTTTTAACCCAGTAACCCTTTCGAAGGACTCAGTCAGGGCCTGGCATGCAGGAGTCCCTGCCTTGCCAGAGAGACACAGTATCCACTGCAAACACTGTAATTTATTTTTCTCTTCTTTTATCGATGGACATCTGGACCAGAGATTTGCTACTGCATCTGAGTTGCTTTAAATACTTTTATACGTGTCTCTGGATCTGTGGCTGCAAGAGAGCCCCTTTGTGGACATGCTGGAAGAGGGTGGCTGGGTCACAGGCCATGGGAACACCCAGGATGAGTCCTCTTCCAACCTCTTCTTCATCAGCCTCTGTCTCCTGAATCCCAGCCAGATGCCAGGTTCTGTGCTGGACATCTGACTTCACTCTCAAAATCATGCTGTGTGCAAGGTTCCATTGTCCCTGTTTTATGGACCAGGGTCCTACAGCTCAGAGGCCAAGAGCCACTCTCTCAAGGCCACATAGTTCGTAAGTGTCTGGGCCAGAACGAAGCCCAGATCCCATCACGTGGGGCAAACTCCTTGATCTCAAGGCCCTGCTGCTGCCCCCACCCCACACCCGGCTTTTTGGGGGCGTGTCTCTGGGACGGTAGAGGCTGCCTAGTTGGCCTGTGACCACCGCCTCCATGGGGAGCACAGCGGAGGTCCATGCATGGCTGGTCTCCCACCACGACCCCCGGGGGCCCGAGGCCTCCGCAGGGAGGAGGGTAGATTCCCAGCCCCTGCCTCTCTCACATTTTACTTTCTCTTAAATGGCCACAAGAGATGCCATTTCCCGGTACAAAATCTGGCTCCATCCAACCGTTCCAGCAAATGGCCCATCAGTTCAGCCCATCCACAGGCAGCAAAAGAAATGAATCAGAGGAAGAGAGTGAGCAGGGATTTCTTTCCTTTTTTTTCCCCTCTTCCTGGGGTTAAACATCCCAGTTTGAGGTAAAACAAATTCCTCGCTGGAGCTGATCACCTCCAGCTGGGCCGTAGAAAGCCCCATTTAATCAGATCATTTAGCACTGAATCATGCTAACAAGACGGCTGGGCTGGGCTGATTCTACCCCCGAAGGCCAGTCTCTGGGGGTTGAGCACGGTCTGGCAGGAAGGCTGCTGGCAGGCTCTGGAGGGCAGGCAGGGGGTGGGCTGGAGTAAGCCCGCCTGCCTCGGGTCATTTGAGGACCCGGTGGGGGCAGGGGTGCTGTCCTCAGTCCTTCGGGGTCTGCCGTGAGCGCAGGAAGGAATTCTTCCTGGACCTCTGCTGGGGGCCGCAGCAAGCTGGTGGGATGAAAACGAAACCAGGAGAGGCCATAATGGGCCCCAGAGCCTGAGGAAGCCCTGCCCAGACCCCAGGCAGGAGGAAGACAGCAGCCCCATGGAGAACAGGCATCCGAGGGCCAGCACTGGCTGTTCATGCTGACTCTGCCAGCATCCTCCAGCTTACGGAGCTGGGCAGTCCCCATGCCCTCCTCCTGCTCCAGCTTCAATCCCTTCACTCACACTGCAAACTCAGTCCTCTGCTGGGAACTTCTTGTCCCTGGGGACTTCTTGTAGTAGTAGTCTATTTGCTCAGTTGTGTCTGACTTTGTGATCCCGTGGATTGTAGCCTGCCAGGCTCCTCTGTCCATGGGATTTCCCAGGCAAGAACCCTGGAGTGTGTTGCCATTTCCTTCTCCAGGGGATCTTCCCTACCCAGGGATCAAACCTGGGTGCCCGGCATTGAAGGCAGATGCTTTACCGACTGATCCCTGGGGATTCCTCAGTTTCAGAAAGGGAAGGAAAGGAAGGAGTGGGGAGGGAAGGAGATGAAGGGAGAGAAAGAAAAAGAGATCCTTCTGCATAGGTAACACAGCCACTTTCCTGGGTGTTATAATTCAAAGAATCAGAAAGATCCTGCCCCAAATAGATCCCTGTCGCAGAGCTTCACCCTCCCTGATATTTCTGGTAAGGCCACCGAGAGACCCTGCTTAAAATGTCAGCGTAATATCTGAGAAGAACAAGGCATAAATTCTCTGACAGTCATTCACACCATAGTGAAAATTAGAAATCAGGTAGCCCCAGCATCCTCAGCTGATCCTCCATAGGACTGGACACCAGGTGGAGAAGCTGTCCCAGGAGGCCGGCTGGTGTCAGCCGTGGAACCCTTTTTGGTGGACACCTATTCATTTGTGAACGACCACTGTCTCTCAAGGAACTCAGCCTGGTAGAACCCGGTGGAAGAAATACTCAAGATTCTGCCTGATGCCGTGGCAACAGCAGTGCCTGTCTCCATACTCCCCACCGAGGACCTGGCCCTTTCCTCCTCCCATGTGGTTTTGCTCTTTTGCTTGGCTCGTCTAGATAGTCCTCTCCCTTCCCAAACCTCACTGAGTATTTGCCTCAGTCGTCCTGTCCTCCCTTCTCAGTAAAGCTGCTCTGAGCCCCAATCTGCCCTTCTTTTAAAATTCTATGTATTTATTTTCGGCTGTGGTCTTGGTGGCTGTGCGGGGTTTTCTTCAGCTGTGGCGAGCGAGGGCTACTCTAGTTGCGGTACACAGCCTCTTCGTTGAGGTGGCTTCTCTTGTCGGGCCCTAGGGCACGCAGGCTGTGTTAGTTGTGGCTCCCGGACTCTAGAGCACAGACGCAATATTTGTGGTGCACGGGCTTAGTTGCTCCATGGTCTGTGGGATCTTCCTGGATCAGGGATTGAATCCATGTCTCCTGCATTGGCAGGCGGATTCTCTACTGCTAAGCCACCAAGGAAGCCCTCGGCCCTGCCCTTCTTGCTGGAGACAAACTCTCCAGCAATGGGGGGATGCCCAAGGTTTGTGAGCTACATACATCTCTCCCTCCCCACACTGAGTGGCCCAGTGATCTATGGATGTGTCTCATTAACCACAGCCATACCTTCTAGAGACTTGTCCTCACCCCTGGCATCATTAGATGACAACCCTCTGTGGGTTGTGCTACAATCACCCCATTTTACAGATGAGGACACTGAGCTCCCCCCATTCTTCTGCCCCAGCACCAGTTTTGGGTTCAGTTCAGTTCATTTCAGTCACTCAGTCATGTCCAGCTCTTTGCGACCCCATGGACTGCAGCATGCCAGGCTTCCCTGTCCATCACCAACTCCTGGAGCTTACTCAAACTGATGTCCATTGAGCCAGTGATGCCATCCAACCATCTCATCCTCTGTCATCCCCTTCTCTTCCCGCCTTCAGTCTTTCCCAGCATCAGATCTTCACATCAGATGACCAAAGTATTGGAGTTTCAGCTTTAGCATCAGTCCTTCCAATGACTAGTCAGGACTGATCTCCTTTAGGGTGGACTGGTTGTTATCTCCTTGCAGTCCAAGGGACTCTCAAGAGTCTTCTCTAACACCACAGTTCAAAAGCATCAATTCTTCGGCTCTCAGCTTTCTTTATAGTCCAACTCTCACATTTACATGACCACTGGAGAAACCATAGATTTGACTAGATGGACCTTTGTTGGCAAAGTAATGTCTTTTTAATATGCTGTCTAGGTTGTTCAAAGCTTTTCTTCCAAGGAGGAAGCATCTTTTAATTTCAGGGCTGCGGTCACTAGCTTTGGGTGGATTCCTCTTTAGAATAGACCTCTGTGCTGTGGCCCACCCACAGCTGTGCCTGGAGGGCATGAGCAGCTTTGACTGTGCCCTGCTGGGTACCCCCGGCAGGGGCCTGGCCAAATTTGGGCTGGGAGGTTTAGGGACTCTGAGGTAGTTTTGTGTTTGCATTTGGCTTCTGATCAGTCTGCTGGCCCTTTCACTAGGAAACAAGGGTTTTTGATGTTTGTTTATTGTTTTTCTGTTTAAAGATCCCACTTTGCCTTCCAAGTTTTCTATTTCTTCTGTTTGCTGCTCAGCAGGGAAAGAGAATAAAACTCAGGGTAGCACACAAGCTGCTTTGGGGGTGTGCTGGAGCTGCCTTACACAGATTAGTGACTTCACTTCAGTAGCTTGAGATTGGCCATAGAGGGAGTATTTATTTATTTTTAAAGATCTTTTTTGATGTGGGCCATTTTTAAAGTCTTTATTGAACTTTTTACAATATTGTTTCTATTTCATGTTTTGGTTTTTTGGCTTCGAGGTATGTGGGGTCTTACCTCCCCAACTAGGGATAGAATCCACACCCTCTGCATTGGAAGGCAAAGTCTTAACCACCGGGCCACCTGGGAAGTCCCCATAGTGGGAATATTTACACCACAGGAATTGGCAAATGCTGCAAATGAGGGTATCAAAAAGTATTAAAAAGCAGAGACATCACTTTGCTGACAAAGGTCCATATAATCAAAGCTATGGCTTTTCTAATAGCCATGTATGGATGGGAGAGTTGGACCACAAAGAAGGCTGAGCACTGAAGAACTGATGCTTTTGAATTGTGGTGCTGGAGAACTCTTGAGAGTCCTTTGGATGGCAAGGAGATCAAAGCAGTCAATCCTAAAGGAAATCAACCCTGAGCATTCATAGGAAGGACTGATGCTGAAACTGATGCTCCAATATTTAGCTTTTAGATTTTCCAGGGCAGGGTACTGGAGTGGGTTGCCATTTCCTTCTCCAAGGGATTTTCCCAACCCAGGAATCAAACCCGGGTCTCCCACATTGCAGGCAGATGCTTTACCCTCTGAGCCACCAGGGAAGCCCAATATTTAGCTACCTGATGCAAAGAGCCGACTCACTGGAAATGACCCTGATCCTGAGAAAGATGGAGGGCAGGAGGAAAAGGGGGCAACAGAGGATGAGAAGGTTGGAAGGCATCACTGACTCAATCGACGTGAGTTTGAACAAACTCCAGGAGATAGTGAAGGACAGGGAAGCCTGGCGTGCTGCAGTCCATGGGGTCACAAAGAGTCAGACAGAACTTAGTGACTGAACAATGAATGACAAATCAGGGTTTTTTTTTTCCTCTCCCCTTGAAGAGCTGGTTGTTAAACACGAACCAGTACACACTGCAGGGGGAGCCCTGGGGAGGTGCTTTTCCAGTTAGCATCAAGGCCGCTTTGAGAGGGTGCCCTGGGCTCTTGTTCCTCTTTTTCTGCATCTGCACGGGGTCTGCCTCCCTCAGGCTGTCACACCCTTCGAGGTCAGGGCTGACCTGTCCACACAGTCTGCACGGCTTCAACTTGGCTTGAGGTGACTCAGCTCTGAGCCAACACCAGAACTTATTTAAACAATAAATACTTGCAAGCTGGATAAAACAAGCTCCCCACGCAGAGCTACATAATGTGACTTCTTTATGCAGTGAGTGGGGCGTAGCCCGCTCAGCATCACCCGTTACAAACAGCGGCCCCGAGGAGCGTTCACTTGTTCCTATTCTTGTGCCCACCTTCCTAGAAGTCGGAGGCCCCAGGGGTTCCTGGAAGAGTGACTGTTTGGGGCGGGTATCCCATGCTTAGAACACTTCCAGTGGGAGTCAATTACTCCTGAGTCAGGCCCAGCTGTACGGAGCAATGCTGCAGACTCTTCGTTGACACAGTTGCAGTGAAGATTCAGGATATACATTTGAACAAGGATTAACCATTCCCAGAACAAGTAGCTCTGGCCCGCTCTCCTCCCCGCGTGCAAACCCCACTGCGCATCTGAACGCAAACAGGCACCATTTCCTCTTCTCTCTCCACCTCCCTCTTTCTGACAACTCGTCTTGCACCAACAGGGTCCAGAGTTGGTGGGGTTCGGCCTGCAGGGAAAGTCGCCCACCTGTTAGGGGACCCACCAGGGACATCGATCCACAGGCTGAGTAGGTAATGACCCGGTGAGGTCTTTGTCATCTCCTGTCTGATCCTTCAGCTGGGGAGAGGAAAACTAAACCGCACATACCCTTGACCCAGTATCTGCAGAGTCTGAAAACTGCGAATGGACCAGGGGTGCAACCCAGTTGCCCACACTGGCCTCCCCTCTTTAGACAGACAAGTCACAGAAATTATGGAATTAGCATCTTGATCCTGGTCTGGGCTCTGTCGGAAAAGACAGATGCATGAAAAAGACAGAAGGAAGAGAAATCCTGTTGGCTCCATCCTGTGAAAGGCCAGGAAGAGCCCTCCGAACCCTGGGCATTTGGGAGCTGCGGGAATGTGTACTTGAGGGGAAGCATCAGGGTCCTCCGTGAATAGAAAGGGCAGCCAGGCAGGTAGGGGGGTGGGCCCAGGGTCACTGGAGAATGTTACATCCGAGGCAGAGATTGGACTGCTCCAGATTATGGCTGTCATCGGGAGAGAGCTGGGGTCACCCGGAGTAGCTGGTTTCTCTAGAGGAGCTGACACATAAGCTGGGTTTTTCCATGAAAGTTTATGTTAAGTGTTGGCACCCCAAACTTTAAATTGAAAAGGATCTTAGGGCAAAACCAGGTGATGCAAGTGGTAAAGCATCTGCCTGCCAATGCAGGAGACTCAGGAGACTCGGGTTCGATCCCTGGGTCAGGAAGATCCCCTGGAGGAGGAAATGGCACCACACTCCAGTGTTCACACCTGGAGAGTCCCATGGACAGAGGAGCCTGCTGGGCTATAGTCCGTGGAATCACAAAGGGTCACACAAAACTGAAGGACTGAGCACAAGCACGGGGCAAAACAAAGCCCTTTGTGGACTGGCTTCTCCTTCCGCACCAGTTTGCAACCCCTGCTGAAAACCTCCAGCAGCTGGTGGGGTGGTGGGGGAGGAGGGGCGGGGGGCTGGGCTCCTGTCTTCCTGCTTTCAGTTCTGAAAGCCATGTTTTTTCCAGGGCCTGTTGCCTTTCAAGGTAATTTGATTTTTCTTTTCTCTAGGTGCCTTTGATCCTCTAAGGTTGCAAGGCATAGCTACTATTTTATTTGCAGGCTCTGATGATGGGAGAAGGATTGTAAAAAAGCTGCTGCCTGAAGACACAAGCTCCCTCTGGGTTGTTGTCAAGTCAGTTTCAAGGTCTCCAGGGGAGTGGAGAACAGTGCATGGGGAGGAAGAGGCTCCCAAATGTTCTTGGGCCTCCTCGAGTTGGGATGACCTACTCCCATTTGCTGACACTAGGCTGCCAAAGCTAGGAACTAACTCTCTCTGGTGGGTGCAGTCACATACCCATCTATCCATCTTCTAGCCATTCTTCATCCATCCATCCACCCATCCATCCTCCGTTCATCCATGCATGTATATGCGGATGTCACAAATATTTACCAAGCTTTGCTCATGTGTCAGGGTGGTGCTGGGTGTTGGGGTGAGAATGATGGCTGGATCATGGCCTCTCTCTTCACAGAAACTGCATTCTTGCTCCCGCAGTTTAATGCACACATCCAGCAAGTGGGGAGGACATGGAGGCCTAGAAATGCCATCCACCTCCCTGGATGGTGGGCAGCAAAGAAGACTTTACTGCACAGGTGACACATATACTGGGTTTGGAAGTTTTTTCAGTTTTTGAGCAGATAAAAGGAGAGAAAAGTATTAATTTATGGAGGATGGAATAGCATGAGAGAAAGGCGGCGGCAGCATTCTGAGCCCAGTGCAGACTCTGGGCAAAGAAATCAGTAGAAAAGCAAGGGGCATCCTTCCCAGACCCTGGACACACCCTGAGAGTGCCTAGCATGTTTGGTCTTTGGTGTAGAACATGGCCCTGCAGGCTGTGAACTGTGTGGCAATGGAAGGTCACGGATGTCAGCAATACACGTGGCAGGATTTTGAGCTCCTTCAAAGCAGGTTATAAAAAAAAGAAAGCCTTTATATCATGGTTATTGTTGGTAGAGGTACCCCTTTCAAGCTTTTCATTCCTTCCAGCGAAATGCCCAAGGCAATTTCCGATGCTCACAACACTTTGAGGTAAACACACACTACAGATGAGTAAACCAATGCTCAGAGAAGTTTAGTAACTAGTCCCAAACCACACAGGTCTCTCGGTCCCCAAGGTCATGCTGTTTGTTCACCCGCTGGGGCGAACCCTCAGCACATCCCATCCCCTCTCAGGGTCTGCCCAGGAATCAGAGCATAGCAGCAGTGGGTTTGGGAAACCCACAACACGTTCTGAAACCATGCCCGGCAAAGCTCTTACCTGGTTTTCATTTTTGCTGATGGGTTCCCTTTGCATGTAATTATTTTGCCAAGGTGATGTTAATGACATGTCCACTCCACTTACGCTCATCATCTGTATTGCCGGGCAGACGCGGGCTCCTTCTGGTTTTTGCTGTTTTTCTTCTCCGAAGGGCTCTCCATCATCAGCAAATCCCTGTTCTGCTCATTATTTATGTGCCTGAGTCCCTGCTCACCTGTGCTTTCTGAGAGGCCCTGGCAGATCCAATTTCAAGCCCAGGAAGCTGTGTCTGTTTCCATGTAAAACAGAAGAAGGGAGAGCGGGGAGCCATCAGGCTGATTATTCGTAAGTTGTCCTGCCTCATCTCTGAACACGCTTCTCTGTGCCTTCCTCAAACCCATGGAAGATGGCAGCTTGTCTCATCTAGGCTCCCCCGAGACGAAACAATGGAGTTGAAAACTTACAGATGTTTCTGGAAAAAGGTGGAAACCAGGTCTCCCAGTTGGCAGTTTCCTGGGGTGAGCTGTGGGGGTGGGGGTGGGGCCCTTGGAAATCCCTAGACGCAGGGGTTCTTTGTGTGCCCGTGAAGCCAGTGACATCTGTCTGTAGGGATGCTCCCCGAAGTGCTCAAGGGTGGAACTGGAGGGGATTTTAATTTTCTTCTTCATGTTTTTCTATAAGATCTAAATTGTCTGCTACTCTCTGTGTTGCTTCATCAGAGAAGAAAAGGACAATGAGCATCTTAGAACAAACAGAACCCACAGCGCAGCCCCCTCTGTGGCCGGACAGGTGAGGGCAGGTGTGGTGGGCAGAGTGAGCGCCCCTGCCTTTCGCCGAGGCTCACGGAGCCCCCACCCTGGCTCTAGAGGCATCTGGGGTGAAGACTGCGGAGTGGAGCACCGGCTCCTCACCCACAAGCTACCGACCTGTTTTAAAGGGAAACGGGGGCTGGTTGAAGATACATTTCCCATGTCTGAAGGTCTGGGTCACAGGAGAAGAGAGCCACGAGCTCCTTCCGTGATGCGTCTCTGGACAAATAACACGATATAAATGTCCATCCCAGAACTGTGTCCCTAATGCACGAGTGGCCATTGAGGGGAATCAGGGCTGCCTAGGGACAGAGCACGAAACTTCTAAGGAAAATGTCATGCTTTTCCACAAAGAATCCCAGGTGCGATAGAAAGAACCACAATGCAATGTTTAGGGTGTTTTTGACCTCCCTCCCCAGGCTCCAGGGAGCCTGAGCATCTGTTGTGGCCTCCACTTTTGTCCCTGCCCCCTGCTTGGGGCCCTCATCCCTCATTCCTAAAGGCTTCTCCTGCTTTTCAGCTGCATAGACAGCCCCCCCAAACCTGCCCTGACCCCTCCCAGATGCCACTCTACCCAGCAGAGCCAGCATCCTTCATTTCATGGTGTTGTCAAATCACTACCTCCTCTGACATTCTGGAGTGTGCCCTCTTCCTGGCCCGCTTTTACCTTGAGTCATGGGTTTTCTGACCTTGGTTCATATGGGTGGAACCCCTACCCTCTGTAACTGGGGTGTTAGGATCACTTGTTTGAGTAGGGCACCATTAGGATGTCGAGGGGTGTCTGGCCGAGGAAAGGGAGCAGTGACAGGACCACACAAAATAATAGAACATGGAAGATTATACCTGGGAGGGGCTCAAGGGACTGTCTCCCTCAACCCCCTCTCTTCTTTCTTATATGGAGGTGAAAATCACGTAACAGAAAATTAACCATTTTTTACAGCATCCAGAAATTACTTTATTTGCTTTTGGCCATGCCTCATGACTTCGGGGATCTTAGTTCCATGACCAGGGATGGAACCCAAGCCCCTTGCATTGGGAGAGCAGAGTCTTAACCACTGAACTACCAGGGAAGTCCTGAAAATGAACCATTTTAAGGTACACAATTCAGGGTCGTTTAGAACATTCATGGTGTTGTATATCCATTCTCTTCAAATAGTTCTGAAACATTTCCATCCCCCTAGAGAGAGAACCTGTACCCATTAGCAGTCACTCCCTATCCCCTCTGCGTGCCCCCACTCCCAGCCTTTGCACACTTGTGCCTGTTTTCTTTCTCTACTGAGGTGCCTGTTCGAGCACTTCATATAAATGGAGCTGTACGCGGTGTGACCTTTAGTATCTGGCTCCTTTCACTCTGCGTAATACAGCCTGTTCGTCTTACAGATGGGAAGGCTGAGCCCAGCCAGGCGGAGGGCCCTGTCCCAGCCCACGCGGCATATTGCAGGGAAGAAGCAGACCTTCCCAGGACGAGAAGACACGGAGGCGGGATCGGCAGCCAGGAGGTGGAAATGAAGCAGAGTGGGTGGCATGTCATCTAGAGCAGGACGCTTGCTGACAAAGCCCATGCAGCAGCTGGATATGAAATATCTCCTTCAAGGAGCATTGATCGGGCGTCTTCTGGATGCTCAGCCCCTTTCTCGGAGCTTACAGCCTGGCTGGTCCCAAGCACAGTCTTTGGTGGAAGACAGGTATGAGTCCAGAAGCCCCTTTCCTGCTTGTCAGCCCTGGATCCTAGACATGCCCAAAGCTGACCCCCTCACCAACAAGTGGCTGAGCCCCCAGGGCCTGCATTACGGGTCGTGGCTGGGGTTAAATGCAGGAATGTAGCAAAGTTGATAAATGTCAGCCATCAGTACTGTTTTCTCTTCACATTGTCATTACACAAGAAGGAAGCTGCTTCCTTTGGGTGTCTCCATCTCAGCGGTGACCACAGCCACCCAGGAGAGCCAGGTACCTGCTCGAATAGGTGAGGTGCGCACCCCCCCCCCCACCCAGCTTTGGAGAAAGTGGAGGTGGAGGGGCTTCCAGTCTTGGAGGCCGGGGTGGAGGGTGTGGTGGGGAAGGTGTGCTTGTCACCAGGCCCAAGAAGGGACAGAGGAAGGCCAGGCTGGGCTCATTTGTGTCCCTGACACCCTGGTCTCCCTGGGCAGTCCCTGTAAGCCACCCCGGAATACCTGCTTCCATCACCTCTGCTCCTGGCAGAAGAGTCTGGAGCACCCATTTTCCTCTGGAGAGATGGTCCTCTGATACTCAAGGACCCCATCTCCATGACAATTACAGGTTAAAAATGTCTCTCTCTGCTCCAGGCCTGCGTGCATGTAAATCATACCAGCAACTGTGCAGCCAGCGCCCGCCGCCTCCCAGAGCTCCCAGCGTGCCGGCTGCTTTATCTCAGCGGTGCAGAGAGAGGGGAGCCTGTCTTTCTGTTTGGAGGAGCTAGGATCGCCTAATTTTATTTATTTTTAATCAACCATTGCAGCGTGTTCTCTCTAGTTAGAGGCAGAGCTGGAGAGCAGTGCAGGCACATTATTGATATTCGGCTTTTATTTACCCAGGGAGTTCTGGGGAGACGTAGCATCTCGTTGGCAGAGACACCGGTGGCACGGCTCCATCACCCAGAGCCCTGAATGAACTCCACACAGACAATGCAAGGGCAGGGCAGGGCAGGAAGGCCCCTCTGCCAGCAGGGCCAGCTGCCTCCTCCAGCACCATGGTGGGAAAAACACCAGCCCGGCTAACTGCCTCCAGGCTGCTAGGAGATGACGGGAGCCCTTGAAGGCGGGCGGGCCAACCTCCCTGACACGTCAATCTCCTCTGCACAGCTTCTCCTGGACGCCCAGCTTGTGTCTCTGTCCCCACCAAACATGCACGGACGTCGCCTCCCTCCCCAAGGCCTGGCATTGCGCTGCTGTTCCTGGCTGCAGGATGCTTGGCAGGAAGACTGGCTGTCCCTTCTTAGCGTGGGCTACGTGTATCCAGGGCCCACTCCCATCACCAGGCCCAGCTTCCAGCAGGTTCTGGGGGCTTCACCTGTCCCCCTGCCTACCTCTGTCCAGCCCTTTGGGTTCAGCCTCCTGTCTAGAACCCTGGATGCCACGGCTTCTTGGAGAACCTTTGTCTTCCTAATTTTCCAGGGAGGCCTAGGCTGATGGTTTCAGGACCCGGTCAGTGAAGATGGTTTGTGATTTTTCACACTGCAGATCCAAGCAGCCTGAAGGCCCTGCAGCCATCATTCCCTGCAGCGGGGAGGAGGAGTCAGAAGAATTTGAATTCACTGTGGTCCTGCTGGAGTGGAGGGAGAAGTGGCTGGTTTGAGCCCAAATGGAGATAAGCCTGTCTTTTCCATCCTTCTGCTTAGGAGAGAGGCCTGAGTGCCCAGCAAATGACAAGATCCAATATTCATTAGTGACTCCTGAAAGCTATAGAGAGAGGACTCATGGTTGGTGGGGGGGCGGGTTGGGGGGGTGCCACCTCCACCCACCCCAGCCATTATTTACATAATAACCTGACCCTCAGGTTACCTTTCATTAACAAACACATGCGAAAACAGAGAAGCAGCTGGCGACATCTCATAAATATATATTGTTAACCCCGGTGTAGACGGCTTACTTTCACTTACTCAGAAAAAGAGGAAGCCCCCTGCTTTGCATAGCCATTAGGGGAGGGGGGCCGGTGGAGGCGGCGGCCGCCTCCAGACTGTGCACTCACCCGAGAGGATGCTCTCTGCCTTTGAGGGCCGAGTTCAACCTTCAATTAGCTCACTTGCCTGTGTTCTGGGCTTTCTGCTCCTCACTCTCGCTGGGCTGGGCGTCTGGAGGTCTGGGAGCCAGGGATGGGGCATTTCAGGCCAATTTGTTAAGTGCTTGCTGGCAGGATCACCCTCCCTCCCCAGGCCCTGGACTCAGAGAGAGAACTGAGGATGCTCACACGCGGTTCTGAAATGACACGCTACAGCTCTCCAGGAATAAGGGCGAAGGGCCACACGGGTCCCATCTGTCTTCTTACTCCTCACATTTTGTCTTCTTCTCTCTGGGGCCCTTGCTCAGTAGGGCAAGGAGAGATCCTGGGGAATTCTGCCCGTTCTGAGCCACAGAGGTCCCTGAGTGATGTGGGGCAGGGCACGTGGTCTCTGATTGCCCATCTGCCCGGACTTGGCGATGTCCCACACAGTGGGGTGGGGGGGCACATGGATGATGAGGCCTGAGACTGGTCTGGAGCGAGTGAAATTCTGGGAGGACAGAGCTAAGGAAGGGCTGGTGCCAAAGCTGGGGAGCACTGGGCCTCTCTCTGCCCTTCCAGCCTCAGAGCTCCTCTCCTTGCAAAGTGTGAATTCACTCACATGCTCCTGGGTAGCCTCCTACAGGCTCAGGGCTGAAGTGTGGCCACAGGGAGACATTGAGGTCCTGATGGAAAGGCCCTCTGGGGCTGGAGGGAGCCCCCTAAGGAGGGCTGGTCCTAGACACCCAGATCCCCCACTCGCCAGCACCCACTCATTTCTTGGCTGGCCACACTTGGAGTGGCTGTATTGACCATAGTCACAGATTGACATCCAAGGCCCAAGGACCAATTTCTTCATTTATAATAAGGAGGAGGGTTGGGTAGACTGTTCTGCTGGAGCCAGCCGACCTGGGCTCTTTCCCTGTAGGCCAACTCCATGACCAGTTGGCTAGAATGAATGGCTAACATGAATTAAGCACCACCATAGGCCATGCATATTAGTTATCTACTGCTGTGTAACAGATTATCTCAAACCTTAGTGGCTTTAAATAAAAAATATTTACCATCTCACACAGTTTCTGGGGGGTCAGGAATCTGACAGCAGATTAGCTGAGTGGTCCTGGTCCAGGATTTTTCAGGAGGACGTGGTCCAGCTGCCAGCCAAGGCTGCATCAGCGAAAGCTTTAACGGGGGCAGAAGGAGCTGCTCCTAAGAGCACAAGGCTGTTGGCTGGAGACCTTGCTTCCCACTATGTGGATCTCTCTAGAGGGCTGCTTGAGAGCCCTAACAACATGGCAGCCAGCTCCCCCAGTGGGAGTGATTTAAGATGAGGACAAAGAGGAAGCCACAATCCTTTTATGATAAGGTTTTGCAAGTGACCCACTGTTACCTCTTCCATACCGTATTCATTGGAAGGGAGACACTAGGGAATTCCCTGGTGGTCCAGTGCTTAGGACTTGGCGTTCTCCCTGCCAGGGACCCAGATTAGATCCCTGGTTGGGGAACTAAGATCCCACAAGCCATGCAGGCAGCCAGGAAAAAAAAAAAAAAAAACCAACAAAAACCAAAACCAAAGTAAGTCACTAAGTTCAAGCCACAGTCAAGAAGAGAGAAATTAAACCCTACTTCTTGATGCGAGGGGTATCAAAGAATCTGAGGACATATTTTTAAACCACCATGGCAGGCATAATGTTAGGTGTTCAGTATGTGTTATCTCATTTAGTCCTCATAATCATGATTGTTAATCCCATTTTACAGGGGAGAAAACTGTAGCTTAGAGAGGATTCAAAATGAGTCAAACTCACATAGCTGGTTACCTACAGAACAGGAATTTGGAATCAGATATCATGAACCAGTGCTGCCAATAGAACTTTCTGCAGTGATGGAATTGTTCTATATCTGTGCTGGATGGTAGCCACTAGCCATGTGTGATTATTGAACACTTGAAATGCAGCTAAGCTCCATGTCTTCCAGCCAAAGACCACCAGAATACACTTGCAGCTGAATAAGTTGGATTTATTACTTGCTGCAGAGAGAGACCACACATCCTGAGGGATCATGGGGTGACTCATGGACTCATGGGGTGACTCAGCATGGGATGTCAGGAAAAATCTATTATAGAATCCGTCTTTGCTTGGGTGATTTGGGAGGTCTAAGGAATCATGATGGTGACTGCAGCCTTGAAATTAAAAGATACTTGCTCCCTGGAAGAAAAGATATGAGCAACCTAGACAGCATATTAAAAAGCAGAGACATACTTTGCCAACAAAGTTCTGCTTAGTCAAAGCTATGATTTTTCCAGTTGTCAAGGTATGGACGTGAGAATTGCACTATTTTTTTAATATAAATTTATTTATTTTAATTGGAGGCTAATTACTTTACAATATTGTGACAGTTGCACTATAAAGAAAGCTGAGCACCGAAGAATTGATGCTTTTGAACTGGTGTTGGAGAAGACTCTTGAGAGTCCCTTGGACAGCAGGGAGATCCAACCAGCCAATCCTAAAGGAAATCAGTTCTGAATATTCATTGGAAGGACTGATGCTGCAGCTGAAACTCTAATACTTTGGCTACCTGATGCAAAGAACTGACCCTGGAAAAGACCCTGATGCTAGGAAAGATTGAAGGCAGGAGAAGGGAATGACAGAGGATGAAATGGTTGGATGGCATCACTGACTTGATGGACATGAGTTTGAGTAAACTCTGGGAGTTGGTGATGGACAGGGAGGCCTGGCGTGCTGCAGTCCATGGGGTTGCAAAGAGTTGGACACGACTGAGCGGCTGAACTGATCTAACCTGAAGGAATCATCTGATTCTCATGACTCACTGGAAGTCCTCTCATTTCACAAACCAAGGCTCCAAATGGTGACTTGATTTGCCTCTGACCTGAACGACTGCTCTTCTCTGGCATGCATGGACCCTGGTCTAGGGGGGAGAAAGGACCTTGCCCTTGAGTTGCTTACAGCCACTCAATTCAGGGAATACTCTTTGGGCCAAGGCAACTCCTGTCCAGTGCCACTCAGAGGCAGGTGGAGGTGTGGCCTGCCCTGGCTCTGGGTGAGTCTCAGACTCTGGCGCTATTCCAAGCCCTCCCAGGAAAGGAGAGGGTGTGGCTGCAAGATGCCCGCGGCATCCGTTGGCTCCGTGGGCTACTCTGGGGCTTGGAAGCTGCGTGTCCGAATTTGAATCCTAATGATGTTTCTGTGCCGGGGGCTGACATGAACAGTGCCTGCCACCACCTGTGCCCACACGGCACTCCCCATGCCATCAAGGGGACTCGGGATTTGACACTAATCCCCCCAAAGCCTTTTGAGCTATTCACTCAGTATTTCCAAGCCAATTACGGGGCTCAGAGTTTGCAAAGAGGGTTGACATTTGGGCTTTCCGGCAGGGACACCCTCAGTACCCATCTGAGAATGTGGTAATTTAGCAAAGAGAGAAAGCATATAATTTTTTTTTTTTAGCTTGTGGGGAGGCTGGAGGCAATCGGAAATATCCCTTGAGCAGAGTCAGAGTCTCTGGTTCAAAACAGGTAGTGTGCTCCCCACCGTAATCGAACTTCAGGGTCCCTTCGATTTGAAGCGGGACAGGTGGAGGAGGTTGGAACCTTCACCAGTGTGGGTAGGCTGTTCCCTCCTGGGAGCCAGCCCAAAGCCTCGCTTTAACTGGGATGGACTGGGGGTAGATGTCCCATTTGGGCCACTGTGTCCCAGGAGCCACAAGTGATTCACAGCTCTGAGGTGATCCACAGGTCAGAGTGGCTGGAGGGGATAGAGACCTGTTCCTTCTGGGGGCCTGATGCCCAGGTCACTTTCTGTTCTGGTCTGCTTTCTGGGCGTGTCCCCATCTCCCCTGTTGGGACCTCTCCCAGCTTCCCAAGATGGGCAAGACCAAACTGGGACTAACAGGTCCTGAATTCTTTACCTATGTTCCCAGGTGGAAACTCTAGGACCTGGTGTCCCAACACAGCCCCTACTTCACTGCTCTAAAACCCTCCTCCTGGGGAAGGAAGACAGTCCAAAATCTGTGGTCAAAGAGGGGAGACCCCTCTCTCTGTGGCCTCACCTCTCTTCTCTGTCTCTCCCCTGGGGGCCTCTGCAGGGCACTGGGGGTGAGGTTGTAATGTAGCCTTACTCTGGAGGCCCTGTTCACATCAGCTTGGGTGAACAGAGAAGCCTGTTTACCAGTCAGGAGCGTTTAAGTCCCAGCTCTGTTACCTAGAGAAGCAGATGCACCCACAGGCCTTTCCTGGCTCCAGCTCCAGCTCATCTCCTGTCATTTCTACCCTGTTGCTTCCATGCAGATGTGCCTGGCAGGTGGGTTATGCCCCAGGGTGGGGAGAAGCGATGTACAGGAGTGAGGTGGCATGCTGGTCAATGCCCAACAACTGGCTCTCTGGAAACACACAAGCCTTGGGGGTGGGGATGTCTGCCAATTTCTGTGGTGTAATTACTCCCACCTCGGCCCATTGCAAACTGTCATCATGATGTCATTAAACATGGAATTGGAGAGAGACATGCGGAATTGGCGCTTCCAAGTCTGTGTGAGTGGCTCCAGCACATTGATGGGTAGAAGGATATATGGTCCCGAAACCCTGTTCTAGAACTACCCACGAACCCACACCTTCTCCAGGAGCCCCCGGCCTGGTGCACAGAAGGTCTTTTTTCCACCTCCTGGTGTCTTCTGGGCAAAGCCGCTCCGGGTCCATCAGTCACAGGGGCCTGAGCAGGGGCTGGGGGCAAAGGTGAACCCAGGATGGGAACAGAGTCGATGTGGCCAGGCCATCCTGAGGCATCGCCAGCCCTCTGCACAGATCCCCTGTTGGAAGGAAGCATGAGATTTCTAGAAGTGTCCCTAAAAGAAAAGGGTAGGGGAGCTGGGAATTGTCCTACCTGAGGATCAATAAGGCTTAATGAGAAAGCAGATTTCAAAGCAGGAAAGGACGCACTGCTAATCCTGGCCGAGGCAATTAGCCAGAAAGCCGCTCTGATGAGGGAATCTGGTTTCTCTTCTTATTCCCGAATCCCCTGGCTTTAGGGAACCTCAAAGCATAGGAGGCAAAGGAAAATGAAAATAAACCCCGTCTCTTTCAATAAAGCACAAAGGCCTTGCCTCTGTTGGCAGGAGCCGGGCCTTCGTTTCCCAGACGGCAGATGCTGGCATGAGGTCCGGGGAGGCCGAGGGGGCCAGGAGGGAGGGGGGCCTGGCCTCACACCCCAGGCATCGAAGCGGGAACAAGGACCCTTGATAAACACCCTCACCACTCTGAGCGATCCGACCTGGAGGATGCCATCATGTATTTTTAATCTGCCTCCTCCTCGCTGAATAATGAGAGGCAAATCGTAAGGTTTGACTGGCATTTACAAGGAGGCTGTGAGGAGGCTTGAGTGGCAGAAGATGAGCCGGAGGGCTCATCACGGTTAAACTCCTGGCTCCTGCCTCCCTCCCCTTCCCAGGGAGGCTCTCTGCACCTCCAGCCAGCAGGCCCACCTTTCCAGACACGGTCTGGCCCAGTCCTTTCTCCAAGGGACTCCACGAAAAGGCACATTTGTCTCCAAGAGACAAAAGCTCCAGGTTCTGACCGGAACCAGCTGGCGGTAGAGGATGGGGTGGGGTAAAGCGAACTGGACACAGGGTGGGGGTGGACAGCGGGCCTCTGTCAAGATCCATGATGTAAATACCCTCACTGCCAACGTGATACCACTGAGCACGGGCAGGGAAGTGCAGAGTCAGCTCTCGAGAGGTCTAATCATGCAGGTGGGGGGGCTGGAATGATTAAATTCTCTATGGAGGGAAGGTAAGGACAGAGAAAGTGGGGAAGGGGCTTTGCTGGCTGGGGGCAGAGAGATGCCTAGAAGCTAAGGGGAGGGAGGGGATCTTTAGAAGGAGCATCAGGGTTGACTGCATAGTAACTGTGAGGCCCTGGGCAGGTAACGTGACCTTTGGGAGCTGTCTGGTACCTGGAGACAAGAGCGATCATCTGTTTCCCACAAAGCTGTTGGGAGGGTCTTTGTTTACGTGGGGGCCTGGGACCACCCTGGATAGTCTATGCTGACAGTGTGGTTTACGGAGGTGTTCTCGGGCCAACGCTCTATCAGTTTGACCTCTTGGGGGGATGTAGACAAAGGTCAATCATGTGCATGGTCAGTGAGGTCTATGTGGTCAGTTCCCAGTGAATCCTCTGGACCCAAGGGCTCAGGTGAGCATCCCCACTTGGTGAGTGCTGTTGAACATGGTTCTGAAAGGATTGGAGGCCGTCCACAGGACTCCACTAGGAGAGGAATCTGGACACTCAGGCCTGGTCTCACCTGGATGCTGCCCTGGGCACCTCTTTCCATTGCTGACGTTTATCTGCGTCCTCTCCCTGGGATGGACTGTGCTCATGGGAATCCAATGGCTTTGCTGAGTTCTATGAGATTTTCTAGCGAATTCTTGGACCTGAAGATAGCCTTGGGGACTCAGGAATGCATGCCTGCCCACATAGAAGACGTAAGCTGGGGCCAGGCCATTCCAGCCCCTTCCTCATTGGTAAGCAAAGTGTTCCTTTTTTCCTTTTTCCAGAAGATGCGTCAGATCCTTGGAGCACGAACACAATGTGCATCTGCATCCACGTGGTTTTGGGGATCCAGGATAGTCACCAGCAGGCACAACCACTGTTCCATCCCCACTACACCTTCTGGGATGGAGGGAGGCCCCACTGCCTGGTGGTCACCCTCTCTTCCACAGTGAGGAACGTGACACCCCAGGTCAGCCGTGCAGGAAAGTGGACCCCATGCAAAGCTTGAGCCTGAGTCTGAAGCAAAGAAGACTTAGAGGCAGTGGCCCAGGGGGTCAGATGAGAGCAAGCGGCAGGTCTGCCCTGTGGGTGGCAGCAAAACAGGGCAGCAGGGAATGGGAGGGTGAGGAGGGGTGCCTGGAGTGACCCTGAGAGACAGGACTTCACAGGGTCACATAGGCCTCCTGCATCTGAATGGCTCACAGTTATAGGCTTAAAAGGATCAGAATGCTATGAAACACATTTAACACACTCAGCAGAGACCAATTCAGTCTTGGTTGATTTGCACGGTGTTTTAAAATCATGCTAGCCCCCCGATGGACGTCTATATGAGCCCCCAAAGAGCCAGGCTCCAGTCCCGCTGTGTGGGTGCCTCGTTATCTCCAGTTCAGGAGAACAGACACTTTCCCGTGTGAGCAAGGAGCTCCCTCCGGAACACTGGATTTTCCAGGTGCTGTGCCTGCAATTTGGGGGCTTCTCAACCTGGAGGACGGCCAAGCTTTGGCCTCGTGTGGTTAGAGCATCAGCATCAGCTTCAGAAGGGGGGTGCACGTGGCTGTGCAGTCACGGTAGCCCATGACAACGGATCTCTTTCTTGACCTGAAGTTCTTTATTAACGAGGAAGCCCAGAGTACCATAGAATGTTATATTTCTGAGATTTAAAAGCACATTTGGCGGTAAAATTTGGCGTGCCTGTTCATAGATTTTGGAGCCTGAGGGAAGCTTAGAAGTGATTTTGTCTGGTATCTTCATGCCACAGCCAAGGAAACAGAGGACTAAGAGGTGATGCAGTCCCCTCGAGGCTCTGTGGCCGTTTAGAAGCCAGGACCAGTCTTACTGTTCAGCCTTCCATCCATTGGCAGAAACAGAAGAAGACTTTGTTAAAGCAATCAAACGTAAGAGCTGCCATGTGCAAAGTTCTTGGTGTGGGCAGGGCACAGGGCTGACTTTTTATACTTATTACTCCATTTAATCTTTGCAACACTTCATCAGGAGTATTTTGTTTCCATCCCAGCTGGATGGACTCTAACTCAAGTATGACATGACTTGTGCCAACTTATTGTCAGACTCCACAAATGAAGGACTGAGTCCTTCACAAGGCTTCTCCCATGTCAGAGGCCAGCCAGGGGTCCCCAGGCCACCCTCATTGCTGACCAGATGGCTTTTTCTTATGACCGCCTCAGGTTTGGCAATTCTCTAACATGACACATAGAACTCAGGACAGTGCTATATTTTTTTGTTACAGTTTTATTGTAAAGGCTACTACTCACAGGGCAAGACCTGGGAGAGCACTGGATACACAACTTCCCAGCCCTCTCTCTGTGGAATCAGGCGGCATCGTCCTCCTGGTGTGGCCTTGTGTTCACCAACCAGGAAGCACCAGTAGCTTCAAAACTCATTTTACAAAGCTGCAGTGATCAAAACAGCACGTTGACATAAAGACAGACATTGAGACCAATAGAATAGAGCAGAGACCCTAGAAATAGACACACACACACACAAAGATCTTGACAAGGTTGTCAAGGCCAGGGACAGTTCTAACAACACATACAAAAATTAACTCAAAATGGATCGGAGATCCAAAAGTTAAGTTAAACCTATAAAATCCTTACAAGAAAACATAGGGTTAAAACTCTGTGGCATTGAATTTGGCAATGATTTCTTATGATGCCAGAGGCATGGACAGCAAAAGGAGAAATAGACAAGTTGGACTTCTGAACTTCATGAAAATTGAAAGCGCTGGGGTATCAAAAGATGCTATTGACAGAATCAAAAAGTACAGAATGGAAGAAAATTTTTGCAAACCATGTATCTGATAAGGGATTAATATCTAGAATAAATAAAAGCTTGGAGTCCAGAGTTTTTATTGGGTTTCATTACACGCATGTGGCTGATTACATCACTGACTGCAAGGATGAACTCAATCTCCAGCATCCCCTCCCTCGGAAAAGGGAGGGGTCCAAAGTTCCAACCCTCTAATTCTGTGCTTGATCTTTCTGGTGACCAGTCCCCATCCTGAAGCCATCTAGAACTTGCTGGGGGTCATCTCACTAGCAATAGAGACTCTTCTTTCACTCAGAAAATTTTAAGAGTTTTTGAAGTTCTGTGCCGGGAACGGGGGACAAAGACCAAGACAAAGTCTTCATTATACCACAGAGGGCTTATCATGGTCACTTGCCAAGGGTCGGCTGAGGTGGAGAGAGTAACTTGCTCCAAGTCCAGCAGCTGGTCAGTGGCAGCCATGGAACCAGAGCTCATGGTTTGGGCTTACTTTTTTTTAATATGCGTTTTATTTATTTATCTGTCTGCTTTAAGTCTAAGTTGCCACGTGACTCTTCCATCTTTAGTGGTGGCATGTGTGATCTATTAATAGTTCCCTGACCAGGGATCAAACCTGGACCACCTTCACTGGGAGTGCTGAGTCTTAGCCACTGGATCACCAGGGAAGTCCCTCTGGGCTTACCCTTAAAGTGACCAGTTCCCACCACATAAGGACTCACAGGGCTTCTTCAATGGCTCAGCAGGTAAAGAATCCAACTGCAATGCAGAAGAGGGTTTGGTCTCTAGGTCAGGAAGATCCCCTGGAGGAGGGCATGGCAAACCACTCTAGTATTCTTGCTAGAAAGATCCCATGGACAGAGTAGCCTGGCAGGCTATGGTCCGTGGGGTCCCAAAGAGTCAGACAAGACTGAAGTGACTGAGCTTAGGGCATCAAGGACTCACAGAAGGAGAGAACTGAGCAAGCTTTCCCCAGGGCCAGTGCAGATCAAATGTGGAGAGAAGAAATCATGTTCAGTCAAAGAGGAGATGTGTTGTAAAGCCTCGAGAAGAGCTTCTGGCTCCAAGGACTCAAAACCACGTTCTGGGGTCCAGAGAGAGAACACAGTTTTTCAGGACTGGATTCTTACAACATAGTTATTCATGTATCTAAGGACTGGGTGCAGTGATGTTGGGTTGATTCCTTCTTCAGGGTCCTTTTGACTCTGGAAAGAGAGTAAACTTGGGAGAGTAAACCAGATCCTGGGATAACATCTCTCAATACTATATTTTGACTGTGTTGTGTCTACTGGGGTCTATTCCCCTAGGGAGGCTGAGGGCCATGCTGTTCAATGGAAATGGAATTTGAGCCACTTTTAAGTCATTTTCCACTTTCTAGTAGATATGGTGAAAAGAAACAAGTAAAATGAAATATATTGGTGTATTTTACTTAACCCAGTGTATTCTATATATTATCATGTCAATATTTAATTGCCATAAAAACAGATAATGAAATATTTTCAATCCTCGATTCATACCGGGTCTTCTAAATCCAGTGTGTATTCTGCACACATAGCACATAACATGGCACATAACTAGCCGCTTGTCACATGTTCCTTGTGAGTATCATACTGGATCGCTCCTGCCTATAGCCTCCATCCTGTTCTTGAAAGGGACCAGTTGTGATAAAAGGTTAGAAACTCTGCTTAGGTCTCCACCATATTGTATAGATCCCTGTTTCCATCTGCAAATAGGGGAAAGCCACTTCAGCTCTGTATATGAACCATGTCTTTTATTGACTCGATTTCTGATGCTTTGACATCTGGGTCTTTGCTGTTATTGGAGAGACATCCTTCCAGGGTTAGCCCCGATTCCTAGAGATTGCAAACAACTCATCTGAATGTGGTTTTTATATACAAACAAACTAATCCAGAATCCACACTGCCACCCACCTCCTCTACAGGGCGCTCACCCTCTGGGCTCCTAACAACCTGCCCTAATCACCCCAGGGCCAGGGACCAGACAACCAGGGGAAGCCCCTAAAATTACTCAAGCTATCCAACCATAAGCTTGCCCACCCTGCCTTGCCCATACCTTCCCACAGAAACCACCACCCAGACTCTTACCCACATTTCTCCTCGTTGCCTCTGGTGCTTCGCTGTGTGGCCCTGCAAGGCCTGGTGTGGTTCCCCACTCCCCTTGGGAACCATGAGTCACAAACTATCTTTTCAATGGCCATTTTCTCCTGATCTGTTGGCCTCACTTAGTCTCAGCTCTTCTGTTACTATCCTGCATGTTAGAGTGCTCTGGCTTCAGCTTTGTAGATGGGGGTGGCGGTCGGGGAGCCCTGCAGGTGCTTTTGCATGAGCCATTAACTTAACTAATGACAAACTTTGCTCATCAACAGAGACTGTCCTTGAGCCACCTGTGCAGACCTTGGGTGAGTCCAGAGAGGAATTATTCCCTGGATCTGGGTCACCCATGCTGTCCAGAGCCCGGGGAGAGCAGAGGATGATGCTGGCCTCAGCAAAGAACAGCCTGTATTCAGGGAAGGGAGGCCACCTGGGTCAGAGGCCGCTGACATCACAGGCTAAATGGATGTTCAGAGAGAGACCCCATGACAACTGAGTTCCAAGAGGCTTCCCAGAAGTTGTCTGACCTCGCAGAAAAATCAATGCACCTCTTGTTTTTGTCTCTTGAAATATTTCATCAGTGATAATTCTTCCCCAGGTGACAACATACTTTATGACAAAGCGCGCAGCAGGCTGCTGGGCCCCGGGTGGCTTCAGACACAGCCTGACATCCTTCCCTGTCATTATTGATGAGCCTCACCTGCACGGGGTTGGGAAGCGGCGGCTTCCTCCCGGTCCCGCTAGGGAGCCTGGGAGGGAACCCAGATGCCACAAACCCATCCGCTTCTGGAGAAGGTCCCGGTGGTGGTGAGAAGGCTGCCATCCTAGGATGTCAAAGCTGATGTCAGGGCACCTCAGCCCTCCCACACGAGGCCTGCAGAGAGCCCCTCGCCCCCTGCAGGGGAGGAGGGCGGAGGTCACACTGCTAGTTAAGGAGAGGGCTGAGACCAAAATGCTGAGACTTCTAGTTTCCAGTTGGGTAATTTTTTCTGCCCTTCCACCAGCATTTTACAAATGCTTTCTTTTTCTCTTCCTTTCTCTCTTCCTCCCTCCCTTCTCTGTCCGCTCGCTCACCTCCCCCCTCCCTCCCATCCTCCCGCCCCACGTCCCTGCCCTCCCTCACTTTTCACAACCAGCAGAGAGCCTTCTACTTGCCAGGTACTCCTGGTGTTTATTTGCTCAGCCCCATCTGCAGACAGCCACGCGGGGGCATTTCAGGGGAGAGCAGCTATAGGAGAAGTGGTGTCGGGAGGGCCAGAAGGCAGGAGCTCTGGAGGCGCGCTGGTCTCCTGTGCTCCTGCCTCTGATGGTCTGTGTCCACACTCCCCCTGTCCCTGCCTGGGGGGCACCTGCCCGTCACAGCAGGACCTCCGGGGTCCTTTCGGGGCCTGGGCCAGGAAGGGTCACCTGAAGGTTGGATCAGGCCGGGGTCAGCTGGCCTCTCGACAGCATCTCTGAGGGGAAACGAGCACAGACCTGCTTAACCCGCAGGGGCAGGGGCCCGGAGGGGGCTTTGGTCCACCGTCCTCCCGCCCAGGCCAGCTCCTCGCCTCCCTGAGCAGGCTGGGGGGGTGGGGGAAGCCACAGGGCCCCCTCCTGGGGCACCTTCGGCCTCAGGACCCTTTGTCCTGGCTCTGAGAGGAGAGGGAGCCCCAGCTTCCCCTTCTGCGTCTTCCAGCTGTCTGCCGTGGTCCACGTCTCTCCTCTTTGCCTGTCTGTACCCTGGAGGCCAGGTCCCTTCCAGCCCGGCCCCCCACCCCCCACCCCCCAGGTTTCAGAGCGAGGGCTCTCAGAGTAGCCTTAGGCCTCCAGCTGCAGGAGCACCTTGGGGAATTGTTAAGATTCCCAGGCCTTGTTCCTGATCTTGGGGCTGGAATAGCTGGGCATGGGATCCGGAAATCTGTGTGTCTACTGACCCCCTTGAGTGAGCCCTGCAGGCGCCCAAGACAAGATGCCTCAGTGGAGGACCCAGGATGGAGGCAACGGAGGTTTAGGCAGGCAGTGCAGGTAGCAATGAAGTGAGGAGGTGAAAGTGTTAGTGTCCGACTCTTTGTGACCCCCATGGACTGCAGCCCACCAGGCTCCTCTGTCCATGGAATTCTCCAGGCAAGAACCCTGGAGTGGGTTGCCATTTCCTGCTCCAGGGGATCTTCCAGACCTGGGGATCGATCCTCTGTTATTAATTGGAGAGGAGCCTCAGCGTCTCCTGCAGGTTGCATCCACGCTCATCAGAGACTGGAGGGCCCGAGCTGGCGCCCATCCCCTTCCCATCCTTTCCCCACGCAGCCCCTCCCCCAGGCTGACCCCTTCTCTGAATGGAGACATCGCTCAGCACAGCCCAGAGGAGGCACAGCCCTCTTCCTAACTGAGATGCAAATCTCTGAGCCCAGGACCTGGCTGGGCTTCTGGGGGAGCCGCGAGGGTGGGATGGGGAGGCTGCCCCAACGAGGGGGAGGTGCCCAGCCTGTGCTGGCTGGTTCCTCTCCACTCCATCAGGCTTGGCACATGCCAGGATACTGGCTCCTGATCTTGGCAAAGGGAAATGAAGTTGCTGCCCCTGAGCTAATTAAGGAGGGAGGGAGGCCGGCGGGTGGGAGTTGGCAAGCAGAGTGGTTGCAGTTGCCAAGTGTCCAACACATTGCCCACGTGCCAGTTCAGGGCGGGGGGGACCAGTGGGAGGTGGGGGAGCAGGAACTCTCCTTGAGCAAAGCCAGCTGTTTGGAGGGCAATTCACTCACCCTCCCCCTGCCTGCACTTGTCAACTCAGCAGATGGGGCTTCTGTCCCCATAGTCGGCACGTCCCAGGTACTTCCCGGAGGAAGTGGACCCAGGCCCCCTGCTAGAAGCTCCTGACACGTGAGAACAGCCCCCAGAGCTGTCCTGTCCAGTGCAGAAACCTCTGGCCACATGTAGCTATTTTAAATCAGCTGCAATGAGAGAAAATGTACAAATGCGGTTCCTCTGTTGCTTTAATCACATTTCAAGTGTTTGGTAGCCACAGGCGGCCAGTGGCTACCATACTGGACAGTGCAGATATGGGACCTTGCCTACATCAGTGAACATTCTGTTGGCTGAACTACCAACAAGCTGGTGCACCTTGTACCTGCAGCAATCATCCTAACGATTGTTTTCACTGCAGCCTAAATCCATGTACATTATTCTTATGGAAATTTAGGAAAAGAAATGAACATGCCCCCTGTGCTGAGACTGCCGATCAATGTAGGCTTCATTCCTGAGCTCCCACGCTGTATGAATCAGGTGTGGTGCAGAGACCCGGGGTTGCCAAGCAGAAGGAGACGGTCCCCCGTCTCGAGGAGCAGGGAGCAGAGATGTACACAGTGACCATGTCACCATTGCTTCTATGGGGCAAGGGCTGTGCTGGAGGGACGTGCAGAAATCTGGAGAGGGGTCAGATTCGCTTAGCCAAACCTGAGGTCCAGAGTCAGACTTCTAAGGTCTTTCGAGGCTTTGCTCTGCTTCCTGGCAGGTTACTGAGAAGATCATCATGAATGCCGTGTGTCACGGCTTGTGCTGCAGAAAGACCCGCCTTGAGCTTCCCATTTAAAGTTTCCTTCTCCCAGCATAATCTCTCCAGCACGTTGTCATTCTCGACCACACCAGCCACATAGAAATGACCCCCACATCTGCGTGTCCAGCCCACACTCTGGCTTCCACACACTGGACCCTCACGCAGGCAATGCTGCTGGGTTCACCTCCACTTGCTTATGCCACCAGCACCTCACACTCCACATGTATCCCACCTTCCCACCACGGCTCAGCCTGCACTGGAGCATCCATCCTTCCACCACTGGACCCTGCATCCGTGGTCGCCATCTTGGGATCCTGTGAGCCCTCTGAGGGCAGGACGCTGTGCCCCCTCTGTGTGTTTCCTGGGTTATTCTGGTTCTTAGCACAAAGCAGAGGTTCCAGAAATGTCTCTTAAATGAGTGGCTCTCCCCAGATTGTAAATGCAGACAGCGGTTGGACAACAAGTGACCCAGTTGTATAGGAATGAAAAAAAAATGAACCTGAGAACATTCCTGCAGTCAGTCCTCTATACCAGGAGTTGGGCTACTTCACTTAAAGGAACAAATAATATTTTAGAATTTGTGAACATAGCCTCTGCTGCAACTCTTCAATTCTGCGTTCACAGCATAAAAGCAGGCATGGACTATAGATTCTGTGCTCCAACAACCATTTACAGAAACAGGCAGAGGGCTGGATGTGGTCTGCAGGCCATAGTGTGCCCTCCCCCGTCCTAAACGAAGCGCGGCTGAGCTTGAGGACATAGTTACAGTTGCTGTTTTGTCACTAAGTCATGTTCGACTCTTTTGCAACCCCATGGACTATAGCCCACCAGGCTCCACTGTCCATGGGATTCTCCAGGCAAGAATACTGGAGTGGGTTGTCAATTTTCTTCTCCAGGGGACCTTCCCGACCCAGGAATCGAATCTGTGTCTCCTGAATGGGCAGGTGGAGTCTAGGAGGAAGGCATTTATCAGGTGGGGTCTGTCCTTTTATGACTTATGGTCCCAACAGAAACACCATGTGTGTGTGCGTGTCTTTGTGTGTATGTACGCACACATATGCTCAAAAAGTTGCTTAGCCTCCCTGGGCCTCATTTCAGCATCTGTTAAGGGAATGATCGTTGTATGGGTTTATTCCCACTCCTCAAGCAATGCTTGTTTTTGTCTTCTGTTCTTTTCCAGCACGTTCTCCACTCCCTGCCCGCTGCTCTCATCATGCTCCCAGGTGGCATCAGTGCCACCCGCAGAGACTGAGGACGGCAGGGCTGGGGGTGGGGCAGGAGCCCTGTCCAGGGTCGATCTCCTTGACTCACAGAGCTGTGGGACTGGGAAGTGAGAAATTACCGGGGAGTATGTAAAATATTCAAAACAAGGAATGGATTTCCAGCTTCCTGTGGCAAGATGCACAGGCCTGGGGGAGGCCAGCCCCACCTCCACCCGACCCCTGCCCGCCTGCCCCCAACCCCCCAGCCTCTGCTTTCTCATCTTTAAATGAGGACAATCCCCCAGTCCTGCCTCCAGCCTCCCCGGGACTTGAGGTCTGCTGCCATGAATGCATTTTGTAAACAGCTCAGGGCTGGACACATGTAAGGAATTAGAGGGTTATTTTTCTGAATTCTGGACCTAGAAGCTAGGCCCTAAGACATGAAGTAATGCTTTGTGGTTTTTTTTTTTTTTTAGCACAAAGGAGGCTGGAAAGGGTGGAAGGAAGTGGCGGGACCAGAGGCAAAACGGGCAGTGAAGAAAAGACGAGACTTTGACTTGAGATTTTTATCATGAGATGGAGCCGCTTGCACAGAGTTCTGGCTGCCCTCGGTGGGTGCTCCCATCCCATCCCTGGCCTACTCTGCTTCGCTCTGTTCTTTCCATTGTTCTAGAGCCAGAGACACTGCTCCTTGCAGGATGCTGCCTCCCCTCCCCCTCGGAAGGTAGGGCCCAGGGGCGAGGCACACTAGGGGGCCTGAGCGATGGAAAGCCTGGGGAGGGGTTGCCAGCCTGTGCCAAGCGTGCAGTGGAATCACCATGTTCATTTTTTAAAAGTCAAATCCTTCGTCGTTGCGCTCCCCCAGCACCCCCAGAGCCCCTCTATTATCCTTAGGCCATTTGGTAGTTGTTGCTATGGAGACCACAAGCAAAATGGCATGCAAATAACACAAGCAATAACAGCGGGAAAGGGCAGGGAGAAGCTGGTGTGGGGAGGGGGTGCGGTGGGGAGGGCCCGGGAAACGCTTCCACCTGCACCCATCGGGGCTGGAGGAAGAAAAGGCTCATGGAGGGTCCAGGCACCGCTCAAGGAGGCGCCAGCCTAGACTCCAGTGGGAGAAGGACTCTGAGGCTACAAAGACGTCTCGCAGGTGGCGGATTGCTGGGGAAAATGCAACCAGGGACTGGTTCCTCCCCCGGCCCAGCCTCAAGCCCTAACAGGGCAGACAGAGGGAGAGCCGGCTTTGGGGGAAGGCGCCCGCACCAGGCGAGGCCCTCTTGGCAGGGAGACTCCTGGCTTATTGCCACTTTGGGGTGAGCCAGGAAGATCTGCCCTCTGAGCCCAGGTCCAAACCCTAGCTTGGCCAGGCCCCTCCACTCCCTGCCTTCGGAAACTGTCCGTGCTCTGCCTTGGCCCCCGGCGTCTGACTGTGCAGAGAGGCAATCGCACAGCTCAGTTTTCAAGAGGAGAAACCGCAGCCCCCAAGAATAGAAATATGTGAGCCCGAGTCTTCTTGACTGAAATAAGCACTGACTCTGTGGAATGGAGATTTGGGAAGTTTCCCCTTTTCCTAGAGGTTTCCCAATCCGGGCTGATCAAAGTCATAGTAAATGTGCTCCAATTGGCTGCCCAAATGCGGGGCCCCAGGACGCTCGGCTCAGAAGCCACAGAGCGAAAGGGCAGGGCCCTGTGGATTCCACATCTAGCCTGAGTATGGGAACAAGCACTCGTGGTGTTCTCAGGGACGCTTGTGAAGCAGAGATTACCACTCGGTGTGGGACCACCATCTGAATTTCAACCAAGCAGCCAAGGCTCCTAAATAGAACACACGGCCTGCAGAAGTCACTGGAACCTGAGCTGGGAAGGGCCTGCCCCACGGCTCCGCACTCCCCCCATCCCCCTCCCGCCCCCACCCGCATCCTGCGTCTCCTGGTCTCTGCTCTCAAGGCTTTCATTTGATATCTTGCCAAACGGATGTGGGGCTGCTGTCGCTGGCTTCAAGTTCAAGCTGCCAAGAGGTCCCTGCTTTTCCTCCGGGGGCGTCATCTCCCTCTCAGCGCCTCCAGGTGCCCACCTCCCCCGGCAGAAGACAAAGAGACCAGTTCTGTGTCCCCTGCCCCGGACAGAGAGCCAGGGGCTAGGGCTAGACGTGTCCAGACAATCTCCCAGGATCATGACCCCTGAACAGGGGACTCCGGATGGCCGGGAACCGGGTGACATCCTTCTTGGCGTGCAGTAGCCTCTGCTTCCAGCACCCCGATTCTGTGAGCACCCCTCGCCCACCAGAGCCTTCCCATGGGTCTCTCTTGCTTCCATTGGCCCGGGGAGCCTCCTGTGTCTGCAGCCAAGGACTCTTCTACGGGAGGCCCCAGCAGCATCTGTGCACCCTCAGTGCCACGTGTGGGCCGGAGACCTGCTGATGCCTTCAGAGGTGTAGACGAGATCTGAAGGGAGCGAGGAGAAATGCCAAACCTCAGGGCCAGGGCAGCTCAGCCCTGATGGGGTCCAGGGCCTCGCTTAGCCTCACTTCCTCATTTCATGGCAAGAAACGGACCTGCCAAGGGCACATACATGGCTGCTGTCCAACCAGAGTCACGAACGCGCTCAGGAGACCCGTTTTCCCGACGCTTTGAGGTTCCAGAGATGGAGTTCCTTGCCCCTTGAGCTCTCCCAAGCAGAAGGGGCTCCCTGAGTCCCCTTGCTGTCACAGCATGTCACTGGGGGTGGGGGGGTGGGCTTCACTTTGTCCCAGGCACTCTGTTTCAGCTCTGGTTTCTCCTCCCTGTTCCCTGGGGTTTCTGCTCCCAGGCTGCCTGCAGAGTCTGTGCTGGTATCCAGGTGCAAAGGGATGTTGAACAGGTCCCTCCCTCCACCTGCACACACCTGCAGGCTGCCCGGGGGACCGAGGAGGGGCCAGGGAGCTGAGCCAGGCTGCAGGAAGGCAGTGGGAAGGCAGGGTAAGAAGTCCCCAGTGAGGACGGGGACGGCAGACAATCAGAGAGGTCTCCTCCCTCCCAGGTGGAAAAGGCCACAGGGAGCACCCCTGCTCCAGTGACTTTCCAAGCAGTGATGGCCGAGTCCCTTCCCTCCCCCACCTTATAAACTTCAGCTTCCCGAGTGTTCCCACTTCCACCTGCTGCCTTCTTCTTTCATCCGTCTCAGTGATGCTCCTTACTGCTTCTCTGTCTCCTGTTCCCTTTCTGCAAAAGTGCGCGTCTGCGTCCCACCTTGCTGAAACCCTTGACCAATGCTGGACCTCACCCAGACCTGCTCCCTCTTTTCTTTCCCAGACTGAATAAAACAGAGAGGATGAGGGAGGGGACATATGTATACCTATGTCTGATCCATGCTGATGTATCGCAGAAACCAACAGAATATTGTAATTATCCTTCAATTAAAAAGAAATAAATTAAAAAACAAAACAGAGAGGACACCTGCATTGGGTGTTCAGATCACAGCCATCAGTGAAAAGAAAGCCAGTCTCACCTCCTGGAATCCACAGCTTTGATTGTCTGGCCTCAGGGTGACAAATGTGTTGGAGAGGTCACAAGTGGGCAAGGCTGGGTGAGAGGTAACGATGACCTTGACCTTGACCTTAAGGAGCGCTCCAGGAAGCCTTGGAAACTCCAGTGGTTTGGTCAGGCCAACTGGTGGGGGCTGTAATCAAGGACAGAAAGGGCTGCGGAGGGGTGGGATGTGTGTTGGATGCTGTGACCGGCACCCCCAGGCTGGAGGGTTTGTCTGGGTTGCTTGGGACAAGCTCCTGAGCTTGATGGGGTCCCTTCCTCTGGGACTTTCAGACCCTGTGTCCCTGTTTGCCTTAATGATGGTCAATGAAAGAGGTTGGGGAGTGAGGAATGGCCACTGAAACATTTGGTTCATCAGAAGAGGAATTCTAAGTGGATAGGATGAGGTGGCTGGGCAGGAGACCTAAGAGATGCAGGTTTGATCCCTGGGTCGGGAAGATCCCCTGGAGGAGGAAATGGCATCCCACTCCAGTATCCTTGCCTGGAGAATCCCATGGACGGAGGAGCCTGACGGGCTGCAGTCCATGGGGTGGCAAAGAGTCGGACACGACTGAAGCAACTTAGCACCCAGGTTACTGGGTCAACTGATGCACAGTATCCCAGCAGTGATGCCCAGACCGACGGGGGGTGGGGCGGGTGGCCGTTTTTGATACTTGTGAAACAGTGCCAGGAAACGCTGCCCAACGACAGTGGCGGGACCCAAGGTGACAAGCCGCGGATTAGCCATATTCTATTTCTTGAACTGGAAATGGAGACTAGGATTCCAGTATCATGAGCCTGGTCCTCACTGGTAGGCACTGCATTTTTGACCAACAGGGAAGGACACAGAGACCAAGCAGTGGTCATTTGCTCAAATCGTGGAGCTGTAGCCTGGCGGGGGTGGCAGGAGCTTGGGTCTGGTTAGGACGAAAAGGATAAAAGCCCCGAGTCTTGCCATCTTCCTTGCTTCCTTGTTCATAGTACTTTTCCTCCAGGACTGGATCATGAGAAGAGGGAATGGGTATCTCTAGCGTTATTTTCTATAATGGGGGACACTGGGTCTCAGGGGGTTGCATTTCAACTCACACGTTTATTTATCACCCACACAAACTGGACCCCACACACAGTTGGGGGTGTTGGAGGTGTTAGCGTCAACCTCGCCTGCCACGGGGACTGCCATGGCCAAGAGTATGCGTTATTATTAGTCTACCTTGCCTGGGGTTACACGATTCATTAAGGGAGATTTTGGCTTCAAATGCAGAGTGATCCAGAGTCTTTCCTTGACGTCATTCTTTCCCTAATGAATCAGGTCGTGAATTTACAGTTTTATGTAAAGTTCATGGTTTTTTGCACAGATTATCCCCTCAAATCCTTACAACGCCTCTGCGAGGCACACACAGAGGATGTCTGCATCCCCCTTTATAGATGAGGAAGCGAGAAGGGAAGGAAGCTTGCAGGAAGTCCCATGTCAGTGAGTGAGGCTGCAGGATGGGCCTCAAACCCAGGGCTGGCTCTTCTCCTGCTTCTGAGCCAATGTTTCCAATTATTGCTATCCTAACCCTCACTGCCTCCCCTGCATGGACTCCATATTTTGAAAAGTGTTGCCAACAAAATTGAATAAATTAAGGAAGTGGAAATGTGTTCCCCGATTTTTATTAATCAAAGACATATGTACCTGCCAATTACAGCCCTTGCTCCCGGTCCAGCCCCCAGGCAGAAGCCAAGACTTGAGAGTTTTGACTTTGTGGGGGATGTTTGCCTCTGGTCATTCGGCACCCAAGGAGTCTGTGCACCTACTAAGTGCCAGGCACTGTTAGAGGTACTTGAGATAACGTCAGGAAACAAAGCAAGGATCCCTCATTTGTGTTACAGTGGATGGAGGGGAGACAGCATGAAGAAATATGATAAATAGGCATATTGTTGGTGCTGTTAGAAAATGATAAAGGGTCTAGAGGCCTATCGAGCAAAGTAAGGGGGGCCTGGGAGTGGGGAGGGAGCAAGTTTAAAATAAGGGTTCAAGACAGATCTGCAAAGACACCTGGACCTGGAGGCGGGGCAGAGAAGGGAGAGAGCTCTGATTGGCCAGCAGCTAGCCGGAGATGTGGCTTGCTGAGGCAGTGTGGAAAGAGCGTGGGTTAGCAGAAAGACCCGGGTCTGAATCCCAGCTTTGCCACTCCTTGGTTGAACATGTCCCCTAGCCTCAGTCGCTGTTGCCCAATCTGTAAAGTGGGATTGTAATATCCTCCATGTGCCCTTGTGCCCAGGATAGGACTGGGAACATTGCAGGGGCTCCACAAAGGCTGGATGTTCACCAGAGCCTGTGTCATCGGACGGCGACTGAGTCCAAAGAAAACTGGCAGCTCACTGAACTTGTGCAGACTGATCAAAGGGACTTTCTGGTTTTTTGTGGGTTTTTTTTTCAGTGTCTTATTATTATCCAGAGGCTGTTGTGGGCTGAATTATCTCTCCCCCAGATTCGTATGTTCAAGTCTTAACCCCCAGGGCCTCAGCTCATATTTGGAAAGGCTGTCTTTAAAGAGAGGATGCAGTTGAAATGAGGTCACATGGATGGACCTTAATCCCACACGAGTGGTGACCTTATAAGAAGAGGAGATTAGGAAACACACACACAGAGGGACGACCACGTGAGGACACAGGGAGAAGATGAGGTCTGCAAGCCCACGACAGAGGCCTCGGAAGAAACCTCAGTCTTCTGGCCTCCAGAACTGAGGGCGGTAGTTCCTGGATTTAAGTGGCCTGTGGTACTTTGTTACTGCAGCCGTAGGCCATTGATGCCCACACACAGAATATGCATTCCTGTTTCCACCTGTGCAACCCCCCGGAGTTTCAGGACGAAACCCCACATGCAAACGGGACCTTCTTCCTGGCTCCCTGCACTTAACGCTCCCTGGGCTAGGCTTGCCTGCTCTCATCTCGGTGCAGCTCTGTGAGTGGGAGGCATTCGGCCCGGCTGCTCCAGAGCTGCACCGTTAGCCTGGCACAGCCAAGCAAACCACCCCAAAACCAGAAAGAAAGGGACTTGGAAACCACCCCCACCATTTAGAGTCATCCATCAGGCACTTCCCTTTCTGTAAACCCGCCTGAGATCTAACATCGGACCTGAACCATACGCTCACACAGAGCCAGCCACCTCCTCCCCCAGCTCCCCGGCTGGGCAGGTGTGGGCCCATCCCCTTCCTCGAGTTCACCCACCCATTCCCACCAGCCCCGACAGAGCTCAGGTTCGACCCAAATACAGAGGTTTGACCCGTGCCGGCCGCCTCCTGGCCTGTGCATCACAGCCAGGTCTGTCCCGACCTGCAAAGGCCCAGAGCCCAGGCCTGCAAGCAGGGAAGGGGGTCCTCAAAGGCAGACCTCGCCACCCCCTATGGAGCTAACGCCGTCCTTGGCACTCAGCTGATGGACCCAGCTCACCGGGCAAGCGCAGATGAAAGCGCCTGCTGCCGGCTAATTACATTTATTTACGGAGCCCGGGAAAGGTGGGAGGCAGCATCTGAGGAAAGGTTGAATTAATAAGGCAGGAGGCAGAAGCAGCCCGTGGATATGTGTTTTTCATTAGAGGCACAGTTGACTGGTTGTGCTTCTCTTGGCTGCAGGAAGGAGAAGAGGGGAGAGCGGAGGGGGCAGGCTGGGGATTGGAGGAGGGGAGGGAGGGGGACCTGGAGATGGAAACCCGGGGGCCAAAGATGGAGGGAGGAGAGAGAGGTGGGAGAAGAGAAGGCAGGAGAGGCCAGGGCGGCTGGGAGCCTGGGGAGAGCGTGAGGAAAGGGGTTGGAGAAGCCTTTGTGTCCCTTTCAGGAGTCACTGGAAAACTCTGATCTGCTCCTGGAGACCTCTGTCCCAGGGCAGCTCCTTCAGAAAGAAGCCTAGGCCAAAGGCTGAGGCTACGGCCTCACCATCTTGCTCTCGACTCCTGGTATCCCGAGAGCCCTGTGGCCCCAGGAAGGGTCACTTGCATCCCAGCCTGGACAAGTCCCCGGAGAGGTCAAGGCTGAGCCAGGAGTCTCCCCAGCCTGGGCAGAACTAGCAGCCTTGGATTTGGGGGGCACTGATGTAGCTCCATGACGCAAAGACGACTCTCCCCGCCTTTTCCACAAACCTCTGCCTAGCTGGTCCCAGATCACAGCTGCTCTGAGTACGTGTCCTTCTGTCCCTCCCCAGATCTTTGGGGACAAGCCACCCCAATCCAAGGGGAAGGGGGTTCCTGGACTTATATATCCCAGAAGGAGGAACAGTGGAGATTTCAACATTCAAGGACAAAAGTAACTCCACACCCCACCCCCAGCCTCTTGCTACACACGCACACAGGATCATCTATACAGATGCACACACACACACACCCATGCACACGCAGATATGTACACACAAGCACACACATGCACGTGCGCATGTGTACACATGGGCATGCACACACACCCCAGAAAAACTGGAAAGCACAGAGCCAGCGGCCCTTTGTCAATCTATGGCACAATGTATGTTTCCCCACCCTCAGCCAGCAAGGCTCGTTGGCTCCTACCAGAGGTGTCTGTGGTTTGGACGAGGCCGAGTCCCTGCATCTAAATTCTTCTGTCCAAGTCCATCTGCTGGGAGGGAACCTCCAGGCCCACATACAGCATTTGTTCATCCAATAAATGCCCACTGGCAGCCAGCTGCTCGCCCAGTCCTGTAACCGGCCTGGGGACACTGGGCAGCCAGCCCAGCCTTCTCCCCAGGACCTGCCAGCAGAGGACCTGCGCTCTCCATAGAGCCCTCCCTGGGGACCCGGCCTGGGAGGCCACGTACTAACTCAGGCCCCCAGCACCTGCAGGTGTGGTGTTGGGGCCATTTCGTCATTAGAATTCCCAGGGGCTCTGGCTCAAAATACAGGCTTCCAAACCCTGGCCCACGGCTGATGCAGCAGACCTGGGGTGGCTGTGGGCTCCTGGAGTCCTAGAAGGCAGGGGTCGACAGAATGGGATGAGAAATGACATCCCCGGGCTGCCCTGCTGACCTCAGAGATGCTGAGAGGTGGAGGGACCAGAGATCTGTGCAGGGCTCCACAGATTGGGCTGGAGGCCTCAAGACACAGCCTCTTGCTGTGGCCACTGGCCTGCAGAGAGGTCCACCTGAGTGCCCCCAAACTGATCGCTGCAGCCTGTGGGAGAGGAAATCGTGCCCTCTGCTTCTCCAGGTCCGAATCTCTCAGCTTCTCTCTCTGGGTGTTTCTATGCAAGGGCCACCTTGATTCTGCCAGAGCAAAAGCAAACTGCAAACAGTGAAAAAGGAAAACCCATTGAAGCATACTGCCTCTCACAGATGCACAGACTGCTGTCTGCAGCCTCCAGGAGGGTGGGCTGCCTCCCCAGGCTGCCCCTAGAACCTGGGCTGGAGGAAATTGCTCAACACACCAGCAGCCTCCCCTGTCACCCGCAGATCCCCAGAGATCCCATCCCAGAGCAACAGAAGTCACACTGGATGCCCAGCTTCTCTCTTGGGCCCTTGGTTCAGTATCCAGCAGCCTGGTGCTGGCTTCTGTGTGCAAGGGGCGTGAGGGCAGGTACCCGGGGGCTGTGGAGCTGAGAACCACTGCTGGGAGCATCCTTTCCCATGCACTGGCTTACTCATCACAGCTGCAGTGACCCTCCAGTGGGCTCCTGGTGTATGCCAGCCATCATCCCCTGGGTTTATGGAAAGCATCTCATGGAAGACTCACAAATGACTCAGTATGTTAGGGACTCTGATGAAACCCAATTTACAGACAAGGAAGGCCACACAGAGACGGTAAGCAGCTTGCCTAAAGTCACACAGCTTGTGGCTTCAGTCGAAGCGCTTTACTTGGAGACCCTGTGTTCTTTGTTATTTTTGTCCGGCTCCCCTGTCTAATGTCTCCCCCCACCGAAGGCCACAACCGACTGGCAGGATTTCACCTTGAATTTGGATTTTCTGATGCAATGAAGCTATTCCTGGGAAAGCATATTAGCCATGATCACTTTAGAAGGGAGGGGTTTAGGAATGAGGAACTCTGATCCAAACGGTAGTTTGCAACTTAGGACACAGCAGGTGTGGCCTAGACAGGTGTGCGGGTGATAGGTGATGGGAAAGTTGAGAGCCTTTCCCCCAAATATGCTCACCAATTCATGGTTTTGCTATACTGTTCTCTAGGTTTATTGTTTTTGCTTTAGAATGACTTCTACTGGTTCTGACTGCAAGAAAGATCAACTATAAAGAAAAAAGTAAAGTCATAACCAAATAATCTTCCTAACCAGAGAAAACCATCATGATCATCTTAGCAAATTGCTTCTCTCAGAGTTCTGGAGGCCAGAAGATTGAACCAAGGTGTCAGTGGGGCCGCATTGCCCATGAAAGAAGGCTCATGGGCAGTATGCTTCCTCCTCTCTTCCATATTCTTTTTTTTTTTTTCCTTTAACCCATCTGACTGCTTCGGGTCTTAGTTTTGGCATGTGGGATCTTCATTATGCTATGTGGAATCTTTTGTTAGTTGCCCTGCAGGGGGTGGGATCTTAGTTCCCCAACAAGGGATCGAACCTTCGTCCTCTGCATTGTAAGGCGGATTCTTAACCACCAGGCTGCCAGGGAAGTTCCTCTCTTCAAGATTCTGGTGACGCAGGTGTTCTTGGTTTATGGCCGCATCACTGCAGTCTCTGGTTCTGACCTCACCTGGACTTATTCCCCGTGTCTCAGAGCCTCAGACTTGCCTTTCTCTTAAAAGGACACTTCTCGCTGGGTTTAGGGATGAATCAGGAAGAAGGGACTAAGGGTAACTCCAAGGCTTTTGGTGGCAGCAGATTAGCAGGTGAAGAAGAGGTTAAGTTTAACTTTGACCTTGAATTTGAGACGCCATCCATGTGGACATGTTGAGTAGGCAGGGGGATGTAAGAGTCTGGGGTTTGGGGGAGAGGTATAGAATGGAATAAAAATCTCACTAAGCGTGAGCACTGCCCCCTGCCCTGTGCCCAGGCTTAGGGGAAAGTGGGTTTCAGGAAACTTCATACTGTTCTCAATTCGTAGGGAAAACCAGGTGACAATTGCCACCCCTCTTGGCCTGAAACTTCTCAGGGTCTTTTCCAGACAGGTGTGGCCAGGTGCCCTCCAGGAGGAGGATGTGGGCCACCCGAGGCAGAGGAGAGATGGGGTGATCTCTGGAGCTCCCACAGCACACACTGGCTTGTACACACTCAGATCCTGGCACACGCACCATCATGTCTGCTGTGAACACCCTACGTGGGGTCCCTCCCTTCCCTTGCCCTTGTCTGCCTGGCAGGGACGGGGCCAGCTCCATCTCCTCCGCAGACTTCCCCAGCAGACCTGGGCTCGGCTTATCCTGCATGCCCGCCACACTCTGCTGCCTAGCTGCATTTCCACAGTGGCTACCAGCCGCTCAGAGCGGCGGCCCAGCGTTACTATTCATCCCCAGTCCAGCGACTAGCCCAGTGTCTGCCTGGCCCCCGCAGTCACTCAGGCAGGATCTGTGGAAATAAGCACGCCGTCTTTCTAGAGGCCACTAGCCAGGAGTGAACCAGAGACAGGTGAAAACGCATGGAGACCCCAGGGGCCCCAGCTGACAGAGTAAGGGCTGATATTTATCAGGAAACGTGACAGATGTGCAGTGTGAACCAGGAGATGCCGGTCCTGTCAGCTGCAATTAGCTGCTGCTCCCCTCTCCCGGAGAGGCTGCCGAGGACGGGCTCACGTTCACCACGGGATGGCCATCCACTCCTGCATCTTCCCCGGGAGGAACTACAGCCTGGAGACCCTGGACGTCGGCAGGGACGATGATCCTCAGGAAAGGGGTTGCCCGTGGTTCATCTCGTGGAGCACCAATTATGGCTACTTCCCGAACCCAGGGAGCCCTTAGTTCCTGGGGCAGCGGAGGCCCTCAGAACTCCTGGAAGTCTCCTGAGACCAAGTGCATCGAAGGAACAGTTACTTGGGGCTGACGTGGGGACATTGCGCCCTCATCGGGGCTGCTCTAACACAGCTCCACTCATTTTTCCTGGGAGGCAGCTGCAGCCTCTGCGTTCTGCATGGCTCGCAGAAGCCAAGTTATTAAGATCAGATGTGGCTGACCTGGAGAGGCCATTCTGGGGTTCATCCCAAACACACACACACGTACACACACCCAAACACACATGCCCATGTACCCACACACATACATGTGCGTGCACACAAACATGTGTGTGCACACGGACGCGCGTGCACACAAACATGTGTGTGCACACGGACATACATGCACACACAAACACACATGCACACAGAGAGACACATGCACGTGTGCACACACACATACAGATGCATACCTGGGGAGGGCAGAGAGAGGCAGACCGGCCCTGGAGGGGACAGTGGCAGCAGGCTGCCCCCCTCGGTTACAGACTGCGCCGCCTCATCCCGGACTCGGCGGTGCTGCAGATGCGGCCGCTTCAATTACGTGACTGGCGGGCGGCGTGGGCTCTCTGGCTCACCAGTCCCCGGGGAGCCGAGGCCCCGCGGTTTGCAGCGGGGTGTGGAGAATAGAGAGGGCTCGGCAGTGTTAATGACAGCAGCCCGCACTCCCCGAGCAGCGCGAGCGAACTCGATCGCTCTTTAATTATCTGGAATTAGAGTCCTGTCCTCGCTCTCTTTATGTGCTGGTGGAGGAAATCGGGGCATCCATTAATTACCTGATCCATATGTAAAGTGTCACACATAATTTTTCCAGAGCCAAAGGGTTCTTGCTCCCAGACCAGCATCATCTCTTAATAATGACGTGAAGTGAAGGAAAAGAGGACCCCGGACTCTGCAAGAGGACCCCCAAGCCTGGATCCTGCCAAGGCCGGGTGACGGCCGAGCTGAGGGCTTCACCAGGATCCCCAGGCACCAGACCCGGGTGGGCCGGGACTCTTCTGCAGCAGAAAAGAATGAAACGTCCAGAGATGGAATCAAGAGTTTGATAAAGGACCATTCTCAGTCTATCAGCCTGTTAAGTAGTGAAATGAATGAAAATGAAAAGCAGGACATGAAATAAGTTTAAGCTATGGCCCGAGGGATGTGGGTTAGAGAAGAAGGCTCCAGTGGGAGGGGGCGGTACAGACATGCCCAGCTCTCCCTGGGAGCAGGGTATTTCACACGGGCTGGGGAGATGTCCCCTTTTGGAGGGAATGTCTATCCTGGGGAACAGAAAATCACCAGGACGACAGCTAAGAGACCAAATAATAGAAAGGTCACATCCCCACGAATAGCATGGGGGCATGTCCTGGGGGCATCAGGGTAGGGGATGGGGGGATGGGCATGTCCTGGGGGCATCAGGGTAGGGGATGGGGGGACACACACATACACACACAGACACACACACACACATACACACACAGACACACACAGGCTTGTTTCAGGCAGAACCCTCAGTTTCTAACCACTGACCAGGTCTAGTGGCCTAGCCACACTTTCCAGGTAGCCTCCTGAAGTGCTTAATGGCTTTGAACCTGAGCTCTAGAAAGGTTAAAGTGATGCAGGAAAAGGAAAAGGCTTGTCTTTCCTCTGAGCAGAGCTCCCCATGCCCTGCACCCAGGTTTCTTTCTGGGAGGACAGAGGGGGCTGTTTTTATGCTGCTTCTGGAGATGATGACTACCTGGGAGATGGAGTCAGAGAAGGTGGGGTGAGAGGCCCCTGCCGCTGGCAGAGCCCTCTCCCACATATCATCTCACTTCACCACTTTCTCACAATTACCCCATGAGTAGGTCCTATCCTTACCCCCATTTTGCAGAAGAGGAGACTGAGGCCCAGGGCCACACCTTAAGTAGGTGACTGGTCCAGGCGCCCTGACTCCAGCCTTGCCCTTCCTCCAAGGCCACACTGAAAGTAAAAGTGTTAGTTACTCAGTCATGTCTGACTCTTTGCAATCCTATGGACTATAGCCCACCAGGCTCCCCTGTCCATGGGATTCTCCAGGCAAGAATACTGGAGTGGATAACCATTCCCTTCTTCAGGGGATCTTCCCAATCCAGGGATGGAACCTAGGTCTCATGTATTGCAGGCAGATTCTTTACTGTCTGAGCCACCTGCCACTCACCGAAGGAGTCCTGAGCATCCCCCACGTGTGCAGGAGGCGTAACACCGGGTCGTTTCCATCACCTCATGCCCTGCGTGTCCCAGTTTCCTGCAACTGGTGGCTCATGAGGAGGGGCTCCCCCAGTGCCCCACAGCTGGAGTTCCAGCCCATTTAAAGGGAGATTTCCTGGACTGTTTGCATCCACAGTTGCCCCTCCTGCCTCCTGAGCACGGCCCTCCTCAGGCCCCAGGGAGTAGAGGAGAAAAAGAAACAGCTGCTGCTTCTCTTCCAGTGCTTCCCAGCCCCTCCTGTTGTTGCATGGAGAGGAGCTGAAGAGCAAGGATGAGGCGCTAGGAACCCCCCCCACGCTGGAGTGGAGCAGGGCACCTGCCAGGTATAGGGCCCTCTGCCACTGGCCCCGAGATCAGCACTGGGCCTGATGCTGGGCTGGGGTCATCAGAGTCTCCTGAGCACCTGTTAGAACACAGACTCACCCCCAGTTGTCTCAGGCGGTCCAGGGTGGGCCCAGCAGCTGCCCCAGTGCCCCTGGGGCTGAGCCAGGTCTGGGAACAGAGGCAATGCCCCTCAGTGCCCCGCCTCCCCAGGACACCCCCCCACTCCACAGCCAGGACACCCCCCTCCCAACTCCAGAAGCCTCTTCCTGCTCGGCCTCAACCCCTCCAGTGTGATTTAGAAACTCTATTTTCTTCTCCTCCAGTTTCCCAGGTCTTGGGAGTGGCTCAGCCTGTGGCCTGAGCAGCTAGTGTGAAACCGGGAAAATCTTTCTAGGGGAAACATGTTCTAGGTGGCTGGCCACCCCAGGCTGGGAAATGAGGGCCCCTGTCTGGACCACCTGGTAGATTCCAAGCTTAGCTGGACCTGAAACTTAGACAATTTGGGAATGGGAGGAACTTTAAGAAAAAGAATGCCAAGATACAAGAGAGGAGAAGGGGACCAGCCCTGGGACAGCGAAGGGTCTGGACTTCAGTGTCCTGGCAGGGATGCTCTGCTCAGGCTGAGGGACACAGGCCGGGCACAGAGACGGGTCCAGGGTCCAATCCCCGTCCCGCCTGGCAGCACGGTGGTCCAGCCAGCTGCTTCCGCCTGTGCCCGCAGTCCCGCAGTGTGCTATAGCTGGCACTTTCAGGGGTCTGACACCTACGTGAGGGGGCCCAGTCTGCTTCTCGGGCACCTGATGAAAGGACCCCATGGCTCTCTGCCTCCCACCAGCTCTGTTTCCCAGACCCTGTCATCACTGAGCCCAAAGCTGCACATATACCCCTCCCCTTCCCAGATGCCTGGACCCCCAGGCTGGGGTGGCTGGCAGCCCTGCAGCATCCCAGATCACTTTCCTCAAACCCCAGCCCTTCCCTGAAACCACCTGCTCTTTGGGGTTGAATCTGAACCCATAGGGAGGGAGGGAGGGAGGTTGCTTCTCACCACCTCTCTCTCCTTTCCTCTCAGAAATCTCTCCACCCTCTTCCTCCTCCCCTCCCCTGCATTTTCCCCTCCATTACATCCTCCTTACATCTCCAGGAAGAAAAAACAATTCTCTGGTGCCACCTAATCCCCCCTCCCAACAGTTTAAGACCATTCTATTAAATAATGTAATCATAAGCATCTCTTTGTTCCGTCTTCAACAGCCGCCTGTTCGCTCCAAAGCTCTCAAGCCCAAGGTCACAGGCCCCTCCACTCGGCTTAGATAAATCTCTCCCATCGCTGAATTCTGACAAATCCCCGCGTCCTCCGGCCCTTTGTTGTATATTCTTTGTTTGAAATATGGCACGCTGCGGTGCCAGCCTCTCCACCTTTGCATATTAAATCGTGGCCACGCAGCTTCCCGCTTCCCGGGAAAGGGAAGGCGAGGCTGGGCCTCCCCCCTGCCTGGCTGTGGTGGGAGAGTCCACGCCCCCCTCCCCAGCCTTCCCCCTCCCCCACCCCTCCCCCCAATGCTCAGCCAACCCTGGCGCTCCCATGGTGGTGGAGGGTGGGTATCATCCTTTGTTCTCGGCTGCCTGCTGGTCCTGATCACCTTCCTTGAAGAGCATTTGTCACTTGGTCTTAATAACTTGATGAAATCAAAAGGAAACATTGCAGTTGTCCCCCCACCCCAGCCGGGGGCAGGTGGGTAAATGGGGATGGAGGAAGGCTCCACAAGGGGGCACTGAGCCAGCTGCATGGGGCCGGGAGGGGGCTCACCTCCCTCTGCCCTCTGGACTCTGCCACACAATCCCCCCCCCCCACCTGCTGGGCCTATTCCTGCTGTTGGGACACACAGGGATGCCCCATCGGCCCTGGGGGACCACAGCCCTGCCCCGATCTTCTGCAGCAGTGGGTTGAATTGTTGTTCAGTCACTCAGTTGTGTCCAGCTCTTTGCGACACCATGGACTGCAGCACGCCAGGCTTCCCTGTCCTTCACCATCTCCTGGAGCTTGCTCAACCTCATGTCCATTGAGTTGGGGATGCCGTCCAACCAACTCATCCTCCATTGCCTGCTTCTCCTCCTGCCCTCAAACTTTCCCAGAAGCACAAATTCAGGTCCATCCAGACCCGGAGGCTGTGACCTTCTTTAGAATAAGGGTCTTTGCAGAAGTAATTTAGGTAAAGGTGGGGATGGAATCATCCTGAATTCGGGATGAGCCCTAAATCCAGAGAGAAATAGACAAGGAAAAAACCCAAAGACGTGAAGAGGGCTACAATTGTGGTCACGCTGGGTGATGATGCGGCCACAAGCCAAGGGACACCAGAGACTGCAGTGACCAACAGAAACTAGGGGCACCTCGCCCTCGGAGCCTCCAGAAAGAACCAGCCCTGGAGGCACCTTGGTTTTGGATGTCTGCCCGCCAGGACCCCAGGACCATGAGAGAGTATGTCTGTGTTGCTTTAAACCTCCCAGCTCGTGGTGCTTTGTTTTGGCGGCCCTAGACACCAACCCAGCTTCCTCCCTTCCTGTAGGGAGCCTGGCATGGGCAGACAAGACCAGGAAGTGTGAACGCTGGAGTTCTGGCCATGAAAGGCTCAGGTCTAGGCCCTGCAGGCCTCCCACGCACCTGACTCTTGGGCAGAGAAAGGACAGATGCTTCCAGGGCACTGTCGTCTTCTCTGCCCTCCACTTCCCTCCCCGGTGGGAGACTGGCCAGGTGGGCAAGGGCCAGGGCTGGGGCTGCCGCCTCTCCCAGGGTGCCTGCCGGTGGGCTCTCTGTCCCATGGCCTCTCCACGCAGGCCTGGGACGTGCCCCGAGGTGGCAGAGAAAGACTTTGGGCCTTGGACCAAATGAAGCCAGAGTAGGAATCACCGGTCATGTCTGTTGCTGCCTTAAATGCCTGCGTCACTGACCAGAAGCCAGTCTATTCAAGGCTTGACCAGGGAGCCCTGGGATGTCCCACCCCACCCTACCCCACCCCAAAACCAGGCAAGGCCCTTCCCGGCGAGCCCCTCCCAGACCCTCTGAAGGCACCAGGTTCCACCCATAAGACTGCAGAAAGACAGACACCCAGCTCCTCCTACACTGCAGCTGAGGGTAGCAACTCCTTCCACTCTGCCCTGAGGGTCGTTTCACTCCATGATGCCTGGGGCTGGGTCTCCAGGGTGAGGAAGGGGGTCTCCCCTACCCGTTCCTTCCCTCCTCCCTGCCTGCCCCCTCTTCCTTCCTTCCTTGGTCCTCCGGACCCCTCATGCTCTCTTCCAGCCTGTTATCCTGTCCACCTTACCCACCCTCTCTCACAACTTCTCTGGATGGACAGACATGCACTCAGGTTCTTCCCCATCTTCCTTCCTAACCCTTGCAATTCTGCGGCTCTCCCTGAATGTACACCAACGCACACTGCAGCCCCGAATGTTCCTGCGATGCTCCACACCCCATGGCCAAGGTCCCGGCCTTGGCTTTCAGCCTCATCCACCACCTTGGCCACTGAGCATGGCTGGCCACCCTGTCCCACACCCCACCCCCGTGTGTGGCCGTGCACGCCCCGCTCTCCTACTTCCCCGGCCCCAACCGTGTAGACCCCCTCAGAGGAGAGTGAGCCGGGCCCATTGTCATTCCCCTGCAGCCGGGCCCCTTCTTCCACCTGGTTATTCAACCAACATTCGCTGAGCTGAGGGTCCTCGCCAGCTGCTGTGGCAGCTGCTAGGGACACCAAGGTGGAAATGGCCCTGCCCGTCAGGAGCTTAGAAGTCTGGCAGAGGTCCATGGGGCAACCAGCGCCAGCAGCCTCACCGTCCCCAGCAAACCAGGGTGCCCGTCGCTGGCTGCCTGGAGCCGCTGGTACCAGAGGACTGAAATCCTGAAAGGAAAGCAAAGTGAAGTCGTTCAGTTGTATCCGACTCTTTGCGACCCCATGGACTGTAGACCTCTAGGCTCCTCTGTCCATGGCATTTTCCAGGCAAGAATACTGGAGTGGGTTGTCATTTCCTTCTCCAGGGGATCTTTCTGAAATTATTATGTCTTCCTTCAAGTTCCCCGATGCTGGATGTTGCTCATCTCTTCTGTTAACACACCGGTCCATCTCCTCCTGACCTGTCCACCCTCCCTCCTCCCTCCAGCCCGCTCTCCTTGCCCAGGTGAGAGGACGAGGGGCAGTGGGCACAAATACAGGTACCTGTGTGCATATAGAACGCATAGCATTAGTAATAAGCATTAGTCATACTAATCCCTGGGCTTCCTCAATAGCTCAGTGAGTAAAGAAGCTGCCTGCTAAAAAAAAAAAAAAAAGAAGCTGCCTGCTAGTGCAGGAGACACAGTGGACAAGAGCTCAGTCCCTGGGTCAGAAAGATCCCCTGGAGAAGGAAATGGCAACCCACTCCGGTACTCTTGTCTGGAAAATTCTATAGACAGAAGAGGCTGGTGGGTTACAGTCCCTGAGGTCGCAAACAGTCAGACATGACTGAACAGGCACACACACATTAATCCCCAAGTATGTCTGTTGGAGTGATGAGTTGCACGATCACTTGACTGTAAGCACAGAGCAGGGAGATGGGTGCCGAGAGCCCTGGGATTCGGCCTGGAGCCAGCCCAGCCGTGTGCCCTTGGACAGGTCCCACCCCCTCTCTGGGTCTGCCTGAGATAAAGAAGAGCGGGAGACTGGGTCCTTTGATGGCTCCTTCCAGTGAATTCTCTGCCTTTTCCTGATTTTCCATAGCAATGGTTCCTGCCTCCTTCTGACGGGGGATCTAGTAACAGGAAGAAAGAGGGAGGGAGGGCTGGTCCCTGGAGAGGAAAGGGACTCCTCTCCACTCCTAAGAAGCTGCAGTGGCAGTGTCAGTCTTCAAGGAGATGGGTGCCGGGAGGGGCACAGGTCCCAGGAAGGTGGTGGGAGCCTGTGCACTCTTGGGGTCTTTGACCCCTTCCGGTAAAGAGGACCCCTTCCCATCCACACCCCTCCCTCCCATGGCTGCCCTTCATTCCTTGGCTGGGAGCACGGGGGTTTCCTGGCTGCTTTCTCCTGTCTGTAGCGCAGCCCTGCCTTCGAGGGTGAATTCCATCCCTGTCTCTTAAGCACGCAGACAAGATTTATGCTGAACCAAGGAGGGGCCACCGCAGAGGCTTAGGGGTCTCCGAGCAATAACTCCTAATTCGGAGCTTCATCCACGAGAGCAGAGACAAGGGCACCTCCCGTTAGGACTTGCCAGCGAGCAGAGGAACCAGTCTGCAGGCTCCTTCCTCGTCCACTTGGCATACTCCTAATTATGACTTGGGCTGCTACAAACAGAAATGGACTAAACCCGTTAAATCTATTTTTTTCCCCTTGGTGGGAGGGAGTAGGGATTTCGCAAAGATAGAGATTTTAAATTAAGCTTTAAAACCGTGCCTGAGCAAGATTTAATACTGACAATTAGCCTGGACAAACAGCTAATCGCACTGGTGGGGTAATTTATATAAGCTCCACGCAACCATGAGGCAGGCAGCACGTTACACTGCAAATTAAGGCAATAAAAGAGGCTGACGCCTGGTGGGGCGGGGCCACCTTGGGCTTCCTGCACCCTAGACCTTGCTGGATGGAGCTGGGCTGGCAGATCTAGCGTCTCTGGTCTTGGAAAGGGAAATCTCGCTGCTTCCCTCTGGAGGATGTGACACAGTAAATAGAATCCAGCTTTTCTGGAGGGTTTAAGGACTCCTCTGTCTTTGGGGAGCTGTGTGTGCTAGGCTATTGCTCATTTACTCTGTGCCTCAGTTTCCTCATCTATAAAATGGGGAGACACTTGCCCAGCAGGGTTCCTCGGGGAGATGCAGGGTAGAAGCATCTCTCTTGGTTTCCCACCCAGGGATGGTCCCAAGGGATGCTCATTTCTTGTCACTCTGTCCCTTCTAAACTAAGAGTGCCCCTTCTGGTTCTCAGCATCCCCATGTGCCTGGCTCTCGGTGCCCACAAATGGGATTAACTGGCCGACTTTCCATTTTTATAACCGACCATATTTCTCCCAGACTGCAGCAGACTTCCCTACCCAGAATAGACACGTTCATCTATGGCAACAGAGCACTGATTTAAAAAATACCACATCAGCAAGACTTATAAAGAAAAGATCTCTGGTTTCCTCTCAGGGGTTGGAGTCTGAGCCACAATGGTTTTTGCCTCCTGCCTCTCGAGACTGAACCGCAGCAGCCACTCTGCTCTTCCTAAGAACTTCACATGCACTTCTGTCCACGTCACACAGTTCCGTGGGGATCTCTTTCCATAAGCATGTGGCCACTTTCCTCATGAGTCCAGCCCAATGGAATCTTATTCAGCCACAAGAAAGGAGTGAAATACTGACCCAGGCTGCAACGTGTGTGTGCTAAGTCACTTCAGTCGTGTCCGCTTCTTTGCGACCCCACGGACTGTTGCCCACCAATCTCCTCTGTGCATGGGATTCTCCACGCAAGAACACTGCAGTGGGTTGCCATTTCCTTCTCCAGGGGATCTTTCTGACCCAGAAATCAAAGCTGCATCTCTTATGTCTCCTGCATTGGCAGGCTACAACATGGATGAGGTTTAAAGACATTATGCTGAGTGAAAAAAAGCACAAACATCATATGATTCCATTTATATAAAAAGTCCCAGAAAAGGAAAATCCATAGAAACAGAAAACATAACAGATCTGTGGTTTCTGGGGACTAGGGAGAGGGGAAGTGGGGAGTGACTGCTAACGGAGTTTCTTTTGGGGTGCTGACAGCATTCTGAAACTAGATAGAAATGACAGTTACACATCATTGTCAATGTACTAAATGACACTAACTTTAAAAGGGTTAATTTTATATCATGGGAATTTTATCGCCATTGAAAAAAATGACTGAAGTGTCAGAACTCTATAAGAGAAGTAAAGCAGGGTCTGATAGGGTTAGGAGCCCCTCCAGCCCATACCAGGGGTCCTCTGATCCACCGAATTTGGGTCGGTGGGTGGCGGGGACCCCTCCAGCCTCTAAACCAAGAGGAGCCCCAGGAGTCTGCAGGCCTGGCCTGGATGCACTAACTGGGCAGACACACTGACCATAGGCCAGACTCCCCACCCTGCTGGGCCGGCTCTAACAGAGTTAGAGAAGCCAGCTCTGGGGGTCCCGGAGACCCTTGACCTGAAGATCCATCACCAAAGGATCACCTAAGAGGTGACCAAGGGCAGGAAAAGCCTGGGAGGGCCTAGGGGTGGAAGAGGGAACTGGACGTGGGTTCAGCCCACACAAGAGACGCTGTGTGCCCACCGGGAATAGGCCCATGCACTTGACCTCCAGCTGGGCCCACCCTGGCCGCTGTGCACGTGACCTCACATTTTGCTCCCACCTGTGTGCTGCCACATGACCTCCCTCCATGCTTCCCCACAGGAACCAGGGGCTGCAGGCAGTTTTAAAACAGGCAATAGAAACTATTGGTGTGTCTCCCACATAGAAAGGGTCATATTTCATGAAAGATATTTTTGGTTCATAGACATTTTTATGGAGACTGGATTGCTTTACAAAATGTACTTCCTACTATGAGTCAAAGTTTAAGAAATTTGAAAAACCCTTTTCTAAGTGAACCCCTCCCCTGACTGTGGCCTCTTTCATACCCTCCTTGCCTTCTAAATGTCTCAGAACTCGGGGTTTTCTCTTTTTTCCTTTTTCTAAATTCCAGAAGGCCTGAGACAGCAGTAGGATGTAGGGAAAGGTAAAGGGTGGTTTGGGGTGACGCCCGTGAGGGCGGGCAGGCTCCTTCTGCACCCCAGTCTTTCTCTCCTATGCCCTGGAAGGGCTCTCAGATCTGAAGGGCTCTCAGATCTGGTTGTGTGTCAACAAGAGGACACAGAATAAGGTCAGAACAGGGAGGCTCCAGGGAATGCTGGGCAGCTCTGTGCCTCCTGGGTAGAGTCAAAACCACCTGTCCAGGGGGCATCCCTGGAGGTTCAGTGGTTAAGACTTCCCCTTCCAACGCAGGAGCTGCGGGTCCAATCCAACATGCCTCTCAAGCCAAAAAAAAAAACAAAAACAAAAAAACCCCACCAAAAACATAAAACGGTAGCAATATTGTAATAAATTTAATAAAGACTTTAAAAATGGTCCCCATAGGGGGAAAAAAAATCTTAAAAAAAGAACCTGTCCTTCAAGGCAGCTTTGGGATGCTATCCTTCCTGCATTTCCAGCTGGAAGACCCGCTCCCTCCTGACCGGCCCCTCTACCCCCTGGCAGGCTGTACACCTTGAGGTGTCAAGGTCCCCTGGGGCACATCTCCCGCTATTGGAAGAGTCTGGTCTTGTCGAACTGTGAGTCATCCTTGCCTCCAACACTGTGTCCTCCACATACCAGGAGGCCAATAAGTATCTCGAGATGGGTTGCAAGGTGCCAAGAGGACATTCCATGGTCCCAGGGCCAAGTGAGCTCAGGCAGGTGTGTAAGGGGGGCCGTGGCCCCAGCTACGGATGCGTGACAGTCCCAATGGGAGATGACCTTTCAGTTTTCCGTTCCATCAGCACAACTCTCCAAGAAAAGGATGGCTGTGGTGTGGAACAGAGGGGACGGGGAGGGTCATCGGCCTGGTGACAAATGTTTGCAGGTTCTTTGTGGACGGTGTGTGTTGAGAGTCACACACGTGCCAACAGTGAGGGACCCAGCTTTCAAGCCTTCAGGATCTTTACCAGGCTACAGGGCATCCCTGGTCCCCAACACACACACACACACGCAATACACACAAGCTCAGTTGGTTCTTCCCACGGGGCTATCTAAGGAGCAGGCCCTTGCGGGCTCTGTGGCCAAATGAAATGTCATAAAGGCAAACATCCTGACCATGTGTGATGTCAGGCTCTGCCCTGAGCAGCTTACACATATTGCCCCACTTGACCCTTCCAGTGACCGTCATCATCTCCGTCATCAAACTTTGATGACCGTCATCATCTCCTGGGACAGAAGGCTGTCCCAGGCCATCCAGGTGGTAAAGGGCAGAGACTCTATTTCAGTTGCTCTAACCCAGAACCGTAGCCCAGAGCCCACCTTCTCGCTGCCTGTAGGAGGACAGACGGATGAGGGCTTGCACAGTGAGCGGGTGGGCCTTCCTCTCCTCCAGGGCCTTGCTCATGGCCACCTGGGTTCGCATAAGAAGGTACTCGTAAACAGACTCTCGCTCCAAGCAGAGACAAACTTTCATGAAAGGCAGTTTGTTGGTCCAAAATAATTGCCTCCTATCAGGTTGTGTTAAAACTGAGGAGTAACAAGGGCTCCGCTACCTCAAGATTTATGGTACCCGACACGCTCGCCTCTCCGCCACAACACATTTGCATAAAATGTTTATATTACTGCAGCTTCATCGGACCTGAAAATGCAATATGATTCCAATAACATTTCTCTGGAGATAGACAATGGGCTGAAACAAAAACCCGATGTGTTGCCTCAGCTCTGTGTCTTTATTAACAAACATGCCAGGACGCATTGCTAAAATTGCACGATTGGAACGGCATGAAAACCCCCATCTCACACGGGGCGGCTCGCCAGCTTCCTCCGATCCATCTTACTATTTCCTGAGTGTCAAAGCGTTGCTTTAAATATGCAATCAAGCCCTGGGATGAGATGAGGGCGGTGCTGCAATTCCACCGACTTTGGCATCGCTTTGCATTTTCAGGGAAGACTTTGTGGTCTGAGATACTAGGTTTTCTTGATTCACATTCTTTGCTCTTTCCACCAAGGAGAAGGTTCAGTGTTGGGGCTGAGAATCACAGGACCCTGGACTGGAGGCAGGGGCTGGCCAGCAGGGCCTTTTACATTGCTTCTTGCCGCAGAGTGGGGCGTGTAGCTGGAGGCTTGGGTAGGATGCAGCGGGAGATGGCACTACATTTGGTGATGTGAACACTTACATCACCTGTGGATGGTTCTTTAACATCTGGTGGCAGGAAAATTAAGGCCAAGGCCAAACATGTGAGAGGCCCAGCCTCACTCATAGACTGAAACAATAAAATAAGGTTTTTCACCCTTTCGATTCTCTAAACAGCACAAACTTTGATGGCACCCAGCCTTGGTGAGGAAGTAGGGGGCAGCAGTGTTCCCTCACACGCTACTGGGTGCAGTGGAAATGTGAACAGTGACTTTAGAACTTGCTGCTCAGAGTGGGGTCCAAAGGATAGCATCACCTGGAGTTTGTCAAAATGCAGATTCCCAGGCCTCCCCTCCCTGATCTGCTGAACTGGAAACTGGGGGAAGGGCCCAGGAATCTGTTTTAAGTCCTTCAAGCTGATGCTCATGTAGTCTAAAGAGAAACACAGGCTTACAGGACAGTTTGTCTCAGAAGTTCCACTACTTTTTTCCTGTTACATTTTCTTAATGGTTATTGTTGGAGAAGAGAAAGACAATTGATTTTTGTGATGAGCTGCTATCTGGTTGTGCTATTGAATCCTTGCATTAGTTCTTATGATTTGTGAGGATATTCTAAGTAAAAGATGCTCTAGTGCGTGCTTTCTAGAGGTCTAGTGGACCTCTTCTTTCTATTTCTTACCTCTCTTTCTGTCTGCTACGACCTCCAGGGCGAGAACAAATTCTGCTCTGCTTTTGGGAATTATTCTACACATAAATATATTTGGACAAGGCCTGTGAAAATGCCTGTGCAGGCATGCTCCTTACAGCAGCATCCACAACAGCAAAAGCCTGTAAAATGCCAAGATACCCATCAATAAGAAGCTGGGTAAATCAGCCAGGGCCCATTCAGGTGATGGAATACTATGCAGCCAAGAAAAAGGTTGGGGTAGATGCAAATGTGCTGCTTTTAAGAGATATCAGACATACATTATTTGAAAAGGAAGAAGGCAGAACAGTGTGTATAGTAAAGATACACAAACAAATATGATTACTTGTACACATAGCTTCTGGCGGGGTACACAAGCAGTTCTCAGTAGTTCCTCCCAGTGCCCTGGGGGTGAGAGGGAGAGGGACTCTTAGGCTAATACTTCTTACCACTATTTTAAGTTTTAGGTACTACAAGTGTTGCTATTTCAGTAATAGAATTAGTATTTCCAGGGCTTTTCTGGTGGCACAGTGGTAAAGAATTTGCCTGCCAGTGCAGGAGATATGGGTTCAATCTCTGACCTGGGAAGATCCCACATACACAGAGCAACCAAGGGCCCGAGCCTATGCTCTGGAGCCTCCCAGCTGCAACTACTGAGGCTGCATGCCACAACTGCTGAAGACCTCGGGCCCTAGAGCCCATGCAACAAGAGAAGCCACTGCAATGAGAAGCCCGTGCACCACAACCAGAGAATAGTCTCTGCTTGCTAAGACTGGAGAGAAGCCCGAGCAGCCATGAAAGCCCATCAGAGTCAAAAATAAATAAATAAAAATTTAAAAATAAATTGGTACTGATAAGGAATTTTTTTTAAACAGATGAGTTCAGGCAGATCCTGCCTCCCTGTTCAGATCAGGGTCTCCCAGGTTCACACCAGAACCCCGTGCACTGATGTTTAAGGGGCAGAGGCTGGAGCCGAGCCCAGGGCCTCATCTGGCTGATGTCCTGTTGGCCCTGAATCCTGCTTCCAGGTGGGCCCCACGTCAACTCAGAGAGAAGTAAACACTGGGATTCATTTAGCAAGATTCTTGCTCACAATTAGCTTGAGTAATTTCACCGCAAACGCAATTGCTGCTCTCCAGGACACCCTGGGCACTTTGCCCATCACACTTCAGGGAGGTGCTGGGCCAGTTTACCTTGAGCTGTTGAGAGGGAGGCCACATGCCAGGGGATCCAGGTGTGAATGGCCCCACTGCACTCCAGCTTAGGACTCTTGGACTTGGGACAGGTGTCCCGACCTCTTTGAGGCGGTGTCTCCACCTGTAAAATGGGCAGAGCAATGGCAACATTGAGGGGAGTGTGCTAGGGGTAAAAAAGAAAGTGTGAAGTGAGACTCAACAGTGTATTCTTGAAGGGGCTTCATGCCACCCCATCTCTGGTCTTCACTGAGCTCTCTGCGTGTTCATCTGGAGCAAGTTGCAGGCAGGCATACTTTGGTCTCCAGTGTGTATCCAGGGAGGACTTCCGGCTCCCTTTTGCACATGAGGAACCTGGACTCAGAGATTGAAGAACTTGGCACAGTTGACCAGGGAAGGGAGGATGGACCAAAGCGTGAGGGTTCTCACACTGCGTCCTGGACTTGGCACGACTTGTGGACTTTGGTATCTTCTCCTTCCACCTGAATCCAACCACCTCCCCGCTTTAGAACACCATCATGAAAATGCCAGATACAAAAACTGAATGTATTCTCCACCCTGTATCTTCCCACTTTTATAAGGAAGAGGAAAAAATGGGAAGGATGTAAACCAGTAAGCTAAATGGTGGCTTATAACATTTATTTTCTCCCTTATCTTGATTTTCTAGAATTTGTACAATGCCTATTAGCATCTCCTCTGTAAGGTGGAAAAACTGCATGTATATTTCTGGCACTGATTTTTTAAAAAATACATGGTATATATCGATATACAGGGAATGGAAAAACAAACATAGCTACAAAATGATTCCTATGTAATGTTACACTTTGAAGAGTGGGATACAAATCTGTGCATCTAAACATGAAGACAAAAGACAAAGTGCTGGGGATGGAGTGATTTCTGGATGGCGGTTTTGGAAGAATGTTATGTTCTTCTGTACTTTCTGAAATGTTAACAAAGATATATATTACTTTAAAAATGATCAAATGTCACCTTTTCAGAGAGGACTTGTCGCAATAGTGTACAGGAAACATTCCCTTGCCCGCAGGGAAGGAAATCACATTCACCCCCTCACACGCCTTTATTTTTATCCGTCTCCTGTATCACTCACTACCTGGGAATGTGCTCTGCAGGCAGGCAGGTCTATGTCTCTCTCTCTCTGGAGTGTCAGCTCTCTGAGGACAGAGACCTTTTCCTAGAACAGTGTCCAGCACATGATAGGTGTTTAAGTTCCTGGATGAATAAATAGATGGATGGAAAGGTGGATCAATGGAGGAAGGAAGTGCTGACATTGTGGAAACTAGGTGGGCAGGACCAGAAATGTGAGTTTCATCATCCGGATATGCATTGAGCCCCAACTGCATGCCAGACCCTCAGCTGGGGGCAGAGTATAGAAGATGTGTTTACTGTCCCCAAGGAGCTTACTGTCCCCAAGGAACGTGGCCCCTGAGGAATACAGAAGGTGGGACATGTGGGGAGGCAAGGGAACTCACATTTATTAAGTAATTTATCATATGTCAAGCTATACAAACATTATCTCATCTTCTAATCTTCTAATCTCATCTTCTAATCTTCTCGAGGACCCTGTAAGACAGTGTAAGACCCATTTCTCTGCTCAGCAGGTGACTTTTTCTAAGATAGGAGAGCTGACGTGCGTGGAGGGCTTCCTGTGCTCTCAGAGCTTGACAGGTGTGATTTAATATGACCTCCCAGCACCCCACGCAGGAGGCATCCTGCCCGCTGAGCGGGAGACCAACCTGATGCGGGGGGAACAGAGGCGTGGGGGCGGGGTGATGAAGTAATTTGGCTGCAGTCCATGACTTGCAAGGATGCAGAAGGAACCCTGTGCAGCGGCATCTGTAAATGTCATGTGTCACTTCACAGAGTTGCTGTGAGGCTGGAATGAGAAGATGGGTCTAAAATGCACGTCGGCGTTCACAACAATGGGCTGAGTGAAGATCTATGGTTTGTGGATGAGGGGACTGAAGCTCAGAGCTCTTCCATGGCTCACCCCAGGTCAGGAAATGTAAGTGGGGGATCTAAGGGCCAAACCCAGGTCTTGCTGGCACCAAGGAGACCCCTGTATTTCCATGTTATCAGAGCCAATAGACAAATGATTTGAATGGGGTGGGCTAAGGACTTAGACACAATCTGCCATGCAAACCTTTAAGGGCAAAGTGAGACAGGGAACGAAAAGGGACCCATAAGGTTTCATCGAGAAGATGGAGGGAGAGGGCCAGGGCTGGAGGAAGTATTTGAGATGTTAACAAAGATTCTTTTCTGTGGAGCGGTTCTAAGCACCAAGGCACAGAGGTGAGAAATAGCCTGCCCTGTGGGTGGGTGATTTCAGAGCGGTGACTGGGAGGAGAAGGGAGGAGGGGCCTGGTGGTAGGCCTGGGGGTCGGGGGAGGGGAGAGAGACCTGGAAGAATAGACCCAGGCCAGGTGGGAGAAGTACCCAATGACCTTGACCTTCATCCTGGAGGTCCTGGTTCTCAAGCCTGGCTGCACAGAAGCAGGCGCCCAGTGCGACTGGAACCAGGTGAGAGAGAAGCCAGAACCCGCAGGGGCCTGGTCACTGGCGGTCCTGCGAGGCTACCCCAAGGATCGGGCTGTCTGTCTGAGGCTGCAGCCAGAGTGCGTCTGGTCCCAACACCTGTGCCCTTGGGAGGCAGAGGGGGAGGCTGGAAGGGACAGAGCCTGGATGAAGGGGGAGACTTCACCAGGCAGCCGGACGGTCCTGAGAGACACCGAAGTTTTCTCTCAAACCTTTGCAGTAATGGGAATCAGGAGAAAGGCCGTGGTTCCGGGGACACTTGCCAAATCAGAAAATAGATCATGCCTGGGCGGTCCGGGTGGAGCACCCACGTGATTGCTATGAGGCTCTGGAAAGCCACGCACCTACCTGCTGCGCTGTTGAGAGAGATGAAGACCCACCTACAAAGAGCCAGCAGGGTCCCCATGGAGCATTCTGGAGGTCTTGGTGAACACCTAGCCATCGCTGGAGGCAAGGAGAAGAGAGACAGACTCAAGGGCAAAGACGGGCCGGGAGTGAAGGGGAGTTTTGTTGAAGCTGGGATTTGGGAAGAAGACCCCCGCTCGGGGGAGTGGGGAGCCCCTGGACCCTTACGAAGGCTGTCGAGGATATAAGCAGGGCTGGGGTGTTGGGGACTGGAATCTTTTGTCCGTTGTAATGTTCGCCATAAAGTGGAGACTCCAGTCCTGTCCCTCCAAGAAACAGAACTTGACCTCTCAGTGTTGGGGCTCCCCCTTCTTAGGGGGAGGAGACAGTGAAGCTGAGCAGGAACAAAGGGAGACAAGGGGACCCACCTCCCAGGCTGCGGGAATCCAGGCTGGAGACAAGAGCATCTCTGTTTAAACACTTACTGGAATGTCTCACTCTGCCCATTTCCATTTCATATTTCAGCTAAAAAATAATGACAAAGCCTGCAGAGCAGGCTCCCTCTCCTCGGTAATTACCAAATTAACACATTCTAACAGACGAGCCCCCAGCAGCAGGCTGTGATTAATGCGTGAGGACAATTAGCAGCAGAGCCTGCCCCTCGCGCTCACCTCCTTAAACAGCGAGACCGCGTGCGGGGTCTCTGGGGTGAGCCTCCGCCGTCCGCCCGCCCTCCCGCTCCCTTTAATGGGCTCTGGGGCCGGGCTTCATGTGCCAGGCTGTGCCCGTCCCACCCTTGGGGGGTGGGGGCCGACCCCACGGGTCAGGGAGGCGGTTTCCCCACCCAGGCAGGAAGCCAGGAAAGCGAGCCCCAAATTAATTTATTCAGCCAATTTATTAGGCAGGCGTGGATCGTGTGCTGAGTACGTGCCCGGCCCAGGGCTCAGGCGGAGGCAAGATAAATGTAGGAAGGGGCTGCCGCCTTCCAGGAGCTTGCTGTTGGGAAGAGGGAGGAAAAACGATTAAGTGGTCAGCGTGGGGCAGAGTGCAAGCTCCCGAGGAAGGCTAGGGAGGAGCATGCGTTGGTTTTCGTGGATGGTGGTGGGGACCATAATGGTGGGAGATATATCCCTGCTGCCGTCGGCATCAGTGACGGGAAACCGAGCCGAAAGCTAGAGAATGACCCGTCTTGAAATAGGGGGAGCGGATGTTCACTCTGACGTAAGAGCAGGAAAGGGCTTTCCAGGTGGCGCTAGTGATAAAGAATCCGCCTGCAATGCAGGAGCCTCAGGAGACGCAGCTTCCATTCCTGGGTGGGGAAGATCCCCTGGAGGAGGAAATGGCAACCCACTCCAGTATTCTTGCTTGGAAAATCCCATGGACAGAGGAGCCTGGTGAGCTTCAGTCCATAGAGTCGCAGAGAGTCGCAATGACTAAAGCAACTTAGCAGGCACCCAAGAGCAGTAAAAGTAGGAGTCTGGCCTGGGTCCGGCATGGTCTCCTTCGTGATAGAGCATAAACTGGTGATGGGGAGAGCGAGAAAGGCATGCTTGGCGGGAGCCGGCTCCAGTGGAGGGACACATCTGGGATACTTATCCCAGGTTAGAGAGCAGGAAGGAAGTTGATGCTGAATCTGGGCAAGAAAGTGCCTATGCTGGTCTCAGGGCCAGGAAGAAGGAAGGGAGGAGCTCAAGGGAAAACTCAAAGGCAGAATCATGAGGCTGGGTGCCTTTTTGAAGTGAGGCTCAGAGAAAGGCTGGTGCTGGGGTGTGAGCTGACTCTCCAGGAGAAGATCCACCAGGGAGAAAGACTGGCCAGGAGGGCAGGGGTCTCGGGTCAGAGCTGCTCCATGGCAGGCACTGATCACGGGAAAGGTAACACGCTCTGGAAGCTGAGGGTGGGGAAGGACAGGTGTGGACACCCGGGGAGGTCCAGAGATTTAGGATCCTACTCTCAGACCAAGACATCCTCAGGAGGAACCTACCCTCTTGACTCTCGTGGAAACACACCTTGACGGAGGAGGAGTCCAAATTCCAAGTGCTCAGATGCTCGATTTCCTGACTGAGCTTTAACGGCAGACCTAAAATAACAGGACATCAGTTTCATTCCTTGGCTTAACACAGTTGACATTCAGGAAGCTTTCCTTGGCCTCCACCTGTCCTTGACCGTGGGACCTGGAACCAAGACAGGAGGGAGAAGAATCACAGGGCATCTTTAGAGGTGGTGCTGGAGCATGCGGTGATTCTAATATTTTGGGGGAATGTTCACAGTGTTTCCCACAGCGGCTGCTCCATCCTACATTTCACCAATCGTGCTCAAGGGCTCTAGTTTCTCCACATCCTCCCTGACACTGTCATCTTTTGTCTTGTTTTGTTTTTTGTGGATAGCCATCCTAACCTGTGTGAGGTGGTACCTCGTTGTGGTTTTGATTTGCATTTCCCCGACACTTAGTGATGCTGAGCACCTTTTCTTATCTGTATGTCTTCTTTGGAGTAATATCTAGATGAATGCATAAAGAAATGTAGCAGATACTTACAATGGGAGAGCCTCCCAGGTGGTGCTAGTGATAAAGAATTCAGCTGCAGTGCAGGAGACACAAGAGACGTGGGTTCCATCCCTGGATTAGGAAGATCCGCTGGAGGAGGGCATGGCAACCCATTCCAGTATTCTTGCCCGGAGAATCCCATGGACAGAGGAGCTTGGCGGGCTACAGTCGATGGGGTCGCAAAAAGTCGGACACAGCTTGAGTGGCTTAGCACCCACAACATACATCCAGTGGGATATCATTCAGCCTTAAAAAAGAATGAAATCCTGCCAAGTAGGACAACAGGATAACTCTTAAGGACCTGATGCTACGTGAGATAAACCAGTCACAGATGGACAAGTGCTACGAGTTTCTATTTAGATGAAAGATCTAAAACAGTCAGATGTATGGGAGCAGAAAGGAGAATGGTGGTTGTCAGAGGCCAAAGCGAAGGTAAAAGGAGGCAGTTGCTGTCCAAGGGGTACAGTTTCAGTTGCGAGAGATGAGAAAATTCTAGAGGTCTGCTTCCAACCCGGTGCTTGTTGTTAACAACATGGTTCTGTACACTTGAAAGTCTATCAGGAGAGAAGATCTCTGTTAAATGTTCCTATCATAATAAGGTGGGGTAAGAGAAGGTGCTTTTGAACTGTGGTGTTGGAGAAGACTCTTAAGAGTCCCTTGGACTGCAAGGCGATCCAACCAGTCCATCCTAAAGAAAATCAGTCCTGAATAGTCATTGGAAGGACTGATGCTGAAGCTGAAACTCCAATACTTTGGCCACCTGATGCAAAGAACTGACTCCTTGGAAAAGACCCTGATGCTGCGAAAGATTGAAGGTGGGAGGAGAAGGGGACGACAGAGGATAAGATGGTTGGATGGCATCACTGACTTGATGGACATGAGTTTGAGTAAGCTCCGGGAGTTGGTGATGGACAGGGAAGCCTGGCATGCTGCAGTCCATGGGGTCGCAAAGAGTTGGACACGACTGAGTGACTGAACTGAACTGAAGATAAGGTGGCACTAACGACGAGCGCCGAAGAATTGATGCTTTTGAACTGTGCTACTGGAGTAGACTCTTGAGAGTCCCTTGGACAGCAAAGAGATCGAATCAGTCAATCCTAAAGGAAATCAACTCTGAATATTCACTGGAAGGACTGATGCTGAAGTTGAAGCTCCCATATTTTGGCCACCTAGTGCAAAGAGCCAATTCATTGGAAAAACCCTGATGCTGGGGAAAATTGAGGGCAGGAGGAGAAGGGGGCAACAGAGGATGAGATGGTTGGATGGCATGATTCGCTCAGTGGACATGACTCTGAGCAAACTCTGGGAGATGGTGAAGAACAGGGAAGGCTGGCATGCTGCAGTCCATGGGGTCGCACAGAGTCAGACATGACTGAGCGACCGAACAACAATGATGCCTGACTGCTGAGAGGCTGAATTATAGATGCAGAGACACTTTATCTGATATCACCAACATTTCCAATCTATCTGAAGGAAAATTGGTAACGCCTGCACAAATCTAGCCTTGTTTTTAGCACATTCAGAACACCAGTTTAGCAACACTAGAAGGAATAAAATAATAAGTTTGCAAAGTGTCTCCATGTTTTTGTCTTCAGGTGAGAAGGGAAAGGTGAGTGCTCTGCTTAAATCCCTTACTCCAGGGTTACCTGGAAGGAAGTGGAGAGAACTGCCATATATTAAACATTTACAGAATCTCATTTAATTCTCACAACATACATATAAAGTAAGAACCACTGGCTCCATTTTGCAGATAAGAAAACCAAGGTTAGAGAGGTGACTTGTCCAAGAGTATCTGCAGATGTGGCATCCTAGGTGGGTGTCTCTGTAGAGCAGAGGCTGTGGGCTACCCTGCAGGGTACTGTGGGGTGAGATTTGAGGCTCCCAGAGAAATGAAGTCCAGCTTGGATTCAGTACCCAAGAGCTATGTGCCTTGTCTTCATGTAGTTCTCCACCCTTGGTTTCCTCTGGGAGAATTAGCTAATAATAACACCTATTGCAAAGGTTTGTTAAGAGGATGAATGGAGATCATTTGTAGCATGTGTTGAGCCGTCGATACATCTCAGTGTCATTGTCACTAATGCCATCATCATCCCCGTCATCATCATTGTCATCATCGCCACTGTTAACCAACCCAGGAAAATGCAGCCAGCCTCAGCCCCTCACCCCGCACCTCCTCACCCCCACGTAAGAATGTCATGTCTTCTTAAATTGGCTATTTCTTTTAAAGATGTCTTAACCAAAGCCTGATGGCTCCAGAGTCCTCACCATGACAAACGTCAATAACGATGATGACTCCCTGAGGCTGAATTTAAAAGAGCATTAAAGATTAAAGGATGCACAGGTCAATTACTGGGGTAAGTAAATGACTTTAGAAGTAATTGCGTATAATTTCGTCTTGTTTATTTGGCATTAGTTGTAAGTGTCCATAATCCTGGGTCCCGGAGGTCCTTCACTTCCGCTTTGCTTCTGGCAGATGAAGGGACTCAGCTCCAAAGGCAGAGGCTGGGGTGCGGGGAAGAGCCCCGGGGCACAGGGACTCGGCCTCTCCAGACTCAGCATGGTTGACTTGCTTCAGACCCGCGGACGATTTCACCATCCACTGTCCCTGACCCGTTCCCAGGGGGCACTTGTCCATCTCAAACTGTGGGGGGCCCCAGCTGCCCACCAGCCTCGCCCCCCTGGGGGCTGACAACAGAAGGCAGAAGCTGGGACAGGTGTCCTCTGGGGTCTGTAGCGTTGCCCGGAGATGAGTTCATGTGACCAAGGTGAAGGTTATAAAGGGTAAGAGCAGGTCACTGGTGAAAGAGAAGGAGGGCTGATGAGGGCATGGAGTGTGCGTGGACTGTGGTGGAGAAGAAGTAGAATTTTCAAAGACGTAGGAAAGAGAAAGGGGAGTAATATGGCTAAGGCTTTCCCTTTGGTTAAAAAGGACAGAAACCTACTCAAACCAGCTCAATAAAACCATCTACTATCGGAAGATGGGTTAGTTACAGACGGGGTGGCTTGAAACAACAGAAATGTATTGTCTCACAGTCTGAAGGTCGGGAGTCCGAGTTCAAGGTGTCAGCAGGGCTGGTTCCTTCTGGAGGCTTTGAGGAAGCATCTGAGTCCCTCTGGTGACTGCCAGTGATCCTTGGCTTATAGGGGCAGCACTCCAGTCTCTGCCTCCATCTTCACACGGCTGCTTTTCTGGGTCTCACACTGTCTTCCCTCCGTGCATGATGCTGTGTCCAAATTGCCTTCTGCTTACAAAGATCTGTCATTGGATTAGGGCCACCCCAATCCAATACACAAAGAGTCGGACATGACTGAGCGACTGAACTGAACTGAACTGAATCCAATATGACCTCATCTTAATCTGATTATATCTGCAAAGATCCTTCTTCCAAACAAGATCATATTCACACGTTCTGGGTGGACATGATCAACATCATTCAACCTAATGCAGAAGGTTACAACAAAGATACCGACAACCTGACATTGACCCCAGAGCAGAGATGGACTTTCCTGAGACTGGAGTTGGAGACTGGAAAGATGGGGTCCATGGGTGGCAGCCCTGTTGGACCACTCCATACCCGTTGTCCCCTTCTCCTTGCTAACAGAACCTGGTTCTGAACAGTGCTAGACATGCATGTGCTTCAGGAGGTGGAACCTCCAGCCCAAGAGGGAGCTTGCTTATGTGCACGATAAGGAGCTTCGCTTGTGTCCTATTCTTTGCAACCCCATGGACTGCAGCATGCCAGGCTTCCCTATCCTTCACTGTCTCCCAGAGTTGGCTCAAATTCATGTCTATTGAGTCAGTGATGCCGTCTAACCATCTCATCCTCTGCCCCTTCCTTCTCCTTTTGCCCTCAATCTTTCCCAGCATCAGAGTCTTTTCCAGTGAGTCAGCTCTTCGCATCAGGTGGCCAAAGTATTGGAGCTTTATCTTCAGCATCACAACTCAAAAGCATCAATTCTTTGATGCTCAGCTTTCTTTATGATCCAGCTCTCACATCTGTACATGACTACTGGAAAAACCGTAGCTCTAACTATACGGATCTTTGTCAGCAAAGTGATGTCTCTGCCTTTTAATATGCTATCTAGGTTTGTCATAGCTTTCCTTCCAAGGAGCAAGCATCTTTTAATCTCATGGCTGTAGCCATTGTCTGCAGTTATTTTGAAGTCCAAGAAAATAAAATCTGTCACTGTTTCGACTTTTCCCCTATTTGCCATGAATTGACCATATGCCGTAATCTTATTTTTTTCAATGCTGAGTCCTCTCTAATAAAACTAAAAGTCAAGCCATGACAAGATTAAGCTGATCTACTAATAAACTGTCAGGACAAAACATAACACTTTAAAGACAGAATATCAATAATAATATAGAAGATCGATAATGTAATCTCAACAGTGTCTTGCATACAGTCAAAAATTACTAGTGATATGAAGCAGGAGAAAAACAAAGTCAATAGAAACAGACCCAGTGGTATCAAAGATATTAGAATTGGCAAACGATTTTAAAAAGAGAGAGAGAGAGAGAGAATTTCAACAGAAACTATGTATTTATTTAGTTTTTTAATTTATAAACTTTATTTTTTAATTTAATGAAGGTTCTAGACCTTACAAATTTTCAAAAAAAAAAAAAAATATGGGCTTCACAACAAAAGAGACACCGCAGAAGAAAAGATCAGTAAACTTGAGGGCAGGTCAATAGAAATTCTCCAAACTGAGTATGAGGGTGGGGGTGGAGGAAGTGAGCAAAATTAGTAGAATCTTGGTGATTTGTGCAACAATATCAAGTAATCTAAGATACGTATAATAGTCTCAGAAAGAAAAGAGAAGTAGAATGGGACAGAAAAATATTCTAAGAAATAATAACTCTAAATTTCAAAAGATTTAAAAAATACCACATTTAATTTATGAATTACCACATGAATTTATAAAGGTATTAGGATATAAAATCAATATGTAAAAATCAACCAAATATTTATATTAGCAAGAAACAGTAGAAAATGAAAATTTTAAAACAATCTCATTTACAAGAGGATCAAAACTATAAAATACTTAGGGATTAATGAAAATTGCAAAGAAAAAATAAAGAACACTTAAATAAATGAGCATTTATACCATAACCTTGAATTGGAAGAGTTAATATTTTAAGATACAAATTCCTTTTAAATAAATAGATCAATAAAATACCAATTAAGATGCTAGCAGCATCTTTTTTGTAGGAATTGACAAACTGATTCTAAAATTTTTATGGGAAGCCAAAGGACCTAGAATAACCCAATCTTGGTAAAAAAACAAATTCAGAGGACTCACATTATCTGATTACAAGATTTTTCACAATTTACAAAGAAGGAGAGTGCTTGTATTCAGTTTGTAACTCCATAGAAGTTCCTGTGAGTTGGTCTGGGGAGACTCAGTATTATTTATACTCCCTTTGGTTGCACACGGCACTGGCCGCTGGACCAGAACACAATTCAGGCAGAGAAGACAGAAAGGACAAAGGACAATGGACCCATCAGGGTGCTTCCTGAGGGCATGACTGTTGTCTTGATATTGATTTTTTCTGCATTGCCTAAAATCCAATACAGTAACTCAATAAATGTCGACTGTATCAGTAAGGAAAGTTGTAGATTAGTCAATGCATGACAAAAATGAAGAATGAGTTAACGAATGGATGGATGGATAGGTGGATGAATAAATGGATGGACCAATGAATGACTGCATCAGTCAAGTGAATGTTCTAATGGCTGAACAAGCATCCCTCTGTGGAACCAGCAGGAATGTGATGAGAGCAGGAAGAAGAAGCTTCTGCTGTCTTTGATTCTTTTTATCTCTCAGATCACAGGTACCATTTACTTCCCTCTTGGGGGCTTCATCCACTGTGGCTGCCAATAAAACAGGACACTTTGTCTCTTAATTAGAAAGCGAACATTTAAGAGCAGAGCTTCCCAGTGACTGAACACATAAAACAATCACCTTTGCTCTGCACAGCTGTCCCCACACTGAGTTAAAACAGTTCTTGGGTTGCCCACGATTTCGTTTCTGATCACACATAAGGATGTATGTCACTGGCTGACATTTACCTCTTGTCTTTTATAGCATTTCATCCACCCCTCTGCCAAGAAATAGGAGCCCGGAGCCAGCTTGCCCTTGTCCGGAGACCCCCATGCATCCCAGGCTCTCTGGCTGGGCTGCTCCAGCCCTCACTCTTGGTGCCCTTTTCTGTATTGGCATGCCCTTTTCTTCCACCTCTCAGAACTTGCCACTCGAGTTGGTTTGCATGTCCGTATCCAACAAGGAAGAACATCTGAGGCATACCAGGACTCTGCATTTGTGAAGTAAGCTCTTTAGGAAAAGGGGCTGAACACACATGGTAGAAGCTCAAGGATTGCTTGTCGAACAGAAAGAAAAAATGATAAACTTTTCTTAAACTTTCCTGCTACAGGCAAGAAGCTTACAATTCCACTTGTAAGTGGAATTTCTAGAATTTCTCTATCACTGGGCAGGGAAGCATGCTCCTCCTAGCTTCTAGGCATTTGCACTCACAGCACACACAGACCAGGCTGCTCGGCATACTTGTGAGTGAGGCTGCTGACTGCACTTCTACCGAGATGCCCTGAGTCCGGAGAGACACCTTCATCCCACCATGCTTGGTGGTTGCCGTTATTTAGTCATTCAGTCGTGTCCGACTCTTTGTGACCCCATGGACTGTTGCCCGCCAGGCTCCTCTGTCCATGGAATTCTCCAGGCAAGAATACTGGAGTACGTTGACATTTCCTTCTCCAGTGGATCTTCCCAATCCAGGGATCGAACCCTCTTCTCTTGCATTGGCAGGCAGATTCTTTACCTCTGAGCCATCTGGGAAGCCCAACCATACTTGGTCGATATTTAGGAACCACAGCTTCCATGGATACACATCAGCTGTGTCCACTCCCTCCAAATCTATCCATCCATCAAGAGGGAGGTGGCGGGGCTGGGTCTAGGTTCTATTGCTTCCTGGTGTAATGGCTCCGGATGAGGAACTTAACTTCTCTGACTCCAGTTTCTTCATTTGAAAATGGGGCTGAGGAAACATCCCTGAAGGGTAAAAATAAATGAAAAACTAAATGTAGAAATTCACTTTGAAGATATAAGATAATTACACAATTGATGGTGATTCACATTTTTGACATCTACTTCCCAAGGTTCCAGATGGGCTGGATATTCTTTCTGTCACCTCACCAAAAGCCACCCTGCTCTGTGTCCCTAGAGGCTGGCTCTTAGGAACTGCGTCAGTCAGTCTCTTTTGCCCTCTGCCTCCTAGTTGACTTCAGCCAGTGAGCAGCATCAGCAGATGCAAAGGGCAGGAGGAGAAAGAGGTCAAGGTATTGATTCCTCCCACTCCATCCCTGCTGAGCTCTTTTTGGCCATAGCTGTGTCCTCTACTGATTAAAGGACACAGCTTCTGTCCCACCACCCACCCTTCAGCTACAAGTCTTGATGAGTTCTGAATATAGCCCTCTCCCTTTTTAGCTCCAGAAGTGGTAGTAATTTGCAACTTTTTTCATGCTGTCTTCCTATCAGGATAAAATTTTTTGAGCCAACCAGCAACATGTGAGCAATCATTTATAAATGAATATATGCACAGCTTTAAGAGGTCCTGTTGATTCTCAACGCCCTACATGTATTAGTTCACTTTCTTCATATTGATAAGAACCTAGAAGGTAGGCACTAGTCTTATCCTACCCTCTCCCTCCCCCCAACCTTTTTTTTTTTTTTTTTTTAACAGATGTGAACATCAAGGGACAGAGATATTCAGGACCTCCCTGGTGATCCAGTGGCTAAGACTCTGAGCTCCCAATGCAGAGGGCCTGGGTTCAATTCCTGGTCAGGGAACTAAGATCCCATGAGCCATCTGGCACAGCCAAAAAAAAAAAAAAGAGAGAGAGATTTAAATAGCTGGTTAGACCAACCTCAGCACTGCTGACACTTGGGGCCAGATCAGCCTCTTTTGTGGGGCCATCTGTGCACTGTAGGATGTTGGTCAGCATCCTTATTCTTCACTCACTAGACGCTGGTAGCACTCCTTCCCCTCATCCCAGTCGTGACCGACGAAAACATCTCTGGATGCTGCTCAATATCTCCTGGGAGCAAACTCACTCCTCACTCCCCCGCCATTGAGAAGTAATGGCCTATAGTAACCAGCAGAATACACATTGCAAAATATACACACAGAAAGTAAAAAGAAAAAACAAAAAAAACTTAAAACATAATATCAGGACTTGCCTTCGGTCCAATGGTTAAGACTCTGTGTTCCCAATACAGGGAGCACCAGTTCAATCCCTGGCCGGGTAACTAAGATCCTACATGCTGCCCAGTGTGGCCAAAATAAATAAATAAAATGAAAAAGAGATGTTTAAAAAATAAAATGGTTAACTTTATTTTTAAAAATCCATAATACTAAAAAATAAACATAAATTGTAGTTTTAACATTCCCTCCTCACACCCCAGTGGATGCCCTCATGTGGCCCCTAGGCATGTGAGAACTTAGCTCCCTGAACAGGGATCGGACATGGGATGTGCACTCTCTTAAGACCACCATCCCGGGGGTGCAGAGGGGTGTAAGGCCATCCTCTGCCCTCAGGAGCATAAAATCCAGGCTGATAAGACACGTACATAGGAAAGACTCTCAATTGAAGATAGCAGGTTAGAAAAAAACATGGCCGCAATTGATTGATTGGACTGGTATTAATATTTCATAAACAGTAGCAAGTGGCTTCTCCGTGGCTGTCTAGGGTTTTAGGACAAGGCCCTGGATGCAAAGGACCAGACGGGAAGAAAGGGCAAGTGTCAGGAACGCTTTCACAAATCTCTCTCTCTCTTTTTTAAAAGATATATTTGATGCGGACCATTTTAAAAGTCTTTCTTAAATTTGTTACTATATTGCTTCTGTTTTTACAGTTTTTGTTTTTTGGTTGAGAGGGATCTTAGCCCCCTCGACCAGGGATCGAACCTGCACCCCTGCATCAAAAGGCAATGTCTTAACCACTGGACTGCCAGGGAAGTCCCTTCATGTATCTCTTACTTCTTCCTCTGCCTTTCCTTCTTCAGGAGTCCTGCTGGGAGTCCGTTCATTTATTCACTTAACAAATATTTGCCCAGTGCTTCCTCCAGGCTAGGAGTGGTTCCTGGAATGGGAACATCAGTGAGAAAAACAGGCCTTGCTGCCCTCGGGGCTGCCATGCCAGCATCTTTTTGAATTCAGCCCCATCTGCCAGCTCCCTGCCTCCAAGCTGCCGCCCACGTCTTACCCCCAGAACCTCTTTGCTATGATGTTCTCCGAGTTGGAATTCCAGACCAACACGACACTGCCAGAGCTGGCTGGACTGGGTTTCCATCTCTTGGGCCAAGAGTCAGGACCGGCCCTGGCAGCTGCCCTCCTTCTCCCACTCCTCCCGTGGGGTGCACGGTGGAACCAGAAAATCCGTACTCAGGCCTCCCTCTTCCAGTGCGATTTTGGCGTCAGGAGCCACATGGATTAAGACACAGCCAGCTCTTGCCTCTAACGTTGTTTTATGGCGTTCTTCTAACACGGCAATAAAAATGAAGTTTTTAAAGGCACATTCGCTGGAACATTGGCCGGCAGCAAGCCACAGTCCCGCCTGGCGCTGATGCCAGGGCCTCGTTCCTGCTGGGCCAGCCCATCCTTATCCGGCCCTCGCTTCTTCGGCACAAGCCTAGCTCTTCCAACTGACTCTGAGAAGCTGACTGATGCTGTCGCTGCATTTCTCATATGCGTGTGTTTCTAAGAGCTCAGCTGCCCGCTGCTGTGAGCTTCTATCTAATAAAGCTCTATAATGTACTGACCGTCCTCCAGTGTGAGCCTCGCTTCACTTTCCTGGGCCATTTACTCCTTTATAGAATTTAATCTGCTGCTGAAATTCACTGCATTATTAATGGAAGCCAGAGCACAGAGCTGCAGTAATTACACCGTTCACTCTGCAAACACCCACATGTACACACGTGTGGGCCCTCTTAGTGGATCCAGGGCTGAGTGTACCCCCCCCACCCCCCCCAACCCCAGCACCCAGCACAGGGATTTCGCTCCTGACTTAAAGTCCTCAGTGATTTATCATCCCCTTTAGAAAAAAAACTCAAATTCCTCCCCAGGGTTTAGGGGTCCTCCTGGACTGACACTGGAACTTAGAGTTGAATCTGCTCTGACCACCCAACTTCAAGGACTCTACCTGGCCCCTCATTTTATCTAATTTAATTTTTCTCATGCCTTTGTTGCTGTTCGAAATGGTCTTGTTTATTTATTTATTTGTCTCTTTGTCTGCTTTCTCTTGCTGGAACTTTAACACAATAAGAGCAGGGATCCACCTGTCCTAGTCCCTGTTGAATCTCCTTGCTGACAACAGGACCTGGTATGTAACATGGGCTCAGGAAACATGTCTTGAAGGAACGAAGGAAGGAAGGAAGGAAAGATCTTTTCAGCTGGTAAGTACTCAGGTCCAAGGAATCAGTGGGAGTCGACTGGCTTCTGAGTGATGGGAACAATCTTCCCTTCTCTGCTTTGGGGTTTGGGGAGGCGGTGAGGGAGAAGAAAGCCAGTCCAGATTCCCTGGAGTCAGGTGTGGAATCAAAAACTCTCCCCCCATCCCCAACTATAAATTTTGGAGCAGGCTTGTGACTCACTTGAACTAACATGCAGAAGCAACACTGCATGGCTTCTGAGGCTGGGTCAGAAAAGGCCTCCATCTTCCTTCTTGGTCACTGGATCACTCGTCCTGGCAGCCCTGATCAGCCGGGGAAACAGGCTAACCTCCCCGAGGCTGCCATGGTGTGAGGAAGCACAGGCAACATGAGGAGGCCACAGCAGGAAAGTCCCAGCCAACGGCCAGCATCCACCCCGAGATGTATGTGTGGACACCCCCTTAAGGAATCTCAGCCCCCAGCAAACCTTCCCAGCTGATTTATTACCAGGCATGGTGGAACAGAGAAAAGCCATTCCTCTTGGGTCCTGCCTGAATCCTGACCCAAAGGGTTTGAGAGCATAGTGCAGTTATTTAATTTTATTCTGGCTGCACTGGGTCTTTGTTGCCATGTACAGGCTTTCTTTAGTTGCAGCAAGTGGCGATGCTCTCAAGTTGCGGTGAGTGGGCTTCTCTTGTTGCAGAGCATGGTCTCTAGGGCTCGGGCTTCAGTAGTTGAGGCTCATGGGCTCAGTTGCCCCAAGGCATGTGGAATTCTCCTGAACCAGGGATTGGACTGGTGTCCCTTGTATTGGCAGGCAGATTCTCCACAGCTCCACAACTGCAGGGAAGTCCTGCAGTTACTGTTTTATGCCACTGAGTTTTGGGGTAGTTTCTTGTACAGCAATAGTAACTGGAAATTCCCCAACACCCTCTGATACGGCTTGAATTGATGTGATGTGTGTGCTCTGCTGTGTCCAACTCTGCGACTTCATGGTAGTAGCCCACCAGGCTCCTCTGTCCGTAGGATTTTCCAGGCAAGAATACTGGAGTGGGTTGCCATTTCCTTCTCCCCTGGGCTGAATGAGGTCCCCCCAAAGTTGTAGGTTGAAGATCCATCCCTGGAACCTCAGACTGTGACCTTATTTGGAAAGAGGGTTATAACAGAGGTAATCAAGCTGAAATGAGGTCATTCAAGTGGGCCCGAATCTGACTAGTGTTCTTATGAAAAGAGAGGATATTTGGATATGGAAATGCCACCCAGGGAGAAGGTCTTGTGAAGGTCAAGGCCAAGACTGGGTGATGGATCTACAGATCAAAGATGCCCCAAAGTGCCAGCAAACCACCAGAAACTGGAAAGGGGCATGGCACGGATTCTCCCTTACGGCTCCAGTGGGAACCAACCCTACAGGCACCTCCATCTCAGACTTCAGGCCTCCAGAGCTGGGAGAAGGTACATTTCTATTATTTAAGCCACTCAGTTAGTGGTACTTTATTATGGCAGCCTTGGGGAAGTAATACAGCCTCCTAGGCGCTAATGCCCAGTGACAAGTGACCGATACAAACAGCATTAAGCCGATGACACCCTGAAGCCGGCGTGCACAAGACGAGCCACGAAATGCAAGCTTTCTCTGCCCCAACAGCCGTGAGCATCTAAAACACAGAATGAGGCCTCTACACCCCTCACCCAGCTCCCACACAGTGAACGTCCCACCTCCCTCCCCTGGGCATGGCAATGCCTGATTGAGACCCAAGAGCATTGTCAGTTGAGGCTCTTTCCCCTGATTTATTCCCTGTTCCCTCCATCACTACCCAGGCTCCTCTGGGACCACTTCTACATATGGAAGTTGGGTTTTGATTCTCCACTCAACATCACCCTTGTTCCTGTTCTGTCGTTCATTATGCATTCAACGTGCTTATGTCTCCTCGCGGAGTGGTCTGCAACAGTGATCTCTTGCATGATTATCTCCATCTTACATCTTTCTGAGATTGCCCTTTAAAAAATCTTTTGAAGTTTTCATTTTTATTCTATTTTATGGGTCTTTCTGGGCAGCTTCTTTGGCTCTGTGAAAGAACAGCATTTAATTTTAAGAGCTGAGAGCTGGCCACCATGAGAGCCCTAGGAGGACAGTTTACGACCAGGGAAAGAGCAAGCATCACAGGGTTGGAATAAGAAGGATGATGCTAGGATGCATTTAGCTCCTGCCAGCCAGCCAAATGAGGCCCTTATCTGTTTATAGCAGGCCCAGCCCCGGGTCTGGAGAAGGTACCTTTGAAGTCTAGTGGGTCTAGAGTTCCAATCCTTCTAGCCCTGCCCTTCCACGTGGAGTGATGTTGTGGCCCAGGCGATCTGGTCTTGATTTCGCTGCCAGGGCATTGCAGAACCCTTGGCACACAGAAAGCCACTCAATAAATGGTCGTGAAGAGAGGAAAGTTCCCCAGGGCTGCTGTAACAAAGGGCCATAGGCTGGGGAGCTTGAAACAATAGAAAAGGATTCTCTCACAGCTCTGGAGGCCAGAAGTCAAGTTGAGGGTAGCGTTGATCCCTGCTGGCGTCTTTGAGGAAGGATCCCTCCCAGGCCTCTCTCCAGCCTCTGGTGGCTGCCAGCCACCCTTCCTATTCCTGGCTGGCAGAAGACACGTGGCTCCAAGGTCGGCTCAGAAGTCATTGGGTCTTCTCTGCGGCTCTCCCCTGTGTCTGTCTCCAACTTCCCTTTCCTTTCTCTCATGAGGACACCAGTCACTGGACTTAGGGCCTCCCACCCTCCAATTCAGGAAAACCTCATCTCAGATGTTTGATTCAATTATCTCTGCAACATCTTTAACAAACCTTTTCTAAACAGGGTCCCATTCTGAGGTTCCAGGGGGCAGTGCACCTGGGGGACAAGCGTCAGCCTAGTGCAGAGGGGGACTGGTGATCACTCCAGGGGAGCTGCCTTTATGCGGAGGGACCGACCGTCCTGAACTGAACCCCGAGGCTCGGCCAGGAGGAGCAGGAGTAGAAGGTGGAGGCTGGAGAGGAAGAGGAGGGAGGGTAGGGTGGCGGGCATTTGTGGGGAGCTCTGATCTGCCCAGGGACTCAAAGCCGAGTGAATGAAGAGGAGGGCCTGCTGCCAACCAGGACCCGGCTTCAGGCCCAGGAAGCCCTGCCCTCCTCTGCCCTATCTCCTGGGCCCCTTCTAGGCCTGCCTCTCGCTCCATCCTCATCTCTCCAGGCTCCAGATTTCAACATTCCCCAGCCCTGATCCCAGCAACTTCCCTCACACTGAAATGGGTTCCCAGGGGTGACCCTTTCAGGGACCTTTTATTCTGGGAAGAATTTAGACATAGAGGACAGGGGTCAGCAGGAAGGGACCCACCTGTGGGCAGAGATGTTTCTCTGGGCATCAGAGTGACTCGCCCAGGTCCTTCATCATCCTCTAAAACAGGGCTTCCCAACCTCCAGGATCTAATGCATGGTGACCTGAGATGGGGCTGATGTAATAATATTAAAAATAAAAATAAAGTGCACAATAAATGTAATGCACTTGAATTATCCTGAAGGCTTCCCTGATGGCTCAGAAGGTAAAGAATCTGCCTGCAGTGCAGGAGACCCAGATTTGATACCTGGGTTGGAAAGATCCCCTTGAGAAGGAAATTGCAACGTGCTCCAGTATTCTGGCCCGGAGAATCCCAAGGACAGAGGAGTCTGGTGAGCTGCACTCCATGGAGTCACAAAAAGTTGGACACAACTGAGCAACTAACACTTTCACTTTTGAATTACCCTGAAACCACCCCCCTAACCCCGGTCCAGTCTTTGGAAAAACTGTCTTCCATAAAACTAGTCTGTGATGCCAAAAAGGCTGGGGACCACTGCAACCATCTGGGAGCTGAAGTTGAACTACCTGAAGTTTCATATTCAGAATTTCCAAAGGGACAGCAGATAAAGGCATTCACTTTGAGTGTCAGTGTGGCATCATCAAAGGGACAGATCAATTCAGCAAACAGTTGACAGGAGCAGGATTAACCGTATCCTGAAAGTGGCGTGACCGTCCACTCAGTCCAGTCCAACAGAAGCAGTGGCCCCAGAGGCCTCCCCACACAGGAACCCCTTGCAGAATGAAACGCACGGGGCGTCTGGAGGACGGCTGGATTGCCGGAGGAACCGAAGGCTGGCACTTCCTGGCTTCCTCCCCTTGACAGCGACTTTTCCCACCCCTGGGAAAGTTCTACCCGGGGTATTTGTGAAGGATGACTGACGACGAGGAATCTTTGTTGTGCTATCAGCTGTAATTATTTTAATTCAAACATACTCCCTTATAGGACTGACATCATAAATGCTGTTTTCCAGAACAAATAGCTGTCAGAGCTGTCAAGCAGAGCTGCTTACTGTTTTACATCATTACAATATTTAATTTCAACTCTGCAATTTTTTTTCCCCCACGCAACACTTTCAAGATTATTTCTTCCACTTTTATCTGGAAAAACTGGAGCCCAGAAGGATGAGAAGGAAGAAGCCATTCTCTCACATCAGCATAATTATTGATTTGGATGATAAGAGGAAGGAAGGAAAGGAGGGAGGGAGGAAAGAGAGGAATGAAGGAAGGAAGCGATGGAGTGGTGTAGTGGGGAAGTCAGGAGGGAATGACTGGTTCACAGCATGCTAGGGACATTTTTTGGCTGGCCAAGTAGAAGCCCCTAATTGTTGTTCCTTTTGCTATGTGAGTACTTCCAGGAGAAAGGGCAATTGAACAAAGTGATATTGGTGACATGGTCAATTGCTCATTTGGACACTTTTTTTTCTTTTTTTTTTTAAATTAATTTTTATTGGAGTATACTTGCTTTATAGGGCATCCCTGGTTGTTCAGCGGTAAAGAACATGCCTACCAATGCAGGAGACCAGGAGACACGGGTTCGATCCCTGGGTAGGGAAGATCTCCTGGAGGAGGAGATGGCAACCCACTCCTGTATTCTTGCCTGGGATATCCCATGGACAGAGGAGCCTGGCGGGCTGCAGTCCATGGGGCTGCAAAGACTGGGACACGTCTTAGCGGGCACACTGGCTTACAGCATTGTGTTGGTTCCCACTGCACAGCCAAGCGCGTCAGCTGTGTGTGTACGTATATCCCCTCTTTACTTCGATTCCCTTCCCATTTAGGTCACTGGAACCATACTTCTAATGGTGGTGTTGAAAGGTCATAAACAAATAGATAAACTTCCAAAGGTTAGGTCGGTTATGATTGAAGACCAATAACTTCAGTTACACAGTGTACTGAGCTGCTTTGATTTGTATTTTTTTATTTGGGGGTAATTTGTTATTATGAAATAGTTTCCAGTGAAGAAAAGTTAGAAGAACAGCATCAGGAACTTCCAGTACCCTTTATCAGAGTCACTGCACATTTACATTTTGTTTTAGCACAAACTCACTCTTTCTCTGACACATTGTTTTTTTCTTGCATCTTTTGAGAAAAGGATGGAGACAGTATGCCCCTGAACTTTTAGATGCTTCAGGGGACATCTCCCTAAGAATGAGAATATTCTCTAATATAGTCACAGGACAACTATCAAAATCAGGATATTTGTCGTTGATAAAATGTTATCTAATCCATAGTCCATATTTGCTATGGACTGAATGTTAATTTCCCCCCAAAATTCGTATGTTGAAGCCTTAACCACCTCCTCCCAAAGTGACGTTAGTAGGGGGCAGAGCTTCTAGGAAGTCATTGTGTTTAGGATGCAGTCCTGAGGATGGGCCCCCGTGATGGGACGAGTGCCCTGATGAAAAAAGAGACCAGAGGGCCTTCTCCTCACTCTTTCTCTCTCCTTCCTCCCTTTCTCCATGTGAGCGTATATGTGTGGCTTGTCTGCAAGCCAGGAGGAGAACTCTCCCCAAACCAGCTACGCCAGCCCCCCAGTCTCAGGCTTCCAGCCTCCAGAACTGTGAGAAAACAAATCTCTGTTGTTTAAGCTGCCCAATCTGTGGCATTTTGTCATGGCAGCTGGAGCAGACTAAATACCCTATTCAAATTTCATCCATTATCCAAAAATATCCTTTACTGCAGGGATCCCCAATCTCCAGGTTCTAATGCCTGATGATCTGAGGCAGAGTTGATGTAATAAAAATAGAAATAAAATGCACAAAAATGTAATGCCCTTGAATCATACCCAAACCACCCCGGCCTCCATGAAAAAACCATCTTTCATGAAAACGGTCCCTGGTGCCAAAAAGGTTGGGGACAGCTACTTTATTACCATCTGCCGCCTTGTCCAGGCCCTAACCTGGGTCCAGGCCCTGACCTGGGTCCAGGCCCTGACCTGGATTCACAAGTTGCATTTGGCTGTCATGTCTCTTTGCTTTCCATAACTGAAAGCAATATTTCAGTCTTTCTTTTACCGTAATGTTGTTTAAGAATACAGGCCAGTGATTTTATAGATGGCCCCTCAATTTGGGCTCTTCTGACGTTTCTTCACCAATCAGATGCAGGTTGTGCATTTTTGATGGGACTGCCACAGAAGTGGTGGGTGTCCTTGGTGTCTCATTGCAGGTGGCACACTGCTGCCTGTTGTCCCCATAGGTGACGTTAGCCTTGACCCCTTAATCCAGGAAGTGTCTGCCAGACCTTCCCATTGTGGAGCCACCCTGATCTCTTTGTACTGGGTTGGTCAAAAAGTTCATTTGGGCTTTTCCATAAGATCTTACTTTGGAAGATCTTTCCATAAGATCCTCCTCTGTTTAAAGGATTTTCCAGGCAAGAATACTGGAGTGGATAGGTATTCCCTTTTCCAGGGGATCTTCATGACCCAGGGATGGAACCTGGGTTTCCTACTTTGCAGGTGGACTCTTTACCATCTGAGCCAGCAGGGAAGCCTTTAGATCTTACAGAAAACCCAGAGGAACATTTTGGCCAACCCAGTATTTGGTATGTAATTTATGGGCAGATAATAAGAAACTGACCCAGACATGGCCATGAGTGTCCAGGAGTCTCTGGCAGAGGTGTGGGTTGGCTGTGGCCTGCTGCAGAGTCGGAGACTGTGAAGCAGTGCTTGCATGGGAACTTCTGAAGGAGGTCACCATCATCTTCATCACCTCCTCCATAGTTTGGCCTCAGGTCAAGCAACAGGGAGGGAACACAGCCCTGCCCATCAACAGAAAACTGGATAAAAGATTCACTGAACATGGCCCCACCCATCAGAACAAGATCCAGTTTCCCCCTCAGTCAGTCTCTCCCATCAGGAAGCTTCCATAAGCCTCTTATCCTTCCCCAGCAGAGAGCAGACAGAATGAAAACCACAATCATAGAAAACTAACCAAGCTGATCACATGGACCACAGCCTTGTCTAACTCAATGACACTATGAGCCATGCTGTATAAAGCCATCCAAGACAGATGAGTCATAGAGAGTTCTGACAAAACGTGGTCCACTGGAGAAGGGAATGGCAAACCAGTTCAGTATTCTTGCCTTGAGAACCCCACAAACAGTATGGAAAGGCAAAATGGTATGACACTGAAAGATGAACTCCCCAAATGGGTAGGTGTCCAATATGCTGCTGGAGAAGGGTGGAGAAATAACTCCAGAAAGAATGAAGAGATGGAGCCAAAGCAAAAACAACTCCAAGTTGTGGTTGTGACTGGTGATGGAAGTAAAGTCTGATGCTGGAAACAGCAATATTGCATAAGAACCTGGAATGTTACGTCCATGAATAAAGGCAAATTGAAAGTGGTCAAACAGGAGACGGCAAGAGTAAACAGTGGCATTTTAGGAATCAGTGAACTAAAATGGACTGGAATGGATGAATTTAACTCAGATGACCATTATATGTATTACTGTGGGCAAGAATCCCTTAGAATAAATGAAGTAACCCTCATAGTCAGCAAAAGAGTCCAAAATGCAGTACTTGGATGCAATCTCAAAAATGACAGAATGATCACTGTTCATTTCCAAGGCAAACCATTCAATATCACAGTAATCCAAGTCTATGCCCCGACCAGTAATGCTGAAGAAGCTGAAGTTGAACAGTTCTATGAAGACCTACAAGACCTTATAGAACTAACACCCAAAAAAGATGTCCTCTTCATATAAGCGACTGGAATGCAAAAATAGGAAGTCAAGAGATACCTGGAGTAACAGGCAAATTTGGCCTTAGTGTACAAAATGAAGCAGGTCAAAGGCTAATAGAGTTTTGCCAAGAGAAAGCACTGGTCATAGCAAACACCCTCTTCCAACAATGCAAGAGAAGATTCTACACATGGACATCATCAGATGGTCAATACCAAAATCAGATTTATTGTATTCTTTGCAGCCAACGGTGGAGAAGCTCTATACAGTCAGCAAAAACAAGACCGGGAGCTGACTGTGGCTCAGATCATGAACTCCTTATTGCCAAATTCAGACTTAAATTGAAGAAAGTAGGGAAAACCTCTAGACCACTCAGGTATGACCTAAATCAAATCCCTTATGATTATACAGTGGAAGTTACAAATAGATTCAAGGGATTAGATCTGATAGACAGAGTGCTTGAAGAACTACAGACAGAGGTTTGTGACATTGTACAGGAGGCAGTGATCAAGACCATCCCCAAGAAAAAGAAACGCAAAAAGGCAAAATGGTTGTTTGATAAGGCCTTACAAATAGCTGACAAAAGAAGAGAAGCTATAGGCAAAGGAGAAAAGGAAAGATATACCCATTTGAATGCAGAGTTCCAAAGAATTGCAAGGAGAGATAAAAAAGCCTTCCTCAGAGATCAATGCAAAGAAATGGAGGAAAACAATAGAATTGGCAAGACTAGAGATCTCTTCAAGAAAATTAGAGATACCAAGAGAACATTTCGTGCAAAGGTGAGCACAATAAAGGACAGAAAAGGTAGGGACCTAACAGAAGCAGAAGATATTAAGAATAGGTGGCAAGAATACACCTAGGAACTATACCAAAAAGATCTTCAGGACCCAGATAACCATGATGGTGTGATCACTCACCTAGAGCCAGACATCCTGGAGTCTGAAGTCAAGTGGGCCTTAGGAAGCATCACTACAAACAAAGCTAGTGAAGGTGGTGGAATTCCACTTGAGCTATTTCAAATCCTAAAAGATAATGCTGTGAAAGCGTTTCACTCAATATGCCAGCAAATCTGGAAAACTCAGCAGTGGCCGCAGGCCTGGAAAAAGTCAGTTTTCATTCCAATCCCAAAGAAAGGCAATGTCAAAGAATGTTCAAACTATCGAACAATTGCACTCATCTCATACGCTAGCAAAGTAATGCTCAAAATTCTCCAAGCCAGGCTTCAACAGTATGTGAACTTCAACTTCCAGATGTTCAAGCTGGATTTAGAAAAGGCAGGAGAACCAGAGATCAAACTGCCAACATCTGCTGGATCATCGAAAAATCAAGAGTTCCAGAAAAACGTCTACTTTTGCTGTATTGACTACCCAAAGCTTTTGACTGTGTGGATCACCACAAACTGTGGAAAATTCTTCAAGAGATGGGAATACCAGACCACCTGACCTGCCTCCTGAGAAATCTGTATGCAGGTCAAGAAGCAACAGTTAGAACTGGACATGGAACAACAGACTGGTGCCAAATCAGGAAAGGAGTACATCAAGGCTGTGTATTGTCACCCTGCTTATTTAAATTCTATGCAGAGTAGATCATGAGAAATGCCAGGCTGGATGAAGCACAAGCTGAAATCAAGATTGCCGGGAAAAATATCAATAACTTCAGATACGTAGATGACACCACCCTTATGGCAGAAAGCAAAGAACTAAAGAGCCTCTTGATGAAAGTGAAAGAGGAGAGTGAAAAAGTTGGCTTAAAACTCAACATTCAGAAAACTAAGATCATGGCATCCGGTCCCATCACTTCATGGCAAATAGATGGAGAAACAGTGAGAGACTTTATTGTTTTGGGCCCCACAAATCACTGCAGATGGTGACGGCAGCCATGAAATTAAAACACACTTGCTCCTTGAAAGAAAAGCTGTGACCAACCTAGACAGCATATTAAAAAGCAGAGACATTACTTTACCAACAAAGGTCCATCTAGTCAAAGCTGTAGGTTTTCCAGTAGTCATGTATGGATGTGAGAGTTGGACTATAAAGAAAGCTGAGCGCCTAAGAATTGATGCTTTTGAACTGTGGTGTTGGAGAAGACTCTTGAGAGTCCCTTGGACTGCAAGGCGATCCAACCAGTCAATCCTAAAGGAAATCAGCCCTGAATATTCATTGGAAGGACTGATGCTGAAGCTGAAACTCCAATACCTTGGCCACCTGATGTGTGAAGAACCAACTCATTGGAAAAGACCCTGATGCTGGGAAAGATTGAAGGCAGGAGGAGAAGGGGACAACAGAGATTGAGATGGTTGGATGGCATCACTGACACGATGGTCATGAGTTTGAGTAAGCTCCAGGAGTTGGTGATGGACAGGGAAGCCTGGAGTGCTGCAGTCCATGGAGTCACAAAGAGTCGGACACAACTGAGTGATTGAACTGACTGACTCACTGAGTTGGAGAATATAATTACACTATAGGGATTTCTCTGTTGTTCCAGGGTCTAAGACTCCAAGCTACCAATACAAGGGGCCCAAGTTCAATCCCTGGTCAGGGAACTAGATCTCACAAGCCACAGCTAAGACCTGGAGCAGCCAAATAAAGTGAAATAAAATAAAAATTTAAAAATAAGCAAAACAAACTTTCTTGGGAAAAAAAAGCCAAACCATACCTGAACTTAATCATACTCTCAGCCACTATTTTTAGCAGCTGTGGATGATTTTTCTGACGTCATTCCATCATCCCTTCTATATGTATTAACTGACATCTGCTGTAAAGAAAAACTTTCCCTTCACCCTGTTTGTGTTTGCTTCCATGTATCAACAATTCTATCATCTCTGCGAACTCCTCTCCATAGCAACCCTACACTGATGAACATTAGCACAGACTCAACCATCCAGAAGCTTTCATCCTGGGGGCCTGCTTCCTCCAGGGAGTTAGAAAAACCCAGGATCAGGGAAGGTCACTAATGCAAGAACACACTTTTACAGATAGCGCCGTTGAGGCCGAAAAGAGAGGACGATGCCTGGAGTTGCACAGCCGCCAGCCGAGAGGAGGCGCTCCAGGACAGAGCCCAGGCATCTGGCTGGCATCGTGTTTTAAGGGGCACCAGGGCAGAGCTAGAAGCTGCTCAGGATGTATTGCCCTTGACTTAGCGACAGGGTTCCAAGGTGTTGAGAGGTGGAAACTCCCGGGTGGGGGCTTTCTGGGATTCTCCTCTGTGGTCTTAGGGCTGGGTCATAGACCCTTGGTCTAGGATGCCCTCCAGCGTGGGGTGTGTGGGGCTGGGTCAAGAGGAACCAAACCGGCACCAAAGTACCAGCCAGAGAGTCCTGAGGAAGCATGCAAGCTCCTGGCTTAGAAAGTGAAAATCGCTCAGTCGTGTCCGACTCTTTGCAACCCCACAGACTATACAGTCCATGGAATTCTCCAGGCCAGAATACTGGAGAGGGTAGTCTAGCCCTTCTCCAGGGGATCTTCCAGACCCAGGAATCAAACCAGGGTCTCCTGCATTGCAGGCGGATTCTTTACCAACTGAGCTATCGGGAAAGCCCCTCCTGGCTTAGAACCAGCTGCTAGTTATCAGGAGCCCTTTTCGAGATGTGAGCCCAACCTGCCTCCATTGGACATTCCAACCCCCCCACCCCCCAAAAAAAATTCTGATGATGTTGTTGTTGTTGTTTAGTCGCTAAGCAGGCTCATTAAACACAAAGTCCTCAGGCTTCGGCTTCCTCAACTAAAAATGGCAACAATAGATTTTATTATCTCGAGGTCCCTGCCCTGGTGCTAGGATACTGGAATCTAAAACTATCGTGTACTTGGGACCTTCCCAGTTTTAATGAATGCCGAATCCCTTACGTAAAACCAAGAAATAATTAGCCCTGACAGTAGAAGCAGAAACAGAATCGTGATTCATGAATCTTCTAATTGTTCTTCCCTTCTGCACATTTTAACCTCCCCTCCCTAGTCTTAGAGTAACATATGTTCTACACACACACGGACAAATAGAATCACGCTGGCATAAATGAGCGTGATGGGGGGGGGGGGTGGCATTCTCAGGCAGCTGCTCCCTCCCTCCGTCTTTGGGCGTCTCTCTGTTCCGGGTACAGAAGCACAGAAGCCCGCCTCCTTGCTCCTCGGCACAAATGTGCTATAAAACACCCATCAATTCTCCTGACATTCCAGTGACCTTCGTGGGGTCTGGAAGAGCCACATTTCACACCAAAGATGGAGCTGTAAATATTCTCTCTGAGCAGTAAACACTGGGCTGACGTTGGTACCTCGCTCATGTCCTCTCTGTGTCTGCCACCTCGAAGAGGAGATTTATTTACTGCCATGGAAAATTCCAGCCTCAAGGCAGGCAGCTTGCCACGACCCAGTGTCTCGGCATCTTGCTGCTTGCGGCTGCTGCCTGCTCTCTCTTACACACACACACACACACACACACACACACACACTCATATAATTATAAAGCTGGGAGCAGGAAAGACCCTGAGAAAATCACACTAAAACGCACACCCCCATCTTATCAGTTCTTTCTGGGAGGTGAGGTTTAGAATGATTTACATTTAATTTCTTTTGCTTTCTGCTCAGCTGAATTTTATTTTGCCTTATGGAATACTTACTTTTTAAAATGAAATATTTATTTAAAGGCAATAGTCTCCCGCTCCTGACCCATCTAGGGTTATCCTCCTTTCTTGGATGGGGAGATGGCACACCTCCAGGGGCGGACGGGCAGAGGGGAGACCTGGTGGGCTCTTGATGTAGCCATCAGCTCCTACAGCTGAAAAGCACCTTACGGTTTTCAAAATAATTTCATGGGGCAGCTGAGAAAATCATCTGTGCTCCTAGCTCAGTGTGGGCAGAGAGAGCCGGACAGATGGCTGGACCCAGTCCTGTCTCTCGTCCTTTCTCAGAAATCAAATCCCCAGAGGGCAGGGCTTCACTCCACCCACCCCAGCCACCCCCATCGCAGACATGGTGGGGGGTGGGGGTGAACAGAGGCTCCCCACCCACCTCGCAGGTGTTGTTCCCCACCCCTCCCCACCCCCGATTTATTTCTGCAATTGTGATGAGGGCCCTGACGGAGAGGGTTAGCTGCCTGAATTGTTTGTTCAATTCATTGATTAGCTATCTCTCAAGTTCATTGCCATCTCAAGGCAGGAGACGGGGAATTGGGTTTCCGTGATTTCTCAAGGCTTTGGCTGCTTCCGATGATTAAATGCAGCCACAAACACATCCATCCTGGGTGGCTGCTCTGCCCAAGGTCAAACCTTCATGCAAAACAGGAGCTGAGATCTGCATGTCTAAACGTCAGGCGGGAAGGAAGGCCTGAAAGAGGATTTTGAAAACCAGGAGAGGCGGCAGGCAAGAAGGGAGGAAAAGAAAGGGTTCGCGGAGGGAAAGGAAGGAAGAAAAGAAAGGGCCCATAGGAGATTCTTGCAGGGGGACACTCAGCTTGGAAACCTGAGGAGCCCCGCCTCCCGGTCCCCAAAGGCTACAAAGTGGGATTACAGAAGCCTGAGCATATGAACGGGTAACAAGCCAAGTGAAGTGTGAAAGTCGCTCAGTCGTGTCCGACTCTTTGCAACCCCATGGACCGTAGCCCTCCAGGCGCCTCCATCCATGGAGGTCTCCAGGCAAGAATACTGGAGTGGGTTGCCATTCCCTTCTCCAGAGGATCTTTCTGACCCAGGGCTCGAACACAGGTCTCCTGCATTGCAGGCAGATTCTTTACCAACAGAGCCACTAGGGAAGCCCAATAACAACGATACTCTGTAATAAAAGTCTTGTGTATGTGGTCTCTCTCTCTCAACATGTCTCACTGTACAAAGTTAGTGCCTTCGGAATCTTAACTAAGCACTTATACTGCGCTGTGGTGGTAACGTTCGCAGTTCGAGGTGTGACAGTAAAACTAGCACAACTCTCTTCCCCCTTCACAATTTCACAGGCAGGAGATTGTGCAGCCTAGGCTACAATGTTTTTCCTTCCTTATTGATTTGAGAACTTTTTACCATTTCACTTAAAGGAAGCATTTTATGTTTCTCTCCAAATTGTCAGCCTCGCTACATCCTGGGCTTTGGGGCCATTCTTGAGTAAAATCAGGGTCACCCAAACCTTGGCTAATGAATCATGGCTCTTTTTTTTGAAAATCTGTTTCTTCTTTTTCTATATTTTTCAAAATATCTGCCATGAGGAGGCATCTCCTTTAAAATCAGAATCACAAAAGTTTGACTTTGTTTCCCTTTTCTATGTATAAAATTAGTAAAGGAAACGTCACTTTTACTGGTCACTTCTGAGGAAAAGAGCTTCACTCGGGAAACATCAGACTGTAAGCAGATGGCTCACATCTCTCTCTGCAGAGTTTTAGTTACAAGCCTCTGTCTGTCGTCTGTCTGTCTGTCTCACGGCCACATACAGGCCCCACTCCCCGCTGCAACAGGTGAGCTTGAATCACTGTGCTGCTAAGTCTCTCTTCTCAAAGGAGGTCGAATAACTGTTTCCAATACCTTTATAGATCATAAAGGACTCTGCAGCAGTCCCTGAAGATAAAATTCAAGTGCGTTTCCCTACAAAAGAGAGCCTGTCACCCAGAAGGGGCCCACTGCTCCCGGGTCCACTCTTAGCCCCTGTGTTCCCATGTCTCCCGCACCCCAGAGGACCTGGGGACCCCTGCCCCTTCAAGCTTTTTCTCTGTGGTTGGACCTAGGCCCGACAGGGGGACAGTGCCCAGAACAGGTGGCCCGTGGGGCTCACACGGCACCCAGGGGTGGCGCCACCAGCTCTGACGACCCCTCAGAAGGAACACCCCCTAACCAACCAGAAGAGGTTGCCCCCTTGTCTTTCCCCCCTCACCCACCCAGCACCAAGCCTCAGCTGCCCCAGACCCACTCTTGGCATCTGTAATGAAAACGGTTTCCACACTCTGATCCTCATCTCTAGGGTGTCACTTTGACGCCATGCACCCCAAGCTGCCACAGAGGCAGGACCAGTTCTTCCCTTATATGGCATCAGTGCCTCTTGGATCCTCGATGATCCTGCTCCCACCTTCCTGGGGCTCAAAGGCCTGCAGAACTTGAACTCGTGGGAAGGTGACGTGTTGTAGGTCAGCGTTACTTCCCAAAGCTATAAAAACCCCAGAGGAAATGGTAAACCAGCCACAGAGTTACAATGGCCTCAGATAGCACCACTGGGCAGGGGTCGGGGTGGATGGGAGGCCTTGGCACCCAGAGGCCTGGAGGGGAAGAAGAGACAAGGTTTTGGAGAAATAGGCTGCAAAGCTGCTCTGAACCCTTTCACTCCCTTTCAAGGAGGAAAACTCAGGCTAGGAACGTCCCTGGTGGCCCAGGGTGGTTAAGAATCTGCCTTCCAATGCTGAGGACACTGCAGTTTGATTCCTGGTTGGGGAAACTAAGATCACACAGGCTGTGGAGCAATAAAGCCCATGTGCCATGGCTACTGGGCCCGCGTGCTCTGGAGCCCACATGCTACAACTAGAGAGAAGCCCCGTGCGCTGCAACTAAGGCCCGACACAGCCGAATAAATAAGCACTTTAAAAAAAAAAAAAAGAAAGAAAGTTTAGGCTTAAAGAGCATTCCACAGGGCTGAGCTGCTGGTGTGGGGGTCCGCGCACCCACCAGCCCCCTCCTGCCCTGACCCCCGGGCGTGGCAGCATCAAACAAGGCCTCTGCCATCATCACCAAAGAGAACGTGTGCTGGGTGTGACTGTTTGTCACCGCGATGGAGTGTATGACGTGAACCATGGCAAACACCGTAATGACTAATTTCAAACATTTATTACAATTCTTGAGAGACTCGAAAGCTGTCCCCGCTCTTGATTTTAATAAATGCGGTCTTGAAGCAGCCGCTTATCAAAGTGACACAAATTGTGTGGTAAATAGATTGTGGCACGGCTGAAATACTGGAAAATGAGATCAGAAACGCTCCTTCTCTCCCGTTTAAAGCTCCACGCAATCCTTCAGCCCTGAGACGCTGCAGCGAGGCGGCCACAGGAAGCGTGAGGTGAGAGAATTAGCACCCGGCGAGGCGGCTCTTAATCGGCTTCTCCCCCACGTCCTTCCCCGGCAGTAGGACGCTGGGCGGCCCGGCTCCCGCGTCAGCCGCCCCAGCCCGTGGGGGCAGGTCCCAGGATGAGGGGTGGGGACCTGCTTCGGGGATGGAGGGAGAGGCAGGAGGGCAGGCTGCGGGCACTGCCTCCCAGGATGCTGTGATAAAGAATGCCACCCCACCTCCCCGCACTGCTGCCTTTTAAGCTCCACTGCTGATAAACTGGGTACTTACTGTGTGCCGGGCATCGTGCTAAGGGTTGGGCATGCAAAAGCTGGCCAGGTTAGGCAGGTGCCCTCAGGGGACTTCCTGTAAGAAGGCCAACAGGCAGGCAGGCTGTGAGATCAGAGGGCAGTGCACCCCACGCCAGCCGGGCCACCGGATGCCAGGAGCTCCTGGGGCAGCTCTGCCCCTGCTCGGCTGCCACTGACCCGGCGCTGTGGGCGTGCCCTGGCCAGGACCCTGTCCTGCCCGGGACTCCGGGCACCCGTATCCTGCTGCCTCGCTCTTCCTCTGAAGATGGAATGACCAGGGAAAGCCCTGTGCATCCTTCAGGGGCAGGAAACCCCCTGAACCAAGGGATGGCGAGGAGCCCCAGGTGCCCACAGGGCTGGCCCACCTCACGTGGTTCCCTCCTAAGGGTGAGACATGCTTAGAGCAGTCCCATGGGTGGTCACTTGGCTCCTTATCCTTGTGAAAAGCAAATGTCCCTGAGGAGACACTCAAGACCCCGTTTTCCCGAGGACAGTGATGGGGGACAGAGTCAGCCCGCTTTACAGAACTTCCATGTCAGACTCAGAGGGGGAGCAGCCGCCCCCAAACCCCGATGGGAACTAGTTGCCTGTATAACCAGACACATCCCGTGTATTAGTGCTAATTAATATTCAAATAAAAAGGGGAGTGTGTCTATGTATGTGCAGTTCCATTTCCCTACAGAAAACCCCCTTCTTAGGACTTCCTTGGGGGTCTAGTGATTAAGATTTTGCCTTCCAACGTAAGAGTTGTGGGTTTGATCCCTGATAAGGAAGCTAAGATCTCACACGCCTCGTGGTCAAAAACCCACAACATAAGACAGAAGCCATGTTGTAACAAATTCAATAAAGACTTTTTAAATGGTCCACATTTTAAAAAAAAGTCTCCTTCTTGAGACAGGCTACTTCCACTCCCAGGAGGTAGTCCACTTTGCAGGCAGCTACCAGTGGGGAAATTGCAAGAGAGGGGTCCTGGGGCAATGGGGCCACTTGGAATGGGTTGGGGTCTGCGGTAGGTGAGGCAGTGACCCCCCAATCTCTTGGTTTCTCCTCCTCTACATCAGTGGCTTGAGGACACAGAGATGCGTCCCTGTGCTGACATAGAACAGAGGCTGGGGTTTCCATGAGGACGTCTTCAGGGTCTCATGGCTCTGAGGAATAATTCTTACCTGTTTTATGTTTTTAAATAGACATTGAATTAAGAAATTAAATAGTTTGTATATTTAAGCCCCAGTTAATAGATATTAAATTTTATTATTTATTAAATATTAATATTTCATGAGGATTTTCAAATTAAACATCGAGCCTCTAACAAATTAAATTTAAATAATTAAGTCCATTATTAGTGGAGAGAGACTGTCAGGATGGGAGTGGGGGGAAATGTGTTACAGAAACTATTTTTTTTTGTCGAAAAGGCAGAGCATTTTATTATGTCCGTTTTGTAGATGGGGAAAGATGCAGGAAGTTAAAGGATTTGACTCCCCGCCCCAGAACACACAGCTGATAACATTTCTGAGCTGGGACTCAAGCCTGCATCTGTTTATTTCCTAGATCCAGCCCCCTGTTTGGAACGGACAAAACATGTTTTCCTTTCCTGACATGAGAACTGAATGATTTCTCAGGCTAGAGAAGGGATGGGATGCTAAATACATTAATTCTATCAGAGAGAAGGATGTGAAGAAACGGGTGATGCTAAGGGGAGACTCAGGTGGTGTGTCAACCCAGGGAGGAAGAGGGCACTGAACAGCCAAGGAAGGGGTGGGGTGGAGGGGCAGGGAGAGACGGGCTGCTGCAAACTCCCCAGGAGGCTGGCACATGCCACGAGTCCACCCTCTCCAAGCCCACAGCAACCTGAGATAGTAGTCCCCCCAACACCCACCACCCCCGGCCCCCGGTTCCTCATCAAATTCCTGGAACCTGAGAATGTTACCTTATTTGGAGAAAAAGGTCTTTGCAGGTGTAATCAAGTTAAGGATCTCAGATGAGACCATCAGGGATTATCTGAGTGGTCCCTAAACCCAATGACAAGTGTCCTAATAAGAAACAGAGGAAGAGGGAAACATAGAGATGAAGGTCATGCAAAGACAGAGACAGAGACTGAGGAGTCGCAGCCACAAGCCCAGCAAAGTCACAGGCCACCAGAAGCTGGAAGAGGCCAGAAACAGAACATTCCAAGAGCCTCTGGGGGGAGGCCGGCCCTGCAGATGCCTTGATATCAGGCTTCCGGGCTCCAGAACTGTGAGCAAAACACTCCTGCTGACTTAAACCATCTAGTTCATGGTTTTGTTGCAGCAGCCACAGGAAACTATTATAGCTCCAAGGAACTCCCCTGTCCCCTCTTAGTGACAAGGTCATGGAAGGATGCCGCAGGCAGGGTTTGCCCCCGCCCCCGGTTATGCCAGACCCTGCTGGTCACCTTCCTCTGCAAAAACTTTCAACACCTGCCCTTGGGGGGCTCACCACTCAATCTGGTGGGAGGGAGGGTGGAGGTGCAGTGGAGGAGGGACCCCCATTCCATCTCTTGGGCTCAGCCCCAGGGGAGTAGAGAGCCAGTGACCTTGAGGACAAACGCAGACAGGCTCTGATCTTTTTCCATTCTAAACATGGAATCCAAATGTACAAGATGGGTTGGTCATGGTTGGTCTAATTATGAGATAATCTTCTGCTTTACAACCAGCCTCTTCTAAATGGAAAACCTCTTTTCCCGTATCATTTGATTTGTATCTATTGCTAGAATCTGTTACTCCTGATACAGTTTCACCTCTTGGGGAGCGACCCCCCAGTTGTATTTCTCTCCCTGGTTTCCCCCGGCTGAAGAGCTCCCGTTGGAAGTCACATCTGCCCTCGGGTCCTCTCTCCTCCTCCCAACAGCTGTCCCCATCTGTCCTACTCCAGGGATGCCAGTCTCGCGCTCAAAACCCCTAACTCTCTGCTGCCTACCAAACGAGCCCTGACTCAGCCACCCAAACTGCAAGGCTATCCATATGCAACCCGAACAGCCCTCCTGGTCTTTTCTCCGGCTGCCCATGTTGACGCGGAGCCCCGGGCACAGTGAAAGTAGAGAGAGGGAACAGGCAGCTGCTGGGACAGGCTTGCAAGCCGTCGGATATCAGCCAGGGTTCTGCAGAGAGAGGTTTATTTTAAGGAACTGCTTCAGGCGACTGTGGTGCTGGCGAGTCTAAACTCCATAGGGCAGGCCTGCCGGGCCCTCTGGCCGGAGGGGCTGCTGCAGTCTGGAGCAGGACTCCGCCCTCCCCGGGAATCCTCGGTTTTTGCTCTTGAGGCCTTTGACTGATTGGATGAGGCCCACCCGCATCATGGAGGGTGGTCTCTTTTTCTTGAAGTCAGTTGATTGGACATGCTCACCACATCTACATCCTGCCTCCACAGCAATACCTTGATTCACGTTTGATTACCTAAACTGAGTACTGCAGCCTGGACAACTAAACACCCCATTGTGAGTTAGAGGCGCTGCGTACAGGAGAACTGGAGGATCTGTAAAGCGTGGCTGGGGGTTGGGAAATGGATCCCCCGTGATCCCTCTTGGCTGTCAGATCCAGACTCTCTGAGTGTCTGGAGACTGGGTCCCGGGGCCCTGGCTTCTGTTCAGAGACCTGCCCTCATGGGATGAGGGCTGAGTGGGTGGTCCAGCGTTGCTGCCGCCCCCTCTTGGCACCTCAACCTCCTATACTCCCCACACCGGCTCAGGGGTAGCCCACAGCTGGAGGGTAAGCTTCCAGCGGGGACTAGCTCATGCCTGGAAAGACAGGAGAGCCACAGGAAAAGCCTTCTTCTTCTGTACTGTCCTAAACCTGAGTCTGCCTAGGCCTTTAAGTTGGGAAGGACTGAGCACCAGATCCAGACTGGGCTCAGTTCTCTGCAGATATCAGATCAGGGTTGAAAGCTTCCCCTTCCTGGCTCCTTTCTTCCCTCCAGGGCTGCAGACGTGAGCGATTGCGTCCACAGGTAGCCACCTCCCCTTACCTCCGTGGGAGCCCTTGTGCGGTCAATAAGGCCTCAAACGAGAGACTTACAAGTTCAAAGACAAAACTCACAGCCTCTACCCCCACCTCCCACTCCCCAGGTAAGAGTCTGGTGAGCACCACGGTCTGGGTCCCAGGACATCTTTGGCTGCTTCCCACCAAGAAGATAACTCAAGGTGGTGTCAGGATCCGGCTGGCAAAGACAGCCATCTAACGTGATCATCTTTGACCCTTTCTCTGCCCTCGCCCACTTCCACTTCCTCTTCTTGCTATTTAATCACCTCTGCCTGGGGACCCCATGATTTCTTTCCCACCCCTGACCTGTGTTTGAGGCCAGGCTGGGTAGAGCCTGGGGAGACTTTGGTATTATGATGGAGATGCTCACATGGGTTTGTCACCATGGCAACCTGCTTGGCTGAGCAGGGAGGCAGAGCAGGCTGCAGGTCTGTATTCTCGGTGCTGTGCGGTGGATTGCTGCTGCTGATTACTCAGGAACTTCTCTTGCAGGGGAAGTCGGGGGGGGGGAGTCCCCAAGGAGGAGCTGCCTTGCCAACCTGACTCAGCTTGGGTCTGGTCCTAGCCCCAGGCAGGGTATGAATTCCATGACCTCTCAAGGTTGAGATCAACCAGCTGGAGGAAACTCAGTCTCTAAAACAACTCTCATCCCCCAAGAGAAACAGGGATTCCCCTTCCAGGCTCTGGAACAGCTCAGTCCCCAAGGATGCAAGAGGGGCACAGAGAGGCCAGAGACAGGCTGCTCGATCCAACACCGGACATCTGGGAAGAAGGGCCCCACCCTGTCATTTCCCAATCACTCTTCGGCTGCCTCCCAGTTCAGAGAGGAGGGCCAGCAGGACTGTGATGGTTTCTGCCTCCTGCAGCCAAGTCCGCACGCCTCCACCTCCTTACCTGTGCTGCTGATCAGCCTGACTGTCACCTGTGTGGCAGGGGCCTGCTCTCTGGGGCAGGATGGGGTCATGTCATTTCCAGCCACCACCCTGCAATCCTGCATTGCTACACTGATCCTCCGGCTTTGGTCTCTTGTCCCCAGTTCCTGCCTATGCTCTAGTTAGGAGTGTGGGTCACCGAGGGTCTGGGCACTGGGAGTTGGGAGGTGAAAGATGCTGGTGGGAGGCAGGATTCAGGGTTTTCCGGAGGGAGGCCAGGCAGGCAGGCAACCACAGGGGCAGACGCTGCTCCCCTGCCATGCCCCAGGGAGACTCCAGCCCCCTGGGGAGATGGAGGAGGCCTATCCCCTCTCACTCCAGGTTAGGGCCCTTCCACAACTCAGAATGAAGGCAGACTCCAGAACGTGGCTCTGGAGTCCCCTTCCTAACCTGGTCCTGCCTGTCAAGCAACTCCCATTCTGCCCCATTTCTAGAATGTTCTAATCAAACTGCAACAGCGTCACGCTTTCCAGCCTCTTGGCCTTTGCAAATGCTGAATCTTCTCCCTCCTCACTCCAGGTTTCCTTTAGCACTCATGAGTTCTGGAAAACTCTTTGGTTCTGAATAAGGACTAGACCAGGTTGAAAAATGTCTCCCTCAAAATTCACGTTTACCCGAAAACTCAGAATGTGACCATATTTCGAAATAGGATCTTTGCAAATGTAATTCATTAAGATGAGGTGGTACCAGGTCACAGTGGGCCCTAAATCCAGTGACCAGTGTCCTTATAAGAAGGAGATTTGGAAACACATGGGGAAGAAGGCCATGAGACCCGAAACATAGATTGGAGTGCAGCAGCTACAAGCCAAGGAATGTCGAGAAGTGCCTGGAGCCCCCAGAAGCCAGAAGAGACAAGGAAGGATTCCCCATCTCTGCCCCCCAGAGTTTTTGCAAGAAGCCTGACCCTGCATGCACCTTGACTTTGAACCTCTGGCCTCCAGAACTGTAAGACCATATATTCATGTTGTCTCAAGCTCCCCATTGCGTGGGCGCTTTATCAAGCAGCCTCAGGACATTTACACAGGGACCCCTGATAAGAGCACGATACCTCTGGACACACATGTATCACAGGGGTGGCCAGGAGATGCACCATTCATGTGGCCCTCCTAGCACCATCTTTACCCTGGAGCTCCCTGTCGGGTAACCCCAGGTTTTGTCAGAAAGCACCACAAGTTGGGGGAGATGGCATCCTGCCCCATCCTGCTCCCTGCTTTTCCACTGACAGGCATCATCCCCAACGATATCACCCCTCTCGCACTCATGAGCGGCACAAAAGGGCAAGACTCAGGGGTCAGGAAGATCGTACGTGGAACTCCAGTCCCACCCCTCAGCAGCTGTGTGACTATAGCAGGGGCCTTGCCTCTGGGAGCCTCAGTTTCCTCATCTGTAAAATGGGGGTGAGTCAACATGCAGAAGGCACCTAGCCCCCAGCAGCCATCCACACACAGCCTCCATTACAGCATGTACCAAGCTGCCTTTTAATGTTGCTTCTTTCATTTCTCTCCCCCAGGGTAGGGACTTTTGGTAGACAGGGACTGCAGTTTATCTCTGTCAACTGCGAAATAGAGACTAGATAGCCATGGATGGTGGGTGACAACGCTGAGCCAGCTAACAGGAAAGATAAATCTGACCCCAGGGAGATGAAGGCGTTTTTAAGGTCGCAAGCAATTACAGATGGTGAGGAGATAGAGTCTTTCTTGGTGTCCAGCTCAGCACTTGAGTCTTAGTTTAAAATACCTTGATTTGGGAAAACAGTCCAGTCACCCAAACCCATGGCTCACAGCCCTCCCGGGTGAACCCCTGAATGACTGCAGCCTCCCCTGGGCCTGCCCAGGCCCCAGCTGAGCACCCTTGGCACCTGATGAGGGAGGCTCCTATTTCTCTGTCCCCATCTCTCAGAGGGAACTGCCCCAGGGCAGCCCCTCCTGCCCAGAGAACTTCCCCACCTCACACAGCTAGGTCTCACCTTCCAACATGTGCTGGTAGGACATGGTGTCTCTTCAGGGACAAGCCCATCTCACATGTTTGCTGAGTTCCTAGGCCACCAGGATCAGTCCTTGACCAGACACTTGGAAAACGAGGCATCAGAAAATATACGCAGCAACATCAGGCGTTAAGGAACTACCAGTTAGAACCACATCAGATATCACTATGTACCTATAAGAATGGCTAAAATATAGTCCCCAATGCAGGTAAGGATAGAGAGAATCTAAATCACTCATACATTGCTTGTGGGAATGGAAAATGGTACAAATACTCTGGAAAACAGTTGGTAGTTTCTTTAAAAAACAATGAGTAGCTACCATACATAACCACAATTGCACTCTTGGGAATTTGTCCCCGCAAAAATGAAGACTTTAGTTTCATACGAAAACTTGTACAGGAATGGTTAACTGTAGAAATATTCAAAAATTAAAATAAATTAATTAATTTTTTAAAAATAATTAAAAACTGGAAACAACTCAGATTATGTCAATGAGTCAATAGCTAAACAAACTGGGACATCCATGCCATGGGATACACTCATGATAAAATGAAACATACTGTTAAAACACATAGCAACCTGGGTGAATCTCCAAGAAGTTATACTGAGTAAAAAAAAAAACAAAACAGACAATCCTAAATGGTTACCATTTTAAAATATACCCAGTTCAGTTCAGTTCAGTCACTCAGTCGTGTCCGACTGTTTGCAATCCCATGGATTGGAGCACACCAGGCTTCCCTGTCCATCACCAACTCCCAGAGCTTACTCAAACTCATGGCCATTGAGTCAGTGAAGTCATCCAACCATCTCACCCTCTGTCGTCCCCTTCTCCTCCTGCCTTCAATCTTTCCCAGCATCAGGGTCTTTTCCAACGAGTCAGCTCTTCGCATCAGGTGGCCAGAGTACTGCACCCAGAATTTGTTTTAATCAGGTATGGCAAGACATGCAGACATGAAAAACATTGTCACATAGGAAGAAGTTGACAGGAGGTGCCGGACAGCACACAGGGCTCCACCGGGAAGCACCAGGGTTGACCAGGAGGCTGAAGGAGCGAGGGGCAAGTGTGAGCAGGAAACTTCAGTGCAGTTTTCATGGGAGACGAAAGGCAGGCATGGAAGCAGTCTAGGGATTGGCTAGTCTGAATCATTTTAGTGGGCCCTGGGCTTTAGAAGTGGTCTCTGTGAGGCTGCCAGGGCTAACACCATGACAAGTGGCCCGAACCTAAGTTTAGATTTCCCCCGAAATGGTAAGATTCCCTACCCCCATCAGGTCACCTGGAGCCAGCCAATCAATATGCGCCCAGTAAGAAAAAGGGAACCTATCAGGGGAAAGCTGAAAAGCCCGGGAACGCCCAAGTTTGAAAAAAGCCCGTGAAGGTTTGAGCCAATAAGATTACTTTGCAAACATGTAACCAATCCGCTTAAGCCAGCTACCAACTGCTTATGCTCACCCTATAAATTTGTGTAACAGCTCGGGCTCAGTGCTTTCTGACCCTGCACCACTGCGTTGGTTGCGGCAGTAAGTCCTGACTCGAGTCAGCAATAAACTTCCCTTCTTTGCGAGTTGCATTGTCTTGGAAGCCTTCTCTCTTCCCACTCGGGGATTCGGACATCGGGCATAACAGTCTAGTCATCTGGGATGTGCCCCTGGGTGGTTGAGGGCAAGCAGATAGCATCTCAGATTGCAGGATTCTGATAAGAGGAGGCAGAGGAGAGCCTCAACTCAGGACTGGTTGGTTTGCATACCGAAGGTACACTCTCTTTCTCCTGATTAGTAACCCAGAGAGAGACAGTCCCACCCAGGGTCCCAAAGCCCAGAGAGATCAAAGCATCGTGAAATATAGAAAAATTATAGGGAATTCCCTGGCAGTCCAGTGGTTAGGACTCTGCACTCTCACTGCCGTGGGCCTAGGTCCAATCACTGGTCAGGTCACTAAGACCAGAGCACTGGTCATGGCACTGCATAGTGTGGCCAAAAATGAATTAATAAATTAAAAATTCTAATTGATTCAGACAGTTACATACTGTGTGATTCCATTTATATAACATTCATGAAATGACAAAATTATAGAAATGGGAACAGAATGGTGGTTGTCATGTTAAGGTGAGGATCAGGCTGGAGGGAAGTGGGTGTGCCTGTAAAAAGTGGGAGAGAGGTCCTTGTATGGATGGAGATGTTCTGTATCTTGACTGTATCAATTGTGACATGGTGCTATAGTTTTGCAAGGTGTTACTATCCGAAGAAGGCAATGGCACCCCACTCCAGTACTCTTGCCTGGAAAATCCCATGGACGGAGGAGCCTGGTAGGCTGCAGTCCATGGGGTCATGAAGAGTCGGACATGACTGAGCGACTTCACTTTCACTTTTCACTTTTATGCATTGGAGAAGGAAATGGCAGCCCACTCCAGTGTTCTTGCCTGGAGAATCCCAGGGATGGGGTCGCACAGAGTCGGACACGACTGAAGTGACTTAGCAGTAGCACTATCCAGAAAACTGGGCTATGAGGTACACGGAGTCTCTCTGCATTGTGTTTCACAACTGTGAGTCTACAATTATTTCAAAATTAAAAGTTGAATTTAAAAAATATGATAGAGACTTCCCTGGTTCTGCAGTAGTTAAGACTTTACCTTCCAATGCAGGGGGTACGGGTTCGATCCCTGGCTTGGGAGCTAAGATCCTTCATGCCAAAAAACCAAAACATGAAACAGAAGCAATATTGTAACAAATTCAATAAAGACTTTTAAAATGGTCCACATCAAAAAAATCTTTAAAAAAGAAATAAAATGGATAATGGAGTACATTTAAAAAAACATAGTAAAAGTGAACCACTTTCTCCTTATCTTCTGAACCCCAACCCCACCTCTCCCCAAAGGCCACTTATATTCATATCTTCAGTGTAACTTCTTCCTGATTTTTCTCTGTATTTATTTATATACATATGCACTAACTTAGGGGAGTGTTTCATAAATGGAATTAGTGGATGGTCCCATGACTTGTGTAATAAGAGCTAGTCGGCAACAAAGTGACAGAAACCTTGAGAAAATGACTCTAACCTCTTCATTTCAAAACGGCAAGTAGAGGAACTAGGGTGGACCACCCTGTTCTCTCAACTAAAGGGAAACAGATTCTAAAGAGAGACAGAAGCCCGTCATCTGAGGCTCTCCCAGGACGCGTGACTCATGGAACATTTCTGTAAATGATATCTGGCCTTGCAACTGTAAACCCTCTTTTGGGAGAGATGGGAGTGGCAGTTACAGAGTGGATGGGGTTGCATGAGGTGCCTGCCTACCTTTAAAAGATGAGCCCAGACAAATGAATAAAGAAAATGTGGTTGTATACTGAGTACACACAGTGGAATATTATTTATCCTTAAAAAAGAAGAAAACTTGTATAATAACAACATGTATGAATCTTGAGGACATGATGCTAAGTGAAATAAGCCAGACACAGAAATACAAATACTGCATAAAACCACTTATCGAGGAATCTAAAATAGTCAAACTCATAGAACATAGAAGGGAGGGAAATGGGAAGACATTAGTCAAAAGGCACGATGTTTGGGTGTGCAAGATGAGTAAGTCCTAAGATCTTCCGTACAGCATGTGTGCTGTGTGTGTTAGTCACTCAGTTGTGTCCAACTCTTTGTGAATCCATGGACTGTAGCCCACCAGGTTCTTCTGTCCATGGAATTCTCCAGGTGAAAATACTGGAGTGGGTTGCCATTCTCTTCTCCAGGGGATTTTCCCAACCCAGGGACTGAACCCAGGTCTCCTGTATTGCAGGTGGATTCTTTACCATCTGAGCCACAAGGGAAGCCCACTGAACAGCACAGAATTCATAATACTGTATTGTAGACGTAAACACTTTTTGAGATGGTCGATCTCAAGTGTTCTGATAATAACAATAACAATAATAAAGAAGGTAGAAGGAGCCTTATGGAGAAGATGGATATATTTATGGCATAGATTGTGGTGATGGTTTCACAATGTATATATATTTCCAAGCTTAAGTTGTATATATTTAAAATGTACAGCTTTTTGTATGTCAATCATACTGCAATAAAGTGGTTTTTTTAAAAAAATAAATAAACCAGAAGAGCTGGAGGGAAGAGAAGAGGGTATGCACTTGATGGCAAGCACCAGAGAGCTGGGAACAAACTGGAACCTTCAAAGTACAAACACACACACACAAATACACAATACACACCTTCTAAAGCAACCTTCAGATCAAGGTGAACAAGCACAGCCACGGCCCCGCTAAGGAAGAGAGGGCAGAAAAGCTCAATTTTCATCTTGTTTTTGCCTGTCCCAGTAAAGAGAATGATCTTCAAACTGGAAAGGGGAAAACAAAGCGTGATGCCTGGCATGTTACAGGAGCTTGGAGCTGCTTGTTGAGTCAAATGCAAAGAGGGGATTGCAACAGACACAGTGAAGAGAGAAAAACAGCCACCTGAGCTGCTGGAAATGAGTTCTTTCCCCCAGAGCCTGATGAATCGCATCCCAGCGTGTTTAAGCAGCCAGTAGCCTTAATCTCGGGGCTTCCCAGGTGTCACTAGTGGGAAAGAACCTGCCTGCCAATGCAGGAGATGTAAGAGACGTGGATATAATCCCTAGGTTGGGAAGATCCCCTGGAGGAGGGCATGACAACCCACTCCAGTATTCTTGCCTGGAGAATCCCATGGACAGAAGAGCCTGGCGGGCTACAGTCCATGGGGTCGAGCACAATCAGACACCACTGAAGCGACTCAGCACGCACGCACAGCCTTCATCTCAGGCTGTTACTGGTAATTTCAAGAAATTATGGAAGGTGAGGGAGGTGTGGGAAAACTGACCATGAACCACTCCTGACCTGATTGTCAAAAAGAAAGGAATAAAAGAAAATTCTAGAACTAATAGGCCAGTGAATGTGGTGCAAATCTTTAGAAAAGGATAAGCCCATTACAGCGCTGGCTCATGAATGCAAAAGGAGACAGCACAAAACTGGAAACACTCTAGAACTAAAACAACCACATGAATCTCATTTCCATTTTCAATGAGTTATCAAATTGATGAATGCAAAGAACGTCTCAGGCAATACAGATTTGCATAAACATGTGTAAATTAGGTGGTCGGACAAGGACTAGAGGATGGAATTGTAGGGGAATTCACAGCTCATTGAACACTGTGCAGAATGAATCAGCCTGGAAGGAGGGCCGGAGTGGAGGGCCACAGGGCTCTGTTCTGTCCTGGAGCCAGTCAGCACTTCTACAGCACCTTGGATAGAAGCAGGTCTGTGCTCTTCAAATCTGCAAACGGCATGAACCCGGGAGGGACGCTTAAAATGAATAAGAATGAAATCCCAAATCCAGTGGGTCAAACATTGCCGAGATCATTTGCATTTCCTATTGCATCGTTACAAGCTGGGGAGGCCTGGCCTGGCAGAAGGAAGTTGCTGACGACGTATAGAGGGGGCCGCCTTCACAGGGGTCACTGGAGACGTTGATGGGAGTTGAAGCCTACACAGTATGGGTCACATTGCTAACACTCGGAACCAGCTCCTGGAAACTCCCTGCGCAGAGCAGATTGCAGCTGCAAGTGGGCTTTCAGATCTGGACTGCCTCGTTTAAGGACAGGAGCTAGCTAGAGTGCATGCTAGGGAGAGTACCTTGAAGGTGAAGGAAGCAGGAGAGATGATGAAGAGACGATGTCAGCTGGACCTGGAGGAGAGATGACCGCGGCAGGGGGTGGGAGTGGGGGAACCTCATTGCAGGCTGTGAGTATATATATCAAGGCTACATAGGAAAAAACAAATGGTTATCAAAAACTCAAAGTGACTGTGGCTGGACCTGGCTCCCGGGGAGGGTGGTATAAATCCCGTTGGTGGGAAAATAAATCCCACTGGAGGCAGGGCTGGAACACAGGAAGAGGGACGTGGGTGCTTGGGCCACTGGAGGGGGAGGGCAGTGGGGTGGGAGGGGGTCTCTGTTGGGAGGGAGGCCGGCCACAGGAGGATTAGGAGCTGTCTCTGTAAGCCTGAATCCAGATGGTGCTCTGGTGTGAACCTCCTTCCTTCCTTGCTGGCATACGGATGCTCCTATGATAATGTTTGGAGGAAACAACCCGTGTTTCTGAATCTCGGGGACTGTGTGAGGACAATAAGGGGGATGCTGAGATGGTCGGTTCCCAGGGCCCAGCCAGTGAAGGCAGGGCGTCTCCAGGAAGTTCCAGCGGGAGATGGGGTGCCATCACATGTCGGAGGGAGTTTGAGGCAAGTTTTTCCAAAGTTCGGCAAATAAAGAAGTTTGACCCGAGTTTGGTGCTGCTCCCTAGAGAGAAATAGGGAGCAGGAGGAGGTCAGAGCAGGGAAAGCCTTCTGACACCAGGCGCAGGGATCTGACGATGGACCTCTGTGGGCAGTGGTCCATCCTCGTGAAGTTTCAAAAGAAGATGACAGCCACCTGATGTGAGTGCTGGAGGGGATTCGTTTTGTTTCCAAAGATTTTTTTTTAAATGTGGACCTTTTTTTTAAGACTTTATTGAATTTGCCACAACATTGCTTCTGCTTCATGTCTTGACCCTTTGAGCACAAGGCATGTGGGATCTTAGTTCCCCGACCTGGGATCAAACCCACACCCCCTGCCCTGGAAGGAGAAGCCTTAACCACTGGATCACCAGGGAAGTCCCAGGACAAAATTCTTGATGATAATGACCAAAAAGACCAGTTTAATTGGCTGAAGATTAAAAAAAAGAAAGAAAAAAAAAATGAGGAGGGTTTTGTTGGCTCACATAACTAAAAGTCCAGAATGTCCCATACCACTGGACCAAATGGGCAAAGCATACCTTCAGGGACTGATGTCTGTCTCTCAACTCTGGTTTCCTCTGTCCAGCCTTCCTTCCAGGCAGACCCTGCTCAGGTGCTAGCAGAAACAGCAGCCCCCGGCCCCCATCTCACCGACCCAGCAAGCCCACGCAAGGGGCCAAGACTTTCCTCTTTGTTTCTGCGAAGGTCCCAAGACCAACCCACATTAGACTGATGCCTCCACCTCAAATACATCAGGAGGACGGGGCTCACTGATTGGCCAGTCCTGGGCCAAGTGATCATCTCTGGAGCAGATGTGAGTGTGAGGGCAGACAGCAGCTCCCTACACCTGGGGCTTGACCGAATGGCACAGGACAAGTTTCCATCTCTGAGTGAAGGACTCTGTACACCGCGAGTGTTCCAAGACCCAAAGACGAGCCAAGCGCACAGCAAGACCTGAGCAAATCATGGGTGGTTGTTGTTCAGTCGCTCAGCCCTGTCTGACTCTTTGTGACCCCATGGACTGCAGCACATCAGACTCCCTTGTCCTTCACTATCTCCCAGAGTTTGCTCAAACTCATGTCCATCCAGTCAGTGATGTCATCCAACCATCTCATTCTCCTCCAGCCTTGAATCTTTCCCAGCATCAGGGTCTTTTCCACTGAGTCAGCTCCTTGCATCAAGTGGCCAAAATATTGGAGCTTCAGCTTCATCATCAGTCCTTCCAGTGAATATTAGGGTTGATTTCCTTTAGGATTGACTAGTTTGATCTCCTCGCTGTCCAAGGGACTCTCAAGAGGTTAGTTGACTTAAAAGCACAGTACCAGATTTTCTATCATCCCTGTTCACATTCTTACCAGACTTGATCTTCAGATGAGTTAGAGTCTCTTATGCCTATTTAAATTACTGCCCCTCCCCATTTTAAAAACAGTTTTGCTAAGATGAGGCCAGAACTTCCTTGCTTTGGGCTCAAGACCATTCCAAAATTTCTGGCACACAGAACAAACACAAAATACACTTCAGAAGAGTCAAGATTTCAGACAGGGCAGAACTAGACAAAGGTTTCAGACTATATGATAGATGATGTTTCAGAGGAAGGTGGAGAAAGGGTTCATTAAGTACCACAGCTGCTTGTCTCTGGGCCGGAATGATTCCAGCTCTGACTCTGGAGGCCAAATTGAAAATTCAGTCTTCACCACTGGACTTTCAGGGGAGACCGAATAAGCATTATTTTGTTTTGTTTGTATCTTTCTTTTTTGTTTTTTAAATTATGAAAATATGACAACACATTTATAGGAGACTTGGAAAATACAGAACAAAGTTACAAATGGTTCCACTATATATTACAGTTGTTTGTTTTAAGTAGATAAATTAAGGTTTTTATTTGGAGTTTCAATATCAAAGGCTTCCCTGGTGACTCGGATGGTAAAGAGTCTGCCTGCAGCGAGGGAGACCCGGGTTCAATCCCTGAATTCAGAAGATCCCCTGGAGAAGGAAATGGCAACCCACTCCAGTATTCTTGTCTGGAAAATCCCATGGACAGAGGAGCCTGGTCAGCTACAGTCCATGGGGTCGCAAAGAGTCGGACATGACTGAGCAACTTCTATCAATATCAAACTCTCAGAAATTAATAGAATGAATGTACATAGAAGTAGAAGACTACAGTAGACCCAAAAAGCATTACCAACCAATTTGGCATAATTCCCCTAAATATTCTTAACACCGTCCTTTTCCGGAAACCTTCTCCTGGTTCCAGCCTCAGTGTTTCTCGGGGAGCTGTCTGATGCCCCCTCCTGCTTCCCTGCCCTCTCACTGCTTGTCATCTGCACCACCATTGGTGCAAGCTTTCTCAAAAGTCAGCGGTGGTCCTCCCTCCTCTTCTGAAAACTCTTCTGTGGCTTCACCTCACCCTCTTTTTTAAATTGAGATGAAATGTGTATAAGATTGTGTTAACCACGCTAACCTGTGCAGTCCAACAGCGTTAAGTACATTCACAACATCACCGCCATCTAGTTCCAAAACACTTCACCATCCCAAACGGAAACTCTGCACCCACTAGCAGTTGCTTTTCCATTTTCTGCTCTCCCAGGCCTCAGGCAACCACCATATGCCTTCTATTTCTACAGATTTGCCTATTCTGAACATTTCACATGAAGGGGACCTTACAATATATGACCTTTTGTGTCTGGCTTAAGAATCTGCCTACAGTGCAGGAGACCTGGGTTTAATCTCTGGGTCGGGGAGATCCTCTGGAGGGGGGCACAGCAACCCACTCCAGTATTCTTGCCTGGAGAATCCCAAGGTCAGAGGAGCCTAGCAGGCTACAGTCCATAGGGTCACAAAGAGTTGGACCCAACTGAGTGACTTAGCACGCACACATGTGTGAGCTTGGGCTCTGACTTCTTTCAGAACACAGCACTGGTCTGCTGAAATAGTTTCACTGCAGCATCTCCAGAATCTTCTCTGCATGGTGCTTGGGATGCTGTCTCCGCCAGCTGCCAGAAGGCTCAGGGACACCCCCTAACAAGAGTCAAGATGGGTAGTGACAAGGGGTGGTGAGAGCGTGTCACCTGCTCACGCAGGTGTCTTGCTCTGTAATAAAGAATTGGCTGGCCTTTGTTCCTGGGAGGCAACCTTTGAATTCTTGGCATCTCCTGAGTGGCAGACATACCTTCGTTATTCATGGTGGGCCCTGATGCTTGTGGCACAGAGCTGACCCTTGGTGAGCGCAGACCGAGCCAGAAAGACCAGCCGCGCAGTTAGAGGGAGCTTGGCTTCCATCCGTCCTGCCTCCATAGTAAAGCCCCGGGAGAAGCTCTGGACATCGGGCGAGTTTCCTGGTCAGAGATCACACATCCTCATGCCCAGAGGACACAGAAGCTTTGCGTCTGGAAGTCTGTGAGAAGACCTCACGCAGAGTGTCTCTCCTTGTGGCTGGCTTTGATTTGAATCCTTGGTAATAAAACTGTAGTCATCTGGGCAGTGCTTTCCTGAGTTCTGCTAGCTGCTTTAGTGAGTTATTGAGGGGTATAGCTCAGATTTGGGGGACTTGGCCCCCTGAGACCCTGGAAACTTGTGACTGGTGTCCGCAGGGGGCAGGCTTGTAGGACTCACCTCTTACCTGTGAAGTCGGTGTTGACTGTGGGTAGTCGGGGTGACCATCGCACTCTGGTATCACCCCCAGGTCCCCCTCCCTGATGTTGTTAATATAAAGCTGCACAGAATGGACGGGGTGGGGGCGGAGAGCAGGGGGACGCAGGGGAAGATACTTGCATTTTTCGCCTATTGGCCACTTTGAGCAATCCTTCCTTGTTTGCTATAAAATGAACTGCTGGTTAGGATTGAGGAGGAAATCCAGAAAAACATGGACACTGAAGCCTTTGAAGTTGGGCTGGGTCCTTCACTCCCTTAGGTCAGAAAGCAGAACCCGAGTGCGGGTGAACCAGTGTCACCATCACACATTGACCTTCCCCCCAAGCAGTTTATCAATGAAGGGAATTTAATGAGCTCACATCCTGGTCCTCTCTTGGGCGAGTGTGGGGGATGGTGTGAGAGAGAATGAGTGCTGGAGAAGATGACGGGGCGTGCACAAGCTAATAGGAAACTCCTGCGCCGATCTTTGCCATTTGCAGTGGTAGCTTGCAAGAGAGGCTGCCCAATAAAGTCATCAGGGAAGGTGTTGGAGGCCAGGTGGGGCCACAGATGGAAGAGGAAGTCAGACAGAAGGAGGGACTGAGCATAGCTCAGGAGGGAGGGATCAGCTTGATCCAGGCACCCCTGGGAGGCGGCAGACACCTGCTGCCCTGAGGGCTGGAGCACCAGGAATCTGGGTTCTTACACTGGCTCTCAGAGCAACCCTGGGGTCTGGCATTATTCCCATTTAACAGATGGGAAAACAGAGGCCCAGGCACATTAGAGGAAGTCTCCTCGACTGGGTGTTCACGCCAGGCTTCTGGTGGATTTGACCACTCAATAAGATGACATATTCCTCTTCCACCCACGACAGAGGGCCATCCCATCAGTCTCGAGACCTGAACTTCAAAACAATTTTTAGAGCAGAGGGCATGACTCTCCTTAGCGGCACCTCCAGGGTTAAAAAGGTCCCTGAAAGCTTCTCCAGGGCAATGTAAACTGTCAGAGAAGCAGCCAAGTTCTGGAAATCAGACCTGGGGAAAAGGAAACTTCAAATTACACAAGAGACCACAGAAGGTCTCCACATTTCTCAAAGCCCCAAACCCAGCAGGACCAGGATGCTCCCTGGATATCAGGGTGGGACTGGTGAGCCCACCTGATTGAGGGGTGAACTGAACACCATCTGGGGCTGTTAATTCTTCTTTCGCCCAATGCTGTAAACACAGTGCTGACCTGAGAGGGCTGCTCAGAGCCTACGACTGGGGCCACGTGGAGAGCAAATTAAAAGCTTTCTGGATCTCAAGTTGCTCTTACAAAACAATGTTTTTAGGAGTGAAGCAATTAATCCAAACACACATGGGTTCAATTTCCTTGAAACAGAAATGGCTTCAAAAGCAAGAAAGAAAAATGCCCAGGGACAAATTGCCTCTGAGTTTTGTGATCCCCAAGCTTGTGGGAAGGATGGCCAAGCTATTACCCTGCTCCCTACGACACCAGAACCCTCCCCACCCCTGATCTTGGCAGAGGGAGAGGGGCTCTGGGGTAATCTCGTGCTAACCCACTGCCCCGCGCCGGAGGTGGAGAAGGGAAGAGCTCACTTCCCAGGGGGACATGGGCAGGGACCCAAGCCCCCCACTTTCATATGGACTGTCTTTGGGCAAAAAGGATACGAACAAGGAAATGAAACAAACAAGCCCCCTGGATCCTGGGGCTCTTTCTCTGCAGAAGGCTTTCTTCCTTCTGATTTTCCTTGAGGCGAAGGAAGGGATTTCAAAGACATGTCTGTTTTCCCCTTGCAAAGTTTTATGACTTGGCCTCCACGATTCACTCGGGAGACAAGTGTTTTAATAGAATTACATTGAGACCTTTAATTGACCTCCCCAAACAAAGGAAATTAAACACAAGATGATGTTTGTATAAAACTTCTAAGGTCCAGCGGGAATCAAGCCATCCACTCCAAGTGCAAAATGAAGTGAGAAGTTCAAGGCTGCCCTCTGCGGGGTCCTACGTTCTGGTGAGAAAGAGAAGGGTGGGCTGGGGTGCCTGCCGGGCTCCGCCACCCACAGGCTAGTTCTCAGACAAATCGTGTCAGTCAGTTCCCATCTGAAAGGTTGGGGAAGAGAAGGTGAAGTAATTTTGAGTTTAGAAAGCTAAATGTATATGAAAGATTATGTTTCTGTTTTTTGTTTTAAATGATGAAACATCGGACAAATGTTGGTGATTTTTACCTGCTGAGGGCGTGGGGCCCGTGTGCTCTGACCGCCCCCGGTGATGACAGCCCATGATTTATTTATTTTTCATCCATTCGTTCCTCACCCCACTCCAGCTTCTTTCCCTCTCTTGGAGAAAACAAGCTCAGAGTGTTTCCGTGAGATAGGCCACTTTCACAGCTGCAAGGAACGGGACTCAGGGCCCAGGGCAGGTCTGACTCCAAGGCTACGGCCCTGCTGTCCACAAAACTGACCCCACCAGAACGACTCCAAGCTGTGCATCTGCCATTTGTTCTCTCCCCGCTGGAATTCCAGACTCCCCCCCCCAACTCTGTCCTCAGCACTTGGATACCGAGGGCTGTTTTAGACTTAAGACGTCCACACTCCAACCCTGCTGCCAGTCCATGCCCATGCTCCAGCCTGCTCCACCTGGGTCCTTCCATCTGAATTAACAGCCTCTCCAGCGCCTCCCCCCTCCCCGCCCACTTGCTCTTTAGCCTTCTCCTTGACTGCTATCTGTCGCTCACGCCCCACAGGCAATATGACAGCTGCCCCTGGAATCCAGGGGCTTCCTTCATAGCTCAGTTGGTAAAGAATCCGCTGGCAATGCAGGAGACCCTGGTTCAGTTCCTGGGTCAACGCAATGTGGGAGACCTGGGTTCGATCCCTAGGTTGGGAAGATCCCCTGGAGTACGGAAAGGCTACCCACTCCCAGTATTCTGGCCTGGAGAATTCCATGGACTATACAGTCCATGGCGTCACAAAGAGTTGAACACAACTGAGCGACTTTCTTTCACACCTGGAGTCCAGTCCTTCCTACCTTCCCCGCCCTGGTGCAGCTACCACTACCTCTTGCCTGGATTCTCCCAGATGCCTCCTGTGGGTCTCCTTGCCCACCCTCCCCCACCACAGGCTCTTCTCCAACCTCACAGCCAGTTACATCAGACCACGTCACTTACTCTCCAATAGTGACCCAAGCCCTCCCCTCCACCCCCGTCTCCCAAGTCTAGGCAGTTTCCTTCCTCTGAGCCATTGTGCTTGCTGTTCCCACTGCCTTAAACCCTTAAACATTCTTCCCCTGCCTCTGAGCCATTGTTCTTGCTGTTCCCATTGCCTTGAACGTTCTTCCCCAAAATATCCCACAGCAACTCCCCCAAACCCACCCCATCTCAGCTCACACCTCCTCAGTAGGCTTCCCTAGATGCCCATCTCAACACTGCATTTCTTCCCTCACTGCAGCCCCCTCCGCTGTGGCTGACTTTTCTTCATGGAGATGCTCACCCTCTGGGATGTACTGTATTTAGAGAGTTGCTTCCCACTCCATGGGAACAAGGTTTTTGTTTTTTTTTTTAAATCCTTATTCACTTTTGCACCTCATTCATGTCTAGAACAGCCACTGGTGAGCACAAGCATCTGTTGAATAAGGGCTTCCCAGGTGGCGCCAGTGGTAAAAAAAAAAAAACCCACCTGCCAATGCAGGAGACATAAAAGACCGGGGTTCAATCCCTCAGTTGGGAAGATCCCCTGGAGGCGGGCATGGCAATCCACTACAGTATTCTTGCCTGGAGAATCCTTTGGACAGAGGAGCCTAGCGTGCTACAGTCCACGGGGTTGCACAGAGTCGGGCACCACTGAGCACACATGAATGCACTAACTTCCACCTGTTACCAGGAGGCCGGTGATGGCTGCACCAGGAGGCCAGGTCCGATGGCTGCAGGCGTCCTGCAGCTCAGGGAGAGGTCAGGACAATGCCAGGGGACAGAGGGCTTATCTGAACGCCCTTCTTTCCTCCCCCCACCACCTGGACCTGGGGACGTGTCCGTAGGGTCAGAAAGTCAGACACAACTGAAAACGACTTAGCACTGCTGAATAAAGACTGCATGAATGAATGAGTGAACAAATGAATGAAGACAACACTGGCAAAGATTTCCCCCTCTGCTAGTTGTGAAGAATGCTCAGTTAGGGCCCCCATGGGGTCCTGTGTCTGACCCTTGTGGGGGTGCGACAAGGGCACAGACCTCACCTGGTACAAGCTCCCCCTGACGCAGCCATCTCCTCCGCTGGTCGGGGGTCTGTGCCTGTTCACAACCCACCGAGTGACCTGGAGCCCAGCCTTCCATGCAGTGACCGTCCACCTGCATCCACATTGCCAGGGGTCCCTTCACCATTTCTGTGCACCCGGCCTCTTGCTGAGAGGGTTGTCCTCCAGCTGTTGGGGGCTGGATCGCAGGAGGACTGGGAACTTGCCCCCATCAGCCCCTGACTGACGGGGTGAGCTATATATCCTCAGCTCCCGAGCCCCTGATCAGGACCACTCTTGGCCGTGACCGTCACCTCCAAACCATGAGCCTAGCCTAATCCCATGCCCTTGAGCAGCCCCGTCCTCCTTGGTCTCACTTCCCACTCCATGGCTCCACTTTCTGGAAACACCTCCTAACAAACGCTTTTCACATGAATCCTCATCCCAGGACCTGCTCATGGAAATACCAGTCGAGGACATACCTTCCAGGGTCATGAGAATTCAAGTGAGACTGGGGGCGTGTACACACCAGACACTCTGCTCTGTGCCTTCACCCATAGTCTCCTCCTAGTGTCCCAAGGAAGGGACAGCATGACACCCATTTAAAAGGTGAGAAAACTGAGGCCCATGGTCCCACGATAAAGGCCATCACCAGCACTTGAATATATGTACTTTCCCAACGTGAATGTCCATGCCTTTCACCCCTCTGTGTGATGCCCCCCACAAAGGATTGGCAGCCTTGAAATGCCACCCTACTTACCAGAAGGCATTGACTCAGATTATGAACACCATTGTGTGCATTCCCTTCCAACCAACACATTTTTTTTCTGGTCACGCTGCCTGACATGTGGGATCTTAGGTCCCCGACCAGGGATCAAACCCTCACCCCCTGCAGTGGAAATGCAGAGTCTTAACCACTGAATCATCAGCGAAGTCCCATCCAACCTAACACATTTTTAAAAAACTAGGATGTATTTCCCCTTTTTGCAATGAAATGGACTCAAAGTTGTACCCCATCCCATCCCTGAAGAATTTGCTACACGAGAAGAAAGAAGAAAATCACCGCGCCATATTTTTAACTGATTGCTTGCGTGTGCCTGTTTGGTGAGATTTATTCTCTCATTAATCACTGCCCTCCCTTCATTCATGTTAAATATAAAATTGATTAGGAAAGATCCCCATCATGGTTAAAAAAAAATAATTAGCTGCTACATCATATTGCCCACAGTGAGACAGAAAGGAGTGATTAAATTAGGAATATTAAAACCCCATTAATCTGCGCTCAACTTAAGCTCTGCTTGTTCATCTCGTGGTGGCGCTTATTATTTCTGACACTGAAAGATATTTGAATTACCAGCTGCAACAAGGTCACTCGCTGAAAGATGTCAGGTCAGCCATTAGTCAAAGGCGGGAGAGGCGACCAGAAGTGAGGGCTGCCCACGTGTCCGGGAGGCCTGTCCTCACAGATGTCACTCTGAAAAGCGGGGGACACCCCACCTCTGGGCTGGCTGGGGTACAGGCAACCGCAGAGCCTTGATCCACACCTGCTCTCTATCACCCTCTGTGGGTCACTTGTGCCTCTAGGGACCTGCCAGGCATCCTCTGGGCCGGCATCCTCCGCCCGTACCCCACCAGGGTCCCCGCCTCTTGTCCGTGGGTGCATGAGAGCCCCGCTCCCATGACAGGGATTACACTAAACTGGCAAATGTCACCTGCTGGATGCTTGTACCTGCCCAGCCTGTGCTGGACAGCTTTCATCTTATCTCATTTAATCCATCCCCAGGCTTCTCAGTGGTAAAGAATCCACCTGCCAATGCAGGAGACAGAGAAGACACGGGTTCAATCCCTGGGCTGGGGAGATTCCCCTGGAGAAGGAAATGGCAACCCACTCCAGTATTCTTGTCTGGGACATCCCATGGACAGAGGAGCCTGGTGGGCTACAGTCCGTAGGGTTGCAATGGGTTGGACACGACTGAGCAACTGATGCCATTAATCAGATGAGGGGCTAAGGTCATACAGATGGCAGGTGTCGGAACTGGCAGTCAGCCCCCAAAGGGGACACATTTAGTCACTTTCTAGATAATTCCTTTGCCAACAGACACTGGAGTCCCCTGGACTCCCTTCGAAGGATGCTACAGCGCCGAGGTGAGTGAATGTGATCTGGGGTACGGTCCCATTTTGCAGGACTTAACCATTAGATCAACAACCATCACAAACCACCTACCACAGCCAAGCATCAAGCTGGGTGAGCCGGAGCCTCTCCTGGAGCCTGACCGAGGCCCCGCAGAGCCGTCACGTGGGGAACTGGGGCCAGGTCACCCAACAAGGGGAGAGACTTTCCCACCTCCTCATCTTTCTTTAGCGTAAAATCATGGCTAACCTCTGCCTCTAGCCATTTGTGTCTGAATTTATTTCTTCTTCCCCTTTAACATCATTTGCTGTTCTGTTACAGAACCCAAATCAGCCCCCAACCATTCATTCCTCTGGCCCTGGAGGGGTAGGGAAGATCACTGTCCTGTCGGCAGCTTGTATTCCCAACTGCTGGGCCTGCTCTGCGTTCAGGGTTCCCTACCCCACCACCACCACCCCAAGGGACTGGACTGGACCAAGAAAGGGTCTCCCTAGGACAGCTTGAAGTAAGTGCATCAGAAGAGCAAAGGTGAGCAGAGCTGGGGGAAGGAGTCTAGGGTCCACACTGAGGGGGAGAATAGGGGTCTGAGATGAACAGGGAGTGGGAGGCACTGGATAGATACTTCCTGAGTGGATGAACAAAGGAGTGGATGAATGAGTAAGTGGATGAATCCATGAATGAGTAGGTGAATGAATGAATGAGTAGTTGAATGAATGGGTGGATGAGTGAATGAGTAGATGAATGAATGAATAAGTAGATGAATGAATGAATAAGTAGATGAATGAAATCAGGGAATGGGAACTGGGAAGTCAGATTTAAGTCAAGGCAGAGAACAAGAGAGAGTCAGGGCCAAAGATTGAGAGTCAGGACAGTCCATGGGGGTGTGCCGGCCTTTCCCATCAAATCACGGCCCGGGGGCTCCAGGGTGAAGGCCTCTGTCCTTGTCTGACCTTCGCACATGTCTTGGATGCAAAACTGGGCTGCGCTGACCCTCCACTCAGGCTGGGAGCGCCTCCTTCTCAGGCCACTGAGCACAGTTTCCCTTCCCTCGGAGTCTTCCTCTCCAGGGTTAGCCAGCTGCGCTCACAAGACAGCAGGCCTCCTTCTGCTGTGAGAGGCACAGCCCTGCTGTGACCTCCGTGGTCGCTCTCCACCGTTGACCTCTTGCCCGCAGGGCATGGAACACCCCCTCCTGGTCCCCGCTCCTGGCTGACTGGGTGCTGGAGTGCCAGTGCTCAAGCCAGCCTGTTGAACTGAATTCAAGCAGGGCTGGAGACCTCCAGGGGTACCTCCCTGTTTCACTGTGGAGGAAATGAACCCCAATGGGTCATGGGTTTGCCCACACCCCACTTCTGGCTCATAACCAGCTGCTTAGAAAAAATGCACAAAGTTTATTTAAGAGCGGAATTCCAACTTGGGAGGAAGGGTTTTCTTATAAGGGACACCTGGAATGGCCCAGGGTTGGTTCCTGTTACACAGTGTTCTCTGCCTCGTTTTGATGCTTACCAGATGTGTTGGTGAGGGACAGGCCCAAGGGAGGATGCATGTGGACGTGGGGACCAAACCTTGTCCCACATAACCATGGGCACGGGCTGCCCGCAGCGCCAAAGTCAGTCCAGGGCTCATGAGCCAAGTGGCCTGGCAGCCCGGCCCCCGAGTCATCCCTCCTAAATGGCAGGGACAGAGCTTCCCCTGCTCCCCACCCCCGTGTTCTCTGCCTGCAGCAGATGTGTGGTTGTCCCCACCCAGCCATGGTCCAGGAGCACTCAACTGGGTTACTGGGAAGACAAAGACACCAACCTGTGAAAACAGTCCACACTCCTGGTCAATGCCTGAAGCTGGCTATGCACAGGGGTGGTTTGGAACAGCCTGGGGCCCTCCCCACAGGTCTCCTCGGAACCACCTCGGAATCAGGACAAGGAGCATGTGACAGCTGGACCAAGAGTTTACTTGGCAGGAAGGCTCTGAAACCCAGGGCCAGCTGCCTGGCGATGCGGAGGAGTGGATTCTGTTTAACTTGCCGCTGGCCAGCGTGGCTAAGGGCACAGAGCAGGCATGCGGGCACCCATTCTCCAGGATGAGGTTCAGAGCAAGGCCAGACCTCAGACCTCTCAGAAAGCTGGTATTCTCCAGGCTGGAGACCACACAGGGCTGCATTTCCGAGAGTCAAATTTAAGGCCCGTCATCCCTAGCACAAGGACCAGAGCATGCGTGCTAAGTCGTTTCAGTCATGTCTGACTCTTTGTGACCCTATGGACTGTAGCCCACCAGGCTCCTCTGTCCATGGGATACTCCAGACAAGAATACCGGAGTAGGTTGCCATGCTCTCCTCCAGGGGAATTGTCCCAACTCGGATCAAACATGTGTCTCTTGCGTCTCCTGCATTGGCAAATGGGTTCTTTACTGCTGAGCTGGACCAAAGGAGAATTTAAAATGACCCGAGAACACTTGGCTTGATTGGTTTGTCAGTGGCCTAAAAGATCCTGGAGAAAAGGTATGTCTCGAGTGACTTCTGGGAAAAGGACATAACAAGAATAAGAGACATGTCTTAGCGTCTCCGGGAAGGGCCCAGCAGGAGGAGAGTGCACTTGTGCGGCCTGGCTGCCCCTCCACCCCACCCCCCACCCTCTCCTTCCTGGGAGCACAGGGCCGGCCTTGTTTTCTGGCCCTGGGCCTGCACGGAGCATCACATTGTGGGCGTCATGAGGCAGCTGGGAGGAAAGGGCAAAGAGGCACAGGCCTGAGGGATCCTCCGAGCGGGAACCCAGCCTCCCGGGCGGCTCCCCAGGCCCTGCGTGAAGCCAGATCCAGAAGAAAAAGAAAATGGACAGGTAGTGTGCTCCTGACGCCTCAGGTTTGATGAGGATGGAGAATTTGATGCTTCCATGTTCTCGGCAGGGGGCATGATCTGGGTGGGCAGGGGCAGGCCTGGAAGGTGATGCTTGGGGTTTTAGAGGGGAATGAAAGGGTTAGTGCGGTCATGTAGAGCAGTGGCCCATGACCTCCGGGATGCAATGCTTGATGATCGGATGTAATAATAATAAAGTGCACAATAAACATAGTGTGCTTGCATCATCCTGAAACCACCTCCCCCCTCACTTCAGTCCATGGAATAATTGTCTTCCAGAAACTGGTCCCTGGCGCCAAAAAGTTTGGGGACCCCTGATTTAGAGTGGTGACATGGGGATGGAGTTGTGGGAGGGCTGGTGGCTTTGAGAGGATGCTTCACATGGTGGGGCGGCAGGGATGGGGATGGGACGGGGGGAGAGCTGTGAACCCCACTGACACTGAGGGAGCCCCACGCCAGCAGGGGCTTCAGGAGAGGGAGGCCTGTACCTAGGAAGGCACCTCCTGCTCATGGATCTCTCAGAGAGAGACTAGCCCAGAATGATGCTCTAAAGTCCAGAGGAAAGAAAATAACCAGTGCTGGCTAGAAAGTCTAGTCTGGGCTGGGGGAGACCAAGGGACCCTCCCCACGAGTCCAGGGCAGGGAGGGAGCTCAGACAGGCCCAGCGGATCCTGAACAAGGGCCTGGGCCTCCAGCTAGAAGACCAAGGCCCCAGTCCCCATGCAGTTGGGATGACCTCCTTACACTCCGGGCCTCGGTTTCAGCATCTGAAAAATGGGTTCACTGTGAGGAGTGAGGGAGCCTGGCACAGAGCAGATGCCCCACAAGTGCTGGGTGAGCCCGACTCATTTGCAAAGCAGTGTGTATGTGTGGGGGCACATTTAGTTACAATTAAAGTTACATTTGATTCTGAGGGCTGTCTTTTCACCTTGCTTATAGTTTCCTTTGTTGTGCAAAAGCTTTTAAGTTTCATTAGGTCCCATTTGTTTAGTTTTGCTTTTATTTCCAATATTCCGGGAGGTGGGTCATAGAGGATCCTGCTGTGATTTATGTCGGAGAGTGTTTTGCCTATGTTCTCCTCTAGGAGTTTTATAGTTTCTGGTCTTACATTTAGATCTTTAATCCATTTTGAGTTTATTTTTGTGTATGGTGTTAGAATGTGTTCTAGTTTCATTCTTTTACAAGTGGTTGACCAGTTTTCCCAGCACCACTTGTTAAAGAGGTTGTCTTTTTTCCATTGTACATCCTTGCCTCCTTTGTCAAAGGTAAGGTGTCCATAGGTTCGTGGATTTATCTCTGGGCTTTCTATTCTGTTCCATTGATCTGTATTTCTGTCTTTGTGCCAGTACCATACTGTCTTGATGACTGTGGCTTTGTAGTATAATCTGAAGTCAGGCAGGTTGATTCCTCCAGTTCCATTCTTCTTTCTCAAGATAGCAAATGAAGCAACAGACAAAGGATTAATCTCAAAAATATACAAACAACTCCTGCAGCTCAATTCCAGAAAAACAAATGACCCAATCAAAAAATGGGCCAAAGAACTAAACAGACATTTCTCCAAAGAAGACATACAGATGGCTAACAAACACATGAAAAGATGCTCAACATCACTCATTATCAGAGAAATGCAAATCAAAACCACAATGAGGTACCATTACACGCCAGTCAGGATGGCTGCTATCCAAAAGTCTACAAGCAATAAATGCTGGAGAGGGTGTGGAGAAAAGGGAACCCTCTTACACTGTTGGTGGGAATGCAAACTAGTACAGCCGCTATGGAGAACAGAGTGGAGATTCCTTAAAAAACTGGAAATAGAACTGCCATAGGACCCAGCAATCTCACTTCTGGCCATACACACTGAGGAAACCAGATCTGAAAGAGACACGTGCACCCCAATGTTCATCACAGCACTGTTTATAATAGCCAGGACATGGAAGCAACCTAGATGCCCATCAGCAGACGAATGGATAAGGAAGCTGTGGTACATATACACCATGGAATATTACTCAGCCATTAAAAAGAATTCATTTGAATCAGTTCTAATGAGATGGATGAAACTGGAGCCCATTATACAGAGTGAAGTAAGCCAGAAAGATAAAGACCAATACAGTATACTAATGCATATATATGGAATTTAGAAAGATGGTAACAATAACCCTATATGCAAAATAGAAAAAGAGACACTTATGTACAGAACAGACTTTGGGACTCTGTGGGAGAAGGCGAGGGTGGGATGTTTCGAGAGAGCAGCATCAAAACATGTATATTATCTAGGGTGAAACAGATCACCAGCCCAGGTTGGATGCAAGAGACAAGTGCTCGGGGCTGGTGCACTGGGAAGACCCAGAGGGATAGGGTGGGGAGGGAGGTGGGAGGGGGGATAGGGATGGGGAACACATGTAAATCCATGGCTGATTCATGTCAACGTGTAACAAAAACCACTACAATATTGTAAAGTAATTAGCCTCCAACTAATAAAAATAAATGGGGGAAAAAAAGTTACTTTTGAAAGTTCCAGAAAGATCATCCCCAAAGAAAATGGGAGACAGAAATGGACTGGACATGTGCCCCCAAGTTATAAACAACTCTGGGAAGTATGCTCTAGAAGGGTGCGGTATGTCGAAAAAATGTCTCCCTGCCCACACCCAAGACGTGTCCATATCTTAATCCCCTAATGGCTCAGTGGTGAAGAATCTGCCTGCCAACGCAGGAGATGCAGGTTCAATCCCTGGGTCGGGAAGATCCCCTAGAGGAGGAAATGGCAACCCCTCTCCAGTATTCTTGCCTGGAGAATCCCATGGACAGAGGAGCCTGGTGGGCTACAGTCCATGCGGTCGCAAAGAGTCAGACACGACTGAGCACACACACGTGCCTTGCTTGGTAGACAGTGTGGATGCACTCTGCTGGGGAGAGAGGAGGGAAGTTTGCCCCCAGCAGGTGCAGTCCAAGAGGAGAAGCAAAGTCAGAGATATGGCCCTTTAAAACATCCCAGGGCAAATCCTCCATGACCATCCAGACCAGCAAAGATGGCTGCGGCAGGAGGCCCTGGAAGGATAAGGCACGTGGGCTCAGTGCCCAGCCCGGCTCCAGCCCCCGCTCTGTTTTTTTGCCCACCCTCCCCTGGCTCCAAGCACCCCCAGGAGGAGGACGCACATCTTTGGTAACATCTGTTCTCAGCGTGACTCTCTCCTGTGTCGGGAATCTGCCTCAGCCCAGCCTGTCCCTGGACGGAACCGTCTCTGCAGCCCCTTCTGGTCACAAAGGCCCTGATGACAAGACTGGCTTGCCTGACCTGACGACGTTGGGGCCACAGCTGTGCAGAGAGGCCTCCTGATGGCCATGGCAATGGGTCAAGGCTGGATTCTGACTCCAGGCACCAAACTCATCCCTGGAGTTTAACAGCCAGATCATTTGTTTACTCTGTCACTAGGAGGGGATCCCAGAGGTGCTCAGTTAACACTTGTTGATGGCCTTGGCTCTCGAGGCTGCTTCAGCTTGGGGATCCTAACTGCAGCACCCGCCCTGGAGGATGGAGCAGCCTCCCTCCAACTCAAGGATACAGGAAGAGACAGGTCCTGATGGTGCATCCTGACAAAGCGATGGTCCCATCACCGAGGGTATCGTTCTCTGCTGGGGAATGACAGCCGCATGGGATTACCCAGGATCGAGACTCACCTGGGGCTTCCCTGGTAGCTCAGTCGGTAAAGAATCCACCTGCAAGGTGGGAGACCTGGGTTTGATCCCTGAGTCAGGAAGATCCCCTGGAGAAGGGAACAGCAACCTACTCCATTATTCTTGCCTAGAGAATTCCATGGACAGAGGAGCCTGGGGGGCTATAGTCCATGGGGTTGCAAAGTGTCAGACACAACCGAGCAATTGATACACACATACAAGACTATAAGACAGGAGCAGAGGGTGTGGCCAAGCCATGGGGATGCTGGACGTACTTGAGACTCTGGGAAAGTTTGCTCCCAGAGGATGGAGTCTAAGAGGGAATCACAGCCCACTGCACCCCAAAGCAAAAAATTATCTCAGCGTAAAATCCTGCTGGGTAGCCTTCATCAGGAGCTTCCCGGAAACCTGCTCATCCCAGAGCTGTCTGCTTCCCCATCACCCCTGTTTCTCATCCAGAGGAGACCACTGGCCCTACTCTCCTGGGAAGCCTACATCTAGGCTAAATTCATAAAAATTATGCAGCAGTTTATTTTATGGTATCTATCAGCTGCTCACTCAGTGGCACAGTGGTAGAGAATCCGCCTGCCCGTGCAGGAGACGCAAGAGATTTGGGGTTTGATCACTGGGTTGGGAAGATCCCCTAGAGAAGGAAATGGCAACCTGCTCCAGGCTTCTTGCCTGGAAAATTCCATGGACAGAGGAGCCTGGCAGGCTACAGTCCATGGGGACCCAGAGGCAGATACAACTGAGCACACACGCACACACCAACTGCTCACTTGTCTGTCTTCCACCTGTTACCAGGAGGCCAGGTCTGACGGTTCCAGGCATCGCCCAGCTCAGGGGGGAGCAGTCGGGACAATGCTGGGGGACAGAGGGCTTATCCGATGGCCCTCCTCACCTCCCCCCCACCACCTGGACCTGGCATGTGTCCTGGGGAGAGGCAGCTGAAGAGGACCAAGGCCAGGAAACCTCATTATCTGTCCAGCTCAGGCCTGAACCAGCCCCAGGATGGACACTTCTATTGTGTGTCATCTTTGGAGACAGAGGAGGAAAAAAAAGTTTTGAGTCTCATGCCATTTCTATATTTCAAAAAAAAAGAAACCCACCTATGACTTGTGCTCTTTCATCCCAGCTAATCTAGCTCCAGCTGGCTTGTTAGACACTGAGGGTGAAGTCACAAGGACCACTCTGGAGAGCGCGAAAAGGAGGGCCATCAGCCTCGCCGGCCTGTGGTCACCACTCACCGTGGTCACCTGGGCTCACTGTGGTCACTGCTGCAGCCCCAGGGCTGCCCCTCCCTTCTCCTCTCCATCATGGTCGCCTGCACGGCCCCTTGGGAAGTGTCTGATTAGCAGGTACCCGCTTCCCCGGCCCCACGCAGGCTGGCTGCAGGAACAAAAAATTGTCAGGCAGATGCAGCCGGGGCTGCAGGCTGAGGCGTTGATGTGACCAAGGAGGTCCTCCTGCACCTCCTCCAGCGAGAGATGCAGGTGCCAGCTGCCGAGGGCGAGAATATTCACGGAGGAAATGAGTCTCCCTAGAGGAGCAAAGGTGACAAGATAACACTCGTCATCTTTAATCAGAGACAGAGCCAGGGCAGCTGCTTCCGAAATAACTGCTCCGGCATCATGGAAAGCTGGACGCAGTGTGGCAAGCTGCTCATTTCAGGGGAAAATTGTCAGAGCCCAGACTACAAACAATAGACAAGCTGCCCTTGCGGTCACTCCTGGCTTCCCCCCGCCAGGTGCCTCGTGAGACCTCAGCTCGATGGGGTCAGAGGAACGGTTTTGGGGGTGAAATGGCAGGGGTGGCCCTGCTTGCTGGTCCCCTTCTGGGGTCCGAGGTTGGTGGCTGGATTCGCTTTGACCTGAAATGGAATCACCAGCTCCTTGCCTTGGGGGTGTGGATGTTGCTCGTCATCTCTCACTGCTCCAAGTGCCAACTGCCAGCATCTTTATCAGTGATGACGCGGCAGCATTAGCTCTTGCTGTTCCTCACCTCCCACGGCACAGACCTGTACGGGGCTGGGAGGGGAGGCTCTGCAGGCGCGAGCAGCTTCCAGGGCCGCCCTGGATCGGCCGGAGCAAGCGCGGTGCCTGTGCTCAGTTCCCCCAGGAAGAGTCTCCCCCACGACAAAGGACACTGGAGCTTGATGTGGATTCTGTATCAACCCTCCAGCTCCCCCTGTTCTCCCCACCTGAACAGCCCCCTGCACTGCCAGTCCCCTTTCTTGCTCAATCCCCTTTACTGCCCCAACCGCTCAGAGAAGTGCTGGCAAAAGAGGGTATCTTCTTTTTTTTTTTTCAATTTTATTTATTTATTTTTGGTTCTGCTGGGTCTCTATTGCTGAGGGCTTTTCTCTAGTTGCGGCAAGCCGTGGCTACACTCTAGTTGCGATGCTAGCATCATCTCAGAGTCTCTTGTTGCCAAGGACGGGCTCTCGGGGGTGGGGGCTTCAGTAGTTGTGGCCAGCAGGCTCTAGAGCACAGGCTCAGTATTTGTGGGTGCTGGGGCTTAGCTGCTCAGCATTTGGGATCTTCCCGGATCAGGGATCGAACCCATGTCTCCTGCACTAGCAGGCGAATTCTTTACCACTGAGCCACCAGGGAAGCCCAGACAAGGGCATCTTTGTTACTGCAGCTCTATGTTGCAAAGTGGCTGCCGTCTCCTTTCACGGTGGTCCCTGCGGAGGCCAGCGGGGCAATGGCACTCTGCAAAACCAATCCAAGCCAAACATAAGCCAAGCCATTTTTTTTTTTTTTAACCTTAAAAAGTTCGGCGGGCACGTCCTACCAGTTGGAGACAGTGTGACCAGAATCTCATTCTTCCCATTTTGCCATGGGAACCCAGTAGGGGGACAGAGCAAGAGGAAAGTGGAGACAGCTGCGTTAGCCAAGCACAGGAGAAGAAAGTCACAAGAAGACGCAACGAAAGTTCGGAACAGGCAATGGGGTGTCCGCAGCCGGAGGTACAAAGACAAGTGGGTGTTTGGGACCCTAAGCAGCATGCAGCAGAACCAATGGACATGGCTGGAGGCAAACTGGGTGCCAAGACACCAAAGCAGGACTCAGCCTGCCACAGCCTGGCTGTGTGGCTTTCTGAAGCCACTTGACTTCTGTGGGCTTCATTTTCCTCTGTGCAATGAGATGGCAGGACCCAACCTCCTGTTTTCTTCCCAGCTTGAAAATCTGATTCAATGACTAGGAATAGATGGAAAATAAGGATCAATCAAGAGAACACATGAGGTCACCTGCTTGTTTCTTGAAATCCTGCTCTCCTGTGCAATCTCTTGATTCGAATAATTAGGGATATCCATTTAAGTTATTATGCTGGTCATGGTAAAGAGCTCAACTTTCGAACAACATGTTCTCTTTTTACTATCTTTGATCTAGTAACTCCACTTCAAGGAGTCTGAATAAAACTCAAGATAATGAGACAAAGACTCATGTACAAAGATGAACCATTTATCCTTACTAGCAAAGATAAAAAGATAAAAATAACTTCCCAAATGGATATAACCAAAATAAATTGACATCAGGACTTCCCTGGTGGTCCAGTGACTAGGACTCTGCACTCCTAATACAGGGGGCCCAGGTTCGATCCCTGGTCAGGGAACTAGATCCCACATACTGCAACTAAGAGTTCACATGCTGTAGCTAAAAGAGTCTCTGTGCCACAACTAAGATCGACGCTCCCAAGTGCTGCAACTGAGTGGTGCAGCCAAATAAGCAAAATAAATAAATACATTGGCACAGCCGTGAAAATGTCTTCAATGATATTTTAAAACATTGGAAATTATTCGTGCTATAAACATAAACATAGCCACATACATGACAGATGCTGTTAATGGTACACAGCCTTCTTCTCCTCTTGGAGGTTGCATTCAGACTCAGCATCCTTCTCAACACAGCTTTCTGAATGGCTGCTATCAATTACCGTTGGCATTCAGATGAAATCTACTACCATCTCAGTATGAGATCCTTCAGCAATAAGGATAACAGACAAGGTCAGGATGAAAAAGGCAGCTAAGTGGAGATTCAGAGCTCAATTCACAGGAGGTCAAGTGAGGGCAGTTACAGGGTTATCATAGCCTATATCATAGACTATTGGAAATTCAATACATTTCCTGCTGTGTTGCTTGGGAACCCCAGGAGCAGAAAGTTGTGCTTTTGAGACAACAAATTGAAAAGGTCTGGGGTTGTCCTTGTTTCCCTCCTCCTGCAGGGGGCAAAGTGTCCTTTGAGATGTAGCTGCTCAAGAATGCCAGGCTCCCAGGACTGGAGTAGTTGAGGTGGAGGGCTTTTCTGAGTTGTCTGAGAATTGGTAGACTCCAGGGAAAAATTCCTTCTGAAATGGGTTTGCTGCAGAAGTGCAGTCACCATGTGACCAGCTATCACTGATAACTCGGGCTGCTGCCCAAGGGTCTCTGGGTGGACGAACAGGGAACCAGTGGTCCCTTTGGGCATCCCAAGGAAGAAGCTAGGAAGAGCCATGTGCCTAGTCCCTCCTCCTCCTGACTGAGGACTGATGCTCTCAGGACAGAGAGACAAAGAGGCTGAGCCTTGGACATCTGTGGAGCTTGCAGAGGCAGGCAGAGGTACTCCTGAAGCTGGGGGACAAGTGACCCCATTGCCCGCATTTCAAATGAAGGAGCCACTTTTCCAGGGGGTGGTATGGATCGTGTGTCCCTTCCCCCCACCCCCAGCAGAGACTCCCCACTCCCCTTGTGAGACTGTCTGACTGCAAGGACTGGATTTTCTAGATTAGGTCCTTTATTAACCCCAGGTTGGGAGGGGGAGACGGGTGGAGACTTGAGTCTGCCTGGCATCTTCATTTCTTCTCTCCCGTCCTCCATAAATCCATTCCAAGGCGATGACATTTGCGGAGTGTATTTTCACGGGTCTCTATAATCCCTTCAGAATATTAAGGCCACATTACTTTATCTTTGGTTACATTAACTTCAATTTTCCTTATGAGTTAGTATTTGGCTAAAAATTAATATAGTGAAGTTGAAAAGAATCTTACGATAGGAAAAAGACTAATTTCATCTCTGACTGCTCAGATCCTGGAGTACACCGGGGTTAATGTAATTAACTTACAATTTGAGCCCGGGTTGTGTACATACACTGAATCTCCCCGCTGGAAACGAGATTAGATTTTATTACTCTATATATCCTGGTTATCTTCACCGAGCCTGCTCGGTGCTACAATGAAAACGCAGAACCATCTGGTACTGAGCCCGTGCAGTTTATTTAAGGATTTAATTAAATGCTCTAAATGGAGAGCTTCTCTGAATTAACATTTTAAATGTGACTTATTGCAGGTTTAATATTGTCTTAATGCCAACCTGGGAAACTCCATAGTCAAGTTGTTGACGTTCAAATTGAATTCATTTGGGTGGCTCCGGGGGGACCCATTAATTAATCTAAACAACTAATGGGGATTGGTTCTGACTTTTGATGAAGATTATTTACTGAGACAATTTGCAATGAATAAAGAGTCACAGTAGGCAAATGCTTAATTGAATTCAAAAAAGTCTCATTGTGTTTAATATCACGGATGCATCATGTGAGTAAGCTTTGAAATACCATGAAAGGGGCGATTGCTTCAATCTTCTTAGCTGAGCACTAATAACAAAGCGAATGGGTAATTACATTTTCCTGGGTAATTTGCTGCTTGCAAAAGGACAACAGGTCTGTCTGGCTAATCGCTTCCTTGGAAAGAAATTTCTGAAAGCATAAACTTTGCCCTTGGATGGCAGGTGGCCCCAGTGGTGGTCCAAAGGCGATGACATGGACGGATCTAGGCTGCACACTGCTGGATTCTCCCCCTCCTGCGGTCAGGAAGCTGCCTGGATGAAAGGCCCTCCTCCACCCTGCAAAGGCCCTAAATAGCCTCCACCTTCCCTCTGCTTTGCTGCCCGACTCTTGAGTGTCACTCATGAATCCGAATGACTCAAGCGAGGGAGAGCTTGTCCAGCCCTTCCTGCTCCAGTTTTTCACCTTCTGGATGAACACAAGGCAGACCTCTGTTTCCAGGAAATTGGAAGGTTGCCCCAGCAACCAGTACGACCTCCACGCTGTCCATCCTTCACGGTCGAGGGCAGCATCTCAAGATTTCTCGGCTCACTCTGCCCTTTCCCTCTGTTTCTCCACGTGCATCTCAGGACCAGCAGCCCGGGTCACCAGGCATCTTGGGAATGAGGACTCTTGGGCCCGCCCTGCCCCACTGAATCAGAATCTGCCTTTAACACGAACCCCAGGGGACCACATGCACATCCTAATTGAGACGCTCAATCCACAGCACTCTTTCTGTGAGGGTCTATGCCATCCTGTTGAATGAGTTTTTCTTCTTTCTGGCCCTCCTGGTATCAGCTCCTGGGGACCAGGGCTCAGGTCTCTGCTTCTCCTGGATCTGCAGTGACACCGGGGATCACAGAGAGCCATCGAAAATGACAGAAGCGATTGGTGGTTTCTCTCCAAATCTGTCTTCAATGTGGCCTGAGAGCCCACTCTATTGCACGGGGCACCACAGAGACCCAACCAGTCAAGGTCAGAGAGCACCTACCTCCACCACAACCCCCTCAAACCCAGGGCTAGGGGATACTCAGCAAATATCTGCTAGGGTGAACAAGCTATCATTACTGTGGGACGATTCCTTATATCCACATGCTGGCAAACAGCCCAGTCTGCACCAGTTCTACACGACGGCCTGTCCTCAAGGTCAGGGACTTGTGTCCCCAAGAAAGTCCCCACCACTCCAAGTCCTGCCACCCAGATCTCTCACCTCCCGAATGCAGGTTTGTGAATATTTTCACCGAAAGTACACCTGGATTCTGATTTTGTAAAGCCCGGACTAAGGTGATCTTTACCAAACAAACCCATGATGACAAAATAGTTTACCCCCCAGAGGAAGCATACTTCCCACGCTTACATTTTGTTTCAGGCCACCTGCGGCTGAACCAAGGGCAGAAGGATGCAGGTCATAAAGAAATAAAACAAAAGTGATTAAAAAAAAAAAAGAAATCCAACTGACAACAAAGAAAACAATCAACAGAGACAAAGCAACCTAAGAACAGGAGAGGGTACCACGGAGAAGCAGAGCCCAGAACCAAGGTCACTTCTGAAGCTGACTGAGCCCTTTTGTGACCGTTGCCAAAAGCCCCCTGATCATCACTAGCAGGCTTCCTGACCCCATATTAGGCAAAAATGCCCACCCCAGTGCTCACCCTAAAGCGCCCTAACCAATCACTTAAAGTCAATCTTCCAGCAGGAATTTTCTTTGTCTTGAGGTTATGGAAATTGGCTACTAATCCACAAAATCCACAAATCCACAAGCACTCTCCCTGGTCCATCAGAAGGTGGTCCCGCTGGGCTCACAGTACCTTCATCATCTCCACTCTTTGTTCTTAGTAAACTCACTCCCTTCTGAAATTCTCTGTGTTTGGAAATTCTTTTCCAACCCAAGCTTGGACTGCCTCAACACAACCCAAATAGCCCAGTTTAAAAAATAGGCAAATGACCTGAAGAGACCTTTCTTCAATGAAGGCACACAACCAACCAACGGGGACGTGAAAGACGCTCAACATCACTATGTCACTAATCATCAGGGAAACACAGATCAAAACCACAAAGAGATGCCACCTTGTGTCTGTCAGGATGGCTGCCATTTAAATAAATACAGATGTCCGTGAGGATGTGGGGAAATTGGAACCCCTGTGCAATGTTCCACCTGCCATGGAGAACAGTGTGGAGGTCCCTCAAAAAATTAAAGATTAGGGACTTCCTTGATGGCCCAGTGGTTAAGAATCAACTTGCAATGCAGGGGATTCGGGTTCAATCCCCATTCAGGGAATTAAGATCCCACATGTCATGGAGCAACTAAGCCTGCTTGCCACAAATACTGAGCCCACGAGCTCCGGAAACTCGTGTGCCAAAACGAAAGGTCTCGAATGAGGCAATGACAACCTCAAGTGCCAAAACTAAGGCCAGACACAGCCACAGAAATAAACATTAAAAAAAAAAAAACTAAAAATAAACTACCAGCAATCCTGCTTATGGGAATTTACCTCAAAGAACTGAAACCAGTACCTTGAAGAGATAGTTGCACACCTGTGTTCATTGCAGCATTATTCACAATAGCCAGAATTTGGAAGCAATCTAAATGTCCATCAGTGGATGAATGGATAAAGAAGATGTGATCTATCGGTACTAGAAAGATTACATATTCTGCTTTAAGAAGAAAGGGAATTATGATATATGCCACCACACGGATGAACCGTGAGGACATTGCGTGGACTGCAATAAGCCAGCCGCAGAATAACAAACACTGTGTGATTCCACTTACAGGAGGGATCTGAAGTAATCAAGCTCACAGAAGCAAAAGTCAAATGGTGGTTGCCAGGGCTGAGAAGAGAGAAGAACTGGAGAGCTGCTGATTAAATAGTATCCTGTTTCAGTTGTGTAAGATAAAAACGTTCTAGGCATTCGTTGTACAACGATTGTGCTTATCAGTAACAATTATACGTAGTACACTTAAAATTTTGTTAAGAGGGTAAAAGAAAAAAGCCAACCGATAATGGCATTGCAACTATATCAGCTGCCTACTTTTAGTGACTGTGCCCTGGTTATTGTAAGATGTGAATAGGAATGATAGTGGTGAAAGGTCCCTGGCAGGGCTTCTCGGCCTTGGCATCACTGACGTTTTGAACTAGATCATTCTTTGCTGTGGGGGCTGCCCTGTGCAATGAAGAGTGTTTAGCAGCATCCCCGGCTTGTACACACTGGATCCCAGAAGCACACCCCAACCCCCAAGATGTGACAACCAAAATGTCTCTTTACCCTGCCGAGTGTCCCCTGGGAAGAATCACTGGTCAACAGAAACTCTCTGTATTATCTTTAATTTTATAATCTAAAATTATTTCAAAATAAAAAGTTTATATCATAACACCAAAAACATGAACCGTGAAAGAAATCATTAATACGCTGGATTTCATTACAATTTAAAACTTCTGCTCTATGAAAGGCAATGTCAACAGAAGGAGAAGACATGCTACAGATTGGGAGGAAAATATCTGCAAAAGACACGTCTGATAAAGGACTGTGACCCAAAGTATAAAAAGAACACTTATAATTTAACAGTAAGAAAATAAGCAATCCAATTTTAAAAATGGACAAAAGACCTTAACAGAAAGACACCTCATCAAAGGAGATATACAGACAGCAAATAAATATATGAAAAAATTCTCCATGTAATATTTCAGCAGAGAAATGCAAAATAACAACGACATCTACTGATCTCTTGTTGTTCAGTTGCTAAGTCATGCCCGACTCTTTTCACCTCCATGAACTGGTGCACACTAGCCTTCCCTGTCCTTCACTGTCTGCTGGAGTCTGCTCATCCTCATGTCCACTGAGTCAGCGATGTCATCCAGCTTTCTCATCTTCTGTTGCCCCCTTCTCCTCCTGCCCTCCATCCTTCCCAGTAGCAGGGTCTTTTCCAATGAGTCCATTCCTTGCATCAGGTGGCCAGAATATTGGAGCTTCAGCTTCAACATCAGTCCTTCCATGAATATTCAAGGTTGGTTTCCTTTAGGATTGGTTGGCTTGATCTCCTTGGACTGGTTGGCCAAGGGAGTCTCAAGAATCTTCTCCAGCACCACAATTCGAAAGCATCAATTCTTCAGCGCTCACCCTTCTTTGTGGTCCAGCTCTCACATCCACAAACACTAACAGTGCCAAATGCTGGTGAGGACTTGGAACAAAAGAAACTCTCATTCATTGCTGTGGGAATGCAAAATGGTACAGCCATTTTGGAAGACAAGCAATTTCTTACAAAACTAAGCATTCTGGTACCATCTATCAATCATGCATTTTGATATTTACCCAAAGGAACTGAAAACATGTCAACATAAAAACCTGCCCACAGATTTTTTTTAACAGCTCTATTTGTAATTGCCAAAACTTGGAAGCAATCAAGATGTCCTTGGGGAATGGCTAAACTGTGGTACATCCAGGCACTGGAATATTATTTAGCACACACAGAATAAGGACCTATCAAGCCATATCAAAGACAAGGCAGAAACTCACATATATGTTACTAAGTGAAAGAAGCCAATCAGAGAAACCTACATTCTGTATGATTCATTCTGGAGAAAGCAGATCTCTGCTCGGAGGCAGTAAAAATATTGTTTGTTTCCCAGGGTTAGCTCATCTTAGAACCCTGTTTTTCAGAAAACTATCTATTGAGATTCCATCGGGCTTGGATTTTCCAGGGTCCATCTTGGGAGATGCTGTTCCAAACCAGTAATTCTCAACCAGGGGTGATTCTGTCTCCCAAGGGGCTTCTGGAAATCCCTGAAGACCTTTTCGGTCATCATGTCCTGGCAGGCGGGGTGCCATGGCACATAAAGTGGGAGGAGACCAGGATGTTGTCAACATTTTACAGCAGAGCAACTAAGCCCGCACATCACAGCTACTGAGCCTGCGTGCTGCAACTGCTGAAACTCACGCGCCCAGAGCCCGTGCTCCGCAACAAGAGAAGCTACTGCAAGGAGAAGCCTGCTGACCACAGTGAAGAGTGGCCCACACTCGCTGCAACTTGAGAAAGCCGGTGCACAGCAATGAAGACCCAGTGCAGCCAAAATAAATGAATACATAAATAAAGAAGAGTTCCCATGGTTCAAGAGTTATCTAGCCATGCCAACTGACTTTGGAGGGGCGCTTTTAGCAGAGGTGGCTGTGATGGCACAATGGAAGGAAAGTTGCCCAGATAGGGTTTTGGAAACCAATGCCAAACTCTTGCAAAGCAGAGCTGCAAAGGGTTCTAAAAAGTTCGAGCCATAATTGAGGAGCAGAGGGAGTGTCAGTGGGCAAAAGATTTGATGGTGCAGGCTGACGCCTATTATTTTGTTTATTAGAGAGATTTCGTGTCTCCCACTCCTATTCACAGGTGTGTGAACCCAAAATGTGATAGCAGAGGGGAACTATGGAACAGAGGTATGACCACAGGGGACTCCAGGCTGATCTCTGCTCTTTCCACAGGAGCAGGGAGGGTAGAGCCCTTGTGGAGACCCTGGCCGAGGACCCTCCCCATCCTTGGGGGGGTAGGCAGTCCACGAGCCCATCGAGCACCAGCCTGCCGGTCCAGCCCCTCTCCCACTTCTGTCCTGTGACAGCCCCGTTCCAGTGCATTAAAAGGAAGCTTCGCATGAACCTGGATTTTACTACATTTATCTCATTGCCAACCTTCAAAATGCCAAACGCTGCCACTTGCCCTGGGGGAAGTAATTTCATCTCTTACCCCGAATGTCACCACAGAAATTCACTTCAAACCCCACTGACTGATTGGTTTCTCCTGCTTCAGCGCCGACTCGGATGCCAGGCGTCAGAGACAAAGGGACTCACCTCTTTCTCTCTGCGCTCTCGGCATCCTTTAGTATTAAAATCACAAGCTGCCACTTCCACGTCCTGAAAGAGACGTGGAAAATAATTTATTCGCAGGAAAAGCTTAACGATGATACATCCACATTATAAAATAGTGTGCAGCCACTAAAAAAAAAAAAGCATTGAAGACTATTTAAGGAAATGGAAAAATGCTCACATTAGGATGTTAGCTGGAAAAAATAAAAAAGCAGAATGCAATATAATCTCAAGTTTGTAAAAAATAAACAGTGAGAGAGAAAAAGAGTAGAGCAAAAAAGCAGAAAAATATTCCCTCTTATCTCCAGACAGAAAAAGTATAAATTTGTTTACTTTTTTGTACTATTCTATAATTTTCTAATTTTTCCACATGAGTATGTATTACTTCGGTAATAGTTAATTAAATGATCATTTAAAAAAAGAAAGCTTGCGTCTTATTTCTCTCTTCAGGCTCAGGGCGATGATGCTTTCATAAGCTGTGTGTGCTGTGACAAGTCAGTTCAGGCGTGTCTGACTCTTTGCGACCTTGTGAACTGTAGCCTGCCAGGCTCCTCTGTCCATGGGACTCTCCAGGCAAGAATATTGGAGTGGGTTGCCATGCCTTCCTCCAGGGGATCTTCCAGACCCAGGGATCAAACCTGCATCTCTTACATCTCCTGCTTTTTCAGGCAAGTTCTTTACCGCTAGCGCCACCTGGGAAGCCCTTCCATAAGTTACATCCCCACAAGAAGAGCCCAGTCACCTTCTCCCCTCATTTATTACAAAGAACCTCTCCCAAATTAGCCCACAAGGGACATCTTCAGGAGACTTCTTTCTGCTAGCAGGAGTGTGCAGAAGGGGCCACTTGGGAAAATACACATGGCACATTGCTGCCAAGCCAGAGGCACAAAAGTACTTTAAGGGCATGAACGCTTTTCAATCACAGAATAAGAGCCCCGTCCCACCAACTTTGACACCTGTAGAATCTTCCAGACCCAGCAAGATGCTCCCCAGATCCATGAACAAGTCTTAGACCTGATACCAGAGGCCAGTGAGAAAGGGGAACCGATCTGGGTAGTCCAGTTCAGGGGGTTCCCCTGGGAGATAAGTCCCTTACCCCAGGGAGGGACTGGGGGTGGCGTCTAGCCACGGAGAGTTGGACAAGCAAGACTGCCCAGATCAGAAAGAAAGAGGCTCCATGAACCACCTCCCTCCAGTCCTAGATCTTGGACCGTGAGCACCAGAAATCCACCTGCTCTTTGCTCACCACCCTTGTTACTTTGCGCAGATGCTGGGGAGAAGCAGGTGAGGCGGATTCCAAGACTGTTGCCCCAGCTCCAATCACAGCTCCTTTTTACTGGGCACCTACAGCTATGTGGTAGATACATGCTAGAGATGAAATATCTGAAATACGTCTATGAAATACCTGGTCCCTGTCTTTCTTTAACACAGCACTTCTCACACTGGACTGGCTCAGCATCACCTATGGGGACTCACTAAAATATAGGGTGCTGAGCCCACCTCCAGTTTCCCATTCAGCAAGTCTGAAGGGAGGACCCCCAAATTTGCATCTGTAACAACGAGTCCCTAGACAATGTGCTGCTGCTGGTGGGGGTCAGGGAACCCCACTTGGAGAACCACTGAAGAAGCAGCAAAGAGGCAGCAAGCTTGAAATCCATCAGTTCTATGAAAGTGGACACAGCACGGGGGACTGTCCACTTGGGCTCAGATCTGGAGGGGACCAACCTCGCCGCCTTCTGGGTGTGGGGCTGCCCAGGCTATGTAAGTGGCTCATCGCCCAGAGGGTGAGTCCCTCCGCCAGGAAGTCTCCATCTTGGATAGAGAGGACAGGAGCAAGGCTTGCTCTCCAGCCTTTGTTTCTCGGGGGCCTCTGGGCCCTGAGATGGAGATTCTGCCCAGCCCCAGCCTTGTCTCCGTGGCAGCCAGGTTGCCTGAGACTCATTGGAATTCAGGCGGCTGGAAAACACTTGCAGATTTTGAGATTTTGCTGAGGTTCAGAGCCTGGGGATTTTGCTTGGGGAGTTTATCAGAGTTAAATCTGTGTAGGTAAAAAGGGGGGGCGGGGTGTGTGGTGGACGAGGCGGCGGCGGGGGAGCAGTGAAGATTAGTAAATTATTCACACATCTCTTTCTACCAGGACGAAAGCTCGCCTTCCACTCAAGAATGCTCAAACATTATCAACACCCTTAGATTTTTTTTTTCATCCATTTTTAAAGGAGGTAGAAAAAAATATACGGAAAAATGTTAATTAAGAAATTAAGCCACCCTCTTCCTAAAATACTGGGTTCTGTGTTAATCGCCTCCAGAAGGGGGGAAGGGAGAGTCCAAGCATCGCAGGAAAATGGTTTTCATCATCCACAAAATCCAATGCCCAAAATAGCCCCATTGTTGCCCTGGCAACTAGCATTCGCTCCCCCTTCTCCTCCGCCCGCCACCCCCCCAACCCCATCCCTTTGCATATTGCTGCATATTTCTATCATTCTTTCCAGGCACAGTTCATAAACAAGACGGCATAATAAAGAATGTTATCACCGATGACTTACAGCCCAGCTGCGCCCAGCGAGATAGGAAGTGGCAAGCAAATACAATTTCATGCAGCGAGGGTAACAGATTGATTGTGTGCCCTTCAAATGTGATGCCACTTCTTTAAGTCAGTCCAAATTCAGAAATAAAGTTGGTCTCGCCCTTTTCCTGGCCGTGATAGACAATACACGCAGGGATAACGCCCGGGGGTCTCATTAGGACTGGAACGATCTTGCCCCAAGACAAGAGATTATTCCAGCAGACTCTCAGCCCCTCTCCCTGGCTTCCCCTCCTCTCTCTGTCAAAGGGCCAAGGCCCCGGAATGTGGGCCTTTCTTGAATTAATTATCCTCTCTTGCCGCAGATTACGCGGGCTCTGATGCCAGGGGCAGAGGGGGAGGGGCGGGGACCACAGCAGATGAAGATAGAGTATGATTTTCCTGCGTGTCCTAACCTGGGTCCTCCAGCTCATGGGGTAACAGCATCGTCCATTGTAGCATCTCTCTCTGCGCTGGTTAATACAGGGAGAGTGGGCTCTCAGCACGGCCCTCAAGAGCCACTTCTCTTCTGAGAGGCTTCTTTGCGGCCTGGGTTAGGGACCTGCCTCTCTCCCTGCCCCCCTCCCCCAGGCAGGGATGTAATGAAAGAAAGAAGGAGTCCCCAGGGTATAAGGAGCCACTCAAGAAGACTATAATAGGGGACAGGCAACTGAGATGGGGGTGATGATGGGAGCAGGGCGGGAGGGTGGGGGAAGTCAGTCATCCAGGGTGGGTCAGGGCCTGTGCACGCCAGCAGTACAGTGACCTCTGCCTTCCGTGCTCGCCCAGCCCCCACTGAGGGTCTGTGTTTCCCCTGGGCCCTCAGGGGGCGCTGGCTCAGAACTTCAGGCCATCCTGGGCCCTGGCTAGAAGGAGAGCACTGAGGAATGGTCCTAATGGAGGGTGAGCTGGGGGAAAAACATCCACTATTCCTCCAGGAGAGCTTAGGGGCTGCCCAGGACCAAGTACCATCAAGGCACCATTTATGGAGCCAGCCTACAGGCTGGCCATGGACCTGCTCCAGGGAGGGAGCCGGGTAAAACAGGAGGCCCTCCTGGAACCCACAGATGGGAGGAGACGGGGCCCCACAGTCCCTGGGGGGCACTGAACAGGCATCGCATATGCCCAACTTCCCGGGGTGGTGCCCCTCGGCCAGCTGCCAGCACCTTCACCTGTACTGGCTCTTGCTGATGGGACTGGCAGAAGGCTTTGGTGGTGTGGGCAGGTGTGCGCCTGGGGGTTGTGGTCAAGTGGGGACTTCGCTGCAGGCGGAATGAGCAGTGCTGGGGGGTTGCCACTCTGTGTCCCCCTGGATACTTGGCTCTGTCCAGACCGGATCCCAGGACTCTCTCAAGGAAGAGTTTACCTATTATCTGATGCCCTCCCCAAACCATCATGACTGAGATGCAGGAAGCAAGAAATTCTGGAGGACTCTTCACCCGTCACCGCAGCTCCTCTTGAGTCAGCCTGACGCACTAAGGCTGCTTCCCAGGGTCCCGTTGCACTTTTTTAGACACACCTTTTAACTGAGATGAATTGGTGGTGGTGGTGGTTTAGTCGTGAAGTCGTGTCTGACTCTTGAGACCCCGTGGATGTTAGCCCGCCAGGCTCCTCTGTCCCTGGGGTTCCCTAGGCAAGAATACTGGAGTGGGTTGCCACTTCCTTCTCCAGGGGACCTTCCCAACCCGGGAATCGAACCCGGGTCTCCTGCACTGCAGGCAGAGTCTTTACCAACTGAGCTACGAGATGAATTACGTAACATGAAGTTAACTGTTTCAAAGTGAATAAGTAAATCAGAGGTTTCTAGGACATTCATCATGTTGTGCAACCACTCTTAAGTAGTTACAGAACATTTTATCACTTGAAAGGAAACCCCCTCCCCATCCTGCCTCCCCCTAGTCACTGAAAACCACCAAGCTGTCTCTACACATTTCCCTGTTCTGGATATTTCGTATAAATGTGATCACACTGATTTCTTTGACTTAGGATAGATAACGTCTTTGAGCTTTGTCATGTAGCAGAACTTCTTTCCTTTTTTATGGCTGGATACTATTCCACGGGACCATTGATGCTTTTGAATTGTGGTGCTGGAGAAGACTCTTGAGAGTCCTTTGAACTGCAAGGAGATCAAACCTGTTAATCCTAAAGGAAATTAACCCTGAACATTCATTGAAAAGACTGATGCTGAAGCTCCAATACTTTGGCCACCTAATGCAAAAACCCAATTCATTGGAAAAGATCCCGATGCAGAAAAGGTTGGAGGCAGAAGGGGACGAGGGAAGCAGAGGGTGAGATGGTGAGGTAGCATCACAGACTCAATGGACATGAATTTGAGCAAACTCCGGGAGATAGTGGAGGACAGGGGAGCCTGGCCTGCTGCAGCCCATGGAATAGCCAAGAGTCAGACAGGATTTAGAGACTGAACAACAACAACACTATTCCGTTGTGTGGACGGGTCACATTTTGTTTATCCATTCACCTGTTGACAGACACTTGAGTTGTTTCCACCTTTTGGCTTTTGTGAATAGTGCTGCTATGAACATGCATCTGTGTGAACACATTTCTTCATTTCTCTTAGGTATGCATCTAGGAGTGGAACTACTGGGTTCTATGGTAATTCTGCCTTTAATTTTCTGAGAAACCGCCAAACTGTTTCCCAAAGCAGCTACACCGTTTTACAGCCCCGACAGCAGCAGGCACAGGCTTCAGTTTCTCACCATTCTGATCAACACTTGTTATCATCTGTCTTGGCTCTGGCCATCCTAACGGGTGTGAGGTGGTTTTGACGTGCATTTCCCTGATGATCAATGGTGTTCAGCATCTTTTCATGTGCTCCCTGGCCCCTCCTTAAGTGTGATATTGGTTTCTCTTTTTACCCTCATTTCCAAAGAAGAGTGGTTTGTCAATGATTTTTACTCATAGTGTCAAGAACTACAAACTGGACTCTGGGAGCAGAGTCTGCCCAGAGCCTGTCCCAGAATAGGATCTGTCGAAGAGAAAGCGCTTTCCACCTCTTTCCTCAAACCGTCCCTATCAATGAGCCAAGACCGAGAACTGCAGAAGAAGAGCCAAAGGTTTTAAATAAAATATGTAGCATCAAATTCTCTGTTATTCCCATGAAAAGTGAAAGTGAAACACTTGCTCAGTCACGTCCGACTCTTTGTAACCCCACGGAGTGTAGCCCACCAGGCTCCTCTGTCCCTGCAATTCTCCAGGCAAGAACACTGGAGTGGGAGCCTGGATGAGAGGGGGGTTTGGAGGAGAATGGATACATGCATATGTATGGATGAGTCCCTTCGTTACTCACCTGAAACTACCACAACATGGTTAATCATCCCTACCCCAATACAAAATAAAAAGTTTAAAGTTAAAAAAAAGAATACTGGAGTTGGGTAGTCATTCGCTTCTCCAGGGGATCTTCCTGACCCAGGAATTGAACCCATGTCTCCTGCCCTGCAGGCAGATTCTTTACCATCTGAGCGGCCAGGAAAGTCACAAACCTCTGGCTGAGGGGTGTGAGAAGATGCATCTCTGCTTTCTTTCAAGCTAAAAGGAAGTTTCTAAAGAGGAAGTTCCTTTCCATCTTTTTTACATGCAGAAGGAGGTTTGTAAATCCTATTTATCTTTCTCACCTTGAGTACATATCTAAAAAAAGCAAAACAAAATCAACTTGGTATTCTACTGACAATGGGGGTCTTTGTAGGACAGGAAGTTCGCAGTTAATTCTTTCCTCTCCTAAAACCTTACACCCTGACACCATAAAGCATCTCTATGGGCCACTGGATGATCAGGCCCTGTAATCTATGGGAACATTAAATGGAGGAAAATCATGCTGAAAAATGACTGCTGGGTCTCTGTCCCCTCCCCTCCTTGGCAGGGGGTCGGGGGAAGGCTTCACTGCTCTGTGTTTCTGTCATTCCAGGTCAGACGCCTGCCTCCTCTTTGTCATTCTCCAATGTGACAAACGCCCCTGCACCCTGACTCGGGGTGTCTTGCCGTCTGCCGGCTGATACAGCCTGGAGGCTGGGCTTTGTCTGGGGCAAGACAGAGCCTGGTGGGGCCAGCCTGCCCTCTACATCCTGTGTCCTATGAAGGTGCACCAGGCTGAGATTCACTGCACCCCAGTGTCAGACGGGGGCAGGGGCTCTGATGCCCGCGAGGAGAAGCCTGGGGTGTTGGACCAGGATGAAAGAGTTAAATTGAGTGGGTGGGCCACACAACTGCCTCCTGACCTTGAACCAGGTGGGCAATCTGAGACCTAGTCACATCCCTAATGAGCCCCTTCACCCCCAGCACTCAGGGCACATTTCTCCTGACGCCTCTCTTCTCTGCTACCCTGGCCCCCCAGGACACAGAGCTCACTTAGGACGATGCTGCTTTGATGAGGGGAAGGGTCAGGGTACCGAGGAGCGGGCACAAGAGGAAGAGAGGGTGGCCAGGCTGAGCCCTTGGCTCCATCACGGGGGATCGACTCTGTGCCCGGCACTCTGCTAGGTACCAGACTCCTGGAAGGCAGCTGTGATTTATAAGGTGCCTACTATGTGCTGGACAGGGTGAGGCACCTCCCCGAGTGTCCTGATTGAATTTCAGTGAACAGTAATAAGACACACACGTCACAATCCTAGAGGAAAATGAGGTGGAGCAGACACGGGTGGGCGAAACCACCTCCACAGAGGCTGGGCTGCCCATAATGATGGTCGTTATAAGGACAAGACTCACGGATAACACGCACGGCGCACTTGCGGTATGCCATGCGTGTCTCCGCGTGCTTCATCTGTGTTATCTCACTTTCGGCCCCCAGAAACTGACGAGTCGGAAAACACAGCTACACCAACTGTAAAGATGACGCCACTGAGAACGATTTTGAGAATTTGTCTAAGGTCATGGAGATCGCAAGGGAGTGAACTGGGATTTGAGTTCTAGAGCCTGCGGTTTTATCTATTAAATTACTGTCCTTCTGATGGATTGAGGATGGGGAGTAGGGAGGGAAGAGGGAAAAGAGCTCACAGCCCAAGGACCGACCGTCTCCAGGGTGACCTCAGAGGATGGGCATGGACAGGTGCTGCCAGTCGTGGGGTCCTTTCCAGCAGCCGGAGTGGGAGGGATGTTCCTGATTTTTGAAGAGAGACTGGCAGGTGACAGGGGCCGTGGTCACATCTACGTGGCCACAGCTGCTCCCAAAACAACCCACCCTTAACCTGACATCAGCAGCTGATTTTTTCCTTAATATATGTATTTTATTAAAGTATAGTCGACTTACAGTGTTTCAAGGGCACGGCAAGGTGATTCAGTTAAGCATATGCACATATATTATTTTTGAAATTATTTTCCATTAGAGGTCATTACAAGATATAGTTCCCTGTGCTATACAATAAACCTTTGTTGCTTGTTGCATATCAGTTTTTTTTTTAATTAGAAATCTAGCGTTCTGTTCATACTAAGTCAAATAAGTAAAATCAAAATGCCGTAAAATTTTTAGTTAGGTAAAAATTCATAAGTTTTGTAAAATATATATTATACATATTATGTGTTTGTACATATACAAAAGCTTTTCCCAGTTTATCCATCTCTTCTCTTTTTAAAATGTTCTTTCTCAAAAAAAAATAAAAATAAAAAAAATAAAATGTTCTTTCTCAAGCCTTTATCAAGTGTAGCAGCAGCTGGTTTTGAACCTGCCTCGTGGAATGTCTCAGGAAAGCAGAGCTGGGGGAGGAGGTGAACCAGAGGCCTCTGGAGAAAGGCGGACACCGGCCGGAGCCTCAGATTGCAGCCGCCATCCATCATCCCTGGGAGGCCTGGAAGCTGGTCAGCAGGACGAGTCCTGGAGTAGCTACATGTAGGGGGTCATGAGGATTCACATAGGGCATGCCTGGCCCAACCAGCCATCTAGAACCTTAGGCACTGCTAGTGGCAGCAAACTGTTTTGGGTCTTAGGGGGTAAAACTAAACCTTAGCAGGGTCCCAGGCTGAGGGGTGAGTGCTGTGATGGCCACGGAGATGGGCCAGCTGCCTGGCCGGGAGGCTTCAGCCAAATAAATAGCTGCCTTGGATGTGCCTGGAAAGACCACATGATCACGCAGGGCAGATGTCATTGACACTGTTGGAAGGGCACACAGTGTCTTGGGGGCAGAGAAGGGAGGAGATCTCCATGGCGGAAGGGGATGGGAAGGTCTCCAGGAGCAGTAATATTTGCAGAAGGCTGTGAGGCAAGCCCAGGACCTCCAGAGACCAAGAGACAGGGGGCAAGGGGATATTATGAGTGGAAGCCACAGCCTAAGCAAGGCCCAGGAGGTACGGGGGGTTTCGCTGGGCCCTGGCTTCTCACCAGGGTGTGGGGCAGGTGTAGGGTACCTGATGGAAGCCGGGTCTTGCTAGTTCATGAAAGTAATTGTTGTTCAGTTGCTAAGTCATGCCCGACTCTTTGCAACCCCACGGACTGCAGCATGCCAGGCTCCCCTGTCCTTCACTCTCCAGGAGTTTGTTCAAAGTCAAGTCCATTGAGCTGGTGATGCTTCCAACCATCTCATCCTCTGCCACCCTGCTTCTCCCTCTGCCTCCAATCTTTCCCAGCACCTGGGTCTTTTCCAATGAGTCGCCTCTCTGCATCAGGGGACCAAAGTATTGGAGCTTCGGCTTCCGTGTGAGTCCTTCCAATGAATATTCAGAGCTGATTTCCTTTAGGATTGACTGGTTTGAGCTCCTTGCTGTCTCAGGGACTCTTCAAGACTCTTCTCCACTATCACAATTTGAAAGCATCAATTTTCTGGTGCTCAGCCTTCTTCCTGATCCAACTCTCACATCCATACTACTGGAAAAACCATAGCTTTGACTAAACAGACACACATGTAAGGCTAGGGGCTAGCAGCTAGTTCTGATCTCTGCCCCACAGCCATGAAGGTGTCAGCTTGATCAAAAAGGAAGTGTGAGAGGCCCCCCAGCTGGGACCCGGTGACAAGCAGTCCTGAGGCTGAGGTCAGTCAGCAGGGCTGTCAGCCTCCTGTGCCCTGGGGAGCACTGAACTCTGAGCCCCAGTGCCACGTGGGGTATCCTCGGTTTCCCTGGGACCCTGGGATGCTGGGCTACCTCCCTGGGCATGTGGCTAACCCAACCTCCCAGATCTGATCCTGTGTCTGCGTGGTCTCCTCCTTCTCTGGCCTGATCTGTTTCTGCCTGCTTCCAGTTTGTTTCCTGGGATGTGAAGATGCAGTGTATGCTAGAGGAGATTCAGACCTAGTGAGTGGAATCTGTGGATGTCTTCCCAACTCCAGCCTCAGTGAAGGCCTGCAGCTAAGCTTGAAATGGGCTGTGGTGGGGGTATTTACACCAGAAGAATTGGCAAACATCAAGGTCCCCCCCACCCCCAAGAGCTGGTTGTTAGAGACTTAACATCACACCCCCAAACACACAGATGTTAGCAAGCTTCTTACCCTGCTGGACTCAGGATGAGCAGGGCAACTGATCTGGCAGGGCAAGGGAAAGACCTCTGGGCTGGGTCAGAGGCTCTTCCGAGAGAAAGAGCCTAGATCTTCATGGAAGAACTTCACAGGTTCTGATATTTGCAGGTTATACAAGAGTCTGAGTCCCTAGAAGGCAGAAGGTCCCAACTGTGCCGCTTCACTTCCCTGGACCTTCACTCCCTTGTCCACAAAAGGGAAGGCCGGCTGCTACACGAGTCTTTCTCAAGTCTGACTGTGCATTTTACTAAATAAAAATGCAGATTCCCAGACCAGCCTCAACTAATAAAATCCAACTATTGAGAGGCAAGCCTGGGAATCAGCACTGAGTCTGGTGCAAGGGCTCTCAAAACCACTTCAAGGGGCTTCCCAGGTGGCACCAGTGGTAAAGAATCCTCTGGCCGAAAGAGGAGACATAAGAGACGCAGGTTCGATCCCTGGGTAGGGAAAACGCAGGTTCCCTCCCTGGAGGAGGGAAATGACAACCCACTCGAGTATTCTTGCCTAGAGAATCCTATGGACAGAGGAGCCTGTCGGGCTACAGTCCATGGGGTCGCAAAGAGTCAGACATGATTAAGCGACTGAGCATGTATGCACGCACTGCGCAGCTAAAGAAAGCCTGCTTGCTTGCAGCAAGGAAGACCCAACAAACGAATAAGTTTGTTTTTAAAAAACAAAGCCACTTTGAGGTACACCATGCAGTCAGGCCCACAACACCCCCCAGATTCCAGGGGAATGATGATACAACCTGCTAGTCAGATATCCATGTGAGAATTTGTTTTCTCCGCCCACAGACGCTAAAAGTGCAACAGCTGCCTGAGGGACTTGAGCGTCTTTGGCGTTCAGAGGAGCCACGGCTTCTAAGATCCCCACCAGCCCGCTGCTCAAAGATGCCACGACCAATCATCACCACGCCCTTAGGATGCATTGGCCCCTCGTGGGGGCTACATGAGGACTTGCTGGCCCATGTGCCATATGTAAAACACTTGGAAGGAACAAATAATTCCCACGCAAACAGCAAAAGGAGAGGCAATTTTCATCAGCTGAGACACCGTAAATCTTTATATGTTTTATGAATCTCACTTACATTTCTTGTCCGACTTGTGCATAAAACTTCTCCAGATTTATACAGCCAACTGCATAAGTCATTCCCTTCCCCAACGGGCTCTATATCTTGATGACCTTTTAGAAACCAATGACTGCTTTTCTGTTGTTATCCATAATTGGAAAAGCACTGGAGATAAGAAAATTTATGGCAATGAATGATCTACCTGAGCAAAGCTATAAAGAACACTGGATATCTAAAAGAGGGGCGGAGGGGACAGCCCACTCTCCCTGTTTATCAAGTGTTATCTCCACCAGCCAGGGTCCTCTGCAGGCACGGCACCACGGCGGACACTGGAAACTCGATGGGGCTCATGTAAGGCTGGTCAAGTCACTGCTGCTTGACACAGGGGTCCAGGAGCGATTCTCCTTTCTGTAAGAGGGGGTCAAAAGACACAGTCCCCCTTCCCCTGCCATCCAATTTCACTCCTGTTTCCATACTGATATAGACTGTGATTCAATGGCAGTACAAGATGGGCAAAAATGGGCAAAAGACCTAATCAGACCTTTCTCCAAAGAATACCTGCAGACTGTCTACAGGCACATGAAGAGATGCTCAATATCGCTAATTATGAGAAAAATCAAAACTGCAATAGGGTATCAAGTCCCAACAGTCAGAATGGCCATCATCAAAAAGCCTGTAAATAACAAATGCTGGAGGAGATGTGGAGAAAAGGGAAGTCTCTTACATTGTTGGTGAGAATGTAAGTTGCTGCAACCACTATGGATAACAGTATGGAGGTTGCTTCAAAAACTAAAAATCAAACTACCAGCAATCCCACTCCTGGGCATATATCCAGAAAAGATGAAAATTCAAATTCAAAAAGACTCATACACCCCAGTGTTCATTGCAGCATTATTTACAATAGTCAAAACATGGAAGCAACCCGTGTCCATTAAAAGATGAATGGATAAAGAAGATGTGGTATATATTCATACAATGGACTATTAGTCATAAAAAAGAATGAAAAGTTGCCACTCGCAACAACTTGGATAGACCTAGAGATGATAATACTAAGTGAAATAAGAAAAAGACGAATACCATATGATATCATTTTATGTGGAATCTAAGAAATGATACAAATGAACTTCTTTACAAAACAGAAATGGACTCACAGACATAGAAAACGAACTTATGGTTACCAAAGGGAAAATGTCGTGCCAAGTCGCTTCAGTCCTGTCCGACTCCTTGTGATCCTATGGACCGTAGCCCGCCAGGCTCCTCGGTCCATGAGATTCTTCAGGCAGGAATACTGGAATGGGTTGCCATGCCCTTCTCCAGGGAATCTTCCCAACCCAAGGATCAAACCTGTGTCTCTTAAGTCTCCTGCACCAGCAGGTGAGTCCTTCTGTTGGGCAAGGGATAAGTTAGAAATATGAAATTAACAGATACACACAAGGACTTAGTGTATAGCACAGGGAACTATATTCAGTATTTGTAATAACCTGTAAGGGCTTCCCTGGTTGCCTAGATGGGAAAAAAAAATCTGCCTGCAATGCAGGAGACCCAGGTTCAATCCCTGGGTTGGGAAGATATTCTGGAGAAGGAAATGGCTACTCACTCCAGTATTCTTGCCTGGAGAATTCCATGGACAGAGTCAGGCAGGCTGGACTACAGTCCGTGCATGCTAAGTCTCTTTAGTCATGTCCAACTCTTTGTGACCCTATGGACTGTAGCCCGCCAGGCTCCTCTGTCCACAGCATCTACCATACAAACCCAGCTTCCCTGCAGTGTTCGCCCCCATCGCGGAGAAGACAGCCTCTTCCCAAATATTTCCTGCCATGGACGCTTTCTGCCTGAGACGTGCAGTGCAGTGAGGGGCTGCAGGAGTCAGGGGAGGACGTGGGGAGGGGGCAAGATAGCTGCGGAGCCCTCTCCCGTGTAGGTCTCACTGCCTGCCCCAGCCCCAGCAGACACGGCTCTGGACCAAAGCCCCCAGAAGAGCAGAGATGCTTCCAGACTCTGCGCTGTTTCATCTGCACACCAGCGGGAGCCATCTTTCCATCCAAGAGCCCGTAAACAACCTCCTCAATCTGCTACCTCGGCAGACACCAGCCCGGCTCATCTCCCTTCCTCAGGGTAGGGGTGGGGGGCATTTCCGACCCTCCCTTTGTTGGGGGTGGGGGTCTGCGCCTGGGGGCTCACAGGGGCTGTGGGGACAGCATTGGGGGGTGACAATGACAGCTCCCTGTGGCACTCGATGTTCCAGTGGGGAGTGTGCATGGGTGTGTGTGTGTGTGTGTGTGTGTGTGCATGCGTGTGCCACTGCGGAATGCTGCCAGAGCAATTTGGTTTCCAAGGCAACAGTGTGAAGGTGCACAGGCTGCTACCCGTGCTCAGCGAGTGAGAAAGACGTGTCATCGTCGCCCCGGCTCCCAGCTGGAGCCCGGCCAGTTACTGCCCACTTGGTGGAGCAGAACCCAGAGGGGCTGGGCTGCTGTGGAACTGGAGAGGGGCCCGGGGGCCCAGGAGCATCGAACCACCCCCAGAGAGGACCTGGTTGGGTCAGTGGGGCCGAAGGAAGGCTGGGTCGCAGAGTAAGGATGAATCCTGAATCCTCAGCCACCAATCCCCCCCAGTGAAAGCCAGCAGTGTCCCCACCCTCTCTGAGGGTGGGGGGAGCCGGGCAGGCAGGCAGCAAGCCTTCCTGGGCCCCATTCCACTGCTAATTATTTTCCATGATGAACACGTTATTATGTCTTACACTCGAAATAATCAATTTGGAATCACCACTCTGATGAGTTAATGGGCACTTGGTGGGTGTCATTTGAGAATCTCTCTGCAAAGTACAGTTCTATTTTTAACAGCGGCTGCACCGGGTACACAAGAGGACAGGAAAAGAGTGCTCAGGCTTCCAGCTCCCAGGCATTCTCTCTCTCTCTCTCTCTCTTTCTCCTCAGTCCTGCTTGTCCTGCTCCTCTGGGCTTCGGCCCCATGGACCGGCAGTAGCCAGTGACGTGGCTCCACTTCCTCTGTTCAATACATGGGCCCCTCCAGCTCCACTAAGCCCTTGATGTGTGCTATATAATGAAATTTGGGTCCCACCTCCAAATTCATAGGTAGAAACATAACCCCCAATGTGATGGTAGCAGGAAGTGGAGCCTTCAAGAGGTGAGTAGGTCATGAAGGTGCAGTCCTCATGAATGAGATTAGTGCCCTTATAAACGAGAGCCCACAGAGCTTCCTTGTCCCTCCCACCATCCAAGAACGCCGCAAGAAGATGCCTATGAAACAGAAAGTGGGGACTCATCAGATACTGAATCTGCCTGCACCTTTGTCTTGGACTTCCCAGTCCTCTGGAAGCGTGAAAAATAGATGTCCATGGTCTATGGTATTCTGTTCATTGGAAAAGACCCTGATGTTGGGAAAGATAGAAGGCAGGGGAGAAGGGGACAGCAGAGGATGCAATGGTTGGATGGCATCACTGACTCAATGGACATGAACTTGGGCGAACTCCAGGAGATGGTGAGGGACAGGGAGGCCTGGAGTGCTATAGTCCATGGGATCGAGAAGAGTCGAACACAACTTAGTGACTGAACAACAACAGTAACATGCTGTTACAGCAGCCAAAACACACAGAGACAATGTGCCCGCTGAATCCTCCAAATGTCCCCAGGAGGAAGCTTGGACCAATACTTCCATTTCACAGGGAGAACACTGAGGTCCTAAAATTTGAAGCCAGAGAATCTGACCTCCTGCCGAGCAGATGTCTGAATTATCTGCCCCACTAGCATGACCTGATGTTGATGAAATAAGAAGCAGAGGAATGTCGGTAGGTAGCGTATTTTCACTGCAAAGACAGACCATGGAAGAATGAGATGGTACCTGTCAAGCATCTAAATGAGCCTGGGCAGAAGTGGGCGGGCAGGCAGATGAAACCTCGTCACCCGCTGCCAAGCTTCAGATGTTTGAAGCTCAGCATCCAATTTGGAATCAGGGAGGGAAACACTGAAAAAGGAAATCCTGATGAGGGTGAGGGGAGAGGGGAGAAGGCTGTGTTCTCATCACAGGTTCTCCCTGCACTGGGATTCGTTCCTATGCACAAGTATTGCTTTGACTAAGAGACTCTCTCAGCAGGGAGGGACAGGGCTGCTAGAAGTCACAGTGTCGGTGGACAGAACTGTGGATCTGAGTGGCCCAGGAAAAGGACATCTTATCTTCCCCAGGGCACCTTGGATGAGCTCTCTTGAGGCAAACACAGTTTCCATCTATGTGCTCTTCCTTACTTCACCTTCACAAGGTCACTGGACCAAGGTCATCTTTATGAAGGTATTGAATGGATGATGCTCCAACAGCCCATGGGCTAGGGTACCACCCCCGTCTCATACCACAAACTCACCAATATCCACGCTTCTGAAACTACCCCAACTGCTGTGATCACAGGACTAGCTACCTTTGGTCTTCCTAACCTTAGTAAGACAGACACCTGTCGGTTGCTTCCCTAGCATTCACATACACCCTAACCCAACAGACTTCACCTCTCAAGTGGTCTATGCAGGTCTACCCTGGGGTCTATGCAGGTCCCAGGAACCCAACTCCATTCCTGGGTCCAGGGAGAATGCACGTGATGTAAGCTAAGCCAATGAGTGTGTTTCCCATCACTTTGCCAAGTGAATGGTCCTAAGGTGGGCTCATTAACCAATCCAGCCTAATTAACGCAAACTCAGAAGCTTTGCTTAGAATGTTGGAATAAGAGCCTCTCTTTCTTCCTCAGTGGGTGTGACCAAGGAAGCATGGAGCCCTGGGGAGCAGCCATCTGGGACCTGCTGGAGGCAGAACTGAGAGATGAAAACATACTTGCATGCACACATGCATGTTTGTGGCCATGGTTTTTTTGCATTGGAAGGTTCTGGTTGCAGAACATGCAGGCCCTCCCCAGGAAAAGTAGCCAGCAGATGGCTCCAACTCAGCCTGTTCCTCCAAAGATGGGCCGCTCCTAGATCCATTCTCTCTGTTCAAGGACAACAGGAGTCATCTAGAGAGGCCGGAGCAGACAGGTCTGCTGTTGCAGCCAAGCTCTTAGGAAGCCAGACTACCGGTGCCCGGGCAAGCTGAGGCCAAGGGCTCCAAGGCAAATCCCAGCCCTCTCCAGAGGTGGAGAGCCAAGATGTCTTCATTCCCTGCTTCATTTCTGCGTCCTCTGGTCACATCCCACCCAGGAGGGAGGAGGGGCATGGACATTTTTGCAGAGCACCCCCACCCCTCTCCAGGGTGACTGAGCCCTTAAGCCTGCAGAGCTCATAAAAGTCCACACTCAAGTGCTTGCTGGGCACTGACAAGTTCACAGGCATTTTTGGAACTCATGGGAGCCAGAATACAGTGAAATCCCCAGGGCACCTTTCCAAGAACTGAGGTTCTGTCCAAGAGAGGGAAGGATCTGGGGAAAAGCAAGTTTGCACCTGGTGTCGTGAAGTCTAGTGGCTCCCACCCAAGGGCAGTGAGAAGATGCTGCAAAAGTTCACAAAGTCGCTTCAGTCGTGTCCAACTATTTGTGACCCTGTGGACCATAGCCTGCCAGGATCCTCTGTCCATGGGGATTCTCCAGGCAAGAATACTGGAGTGGGTTGCCATGCCCTCTTCCCGGGGACCTTCCCCACCCAGGGATCAAACCCGTGTCTCACATTTCCTGCATTGGCAGGCAGGTTCAGCACAACCTCCACCTGGAAAGCCTGCTATAAAAGTTTGCAAGCCTCTGCTTCAGGCTGTGACCTATGAGAAACCCAGGAGGGGGATCATTCTGGTGCTTGTAGGTAGTCTCACTGAGGGGCTCTGTCCCTGCAGCCTGGACACCCAGGTGCAGAGGGTGTGGCTCGCAGTGCGGCTGTCCGCAGGGGCACCACCTGGGGTCCCCAGGGCTCCCCCTGCAGGACTGGTAGCTCTCCAGTGCTTGCCAGGTGAGAGAATGGACCTCTGTTGCCTGACGCATTTCACTTGGCCATCAAAGACAGCCTCACTCGTGTTTCATAGGTGACTCTGGGGTCCCGCAAGGAGGAACAGAGCAGGATTGAAAGAAATAAGAGCCTCAGGAACACATAATCTCCCAAGGAAGGACCAGCAGAGAACCTGGAAGTCTCTGTCGAGAGCATCAGACTCCCAGTCTCCATATTTGGAGATTCAACCTGCCGTCAGTATTTAATGGGTTAGAAAAATAAAAAGGCTACGTGTTGAATGGAAAATTCAAATGCTCCAAGTGTGGAACAAGTCACACTTATAAAGAACATAGGTATCCCTGTTACTGATCAGTGCTTGGGTGTTAGCACCTTGCCTTATCCAGGAAGGGTAGGAAGTCCTCAGTAGAGTCAGGCTGGCATCATTATTACTAAAGCAATTCATCATCTGTGTAAAAGATTTCTCATACCTTCATATATGACCCGGAAGTAATATCCTAACACATTTAAAAAAAATATTTCCCGTGAAGGGTTTTGTGGATTTTGAACTCTCTTATTAAAGATATGAAACATATAACACTTTCCAAGATTGTAAGAGCGACTGATTGGCATAAGGAAAGACAGAAATTAAGCCACCAAATCTCAATCTTAAAAAACTTTATACAATTGTCTGATGGGACTGAAAATCGAGTGTCTTTGTTTATTAGCAGCAGCCATCAACTCACTTCCTCTAGTTGGATCTACAGGTCTTTGTGAGGTGTCATTTTCACTTATGATCACCATGAAAAAAGTGTTCAAATAAACAATTTAGAAGTGGACCTCCAAGTCACATTACGCATGAAGCCAAAAATTTCAAAAAACAGAGTATGGTCTACTTATTGTCCACAAGGGTACAAAGGTATTCCAGTAGAGAAAGGAGCCTTTTTGAGAAATGGTGCTGTAAAAAGAAAGAAATGCTGCTATAAAAACTGGATATCTATATGCAAAAAAGATGAATCTCAATTCATGACTTATACCATATTAAAAAAAAAAACTGACAATGGAACACAAACTGAAACTTCTAAAAGAAAACATAGGAGAAAATCTTGGATTAGGGAAGATATCTTAGATACAAATGAAATGCACAATTCACTAAGGGAAAAAAATGATGAATTGGACTTCTTCAGAACTAAAAACTTTTACTCTTTGAGAGACATTGTTAAGAAAACAAGAAGACAAACCTCAGACTGGGAGCAAATATTCACAAAACACACATCATATCTGCCTAAGGACTCATATCTGGAGTACTTAAAAAACTCTCAAAACTTAATAATACAAAGACAAAGAGCCCAATTCAAAAAAAGGCTAGAGATTTGAAAAGACACTTCACTGAAAAAGATTTACAATGGCAAGTAAACACACAAAAAGAGATGTTCAACAATATTAATTATTAGGGAAATGTAAATTAAGACCACAACATGATATCACAACACAGATATTAGAACGGCTAGAATTTTTTCTATTCTGACAATAGCAGAATGTTGGTGAGAATGTGGAACTCTCCCACATGCTGGTGGAGATGCAAAATGGTACAGCCACGCTGAAAGACAGTGTGGAACTTGAGCATATGTATTTATTACACAATCCATACTGTCTACGTGTGTTCCCACAAAAACATGTATATGAGTGTTTGCCGTAGCTTTATTCATCATTGTCCAAAACTGCAAACATCTCAAATGTCTCTTCACTGAGCACAGAGAGAAGAAATCGTGGTACGTCCACAGATGGAATACTATTCAGCAATAACAAGGAACAGCGCATAAATGCATACAACATAGATGACTGACTTTTAAATGCATTACGGTAACTCAGGGAAGCGAGACTCAAAAGGCTACATACCGTCTAATTTCATTCATAGAACATTCTGAAAGGCAAAATTATAGGGAAAGGTAACAGATTATCAGTTTCCAGAGACCAAGGGGAGGGGAGCACTTGACCACAAAGGAACATAAGGGAATGTTCACAGCTAAGGGAATTCATGGCTACACATCTTAACTGGGGTGCTGGTTACAACCCTGTACCCAGTTACTAAAGCTCCCAGGACCCTCTAAGAACAGGGGTAAATTTTATTGTATGCAAATTCTACCCTCAATTTTTAAAAAAAGGATATAATCAGATAAAAAAAAGGAAATAGTCCATCAGAGTGACTGCATTAAAATATATATTTGCAACAGGAATATAACCAATGTATTATCAATAAAGGTGGCATATGATCAGATCAGGGTGCTAATGCCAAGTCAAATTTGAGCAGTTCTCGAGTTATTTTCAAAACAGTTTACCCTGCAGTTGTACCGTGTGATCTCCTCAGAGATTTTCTTCCTTCTAACAGGAGCAAATGTTGAAGGCAGGTGGGTTTTGCACTTGGAGATGGTGGGCGGGGGCGGGTGGGGATGGCCCGGAGCATCACCTTCAGTGTGGTTCATGCCATGGTTTGTTTGAGATGGGGCGAGCAGGAGAGAAGGGGGTGTCTTCACCTGCCAACATCCTGAAGGTTGTCCATGGGGCCAAGAGAGACTCACTGAGGTCCCAGGATTGGTGACACCTCGGGGGGTGGGGGTGTCAGGTGCGAAGGTGGGAGCAGAGGGAGCAGGAAGAAGGGATGGGGACCCTTACAGAGGAGAGAACACAGCTGAGGCATGTTGGGGATGGATGGAGATCACCAGAGGGATGCCATTCAGCGGCCTGCCCCGGGCTGTCTACTCCCTCCTTGGTATTCTGTGAGCAGAGCTGGTAAAGAGTTGAGATCTATCTACGAGGAGCTGGTTCCCCCTCACCAGGGAGCAGCCTGGCCCAAGAGCAAATAACCTCGTGACCCTGTCACTCCAACTAAGAGGGGTCACCAGGCCCTTTGACCTCCGTGTAGCTTGATCAAAGACAAACAAACTCTCCTGTTTGTTTAGGGAAAGGTCTGCAAAGCCCAGAGCCCTCGAAGAGACATCCCTCCTCCCATCCCAGATTCTCCTAGAATCTAGAGAAACAGATTCCCCTCCCACCCCAGTGCCCAAGTCGGGTGCAGGCGCTGGCAGAGCCTGCAGGAGGAAGCCCAGATCTCTCTTGGTCAGCACTCTGGGCCCACCATCTCCAAACACAGGCGTCTTGCTTTTATTAAGTGAAGGCTGGAGCCAGGGAAGACACGTCTCTGGAACAACAGGCTTTTGTCTTAACCAACCACTTCTGACTCCAGGGAGGGTTGTAAAGACAGGGTGCTGCTAACCTCTTTATGGGCAGATTCTCATCTCGGTGGGACCCACGGGGGGCAGGGTTGGGGGGATGCTCTGGAACATTCAGAAAGCCGTATATCAACCTATATATGAGGTTTGGACCACCAATAAGTGTCTCTACTGCAACGATGGCCCACCCTTTTGGGCTCTTGATTGGCTGATAGTGTTGTCTGTCACCAACCCAAGGAGCCAGTTGGGTGGCAGTCTGTGGTCCAGGTGTGACTGCTTTGGCTGATGGCTCCTGGAACAAATGTCCAGGACTCTGTTCACAGGACCGTGTACAATGTAGTGTCCACACACGCTGTTGTGATTCTGATTCCTGGTGGAAGGAAAGTGCACATTCCCTGACCAATGCAGCAAGTGACATGGTTCCTGTAAGGTCTCGGGATGCACAGGTGGTCTCACTGGCCCCAACCCTCAGGGAAGGATCCACTTCCTTCAAGGATGAGGTCTCCTTCCCCGCAGAGGGACTGGATGAGACACCTCCTATTTGCAGAGTGTTTGCATTCACAGTTGGGCAAAGAGGGACTGAACCAGCTCCTCCAACACAGCCTCCTTTCTGGGGGCCAAGGCCAGGGGAGTCCAAGCGGAAGAGCCCTCAAGCCGCCCTCATGGGTGTAGAGACATCGCTTCTATTTGCACAAGCAGCCTCAGCACCAGGAAAAACACAGCGTTTCTGTTGCCCCGCCCTTCAAAGCAGCATCTGTCCATTCGAGTCGCATTGACATCCTCTGCAGTTTGCCTTTCAAAACCCAGGGGAGGCATTCATGGAAACCCTACTGATCTGGGCTCCGTGGGCACTCTGACTCAGCCCCAGTAAGCCCGTGCCTTGGGCAAATCCTCGCATCTCCCTGAGCCTTTTCCATGAGGAGAGTGGGGTTAGGCTAGATGGTTTCCATGGTGTCTTCCAGCTCTCCGTGCATCCATGTCTTAATATCTCTCTGTACATTCTCCCCGAGTCCACATCTGGGAGAGAACAGTACGCATGCTCGTGTTTTCCAAAGGGACTCTCTCTCCATCCATGGCATCCTTTTCGCTGCTATTTCCTACTTGTATCTCCTGGCTCCCACTGGAGGAAGAACTGTTTAACCTCATTGTATAGCACGGTGATTATTAGCTACACTTTGGCCATAGAAGAAATTCCAGCCATAAATAATAATGATGATGATGGAAATAACAGATGCAATCCCCTCCCTGTGTCAAAGCGCTGGCTGTTGCTTTTTTTTTCTTTTTTTTTTTTTTCTCACTCCACTCTGTGCCAAAGGCCTTCAGAAAAGGAGTTAATTAATATCCCTTGCTGTGGACTAATTCTCGTTTCAACATGTGGCTGTCATTTCCCTGTCATCATAGCTGATTTACAACAGGGTTTAATTAAATTCTCAGTACATTATTCAGCATTCTCCAAAGACAACACCAGAGAGGCCGGGGGTATTTAAAATGTCACCTGCTGAGACATATCACCTCTTCTTAAATAAATATGACAGTGATCAAACTTTGGCTAATTACAGTGACTTAGTTATTTGTTTGTATGTTTTAATATTTAATTGCTTTCATGTTCATCCAATTATCGAGCAATAGCAAACAGAAATTAACTTTTTATCAGCGCGTTCCCAGCCCAGAATCAGCGCCCCAGAGCCTCAGTACAAGGGCAGCCACCCAGACTGAGAGGATGGCGGTCTTGGTCTCAGCTCAGTGCACGAGTCGATTAAATTAAGGGACAACCCTGCCCGCTTCTGCCCCAGCTCCCAGCCTGCCTGCCTTCAGGAGCATCCAACTCAAGACCGCAGGTTATTTCCTGAACGTAATCGGGGATTTGGTTCCACACTGCCACCCCATGGCCACTCAGCGCAATTGCCCCATCTCCTTCAGATGCTTCGATTCCCCGGAAGGAGGGGAAAGATAATCACTGGGGACACACACCTAAGCCGGTGTCAGCGAGCTCTCACACGGGCAACCAGCTCCCTCACCATGGGAGCGCTGTCTTCATGCTCCGCCAGCTTTGAGGGCCTTCTCCTCCTCGTTAGACATTCCAGCATCTTCTGCCGAGTTCCGGGGACAAAGGCAACACCCGACAACGTGTCAACTGTGCCCTTTATACTGCAAATTCCAGCAACCAGATATACTGGCAGCTAAGAGACAGGGGCCAGGATGTGCTTATCACTAGCAAGGTTCTAGCAAACCCTTAGCCAGACCCCAATACGGCCCAGCCCCCCTGGCATTATCTCCAAAGTTCCCACCAGCTCCCTGCAACACAGCATTTGACACTTCGACATTTACTTTTCTCCCAAGCCTAACCTCAGCATCTCAGAACCTCTGGATGGAAAATTAAGCCCTCTCTGGAACTCTTCAGTGATTCCAAATTGGATAAGTAAGCATGGTCTACCTCAGGCCTAACCCCACAGTCTCATGGGATGCTGGCTTAAAACGTTCAACCTTCCAAAAATAAAAATAATCTTTCCAAGGACTTACATCTTATCTCCCCAGCTCAGCTGTAAGCTCCTTAAGGGGCGGGCCCAGAAACTAACAGAGAGACAAAATCACGGTAAGAGTGAAAGAGAGGACGAACTGGTCTTCTGCTGAATGGCCCAAGGGTGGCCTTTGCAGAGTGTCTAGCTCATGAGGGGGCAGACAGGTGTCATGTAAAGAAATGTGTGTGTTCATTGAGCAAATAATGCCTACTATGCACTGGGTGTTGGCTGTATAACGGTGACAACTCGATGCAAGTCCCTGTCCTTGGTGCTGGAGTCTGGAGTGAGCATGAATTATTATGAGTGATTGAGGTATTGTTGAGGGGAGGCCACAGGAGTGTAGCCAAATGAGGTGACCCAGTCTGAGGAGCCAACAAAAGCTTCCTAGGGATGCCACGTGTGAGCTGACAACTGGGGAGAGAAAAAGAACCTTTTTCATTTAGCAAAGAATAGGATATCTTCTGGAAATTTTTTCCTGGGGGCCCAGAGTTTATGCAAATGAACCCAGTCCAGAAGGAAGAATTCTAATTGGTCCCAGCAGGTGCTTCCCTGGGCGGGTCAGCACAACAGTGCGGCACCTGTGAACATCTCCTTCAGGGTCCCCGAGGCCAGCGCTCACTGTCACACCCACTCTCTTCAGATCCGGGGGACTTTTACATGCACATCCAGTCCTTATTCCCTTTCCCCACAAACTAATTCCCCTTGACAGGCAAGTCCTTGGAGAAAGTGACAAGGCTTTAAATCCCATGGCTTGGCCAAGAACCACTGAGAGACCAGGACTGGGAGCGGACAGAGGATGCAGAGCAGTGGATGAAGCAAGGCTGGGTATCAGGGCGGGTGTGGGCCTCAGGTCTCCGCGACTGCACTTGTTTGTAAGCACCCAGTTACTGCTCAAGGTCAAATACAGGCTCCAGGAGTCTAGAAACTCTAGCTGGCCTTGTCCAGACTCTGTATGGCCCAGATGATAATGTCCACTGACCTGGTGTGTGTGACTTTTTTGGAAGGCAGCACAGTGTGGCAGAAGGGACCAGTTGTCCTAGGGGTTGGGCTTCAATCCCAGTTCTACCACTTCCCAGCTATGTTACCTTGGGCATGAACTTAAAATAGACCTCAGTTTCCCCATCTGTAAAATGGGAATAATTTGAGGAGTAAATGTATAGGGCTGCAGGAGGATTAAAAGAGATAAACCATGTAGAGTACCATGTAGCGCCTAGGACCAGTATTAGTTCTTTTAATCACACCACCCATCTTGAGCGGTGGCTGTCATTCCCATTTCAAGGTGAGCAATCTGAGCACAGATCAGGCAGCTAAGCAGAGCAGCTATGAACTTTCTCCAAACCCAGACATGACGCAACCTCAGATGTGCCCACTTGGTATAGTGTACACCACTGGCTCTTAATTGTAGTTCTTCTATGGATCGCTTTGACTTCTGGTGAAGCCTATTGTTGTTGTTCAGCTGCTAAGTCGTGTCTGACTCGTCGATACCCCATGGACTGCAGCACGCCAAGCATCCCCGTCCTTCACTATCTCCAGGAGCCTGTTCAAACTCACGCCCATGGAGTTGGTGGTGCTCTCCAACCATCTCATCCTCTGCCGCCCCCTCCTCATTTTGCCCTCGGTCTTTCCCAGCACCAGGGACACTTTTCCAATGTGTCACCTCCTTGCACCACGTGGCCAAAGTACTGGAGCTTCAGTTTCAGCATCAGTCCTTCCAGTGAATATTCAGGGTTGTTTTCCTGTAGGACTGACTGATTTGATCTACTTGCAGTCCAGGAGTCTTTTCCATCACCACAATTCAAAAGCATCAGTTCTTCGGCACTCATGAAGCCTACGGATGTGTGCGTGCTAAGTTGCTTCAGTCGTGTCTGACTCTTTGCAACCCCACAGACTGTAGCCTGCCAGGCTCCTCTGTCCATGGGATTCTCCAGGCAAGAATACTGGAGTGGGTGGCCATGCCCTCCTCCAGGGGAGATTCTCGACCCATGGTTTGAAACTGCACCTCCTATGACTCCTGCATTGCAGGCGGATTCTATATGGCTGAGACACCACGGGAGCCTAAGAATACTGGCATGGGTAGACTCTCCCTTCTCCAAGGGAATCTTCTTGACCCAGGAATCGAACCAGGGTCTCCTGCGTTGCAAGTGGATCCTTTACCACCTGAGCTACCAGGGAAGACTCATGAAGCCTGTGGACCCATTTAAAAGTATATAATTAAATACACAGAATTAGAGACTTCCCTGGCAGTCTGTGGTTAGGACTCCAAGCTTCCACTGCCAGGGGAGCAGGTTCCGATCTCTGGTCTGGGAATTAAGATCCTACATGTCATGTGGTGTAGTCAAAAAATTAAATAAATAAAAACATAGGATTATAATGGTAACCAATGATACTGAACACCAGTGCTTAAGATACGTTTTTCAGGAGCAAGGGATAATAATATGTGCTTCTTTATTCATGCACTAAATAAAGCATAGTTGCTGATTTAAACCCACCATAATTTCTAAGTCATGATAAGTGTTAAGAGTATTTTGAAGTATCTGAAACAATTTTAATGTAGTGGAGAAATAGCTGTGAACACCACGGGGCTGTGTTGATTCCATTTATTATTGGAGGAAACGCTCAATTTCAATAGAAGTTTCCTGAAACTAAAAGCTGTGAATTTGCCTCACTCAAGCTCCTGGACTTCCTGAATTTACTCCGCAGACCCTAACAGGTCATGACCTCGGGTCTCTCTCACTTCTCAGGAAGTGCCAGCTACTGTTCTTTGGGACATGGATTCGCCTTGAACATCTGTGAAGACTGATGACTCACTTCCTCAGGGAGCACACATCCACGTATGCAGACATAATGTTGGCCAGACAATTGCAGGTGGTCCCCAGATGCTCGCAAATCCCCCTAGGATCTCAGAATTAAGAACCTTCCTTCCTAAACAGACGTCAGAGTCCTTATCCATTCAGCAGTTTCCTTCAAGAGGAAAATTATCGTGCCATCCCCAAATGTAAACAGTCCTTTGGAAAAAAAGAAAAAGACAAAGCAATGAGGAAAATTGACCACGGGCTTCCCAGGTACTGTAGTGGTAACGAATCCTCCTGCCAACGCAGGAGGTGCAGGTGACGTGGATTTGACCCCTGGGTCAGGAAGATCCCCTGGAGCAGGAAATGGCAGCGCACTCCAGCGTTCTTCCCTGGAGAATCCCATGGAAAGAGGAGCCTGGCGAGCTGCAGTCCATGGAATCGCAAGGTGTCAGACACAACTGGGTGATTAACACTTTCTTTTTTTCTTTCACTTTGCATAGTGTTTTCAAGGTCTGTCCATGTTGTAGCATGTGTCGGTATTTTATTTCTTTTTAGGGCTGAATGACATTCCATTGTGTGTGTCTACCACAATGTGTTGATCCGCTGACGGCTCCACGTCATCTTACAGGACAATCTAAGCCGTCCCTGACTTGTCTTCTGATACACCTTACCCCTGACTTGAAGCTCCCATGTTTTGAAACATCCTATGTTTGCTGTTCCACTCCTCTCTGCCTTTACACTGTTCCCTCAGCCTGCATCTGCCCGGCCAAGCCCCCTTGCCTAACTGAGCAACTAAGCACAGGCACACATAGAATTGACCATTCAGAAAGAAAACATTTTTCTTAGCCATCCGAGTCAGCAGGCAGCTTTGACCTATCACATCCCATTTCCAGGTCTGATTACTTCACAGAATCCAGTTCGGAACAAGACATAGGGGCGAGGCCAGCGGAGAGATGGAGGTGAGGCTGGGAGGGACACGGAATGGGGGTGCTATTTGATTACACTAATTGCCAATAACGGCCCAAACCAGGAGCCCGACCACAAGTCAATTCATTTTTAAAGCAGTATAATAATGTTTAGGATAAGGAATTAATTTTTATAGCCACTGGAGCAGTGGAATTTCCACTGCAATACAGATTTATTACAAATTACATTTTCCCCTTAAGTGGTTAACATAAAGACAAAGCAGAAAGGACTCCTTGGCCAGAGCCCCCTCGGGCTCGACTGGAAACCAAGGGTGGGTGTTAGAGGGGCAGCCACCCCCACCCCAGACTGCCCTCCCCGAATGGCAGATGCCTCCCACCCAGCTCAGCACCTCTCATTCCAGGGGGATGTGAGTAGCATCCTCTAAGCTTCCTGTGGAGACCAGGGCACCGTGCGGACCCCTGGCTGCCTGGTTGACACCCTGGAAGGGGAACAGCAATGCAGAGTTGGGGAAGTGAGTGGTATGGTTCCTCAGGCTCCAATTTTCAGTCCCAGGAATTCTGCTTTCAGAGCATAATTTTTGGTTCCCTCTCTACCCGCAAACTCCCTGACTTTTCAGAACAACTGTTGTCAGGTGGGGCAACTATGGAGACCCTGAGGTCCTCGGGTGGGCAGACTTCCCTACCCTCCATCTGAGACAACCAAGCCACAAGTTTCCTGGGAGAATCCCAGGCAAGGTCTGGGGTCTGGGCCCCCTCCCGTCTGTCCAGCTCACCCTCCAGCCTCCCTGCTAATCGCGGCTGCGCCGTCAGCAGAGCAGCGTTGAGAGGCAGCGCCCCGGCCGCGCCTTGGTGCTCTTGTTGGGCTGGGGGCATGGAGCCTGGGGATCTGCGTGTTAAAGCACTTCTGGTTCTGATGATGAGCCTCTGTGTGAAGCCCTTCCCTGGGAAAGGCTCTCAGAGCAGCTTCCACATGCACCCCCCAGGGCCAGTTGAAATGATCCACTTGGAGCCCTGAATAAATCGGCTTTGACCACAAGGAACCATGAACTCCGACACAAGTGGAAACAGGCAGGGGGGGTGCAGAGCAGACAGCAGCGTGTCAGGGACTCCTGTGCTTCCGAAACATCAAGGTCACTTCCTTCCTCAAGCCACAGGTCTTTCGGGGCGGAGCTGCAGGACTCTGCTGCAGGGGTGGCTCTCATCCAGACTGACCAGGCAACAGGGAGGTACCGCAAACCCGGTACCTAAGCACAGAGGGTCTCAGCTGTTGGGTTCAGCCTTTCCAAACACCAAGGCCCCTGAACTCACTCTTTCCCATCCTCCAGTCCAGCCACCCCTCCCAGACATCTCACGAGATAACTGACCTAGGGTTTCTTTTTTTCTTTCTTAAAAAGTTATGCTAAAATACACATAACATAATATTCATCATGTAGCCACTCATAAGAGTGCAATTCGGGGCTTCCCTGGTAGCTCAGCTGGTAAAGAATCTGCCTGCAATGCCGGTGACACCGGTTTGATTCCTGGGTCGGGAAGTTCCCTTGGAGAAGGGATAGGCTCCCCACTCCAGTATTCCTGGGCTTTCCTGATGGCTCAGATGGTAATGGATCCGCCTGCAATGCGGGAGACCTGGGTTCCACCCCTGGGTTGGGAAGATCCCCTGAAGGAGGGCGTGGCGACCCACTCCAGTATTCTTGCCTGGAGATTCCCCATGGACAGAGGAGCCTGGCGGGCTACAGTCCACGGGGTTGCAAAGAGTTGGACATGATGCGAGCAACTAAGCAGATACACAAGAGTGCGATCAGGGAATTCCCGGGGGTCCAGGGGTTAGGACTCGGCGCTCCCAACGCAGGGGGCACAGGCTCCATCCCTGGTTGGGGAACTGAGATCCCACAAGGTGCAGGCAAAAAGCATAGGAAGTGCAATTCATCGGCATTAATTACATTCACGACGTTGTGTCACCTTCACCATTACCTGAAGTTTTCTCATTGTCTCAGCTGAAACTGTCCCTGTGAAGCAGTAACTCCCCCATCCCCCACGCCAGCCCCTGGGAGGCTCTATTCTTTCCGTCTCTGTGAATTTAGCAGTGCAGCCTCCTGTAAGTGAAATCATATGATATTTGTCCTTCTGTGTCTGGCTTATTTCACTTAACGTAATGTTTTCAAGGTCCATCCTTATTGTAAATATGCCAAAATTTCATATCCTTTTACATTTGAATAGTAGTCCATTGTATGTTTATCCATTCATCCACTCATCTGTCGATAGACACTTGAGTTGTTTCCACCTTTTGGCTACAATGAATAAAGCTGCTGTGAACATGGGTGTACAAATATCTGTTCCAGTTCCTGCTTTCAATTCCTTGGGGTGTATACCTAGGGGTGAATTGCTGGATCATACGGTAATTCTATATTTTTGAGAAGCCAGCAAACTGTTTTCCATGGCAGCTGCCTCATTTTTACATTCCCAACCTCCAAAGCACAAGGGTTCCAATTTCTCCACATCCTTTCCCACACGTGTCATTTTTCGTTCTGTAAATAATAAGCCACCTTAGTAAGTGTGAAACGGCATCAATTTTTCATCTTGATTTGGACTTCCCTAACGACTAATGGGGCTGCAGTCCATGGGGTCCCACAGAGTCAGACATGACTGAAGCGACTCAGCAGCAGCAATGACCAATGGTGCTGAGTGGCCCGGGTTTCACTGCGAGGAGTCGGACTTTGGGAATTTTTGAGACAGCCCCCAGAGGTCCTTGGGAGCACCTGGCTGATGTGATGGTTGGGGAAGGACTTGCTCCCCAGCCTCCGAGATGCTGTCGACTGAGCCCACCCGTGGGTGCTAGGCCAGCCACGCCCAGCCCAGCCTGCTGCCTGGCCACATTGCCCGGCCTGCTTGGGGCTGGGCCAGACACTTAGACACGTCCTTCTCATTAGACTTCCCAGGAAGCCTTCAGTGAGAGTCCCTCAGTCTCCAAACTGGCTTGAATTTAGATTCCAACTGGAACATTTTTCTCCTTTACCTGAAAAAGTCTAATTAAGCAGAAAAACTGGAGGGTTTTTCTTCCTGCCTGCTTTTGCCATAAGGAAAATTTCCCCTCCATTTCCTTTGACGTTAGCATTCCTGGTTCATATCACAATCAATTTGCCTGAGAAAGCCCAGGTAATAAGAACTAACAGCTCCTCACCTGTATTCCTCTCCCCTGCCCCCCACCAACCGCCCCCGCCCGCCCCCCACCCCCCCACCACACACACACACACAAGCTCAGCTAGCCAGGTAGGAGGGCATTCCCTCCAGCAGGCTGGGTGTGACCTCAGCCATCGAAGTCCCATGAAGGAATTCATCCTCTCAAGGCATCTTAGATATATGCTTTCTTAATGAAAGCAGCCATCTCTGACCTACTTGGTAAGTAGATTCAGATTGGACGTTTTCTTAAAGCTAAATATGTTGACACACACAACACTAGTGCCTCCCAGATATATAACTCCATCGTCAAAGGGCTTGGTGTCCCCAAATTTCCCTTTTTCTTTAAAAGATTTTTCTTAACGTGGACCATTTTTGAAGTCTTTATTGAATTTGTCACAATATTACTTCTGTTTTATGTCTGGGTTTTTCACTGTGAGGCATGTGGGATCTTAGCTTCCTGAAGAGGGATTGAACCCTCACCACCTGCATTGGAAGGTACATTCTTCACCACTGGGCCACCGGGAAAGTCCCTCTCCCAAAATTTCCAATGTGGAATCTTTTGGGAGAGCACCAGACAGTACAAATGTCACAAACGCCTAACTGGAGCCATGTGACTGGAACTTCTCTGCGTCTCTCTCTCCCCATCTGTAAAATGGGTATGACATGACCTCTTTTGTTTCCTATGATAAGCGTGAATGAAGGACAAGTGTGCTGAGTGGCCAGGGCTGTGGACACAAGGGGACCCCAAGCCTTTCAATGGCACCCAACTCCAGTACTCTTGCCTGGAAAATCCCATGGATGGGGGAGCCTGGTAGGCTGCAGTCCATGGGATCGTTAAGAGTTGGACATGACTGAGCGACTTCACTTTCACTTTTCACTTTCATGCATTGGAGAAGGAAATGGCAACCCACTCCAGTGTTCTTGCCTGGAGAATCCCAGGGACGGGAGAGCCTGGTGGGCTGCCGTCTATGGGGTCGCACAGAGTCGAACATGACTGAAGCGACTTAGCAGCAGCAGCAAGCCTTTCAGAAACACATGGTCTCAATTGGTCCTCCTTACCCCCAGGTCTCAGGAGCTCTGGTATCTAGGGTAAGCGGTAAGGGCACAAGATCCCAAGGGGTTTGGAAGTTTGAAGGAAGGCAAAGGGCTCAGCGGGTAAAGCATCTGCCTGCAATGCAGGAGACATACGTTTAATCCCTGGGTCGGGAAAATCCCCTGGAGGAGGAAATGGCAAGCCACTCCAGTATTCTTGCCTGGAGAATCCCATGGACAGGGGAGCCTGGCGGGCTACAGTCCACGGGGTTGCAAAGGGTTGGGCAGGACTGAGCCACTGAGGATGGCAGCACAGGCGCCTCTGGATGTGGCACCATCACAGACTCCTCCGTGAGAAGAGGAGGGAGGCTGTGAGGACCAGCTGAGACCATAAGACTGGACCATGGCTTGGAGGCAGCACTCAGCGCCGGCTGCCCCAGGCCCCCGGCGCTGTCACGCTCAGCTTTGGCTCACAGACTCTGTTCCCTCTCCAGTGACCACACAGGTGGCAGGGCCACAACCTCTGATCCCCACCAGGAGGCCCATCTGGAAGTGGGTCACAGACCCGACAAGCTGCAGCATGAAGGGCCCCTACAACTGCTAACATTCACAGCAGCTCCCCAGGTTTGGAGGAAGTCAAACTTGGCAGGATGGGAGACGGGTGGGTGGGGAGCGGGTCATTTCTCTATCAACTCATTCCCCTGTCTTTTGCTGGAATAACTTCATTCTCATCAGCAGCTAAAACTGAGAGCGATGTGACATTATCATAAAGGTAAATACATAATCACAGCAGGGGCAGGTTTCAAAGCTGATTATTTATCCAACCAACCGGAAACATGTGAGCGAAACCATCCTTTTCTGACGGGTGGGCAGAATCAGAATTGCGTTGTCAGTGTGTACTTAAATGTTGATCTGTTGGGTTGGTGGCTCAGACAGGAAAGAAGCTGCCTGCATTGCAGGAGACCTGGGTTCCATCCCTGGGTCAGGAAGATCCCCTGGAGAAGCGAATGGCAGCCCACTCCAGTATTCTTGCCTGGAGAATCCCATGGACAGAGGAGCCTGGTGGGTTATAGTCCATGAGGTCACAAAGAGTCGGGCACAACTGAACATACTTGGGTCGATACCTTTTTAAAAGAGCACCTTTTAAGGAGCCGTCGTTAGGTGGGGGCATGTTGGTTGGGGCGTGGAGCATGGAAACCATTCCTGAGAGCTTCTTGGTGCCTCTCAGCCACACATTCGTGAAGGGCTTCCCCTGCAACCAGAACAAAGGTTTTTAGGGACCTGGAATGTGTCTTTAGAAATACATCTGGGGCTTCCCTGGTGGTCCAGTGGTTAAGAATCTGCCTTGCAATGCAGGGGACACAGGTTTGAGCCCTGGTCCGGGAAGATCACACTTGCCAAGGAGCAACTGACCTGGTGCTCCACAGCTGCTGAACCCACGAGCCGCAACTACTGAAGCCCAAGTGCCTAGAGCCAGAGCTCCCCAACAATAGAAGCCACTGCCACGAGAAGCCCGCACACCACACCTGAAGAGTAGCCCCCACTCACTGCAACTAGAGAAAGACAAAGACCCACCATGGCCAAAAAAATAAATCAATCTTTAAATAAAAAAAGAGATACGTTTTGGATTCATTTTTTCCCAACAGATTCTGCATGAGCTGGCTCAGCTGCCATGACAAAGCTCCACAGACAGGGCAGTTCAAACAACAGAAATTTATTGTCTCACAGTCTGGAGGCTGGACCTAGGTGTCCTCAGCATCGGTTCCCTCGAGACCTCTCTCCTTGGCTTGTGGTCGGCCACCTCCTCCTTGTATGTGGTCATCCCTCTGAGTGTCTGTGTCCTAACTTTCCCTTTTTGTCAGGACAGCAGTCCTGTTGCCTTATAGCCCACCTTGATGACCTTATTTAGCCTAATCCCCTCTTTAAAGAGCCCCTCTCCAAGTAAGGTCACACCACCTACAGAAAACCCTGCGGATTACTACGTGAATATGGGAATTTAGGGAACATCACCCAGACTGTAACAGAGTCCTGCAGACACACATTACCCAGGCTGGGGAGGGTTTCCTGAAAACGATGTTGGACGTACTTCCGAGAGCTCTCCTGGTTCTAACCACTGGCTTTATTTATTTTTAAGGAGAAACACGCCGGATGGCGATTTTTAAAATAATAAGAAGCTAAATAAATGCCTCAAAGGCAGAAGGAACATTCCAGAAAGTCCAGACTTGAAGGACGGTCCTGATAAGAGAGGAAGCAGATCGTTTCCAGGGGCAACGCTAGACGCCCCAGGAGGTGGCCAGGAGGGCAGGGGGAGGGGGCGGCCTGGCCGCAGGGCACAGGGGTGCCACTCCGACCCTCTCTCCTGTGCCCCCGTGGGCAGTCCCTCCGCAGCCTCATTAGCAGCCGTCCCCGGTCCGGGGACGGGGGGCGAGGCTCTCCTGCTCTGGCAGCCTCGGCGGCTCTTCCCTGGGGGGACGCAAGCAGGAGGCCAGTGCTGTCTGACACGTGTCAGGTCAAATCAGCAGCTTTCCTGAAGACATCTTCCTCGTCAGTCATCATCGCCTGCAGCCACCCCAGGCCAGCGGTGGACAGAGAGACAGACAGCCCCCCTAATGATGCCAGGCAGGCAGGCAGCCCCCACAGCGCTGTCCTCCCGGCTCTCCAAAGGCCAGTGGAACAGTCACCATGAAGGGCACGTGCCCTAGGGGCCGCAACCCCGCTTTAGAACAAAGCACCGCCGAAAGCCAGGAACCCGGGGTGGCCTGGCTGGGAATGGGGAGGACCCTCACTTTCCTGCCAACCCATCCCTTCCAGGCTGCAGAAAGAAAAGGAGGGACCTGCTTCCTCTGGGGGAATACATGCTTGTAGCATCTCTGAACCCCCAGTCCACAATAGCCTCCACGTGTGTGTGCAACCCATGGCCCTGTTTTCTGTATTGTTGTCACCGAATTTATTTCATTTGTTACTCTCATTGCTGCCACTTTGGCATTTCAAACTCTGCACCAAGAGACGTATGCTCTAGCCCATGCCCCCGCCCAATCTTGAGTGTTCTCTGCTGTTATATGAAGCCTTCCAGAAGATTCCTCAGCCTGCCACACTGTAGTATCAGTCCTTCCAATGAATATACAGGACTGATTTCCTTTAGGATTGACTGGTTGGTTCTCCTTGCAGTCCAAGGGACTCTCAAGAGTCTTCTCCAACATCACAGTACAGAAGCATCAATTCTTCGGTGCTCAGCTTTCTTTATAGTCCAACTCTCACATTCATACATGACTACTGAAGAAACCATAGCTTTGACTCGACAGACCTTGGTTGGCAAAGTAATGTCTCGGCTTTTTAATATGCTGTCTAGGTTGGTCATAGCTTTTCTTCCAAGGAGCAAGCGTCTTTTAATTTCATGGCTGCAGTCACCGTCTGCAGTGATTTTGGAGCCCAGAAAAATAAAGTCTGTCAATGGTTCCATTGTTTCCCCATCTATTTGCCATGAAGTGTTGGGACTGGATGGAAGGACACACACAAAAGATGGCACCTGCGGGCGGTGGCTGTGGCTGGCCTGAGTGCCTTGAAAGTGAAAGTCACTCAGTTGTGTCCAACTCTTTGCAACCCCGCGGACTGTCCATGGAATTCTCCAGGCCAGGATACTGGAGTGGGTAGCCATTCCCTTCTCCAAGGTATCTTCCCAACCCAGGGATCAAACACAAGTCTCCTGCACGGCAGGCGGATTCTTCACCATCTAAACCACCAGGGAAGCCTCAACTGGAAGGCAACTCAGAGACCAGGGCGCTACTGCCAACAGCTTAGCAGAAAGGAAGACGTTATAAAGCAGAGGGGCAGGACGTTCCTGGTGGTCCAGTGGTTGAGAATCCACCATCCGATGCAGAGGACGTGGGTTCGATCCCTGCTCAGGGAACTAGGATCCCACATGGCTCAGAGCAGCTCAGTCCATGCCCCTCAACCAGAGAGAAGCCTGCACACTGAAACTAAGACCCAACACAGTTACAAATAAATAATTTATTTTTAGAGCAGAAGGGAGAGAAAGGTTTGGGAGGGTAGGAAGCAGGAAAAGAAGAAATCCTCTATGGCAACATCTGAATCCCAGAGAGGAGCAGAGGGACAAAGGCAGGGCCCTGGCGCGATCTCCCCCACCCGCAGGGCGCTTTGCCATCCCCGGGCACACCTGCTCTTGGGTGACTGTGGGACACGCTTCCTGGCCACTGCGACTCAGAGCGCCCCCCAACCCAGATTTTTGTTCTTCTCTTCCCAAAATAGCCATGCTTTGTTCTAAAGTAGGGACAAGGGCCCCAGAGGCCATGCACAGGACAGAGGGGTTTCTGCTTGGAGGTCGTCAGGGAGAGGCTTGGTTGAAGCAAGAGCCCTTGACTGGCCCCTTGGGTTTCCACCCCGCTCCCCGCCCAAGACCGTGCATAAACACATCGGCATGGCTCAGGCTCCCAGCCAAGCAAGGAGCAAGCGCACCAACGCTCCAGTTCCCGGATGGTGCCCCTGGGCACACAGATGCGACTCACTGTCCTAACGCCCTCCACAGCCCAGCCCCCACCAAACTGGTCTTCCAAGTTCTTTTGTCTCCAATTAAAAAGCAAAATCTACATCCTGCAGGGGAGGCTTTTCCTCTTCCCGTTGTCCTGCAGGGTGATTGGCACAGAGGAATCCTCAGGCTGCAGTAGAAAAATACCTGCCCAGGGGAGGGGAGGAGCAGGGCGCAGGGCAGCCCAGATCTGTGGAACGGCCTCGCCCCTGCCATGCCAGGCTCTGTAGCATCCCGGGGCCCTCGGCTGGCGGCGACTGCCAACTGCGTCCCCAGGAAGGGGACCAGCAGTGGCCTTGGCTTCAGGAGGGAGGCTGTGGTGCTTCTGGGCATGGGCGGGGCAGGGAGGGCACTTTCCGTGGTAAACAGTCCTGCCCCCTGAGATGGGTAGGCTTTGGGACAGGAAACAATATTATCACAGGGACTCATTAACCTGGCTCCCAGACAGAAAGCCGGAGCCGGTTACTGTTCTCTTGTAGGATGTTTTTTTTAATCCTCGCATATTACAAGAACATGAATTAAGCTCTGATGAAGGCAATATTAATTAATTACATGAAGATCCACGTGGGAGAGGGGATGGGGTATGGAGGGGGAAGTCTGCTCTGAAGATCCTGGGGAGGAAAGGTTGCCGTGTAAATGCACTTCTCATTGTTTCTGCCTCTCTCCAGCTGCAGATGCGGCTCTGAAGGGTTTAAGCTATGGCTCTGAGACAGAGGAGAAAAGCAGGGGCACTGGGTGGTGGCATCCATGAAGGCAGAGGAGGTGGGGGGACCCTAGCACAGGCTACCATCTCCTCGCGCCACAAGCACAGGACGAAATCCATTTCATGTGTTCTAAATTGGCTGCTCCCAGCCCCGAGCCCTGCAAGGCTCAAGCAAGAAGAGACTTCACTGCTTTTTTTAGAGTCTTTAAGAACAATCTGGCTAAAGGCAGGTTGGTCTCCAAAATATTTTGCAGGGGATTCTTTAACTTCCTTCTCCAACTCTGAGTCTCAGAGGTGGGGGCCACTGCCACAGAAGCCCACTCCCTTTCCCCAAAAAAGACCCTCCTAAGGAGAAATGTAAGACTGAACTTGACAATCGGGAGAGGGACCCTGCAGCCTGAGCTTTAAACAGCTTGGATGTCAGCGGTCACTTCCCAGGTGGCTCTTAGATACCAGCACCTCACCCCCACACCCTTGAAGTGGGACAAGTCTGGGATTTCCAGCACCCCCACCTTCACTGGAAAAGACCCCAAAGCTGGGAAAGATTGAAGGCAAAAGGAGAAGGGGGCAGCAGAGGATGAGATGGTTACATAGCATCACAGACTCATGAATTTGAGCAAACTCCGGGAGATAGTGGAGGACCGGGGAGACTGGCATGCTGCAGTCCATGGGGTTGCAAAGAGTCAGACCCAACAAGCTCCCTGGGGAACTGAGAAGGCCCTCAGGGTAAGGGGGTCCACCAGCAGAATCTCGGTCAGTTGGGGAGAGATGCGGAAGCTGCAGAGAAGGGAGCCAGTAGTCGGTCCAGAGACACCCAGAGGCAGGAGCTGCGGATTAGGTCCGTCTGAATTAGGTCCTCCCCCCGGGAAGGTGAGGGAACCAGGAGGCAGTCAGATTTGAGTTCAGTGGAGGGGAAAGCCTGTAGCAAGTACCACTTTTCATCTGGGACCACAGAGGCTCCCAGCAGGAAGGAGCTCTCTGCCTAGTGCTGTCACAACCATCACTTTGGGGACAGGCCAGATTCTAGTCTAACATCAAGGTCTCCCCTTCATTTATTAGATATTCTGCTATAGACACAGAAGGGCTTTCCCAGGTGGCGCAGAGGTAAAGAATCGCCTGCCAAAGCAAGGAGATTCAGGAGAGGCAGTTTCGATCCCTGGATCAGGAATCCCTTGGAGGAGGACATGGCAACCCACTCCAGTATTCTTGCCTGGAGAATCCCACAGACAGAGAAGCCTGGTGGGCTATGGTCTGTAGGGTCACAAAGAGACCCAACTGAAGCGACTTACTGGAGTGGGTAGCCTATCCCTTCTCCAGCGGATCTTCCCAATCCAGGAATCGAACTGGGGTCTCCTGCGTTGCAGGCGGATTCTTTACCAACTGAGCTGTCAGGGAAGATGAAGCAACTTAGCATGCACACGTAGGTGGAGTATCTGTGTTCCCCTCAAATTCATTTGTTAAATTCCAGTGCCCAAGGTGATAGTATTAGAAGATGGGGCCTTGCGGAGCACGGTGGGGGGTTGGGTGGTGGTGAGCAGGAAACCAGGCCACAAGATGATGGAATTATAAAAAGGACCCCCTGCGCCTTTGCCCCTCCAGCCCTGTGGGAACACAGCGAGAAGACACTTTCTAGGATCCGGTAAACGGACTCTCACCAGGCACCAAATCTGTCGACATCTTGACCTTGGATGCCCAGAACTGTGAGAAGTGTCTGCTGCCTATAAGCCACCTAGTCTATGGTATTTTTATTAAAGCAGCCCAAACAGACTAAGAGAGATGCTTTCTGCCAGATGGAACCAGGCTTAAACATTCTGAAGCAGCATCCGTAAAATGTCAGACACGGAGTGGATGTTACAAGCCATTTCCCTTATCCACCTGGGCTGGGGGCCTGGGGAAATTCAAGACAGATTTGGAGCTAAAGCAGATCCTATTATTCTCTCCACAGACCAGAGGAGAATTTTCTTGTGCATTTGTGCAGGGTATTCTCCTTCAGCATCCGCTCCTATCACTTTGCATCAGGGGAGCTAGAACACTAAAAGCCACATCTCCCAGAGGCTTGCCTCTTAAAAGACATCAGATGTGATTTAGGGTCTGCCAACAGATGCACCTGTGTAATATCTGGACAGGGATGTCCTGACTCTTCTCTGCTGTGGTGGAGGATCATGCATGAGTTTCCAGGCTCCTGACCCCACCTTCCACTGCCTTGTCTCCAGCTCCACACGCATGAAGCAGTGGTGATGCCTGGACCTCTGGATCACAGCCGCAGTGCACGACCTTGTAATTAGTGATGGCCCCTCATTTTCCATTGTGTTAGCCTTCCGTTGACCCTGTGAGCACCTGCGTTCCCATACTCAGTCTCTTTTGGCTTAAAACACCCAGAGTGGTTTCCGACTTTAAAGACACAGCTTCTAACATTTCATCAGTAAGTACAATGCTTGCTGTCAGCTTTTGGTAGACACCCATTACTCTTAGATTAAGGCTTTTAAAATTATTTTCCAAGAGTGACCATTGAATTGTATCAGGTATCTTTTTCATATCTGTTGAGATTGTCCAGCCCTATGGTGTTTAAACCTTAATCTGGTGGAGATACTTCTGGGCTAGTGTGGGGTTCAGGGTTTTAAATATTAAACTGAACAAAATTGTCAAAAAATCAACAGGGACTTCCCTAGTGGTCCAGTAGCTAAGAGTCCTCGCTCCTAATGCTGGGGGCCCGGGTTCAATCCCTAGTCAGGGAACTAGATCCCACATACTGCAACTAAGATCCAGCACAGCCAAATAAATAAACACACAAGTATTTTTAAATATAAATAAATAAATAATCAACCTTTTGAGAGGCACTGGGAATTAACCAAAGGCAGACAATAAGCTGAGAAATTCTTGCTCTTAGAAAACTGCCAGAACTTCAGGTAAGAATAGCAAGGGCTGTGGTCTTCTTCTTACCTGGGGCTGCCCCCAGCCTCCCCATGTGAGGTCAGCAGTACAGATGGATCAGGGGGTGGGGATTGATTAGGGACAAGGGGGGCGGGGGGGAAATACAGAGTTTTGTAAGCTCAAGGCTGTTTGCTGAGACAGCAGCAAACCAGTCAGAAATTTACCAGAGAGAGCCTGGAAAGGAGAGAGTGCATAGAAGCCCTGAAATCAGTTTTCAAAAATACCTGGCTGCCTGGGGAGCTACGTGCAGTCGGGACACCCGAGGGAAGCTGGAAGGAGGCCGGCATAAAGGACAAGCGAAGGGAGGCTGGGCTTTGAGTCTGCGCCACAGGGAGGAAGGTTAGGGCTCCAGCTGCTCGAGCACAAACTGTCAACATCCTTGGCCGTCCACTGAGCAACGCAGACTCGGGGGTGACCCTGAGGAAGGCAGGCTGAAAAGTCAAATGTTCGAGCCCAGATTTGAGCAGCCGTATACCACAGTGGGGATAGATCCTCCAGACAAGACACCAACAAAACACAAAACTCAAGACGGTCAATGTTTAGGATTCTGCATGGACCATGCAGAATCATATCCATGGTCCATGAACATACCATGGACCCATGTTCAATCTCTGGTTATAGAATTAAGATACTGCAAACCTTGTAGTGTGGGCCACCCCCCGCCCCAAAAAAAAATAAGTAACACACACACAAATGAATATTTCTTGGAATTCCTTGATGGTCCCCTGGTTAGGACTCCACACCTGTGCTGCCGTGGCCAGGGTTCAATTCCTGGTCAAGGAAATAATATCTCGCAAGCCAAGAAGTATGGGGGGAAAAAAAAGGAGGTGCTTCCCTGGTGGCCCAGTGGTTAAGAATCCACTCTGCAATGCAAGAGACGCCAGTTCGATCTCTGGTCCTGGAAGATCCTACACACTTCAGAGCAAGTGAGCCAGTGTGCTACAACTACTGAGGCAGTACTCTAGAGCCCGAGAGGTGCAACCACTGAGTCCAGACACTGCAACTACTGAAGAGCCAGCGCCTAGAGCCTGTGCTCCTCAACAAGAGAACCCACTGCAATGAGAAACCTGCACACTGCCGCGGAGAGTGAGCCCCGCTTGCGGCAACTCGGGAAAGCCCGCGCAGCAACACAGACCCACCACAGCCAAAAAATAGAATAAATAGATCAGTCTTTTTAAAAAGAGAGAAAGGAAAGAAGAAAAAAAGAGAATACGGAGATACTGCAATATATTATTTTAAATGTCCACTTTCAACCGAAAATTATGAGACATTCAAATAAATAGGAGAGTGTGAGCTACACCCAGGAAAATACAGCCGTTGAAAGAGACTGACTGCCCTGATGCTGGAGTTCGTTTCCAGGCCCCTGTTAGAAATCTGTTCAAAGAATGGAAGGATGCAGACACTGTTAAAATGATAAATTGTGTGTTACGTACATGTTGCCACTATTTTTAAACTGAACACGAGAGGGGAAAAAAAGAACTAAAGGAAAGTATGACCACTGAATTAAGGAAAACATGATGACCACCCAACAAATAGTTTCAGTAGAGAAACAGGAATGATCATTCTAGAGATTAAAGGTAAAATAACTGAAATGAAAAATTCACAAGATGGGCTCAACAGCAGACTTAAGATTACAGAGGAATCCAATAACTACTTAGAAATGGAATTGCTGATTCACAGAGTAGGTGTAAGTTTAAATCCATAAGAAATTTTCAGGAAATTTTGCAGAGTTCTGCTTGTTCCTCCTCTTTGCCAATAATTGTCATTATCAGAACTTTAACTGTGTTGACTATGAATCCATATCTCACTGTGGTTTTCACTTTCATTTCCCTGATGACTAATGAGGTTGAGCAGGTGTTGATGAGTCAACCGACCATTCCTGCCTCTTTTTTTGTGTAATACTTGTTTCAGTTGTTTTATCCATTTTTGAATGCTTTTTAATTTAATTTTAGTAATTCTGTATGGGGCTTCCCTGCTGGCGCAGCGTTAAAGACTCCTCCTGCCAATGTAGGAGACGCAAGCTCGATCCCTGGTTTGGGAAGATGCCCTTGGAGAAGGAAATTGCAACCCACTCCAGTATTCTTGCCTGGGAAATCCCATGGACAGAGGAGCCTGGCGGGCTGCAGTCCATGGAGTCGCAGAGTCAGACGCGACTGAGCGACTAAACAACAACATTTCTCTGTGGATTCTGGGTTCAAGCCTTTTGTCAGATGTGTGTTTTGCAGATATTCTCTCAGCCAGCGATTTGCTGTTTCATTGTCTCAGTGATACAGCACGGACTGTGTAAAGCTAATATAATTAGACATTTTCAAAATTGACGAAGTCGTCATCACAGTGGGAAACTTCAACATGTATCTCAGGGATTGGCAGATCAAACAAACCAAGAATAAATAACTCCATAGAGAATTTCAGTAGCAGCTGTAACCAATGTGATGGTCCCAGGGCAGCCACTCTGATGGGCTTCGGGAATTCTCTATGCAGAGGCTGCCCAGTCATCCAGGACCTAAAGGCTATTTACACTCGGCTACAGAGTAAATCTCAACATCAAAATACCATTTTATGCCCAGTTTGGCAAATTATTCTTTAAATGAAAACATCCAGGGCAAGAAGAATACCAAAAGATGAACTTTCCTGTCCATTTTTGGCATAAAAATTGGTCCAAGCCTTTGGAGAATAACTTGGCAATATATATCAAAATCACAAATGCATGCCCTTTGGCCCAGTTGCTCCACCATCTCGAGTCTATGCTCCTGAAACATTTGCACACCTGTGCAAATATATGTGGTTCAAGCATGCTTTTGCAGGTGACATTAGGTGTGGCAATGCAATGCAATTTGGTTCTGAGCAATTCATCTCTCATCCGTCTTTGGATCTCCCCTGGTGAGCTCCCTGACATTTCCTTATGCCTGCCTTCCAGGGTTAGGGCAGCTCTGCTCTCTGAGACTGGATTGACTATTTTTAAACATGTTTTCTGAGTTGTTCGCAGTAGAATCACACGTACACTGCCCACAGCAAAGGTTCCTTCGCATCTGTCAGAAGCCCTCCAGGCACTTCACAATGTGATCCCTTCCTGTCTTCTACCCTTGTAAGTGTGTGGTGAGTGACTTCAGTCATGCCCAACTCTTTGTGACTCCGTGGACTGTAGCCCACCAGGCTCCTCTGTCCTTGGGATTCTCCAGGCAAGAACACTGGAGTGGGTTGCCCTGCCCTCCTCCAGGGGATCTTCCCGACCCAGGGATCGAACCCGCATCTCTTATGTCTCCTGCGTTGGCAGGCGAGTTCTCTACCACTAGTGTTACCTGGCAAGCCCCATGTGCTACCCCCTCACCTGCCAATTTCCAGCTGTGCCCTCCAGCTCCATGGACTCCTTCAACTGACCAACTTGTGCTGCTTCCCGCCTTCCGGTCCTAAGGGGAAGGGTCCCGTCCCCTTCCGCCGAGTGCTGCCCCTTCCTCTGCTTCATCTCCCTACCCGCCTTGTCCATCCCTCCATCCCTGCATCGCTGCCTGGCACAGCACAGCTCCGTCTGATCTGGGCGCCATGCCCTCGGCTCCCCAGCCCTCTGTGCGTGCCGACTCCATCCGGAACTTTAGTTACGAAACTGTCGTCTGTTTCCCTCGCCTTTTCTGACTTAGGTTCCCTGTAGGGAGCATGGTGTCTGGCACGTGGAGTTTCACTTCCCCCCGAAAAAAATTTCCTTTTTTTGACTTGCATTTTAAAAATTTTTTATAATTATTTTTTTTAATGTTTATCAGAGTGTAATTTCTTTAGAATGTTGCATTAGTTTCTGCTGTATGACAATGTCAGTCAGCTATATGTACACATATATTCTCTTCCTCCTGGACCTCCCTCCCTCCCACTCCCATCCCACCCCTCGAGGTCATCACAGGGCACTGAACTGAGCCCCCACCGTGCTATATAGTCGCTTCCCACTAACCATTTTACATATACTAGCATACATATACCAATCCGAATCTCTCAATCCATCCCGCCTTCCTTGGGTCCACGAGCCCATTCTCTACGTCTGCATCTCTATTCCTGGCCTGCAAATAGGTTCACCTGTACCATCTTTCTAGATTCCATATTGTGCATTAATATACAATATTTATTTTTCCCTTTCTGACTTCACTCTGTATGACAGACTCTAGTTTTATCCACCTCACTACAAATGTCGAAATATTTCTTAAGTATAGAGCTAATCACACGAACGAAGAGAGGAGCAGGACTTCCCTGGCGGGCCAGTGGTTAGGACTCCTCCCTTTCGCTGCCAAGGACTCAGATTGGACCCTGACTGGGGGGAATTAAGAACTAAAATCCTGCCAGCATGGCCCCCCAAAAATGAGAGAGAGAGGACAGAGGAGCAAAAGTGGGGCACTCGTGCGTCAGGGAGCAGTAAAGAGACCGACGGAATAATAGCACCTGGGGAGGTGGGTAGATCACGCCTTTCAGCAGGCTTCTGTCCACACCGATGATCAAATTAGCTGAATTCAGAGCTTCAGAGGTGGGCACGGTTGCAAAGAGCAAGTTCGGTTTCCTTTGGGAGCTGCCGAACTTTCAATTAACCTTTTTAATCCCCGAAAAGCAGCACAGACCCCCATCCACACACTTTTGTGTGCTCTGCAGGCGACTGAGGGGTGAGGGCGGAAAAATACCAGCCTCCATTTGGAGCGTTAAAGAGAAAACTATTAAAGCAGCATTTTTTTTTCTTTTTTTTTAAGAGAGAGTACAAAGAAGAATTATGAGAAACCCCCGAAATTACAAGTGTGGGTTACAGTAATTGCTAAATTACAGAGCTCCAACTTCATTAGACACACACCCCCTCAGCTTGCACGGTTCTCCAGGGCTGTCTCGAGCTGACAAGCGCCAAAAAGCTCAGTGGGAAGTCTGGCAGGGAGTTGAGTGGGGCTCACAGGGGCCTCGGTCCTGGGCGAGGCTGGAATGCAGAGATGGGCCAGAACTAGTCAGTTTCTGTTCTCTAATCCTGAACTCCCGCGGGGGGACAATACAGCCTGCACAGGGGGCTGAAGGCAGAACTGGGATGTTAGCAGGGTTTTTTTTTTTAATTCTGCGGAAGCAGCAATGGTCTGTGGCCAATTGATTTGGAAGCCCTGAGAATCTGCCTTCAAAGACCCTGGATTCAGGATGGTCTCCAGCATCATTTTCACCATTCCCAGCTGTGACATCTAAAGTTTCAAGGATAAATTCTCTCCTCCTCTGAGGATTACCACCTGTCTCTGCACAAACGTGGTCTCCTTTGAACAGCATCCCCTTCCATGTTCATATCCCTGGCACCCCAGACACCCCAGCTACATACATGCGTGTTCCGCTTACACCTTTCTCTTTTTTAATGAATGAATGAATTGGGGACTGGGCTGGGTCTTCGTTGTGAGGCACAGGCTTTCCCTAGTAGTGGTGCCTGGGCTTCTCACTGTGGGGGCTCCTTCTGTTGCAGAGCCCGGGCTCCAGAGCACAGGCTCAGCGGTTGTGGGCAGGCTGAGCTGCAGCACGGCATTATGGGATCTTCCCTGACTGGGGATCGAACCCGTGTCCCCTGCACTGGCAGACCACTTCTTAACCACTGAACCACCAGGGAAGCCCGCCTACATCTTTCACATAGACACATCTTATGCTTTTCACGTTGCCTCCAAGCACTTAAGGCCAAGACCTGAGTCCCACCTTCAAAATTTCTGAAATGAGCCAGGAGATGAATCTACGGCTTCGTCAGAGCCCAGAGACGGCTCAGATGCATATTAAACTGATAGCCCCTCACAGTCATGGCCTGAGGGAGAAAGGGGCAAATTCTTTTCCAGGGGAAATGTATCTGTTTTACATATGAAGGGGTTTTTTTTTTTTTTTTTACACACAAAATTTGGAGAAAATAAAAAATGACATGCAAGGAAGCAGGTCACATGCAGAAGGGTGGAGGAGAGGTTCAGGTCACAGCTTCCCCTGAGTGGCTGCCCTGTGGAACCTGGCCCCACCCACTGGGTCGCGGCCTGCTTCTCAAGACCTGTACCTGCAGGTCAGCCTCCTCTAAACCATCCTAGCAGGGACTCCCCTGGCGGTCCACTGGGTAAGAATCCACCTTCCATGCAGGGGATGCAGGTTCGATTCCTGGTTGGGGAACTACGATCCCAAGTGCTGTGGGGAACGAAGCCCGTGCGCCCAAACTGAGACCTGAGGCAGTCAAAAGGACAAACCACCCTAGGCCCTACGGACATGGCCTTATTGACCAATTCAGTTAATTTCTGGACTTCCCTTCTGGTCCAATGGCTAAGACTCCACGCTCCCAACGCAGAGGGCTCGGGGTCGATCCCTGGTCAGGGAACTAGATTCCACGTGCTGCAACTAAGACCCAGTGCAGCCAAATAAATAACATACTTGAAAAAAATGAATCAATGAACTCATATGATATTTCTATGGGTCCAACAGGTTTCTGCCCTCATGAGGCTTCTGTTCTAGTGTAAGCGTCTTAGAGGGCCTCTGGTGAGTATGGTCAGCCAACGTCCCCAAAATTCACATCTGCTGGAATCTCAGAATGTGACCTTATTTGGAAACAGAGTTATTGCAGATATAATTCATTAAGTCAAGAGCAGGTCCCACTGGATTAGGGGGCCCTAAATCTAGTGACAGGTGTTCTTATGAAACAAGGAGAGACACACAGGAGAGACTGCAGCAGCCACAAGCCACATGACGCCGGGAGCCACTGGAAACCGGAAGAAGGGAGGAAGGATCCTCCCCCTGAGGCTTCAGGGTGGGTGGGCCAGCAGACCCCAGATCTCCTCACCTCTCTTACCAGAGCTCTCAGCTGCCCCAGAAATTACACCCAAAACTTGCCAGACAAGACACAGGCCACCCAGTTAAAGTTGAACTTCACATACATAAGGGCTTCCCTGGTGGTTCACATGGTAAAGATTCTGCCTGCAATGCAGGAGAACTGGGTTCGATCCCTGGGTTGGGAAGATCCCCTGGAGAAGGGAACGGCAACCCACTCCAGTGTTCCTGCCTGGAGAATTCCATGGACAGAGGAGCCTGGTTGGCTACCATCCATGGGGTCGAAAAGAGTTGGACTTGATTGACTAACAATTTCACTTCTCACATACATAATGAATAATACTGTAGTGAAAAAAAGTTCCATGCAATATTTGGGACATACTTACATTAAACAAAAAAATCATTTGTAACTTATCTGAAATTCAGATTTAACTGACCAACCTATGATTCTGTTTCCAGACTCTGGCAGCCCTAGGAATGCAGTTGGGAAGGACTCGTTCCCCCACCCAACCCTGGTCACCCCTCTGCTCCCTCAATCTCTCTGTGCCTTGCAGGGACCCCATGGCTTTGCCAGCCTGTTCTCAGCAGCCTCTTCCATGGCCCCCACAGGCTTGGGCTTCTTCTTACTCTGGGATAGGCCCGGTTCCGCTCTCACCACATCCTGCTGAGGTGCAGGGGCCCCCTGCCTGCCCCCCATCACTCCAAGGCACACAGCTGGAGCCACATCCGCTGCTGTGAGACAGGCCAGGCCCAGAAGGGCTGAAACACAGACATTGCTTTAACACTTACTTTTAAGATTGCTTTAAAATGTACACGGGCTTTCCTGGTGGCTCAGGGGTAAAGAATCCACCTGCAATGCAGGACACGCATGCAGGAGACACGTGTTCAATGCCCAGGTCCAAAAGATCCCCCGGGAAAGGAAATGGCAACCCACTCCAGTATTCTTGCCTGGACAGAGGAACCTGGTGGGCTACATGGGGTGGCAAAAGAGTCGGATGTGACTGAGCAACTGAACAACAACAAATACATAATGAAGTTTACCATTTTAGCTATTTTTAAATGTACAGGACTTTCCTGGTGGTCCAGTAGTTAAAATTCCGCACTTCCAATGTAGGGGGAGTGGGTTCGAACCCTAGTCGGGGAACTAAATAAGATCCCACAAGCTACGTGGCATGGCTAAAAAAATATATACAGCTCAGGGGCATTAAGTACATCATACACGTTGTTGTGCAACCATTACCACCATCTTCCTCCCGAACTATTTCTCTCCCCAGACTGAAGTTCTGTTCGCATGAAACATCCTTCCCCTTGCCCGCTCCCCCAGCCCCAGGCACCCACCACTCTAGCCAAGGATGTTCTAAGGGTGGTTCTCTTTTAGTTGCTCAGTCCTATCTGACTCTTTGCAACCCCATGGACTGCAGCAGGCCAGCCTTCCCTGTCCTTCACCATCTCCCAGAGCTTGTTCAAACTCATGTCTATTGAGTCAGTGATGCCATCCAACCATCTCATCCTCTGTCGTCCCCTCCTCTCCCCTTCAGTCTTTCCCAGCATCAGGGTCTTTTCCAATGAGTTGGCTCTTCGCATCAGGTGGCCAAAGTATTGGAGCTCCAGCTTCACCATCAGTCCCTCCAACAAATAATCAGGATTGATTTCCTTTAGGATGAACTGGTTGGATCTCGTTGCAGTCCAAGGGACTCTCAAGAGTCTTCTCCAGCATCACAATTTGAAAGCATCAATTCTTTGGCTAAGGGTAAGAAGTTCTATAGGCAGTGGCCAGCACCAGGCTGAGAAAGATGTCATGTGGTATGTATCCCCAACCCCCTCACCGTGGGGCCCCTGAGGGGATGCAGGAGATGGGCAGAATCCTGATTCTAGCGGTACCCACCCTGGCTGGGCCAGTGAAGATGCCCCTGGGGCTTGCTTCCTGAGAGTCATGGCCCCAGACTCAGCTCCACCTGGGCCGTGTCCTCAGTCCCCTTCCCACGGGGTCACTCCACATGGCTGTTTCCTTCAAGGGACTTAATATTGCTTCATGGAACGGGCTCTGATGCCGTCGCGCATCAGGGAGATGGAGAGGCCATGGCTGTTCTCCACATGTTGGGACTGCCTGATGCTGGTGCACCTGGTACCCAAGGGCAGGAGGGGGAGCAGAGAAGAGGGGAAAGAAGGAATGGGGGGAAGGGAGGAGCAGAACGCAGTGCTGTGGGCGGCGGGCAGCATCTCCCTGGCAGGGCCGACTCTCCCAGTAATTAAGTTTTTGAATCTGCTGGACGGTTCAAACCCCACTCTCTGGGCAGCTTTAATCATTTCCACTCCCTTTTCATTCTCATTATTCACAGCCGTCCTCTCTGAACTGAAAGGAAGATGCTTTCTCTGCCGGGGGTCTCGGCGTTCCCGCAGCTGTAGCTTCCCCAAGGTTCAGCGGAACCCCGTTTACCTGGGAAGTGGCGGCCTCACAGGTGGGCAGGGATGCCCGCAGGACCCTGGAGGGCTGGCCGGGGCCCTGAGCACGGAGGGCGGCCTGCAGCAGGCGTGTCCCTCGGGGCCAGTCCTGGGAACCCCGAGGCAGAGGCCCTGGAGGCGGCCGGGGCTCACACAGACCCGTGAGGGGATGGAACCCACCTCCAGGGGCGCGGGGAGGAGAGCTGGTGCACGGGGTGCTTACCGGTCTGCATCGCAGCCTGGCCTGCCCCCTGCCCCATCTCTGCCTGCCTTCTAGCCTCTCTGGCCTCCTGGTTCCTCCAGCTCCAAGCTCCCTCCTGGCTCAGAGCTTCGCACAAAGGAGGCACTTCCCGACACCGCCCCGGAATGTGTTGGGTCCCCATTATGTGACCCTGCAGCAGGCAAGTTCTCTGTCCAGCACTTACCCCCGTGGACAGCACATCACCGCTCGGCTCTCAGGGCCTCCCCCACTGGCATTTTCCACCTGGTGTATGTTGTATGTGCTACTTTTACAGTCGGAAGGTGGTGTTTACAAACAGGAGAGGCACACCCATAAGCCGACCCAAAAGGAGAGCTCGGAGTCGGTTGATTTCCAGCTGGCTTCCTCCCAGGTGGAGCCCACCTGCCTTGGGTCCTCAACGGATGCACAAGGCAGGGCAGGTCTGGGCAAGCCCACAGGCTGCCAGTTGATTCTATTTTCTGGCTTGTCCACACCCTGCAGCCCAGAGCAGGGGAGGGGCTGACCCAGGACACCTGGTCCTCCCAGTCCTATTGGGACACCTCCCCACCCCCAGCAGGAGGCTGTGGCCCATCCTTGGGGCCTCCTGCTCACCCTCTGGGATGACTTGGCAACAGCCCAGCCTGAGTCTTAAAGGTCTTCGAGAAGCTCTTGGGGCTGGCAAGTCTGAAGCCAGGGTTCTGAGAGGCAGGAGAAGGTGATGTGGGGGTCTATGTGGGGATCAACTCATCCAGGCTTCCCAGGATTCCCTGGGTTTAGCATTGACATCCCGAGTCCCTGGAAACCCGTCATGCCCAGGCAAGCTGGGACATTCAGTCACATGGATCTACAGCAGGGGATTTGCTCGGTTGGGCAGGCCCCATCACCAGGCCGTTCCTCCTTGGATGGGAAGGGCAGATGAGCTAGGTGGAGAGGATGGCCTGGGCCCCTCTTGGTCCCAGAGTGAGGATGGCTGTCGTTGGAAGGGACAGCAGCCCAAGGGTCAGGGAGCAGGCTGGACACGGTCAGTGGGCCCCTGGGGGGACAAGCAGGATTTCTGAGCTGAGAGCAGGGCTTGGAGAGGGTGTCGGCCCCAGAGGGTCAAGGCCAGAGAGAGACACTGCTAGACAGGCGTGGCTGGCAGGGGTGGCAGCAGGGACAGTTTTAGTCTGGAGGAGGGAGGGGCGTTTCAGGTTCAGGGTTCAGGTTCAGGGTTTCAGGTTCAGGTTACAGGGATTGAGGGGCCGGGCGGAGCCAGGACGGCCTTGAGATGCCAGTCACCAGGGCTGCAGCCCTGCTGGTGGGCAACCCCCACGCCCCCACCTGGACCCACAGCACACACGGGTGTCGATGACACACCTCGGATCCTGAAATAGATGGACTATGTCCACACGGAGCCATCTACTTCATCCGTGTGGTCACGGTTCATCCGTTCATTTGGAGACGAAAGTCCGCTTGCCTTCTCCCGAACGAGCCAACCTGCCCAACCGAAGGGGAAGGGAGGCCCCAAGGGGCAGAGATGGTCCTGAGGCCACCCCACCCGGCCTGTTGGTGACAGAGGCTCGAGCCCAAGTCACCCAAGTCCCAGCTCAGGGCTTTTCTGCTCCCCCCGAGGCTGGATGGGGGCAGGAATGGGGTTGTCATGGGTTGAACAGTGATCCCCTCCGACCTCCCAAGTCAACATCCCCTCGGAACGTGGCCTCAGGTGGACATGTGGTCTTTGCAGTGTTAAGGTAAGAACTGAGATGAGGTCACCCTGGATGAGGGTGGGCCTGAGAGCCAATGAGAAACACCAGGAGAGGACCGAAGCAGAGACTGGAACTACCAGCCACCCAAGCTGGAAGAGGCGGGAAGGCTCCTCCCCAGGCCTTCAGAGGGAGCCTCGCCCTGCCGACACATGATCTTGGATGTCTGACCCCCAGACTGCAAGAAAATCCATTTCTGTTGCTTAAAGCTGTCCACTTCGGCGTGGCTTGTGATGGCTGCCTCAGGCCACCCCACCAGGAGGGAGAAAGGGGCTGGTAAGGCCTGAACACAGCTAAGAAATACCCAGATCCCCCGTCTAGGTGCCCCACTCGGGATGCAGAAAACCCTCTCAGGGCAGCCTCTTTTATTCCAGTCTTTTGGTGACTGAGTTCTCTTGGAATAAATTGGTATGAAATGATTGTCAAACACTGACCAGCTCATAGGATTCACTGCAACAGACTTCGATTTTAAGAAGAAAAACATTATTTCCAGGATACAGTCATAGACGCAGTGCACAGCACCGCCCGGTGGAATGCCTTCAAAGCCTCCTTTTAATGAATAAATTAAGACTCTCTGTTCGCTTTTCAATCATCCCCTTAAATCAGTGCTTCTAAGTCCCTGAAACCTTTCTTCCTCCCGAAAGGAGATGAAACAATTCCCCAGTGATCACTTCCACGCTATCTTCACACTCATCAAAGGAGCGCGGCGCTTTCGGGGTCAGAAAAGAGAAAAAAAAAAAAAAAAATCCCCACTCTAGAGTCTTCCGGGTTTGCATTTGGAACATTTATTTCAGGAAATACATTTTCAACACTTTGTTATTTATACAAAAAGAGACGAATTTCTCAGGAGGCACATAGCGAAAGGCCACTGTGGAACAGATCCCAGTGAAACTAACAAGTTTTCAAAATCTGGCTACAGAGAAGGAAGCGAAGGCATCCCAAGACGGGGCGGCTGGACCCGGACCGCAGAGGCTGCCCCACGGCCGGGACCCCGACGCTGGCGACGGACGCATCCTTCAACATCTGGGTTTTGGCAAAAATGGCAAGTCGGCAAGTAAACTGTTTCCGCCAAGGGGTCCTTCCTCTCTTAGATGGGGAGGGAGTAAACACGTGAAGCAATGACCTACACACACACATGTGCACGCGCGCACACACACACATCAGTCGGTCTGCACCCACCCCTCCCACCTCGTCATGGGCTGCAAGAAGCCAGCCTGGGGCCTGCAGACGGTCACGGATCATCGTCCCGTGTCTGAGCTCCCCAGCCCGGGGCCGTGAGGACGTGGAGCCCAACTGTGGGCTGTGGACACCTGACCCCTGATCAATCCCTCTCTGGGGGCCTTCACGATGGGCTCTGGGGGTGGGGGAGGTGCAGGGCCCCAGGCACATCAGGGCGACACACAGTCAGGCTTGCCTGGCCTCCCACCTCCCTGGTCGTGGTGTCAGTCAGGCCTTGGTCAGGAGGGCTGTGTGTCTGGGGCGGCCGACTGGGCATTCACTTAACCCAGAGCGTCTCGGGCCGAATGGATGTCTAAACAGACAGACAGACACGCTTCCCTGGTCACACGGGGTGGGGGCAGGGCCGGCACCACTCAGAGCACCCCCAGCCGTGGTTCACACCGCCCCCCACCCCCCCACTTCCTTCTGGTACCTGCCAGCACTTCACTTCCTCCTCATCTCCTCTACCAGATTCACTCGCTTGGACCTTCCCAAAAATCAGGGTGGAATAGGCTGCATCTTTTGCTTCCTTTGAATCCTCAATCAAATTCCAGTGGGGGGGGGAGCGGGGAGGTGGCGAGGGGTGGGGTGGGGAAGGGGGTGGGACACAATGGGAGATAAAGATACATCTCCGTCTCTCCACCTTGTCCCAGTTCCCCGCCCAAGGGGACAGCTGGGGAGAGCTGGTGGCTCACGTGGACGGCTGAGATAAAGGCACTTTCTGCTCCAGGACAGGCTCGCGGGTGGGTTGGAGGGCGGGCAGCAGCCAATGGGCAACTTGGGTCTCGTGGAATGAACTGCTCTCCCCTAGGGGTGGGCTCGGGGGCTCCCCCCGCGGCGTGCAGGGAGGCGGGGGCAGGAAGGGGCCCCAAGTCCACCGGCAGGGTCCAATCCTCCCGTGGGCACCACCCCGCCATGCTCCAGGGGGGCTCTAAGAGCTGGGGGCCACTCCTGGCCCCGGGGAGCTGGGCCTGGAGTGGAGGCAGGGTCGGGATCTGAGTCAGTGGTCCTCCCACCCCTTCTGGACCTCAGGGACGGCCAGAGAGCCGCCCCCCGCCCTCCCCAGCCCTGGTCCCCATAGTCAGTGGGCTAATGACAAACATTCTCAGAGGGCACTCATCATCTTGTTACTTGGCAGGTGTAAAGGGGCGGAGATGGAGGACACACGGAGAAAATTATATAAAATAAAAATGGGGCGGGTGGCGGGGGCGGGAGATGGTAAAGACTCGGGGTAGGGTCCCGGGGCGGGCGGCGTCTACATCTCCTGGGCTTCAGGAGCCTTCTCCTCGACGCCGTTGGCCACGGCGCTGCTTCCCTCGTGCAGACGCTTCACGCGGTAGGCCTCGAAGTGGATGGTGCTGGTGATGTCTTTGATGTTCTGCATGTGTGTCCTGGGGGGGGCACGGGGGAGGGGTCACAAGGGGGGCCAGGGGGGCAGGGCGGGGGTCCTGCTCACTCAGCCTGCCCTCCCCACTCCCAATCCCCACTACACGGTTCCCGGGGGGCAGGGGTTCCCCAGTGCGGCGCTTTAGCCCCACCAAGACAGACCAAGCCTGGACAGGAGTATGTGGGGGTGAGGAGGCGGATCTCCATGGTAACCGCAGCCACTTTCAGGACCACGTGTTCCAACACACCCCCCTTTCTCTGTGTCAACTCAATCGCCAGTTCAGGGACAGGCTGAGTGCAGAGGCCCCCGGCAGGGGGCAGGGCTGGAATGTCCCTGCTCTGGTTCAGAAGAGCAGGTGTGCGGGCAGGTAAGGGGCAGCGGCTGCAGCCTGGGGGTGGCAGGTACTGGCAACCCTGCTGGTCATGTGTTCAAGCGTCCCTTCTCCACGGACCATCAGGGCAGGTTTGGAAAGGGGGTGTCAGAAGGGCGTCCTTCCGCAGCCAGGCTCTCCAGCACAGGGTGGCTAGCTCCCAGAAGCCGTATCCTCCCCCAACTTGGAGGCCAAGAGAGATGGTCCCGTCCCTCCTACTGACTTCATCCCTAGCATCCATCCTGCTGGCTGAGGAGCTGGGAGCCCCGGCACCCCGGAGGGAGCCCCCATCTTCTCTGTTCAACTGCCCAGGCCCAGGCCTTCCACCGGGGCTGAGGACGGGCTCCTCCTTGCCTGGGCTCAAGGAAACTGAGGTGGGGCCTCCACCAGGTCAGAGGACAAGAGGCGGGGTCCCCGACACATGCCCAGCACCCAGACCTCCTGGGGCTCAGGCTGTAGCGATGCAAACTCAATCCTCCCCCAAGTAAAAGTAAAAAAGATTTTCACTGCTTGCTTCATTTCCAAGAAGGTGTTTTAAGACAATGGGGCCCCAAGTTGGAAGGCAGATGGGTGGGGCGCGCTAGCGAGACCTCGGCCGGCTGGCCCATTGCCCTCGCCCACTGCCCGAAGCCCTGGTGGAGGCCCCTTCTGGGCTGTCAGCCCCTCCCCAGCCAAGCCCTGGACCGCCCGGCTCTCACCTGATAAGGAGGTCCCGCAGGTAAGCAAACTCACAGTGAGTGGTGTTCTCGACTGCAGAGGAGAGAGAAGGAGCTTTAAGATGAGGAAAGCCCCCCCGGGCAATGCTGGGCAGGGAGATGGGCGGGGCAGGGGGCCACAGGGGAGCACTGGGCACCTCAGCTCCTGCACTCCGGGGAGATGTCACCCGAAAGGCAGCTGCGGGGGAGAGAGCGCTATGCTAAGCAGGAGGGGGCCTGCTGCTCCTCCGTGGGGTCCTGGGGGTGTCCCAGGGGAGACCTGAAGATGAGAGGGGCTCTGGGAACAGAACCAGGCAGGAACTGGGGCTAGGGTTTCTCCCCCACGTGCAAGGACACACGTGTAAAGAGGTTGCGCACTGGGGATGACCACTTGCATTGAGCTCAAGAGCCAGCAAAACTGAGTCATAGGCTGCCTGGGAAGGCGCACACGAGGACACGCTAAGGCCCCTCGGAGTGCTGAGCACGAGCTGAAGACAGCAGCTGGCGCTGGGCATGCGGGAAGACAGGCAGGGAGGGGTCCTCACAGGCACCCCAGAGCAGGCCGGTGATGCCCAGGGCTGCATGGAAACTGTCTGCCTGCTTCCTGGTTATCAGCTGCCAGTCACCTTTTAAAGGGTGGTGAGTGGCATCACCTGGACTCAGGGAGGCTGTCCTCTGCGGTTCTGTAGGGATGTCCGGCCCACGGGAAGGAATCCCCAATCTCAACACACCCTACAGGAGAGCGACTAAGACTTCTCACTTGTGGTCGCAGGGAGGTGGGGCTCAGAGAGTGGAGGGAAAAAAAGCGGGTCTGCCCAGCTTCCAGGGCCCGTGAAGCCTGGCTCCTAGATCCAGGTTTCCCTATCCCAGGGCAGCGGGGCCGTTCTCAAAGTTAGAGGGTCGATACAGCCATCAGAAAGATGGGGAAACAATGGAAACTGTGAGACTTTATTTTCTTGGGCTCCAAAATCACTGCAGATGATGACTGCAGCCATCAAATTAAAAGACGCTTGCTCCTTGGAAGAAAATTTATGACCAACCTAGACAGCGTATTAAAAAGCAGAGACATCACTTTGCTGACAAAGGTCTGTGGAGTCAAAGCTATGGTTTTTCCAGTAGTCATGTATAGATGTGAGAGTTGGACTGTAAAGCTGAGTGCCAAAGAATTGATTCTTTTGAACTCTGGTATTGGAGAAGACTCTTGAGAATCCCTTGGACTGCAAAGAGATCCAACCAGTCCATCCTAAAGGAAATCAGTCCTGAATATTCATTGGAAGGACTGATGCTGAAGCTGAAACTCCAATACTTTAGCCACCTGATGCGATGAACTGACTCATTGGAAAAGACCCTGATGCTGGGAAAGATTGAAGGCAGGAGGAGAAGGGGACGATAGAGGATGAGATGGATGGATGGCAACACCCACGCGATGGACGTGAGTCTGAGTAAGCTCCGGGAGTTGGTTATGGACAGGGAGGTCTGGCGTGCTGCAGTCCATGGGATCGCAAAGAGCTGGACACGACTGAGCGAATGAACTGACTGACTGACTGACAGCCGGCAGAGGGGCCAGGGTGGTAAAAGGCCGAGTGCCCCGCCCCCCAACTCAGGCTTCCCAGGTGGCACTAGTGGTAAAGAACCCGCCTGCCAATGCAGGTAGACAGAAGAGATGCGGGTTCGACCCTTGGAATCAGGAAGATCCCCTTGAGGAGAACATGGCAACCCACTCCAGTATTCTAGCCTGGAGAATCCCATGGACAGAGGAGCCTGGCAGGCTGCAGCCCATGGGGTCTCACAGGGTCGGACACGACTCCAGGCAGGGACTGAGCACGCAAGCACACCCCCCACCCCCGTGCCGAGCCCTCCAGGGCTCTGATTGGACTTTACTTGCTTTGTGGATGGCTCTGCCCTCCGCACCCCTGCCCTCCTTCCTCTCCCATCCCCTACCCTGCAGAGCTGTACCCACAGGAGAATCGTCTGCTGGCTGACTCTCAAGCAGCCTTTCCATCTAACTTGGAGAAGCACTGAGGGTAGATGGAAGAATGGGGCTCTGAACCTGAAGTGACTGTCTGACCACTGCATCCCATGTTGGGCAAGTCATTCTGGCCTCTCTGAGCCTCCACTTCCTCATCTGTAAAATGGGCATAATAATGCCTCCCACCTCTCAGGATAAAATGAGTTAACTGTGTACTTAATCACACCCGCCCTCCTCTGAAAACATTTGGGCAGCTTCCAAGGATGAGTATAGTACCTCAGGATGGTGATGTGCAACCCAGGAGGAGGCAGAAGAGAGAACTGGGGCTGGAGAGGGTGGGGATGGGGAGAGGCACAGAGTGGCCTGCTATTTGGTCAGCTCCCAATTCACAAGGTCCCAGAGATTAAAAAAAAAAAAAAAGCCAGTGTCTTGGGGAAGTTCAACTGCTCTAATGGCAGAAACTCCTTCTGGGCCCTCACGAAAGCTGCTGGGATGTCAGAACCATCTTAACAGGTTCCATGGGGGCTATTTCTCATCACCACCCTGGAAGCACCACAGCAACGCACAGTTCATTCGAAGCGCAGGATCCAGGCCAGACCAGGAGAGCAGGGACACAGAAAACTAACCTTCCTAATTTCCCAACAATTTCCTGACAACGTTCTTTACTGGTTGCCGGCAGGGCCCAAGTTGGCCGCCAGAGGGCAGCAGAGGCCATCAGAGGCGGGGCTGCCCTTCCCCGCCCCTCCCCAGTGGCCCTTTCTTTTTCTCTTTCTCTTTTTCAAATGTACTCAGGCTGCGCCACGTGGCGTGTGGTGTCTTGGTTCCTCAGCCAGAGATCAAATCCGTGCCCCCTGCAGTGGAAGTGTGGAGTCTTAACTACTGGACTGCCAGGGAAGAACCCCCACTGGCCCCTTCTTATCCCAAATCCTTCAACACACTTTACAAAAAGGTTTCTAAACAGCAAGATTTCAGGAAGAGGAGAAATGGAAGAGGCGGGGCCAAGACGGGATGAGCCCAGGCAGGATGAAGCCTAATTGAGACATCGAGGCGGGACAGGGGGGTGAGGGAACTTAACAATAATCCAGGTAAAATGAGCCTGGGAGAGATCCACTAAGATCAGTTTTCATGCGAAAACCATGAAAGTATGTGAAAATGAAAGTATTTGCTGTCCTGAAAGCTCCGATGGTCTTTGAGGCATTCTCTGATTTCACTAAACTCTTGGCACATGGCGCTCACTTTATGGATGGCAAAAACAGGACCCAAGGGATGATGGGACATGCCCAAGGTCACAGGGACATGCCCCAGGTCATGAGCTGGGTGTGGGATGGGGTAGTAGCAGTTGGGAGCTGAAAGCAACTGCTGGATTTTCTGCTTCCTTCTCTATGCTGGGCCTTGCAGCCAAGTGAACAAGGAACAAAGTGGTCCATTTTAATCTGTTCTAAAGAGGTAAGGACAGAACAGAGACAGGGGTAAGGAAATGCCCAGGTCCACCCCACCTAGGGTCATGGCCACCTGTAGTGGGTTGGATGGTGTCTCCCAGATGTCCAGCTCACAACCCTGGGCACCAGTGAATGGGACCCTATTTGGAAAAAGAGTCTGTGAAGGTGTAATTAAAGTAAGGATTTCAGGGACTTCCCCAGTAGTCCAGTGGTTAAGAATCCACCTTCCAATGCAGGGGATGCAGGTTTGATCCCTGGTTGGGGAGCTAAGATCCCACATGCCAGGGGGCTCCTGGGCGCCACAACTAAGACCCAATGCAGCAATAAATAAATAAATCTACCCCAAGAGGGGATCATCCTGGATTTGGGGGGGCCCTAGGTCAGTGACAAGTGTTCTCAGAAGAAAGACAGGAGCACAGAGGAAGACAGAGCAGAGACCGCAGGGATGAACCTACAAGCCAAGGCCAGCCGGCAGCCACTAGGAGGGCAGCAGGGAACAGAGTCTCCCTTGAAGCCTCCAGAACACTGAGGATGAACTTCTGTTTTAAGCCACCCAGTCTGTGCTGGTCTGTTGCAGAAGCCGCAGGACATGAAGACGTGGGGGTCTTGGAACTCTAAAGGGGCAGGGAGTGGGGAGGGCATCTGGCTCTCAGCTGGACAGAACTCCAGCCCAGCCCTTTCCGCAGGCCCAGAGAGGTGGGGTGACTTGTCCAGGGTCACACAGCATGCCTGGAAAACCCCAGCACCAGCACCTGGCAGAGCCCATCACACCTCCTTCCTGCCTGGATGTGGGGGATTGGGACGGAGGCACATGGCTATGGGCCCCGGACAAGACACCTAGCCCCTCATTTCCTCCACCAAGCAGGAACCACAGGAGCCGTTCCTGTGGCCGAACAGGCAACAGACGAGGTCCCAAGAGCACCAGGTCAGGCCCAGGTGCATAGCTCTTGGGTAGCAGAAGCAGCTTTCCTCCTGACCTGTCTGGAAGCCCTGGCGTCAGCTCAGCCATTACCTTCGATGGTGCCCCACTTGGTTTTCCTTCCAAGGATCCTCTTCCCATTCACTTGGTACTCGTGGTCACTGCCCACCACAGCAAACGGGATCATCTCCTGGGTAAGGGGCAGGAGGCATCGGTCACTTGTGCGTGCAAAGGCCGGTCCACTCCCTGGGCCCCTGGCAGGAGCTGCCCTGAGTCGGGCCCCCAGCCCTGAGACCCTTTGGCCTGAGAGGGCTGCATGTGGACCCTCTGGCTCTGACCCCTCCAAGCCCAGATAACACTTCCTTATGGCTCAAGACCATCCCACCCCTTTTCCTGGACCCCGGAAAGACCCCCACCCGTGTCCTCTAGCAGGAAGTGAGGGGCCTCTGGGAACAGCAGTCTGGTTGGTGCCCTCACCCGGAACTTCTCGTTCACCAGCCGGTCCTCAGAGTCCTCGTCAAACTCCTTCTGGGGGTACACGTCAATGCCATTGGACAGCAGGTCTGCAGTGATCTGGGGTCCAGAGAGGAGAGATGTGGGCACCGTGCATGAAGCAAACTGGACAACCCACCAGAATCTGCCCATGTTGCGACCTCCACAAAGCAAGTGGCCCCAGGCTCAGAGTCAGGGGTGGGCTCTGGGGGGCTGGTAACCCTGATATTCTCCAGCTCTTGTGCCTCTGGAGTGGAGGAGGGGCAGTTGCAGACCTGCCTGCCAGGAGACTGCAGCCGCCCAAGGGACCCCGGGTCACCATCCCAGGCACGGGGCATCTCCCTGTCCTTGCCTTCCAGCTCATCACACCCCCAAGAAAATCACTCAGGATTGCCGAGTCCTCCCCGTCCTGAGCTCCAGCTGGAAACCCTCTTACTGCAGCGGCCCACACTGCAACAGCTGTCCATACGGATGGTGATCAGTGAAAACGCCCATGAACAGCTGTCATCTCTGCCCTGAGCGCAGACAAATGCCCGGGTGCAGCTTTGGGGGGTTCCTTGTTCTTTTTCCCTCCAGACACATCCATTGCCAGGCCATTGTCCTCCCCTAAGCATGCTGGGAAAATCCCTGACACCTAAGGGATTGTGGGTGGAGCTTTGAGAATTAAAGTGAGGAGTCTCTCTGCTCAGAGGAGGAGGCTCTGCAGGGGCCCAAGGTTCGCCCTCTTGTTTGGACAGCAGTCCAAGTGGGACAGTGACTGGGAAGGAAGCGACCATCTGTCCCCTGATGAAAACCGTCTCTTCCATCTAATAAACACTGGGGATTTTGTCTGATGGCCTTGCTCCCACCAAGGTGGGTGGCAGGCGGAGGCAGAGCCCTACCCGCTGTTTGAAGTAGACCCTCTCCTCCAGGGTCAGCGTGTCAGCCTTGGCGATGACCGGGACGATGTTGACCACTTTGCTCAGGCGCTTCATGAACTCGATGTCCAGGGGCCTGAGGCTGGAGCAGAGGGACACGGATGAGGGTGTGGGGGGAGGGACATGGAACGGGGACAGAAACGTGGAAAGGGGGCGCACTCCTGCCTGGAGGGAGCTGAGGGGAGGCCCCCAGGATACCTGTGGGGCCTCCCAGGTGGGTGCACGCTGACAAGGTCCAAGCTGTGGGCTGAGCGCCAGCCAAGGCACCAGCGAGGGACAGAAAAAGGAAAAGAATTCTGGGCCACACTGAACCGGGGGAGGAGGGGAAGGGGGGCCAGACCAGCTCTAAGCAGCCTGGGCATGAGCTCCCAAAGCCCCCAGTGTGTCCACTCGGAGAAAGACTGCCACCAGCTCAGAGGGCCATCAGATTGTGGGGCGTCACTGTATGGGGGGAGATGGGCGCTCACTCAGCCCCATTTCCCAGGATGAGCTGGGGGGTTGCTGTCGGGGGCGTCCCCGGCCCCTTGCCCACTGGCTCCAGGTGCCCAAGGTCTGATGCGGGGAAAGGCTACCCCTCAGCCTCTCCTCACACCCCCTACCCCGACCCGAGACCTGTTCTCAGCAGCCGCGGGGGCAGGGCTGCAGGACTGCTGAATAGCAGGCATCGCCTTCCCACCAGGAGCAGAGCTGTCCTGGCTGTCCCCGCACAAAGTCGGTCACAGACTCGATGCGAGGGTGAGGCAGGCCCCAGGAGGATGTCCGAACGGGGATGGGGAGGAGCCGCCTGGATCCCAGGGCCCGGGGTCTGGGGGAGGGGACGGCGTGGCGCCCCGCTGGGTCACAGCTCCCTGGTTTCAGCGTCGCCTTGGTGGAGCAAAGCCTGGACCAGCTGTGGTGGGACTCGTGGCTGAGTCCCCCGCCCCCGCGCAGACCCCGGTTGAGGGTGGCTCCGTACTTGCTTGGTTTCCCACAAAGGCCCCCAGGTGAGGCCCGCGGTTCCTGCTGGTTCCTTCCTGTAACCGTTGCCTGCGAGGCTGGCCCCCCAACCCCGGGCTTCCTGCTTCTAGTAGAACCGAGTGTGGAAGAGTCAGAGCCAGAGCCTCAGGCCATGGTGAGCAGCCGGACCCCGGGCCCCAGCAGTCCCCCTCTGTCCAGCCTCGCTGCCTACCCCAATCACTCCCAGGGTCCACTGGGTGCTGGGCTCACCTCCTTCCCACGTCCTGATTCAGGACCAGCCTGAGGGTGCCCACCAGGGGGTGGAAAGACACCTAGGGGTATCAGGTGCAGACAGAGCCACAGGGAACCAAGGACAAGGGGTCTGTGAGGCCATCCAGGGCCCATCTGGGGCTTCCCCGGTGGTGCAGTGGATGAGAATCCGCCCACCAATGCAGGGGACACAGGTTCAATCCCTGGTCCGTGAAGATTCCACATGCTGCAGGGCAACTAAGCCCATGTGCCACAACTACTGAGCCCGCATGCTGCAAGTACTGAAGCCCTCGTGCCTTAGAGCCTGTGTTCCACCATGAGAAGCCGCAACGGGAAGCCGTGCACCACAGCAGAGTAGCCCCCGCTTGCCGCAACTAGAGAAAGCCCGAGCGGCAACAAAGACCCAGCACAGCCAAAAATAAATATATAAAAATTTAAAAATGGGTGTGTTTTGAAAAGGGGCTTCCCAGGTGGCTCAGTGGGTAAAGAATCCACCTGCAATGCAGGAGACGCAGCTTCAACCCCTGGGTCGGGAAGATCCCCTGGAGGAGGGCATGGCAACCCACTCCAGTATTCTTGCCTGGAGAATCCCCAAGGACAGAAGAGCCTGGCGGGCTACAGTCCATGGGGTCACAAAGAGCTGGACATGACTGAAGCGACTGAGCACGCATATACACACACACGTTTAAAGAAAAAAATATAAAAAATAACACTGGCCTTACTCAAGGCACAATTAACATTCTAAACAATCAAAGAGCCCATCTGCCCTCATGAGGGAGACCACCCCAGCTCAAAGGAGGCGAGGAGACCCCCGACCTCTGCTCCAGGGCACCCACCCCACGCCAGCCTCACTGACTTGTACATAATCTGTAGCTGCAGATGGAACTGGCAGGAGAAAGCAGCTCTCTCCAAGGTGGCCTCGACTAACAGCCCTTATCCAGCCCTGCCCGGGGCCAAGCCCGCTGCCCTCTGTGCTCTAAACCTTCCTGGGTGTGTGTGGAGGGATCCCTGCCGGGATCTGTTATCGCATTGTCAGCACTCCCCTTATGGACTAGCAACCCGCACCGAGGGGCAGGTAAGTGCTAAAGACACACAGCTGGAGAGTCTCTGCCAGCCTGCCAGGCCCGCCAGAACGCCTGCCCTGAGAAGGCACAGCCCAGGCTCCGGACCACCCTGGGCCCAGCCAGCCAGTGGTCCTCCGCCCTCCTGGGCAAGCTGGGTGGTGGACAGGTGGGTGGGACGCAGTGTGGGGGCCAGAGGGAGATAGGGGGCACTCAGGCTGCGGCCCGCGACCCACCCAGCCCCAGAGCACGCCGGGGCACGTACGAGTGGCCGGTGGCGGGGATGAAGTACAGGCAGCAGTGGACGCGGGTGTCCGGGATGCGCTTCTTCCGGTTGATGTTGACCTCCTCTTGCAGGTACTTCTCGTACTGGTCGTTGATGAACTTCATGATGGGCTGCCAGCTGCATGGAGGGGACCCAGTCAGCGAGCAGGGAACCCCCACCGCCCCAGCTGGGGGAGCAGCCTCCTGCCCCACCCCCATCCTCACCTGCAGGACCCCAGTTCCCCAAGTCTCCGCCCAACACCGGGAAGTGGGGGGTGTGGGTGTGGTGGGTACCACCTGAGATCCTGAGCACAACAGAGGCCTGAAACAGCCTCCCAGGCTGACCTGTGATCCCTGGGGGCGGGGCGGGTTTGGCGAGATTCCCAGCAGCCCTGTGAGGGCTCTTCTGCCCGGGGCAGAGGTCACCTTACCAGTTCTCATTGTTGATGTGGTCCCCGAAGCCCGGCGTGTCGATGACCGTCAGCTTCATGCGGACGCCCTTCTCCTCAATATCTGTAGACATCACAGCCCCTATCAAGCTCAGTGGGGAGACTCGGGACCTGTGCACATAATCACCCCGCCCCCTCCAGCCGGGCTGCCCGACCCACCCTGCCCCAAAGCGGCCCCCCTGCAGCACCCCCAGGATGATGCCAGGGAGATGTCAGTGTGCAGCAGTAAGGCCCCCTGCCCGTGCTTTTTGGTGGAAAACTCAGCTGTCTCCAGGGGGCTCGGGCCAGGGCCTGCAGGGATCCTGGAGCATCCCTGACCCCTCGCCCTCCCTCACCCCACTCCAAGTCTCAACATGCCCAGAGGTGCTGCCCCGAGGGACCTGACTCGGTGCCCCTCCCCCAGTCCCCGCCCGGCTCTCACCATGTGTGATGGACTTGATCTCAATGGTCTTAGGGATGCGCTCCTCTGAGGTGGGCTGCACTGACTTCCGGCTGATCTTGGATTTGAAGAGGGTGTTGATCAAGGTGGACTTTCCCAAGCCGCTCTGCCCTGGGGAGAGAACACGGCTGGTCGGCAGGGTGCTCCAGAGATGGCAGCTCAAGGGCCTGGGGGGTGGCGAGGCCTGGGAGTCACCCCCCAGCTCTCCTTGGTGGGGCTCCGGGTCAGGGGCGGTCAGGAGGCAGGAAGGGCTGGGTGCCTGGGCAGTGGCCAAGCTCTCGCTGTACTCTATGGCAGAGCAGGACATGGCCCCCTTGCCTTCTGACCACAGGGTGGTCAAACTGCCCCACGCAAGGTCCCGGGGCTCCTGGGAGGAGCTGAGAGGCAGACAGCATTGGGGAGAGAAAGTGGGGGCTGGCCCGACCAGCGCGGTCCACCCTCAGCTGTGGCACATACCAGGATCCAGGTGAGGTTTGGTGGAAAAGCCCTACAGAGACCCCCACCTTGGGACCCCGGCGGGGAGGGTCTGTATCCCTCACCGCGAGACCACGCACACTGCAGGGTTCCAGCCCAAACCCCTGGGGGCCGGGCTCCCCGCCGCTGAGGATCACCTCGGTAGAAGAGTCCACACGCTCGTCTGTCCTGCAGGCCAGGCCTGTCACCCCGTTTTACAAGAGCCTGTGTGGCCGGCCGGGGTGGGGCAGGGGGGCTTCCTTGCGTGGCTCTGGGCGGCTCACAGGATGGGAGCGGGGGACTCACCCACCACCATGATGTTGAACTCGAAGCCCTGCTTCATGGCCTTCCTGCGCATCTGCTCCAGGATGGAGTCGATCCCCACATAGCCGAAGTCCACGGGGGCCTTCTCGTTCCGCGGCATGGGCGGCTGCTTGAGTGAGGCATCTCTGGGGGTGTCGGCCATTTCGCCAGCGCTGCTGGGAGCTGCTTCGGTGGCTGCAGGAAGAGGAGCGGGCGCGTCAGGGGGCGGCAGGGGACACACAGCAGGTGGGGGAAATTGAGGCTCAGCTGCCCAAGAAACCCCCGGAGGAACGCCCCAGAGCCAGAGCCCTTGGCCTGGGCTGTCCCGCCACTGTCCGCCTGACCTACAGAGCCTCACCCCACAACTCAAGTCCTGAGCCAGGACAACGGAGAGGGCGGCCTTCTGAAGGGAGGACGGGGGGAACGAGCCGTGGCCAGTTCCAAGCACCTGCTGGTGGCCCCGGGCTGGCGGGAGTGCTGAAGGAGGGGCAACTTTGGCAGCCAGGGGGCCGGGATGCAGAGCTAGCTCCTCCGGGCACAGTGGTTCCTGGGCGATGGCAGAAAGGGGAGGGCCCATGGGCGGCACCTGTGGGTACTGCCCCCTGCCTCCCACCCCGGGCTGGATCCACGTGTCTTGTCTCTGGCCGCCCAGCACCTGCAGGGCCCCACACCCACAGCCTGGGAGGCAGTTTTGCTTTCAGGTCTGCAGATGGGCAGATGGGACCGAGCTGCTCAAAATAACTCGGGCTGCTTCGGTCTACAGGTCAGAGCCTTCCTCCTCTCCTCCTGGGCTGCCCTGAGAGTCCACGTGACCCAGCTGGAGGCCTGGGGGGTGGGGGAGATGCCCAGAAAGCTCCCAGTAGGGACCCAAGGGGCACCCGGCCTGTGGGGCTGGTCAGGGCCCTCAGGAACATGCAGGTTCCCCACCAGGGTCGGCCACATCCCAGTGAGCCCCCCCACCACGACATGCACACCCAGACCACACCCTTCCCCGATGGCCCTCTCCACCCCTCCCCTGCCCCCGCGGGTCCAAGCTCTTCCCACCCCCTCTGCCCGCTAAGAAGGATTTTCAGCTTCATCCTGCCTCCTAGGAAGGATCACAGTCTCTTCTCCCAGCACCCTGAGCTCATGGGAAACGACCACCCAGCGAGTCCAAACACTCCCCCTCTGCCCGTGAGCCCCTCCCACAGCCCTCAGGGAGGGAGTGCTGTTGGTTTCCAACACATCAGGTCCCCCCCGCAGGTGCCCACCTCTCCAGGGGGCATACCCTACTGCCAAGGTGGGCAAGCAGCCTTCCCAAACACACCCTCCCACCCATCCCCTCCTGCCCCTGCCCCTGGAGGCAGCAGGACACAGGTCGCCAGGCCAGGAGGGTCACTGCCGAGCTTTCAGATAAACTGCATTTTGGTTTCCTGGGGAAATAACCGGACTCCACCCCACCCACCAGGCCACACCTCTGCAGCTACCTCAGGAGCCTCCGAGGGAGCTGAGATGGGGGCCAGCACCCTCTCCTTCCCGCATGCCCAGGCCAGTAAGAGTGGAAAGACGACTGGCCCTGTTAGCTTACAAATCGCAGAGATTGGCGTGTCGCTGGTTTATCCCCAAGTCAGTCCCTATCCTTTGCCCGGAACAGGCAGAGACATTCCTAATTCAGAGAACAGGGGCGCTGAGCACGTAACATAATACACATAACAAGGCCTGCGGCCGCCTGGGGGTCCACACATCTCTCCTAACAACAGGCTGATGCTGGAGGCTTCAGTTCCACATCCCACCTCACCCCATCCCCGAGCTGGGGAAAGGCAAAGGGCCTGGGAGGCAGGGATCCCCCACATTCGACTGCCCCTGGGGGGGCCTCCTCCCTGCACGGCCCGGAAGGAATTGCCTCTGCTCAGAAACACTCTGCCCCCGGCTCCGGCATCGTTAAATAAACAAAGACCAGAGCTGCATCTGGCCCGAACGTGTGGCTCTGGGGCTGCTTCCTGGAGACAGACATGGGGCCCTGCCTTTTGGGACAGCAGTTCAGCCCTGCCCCACGTGACCGAAAATTGCTTCCATCTGTCTGCGGGTCTGGGAGCCATTCTGCCCTGGACTGGGCCAGCCCCCCGCCCCGCCCCCACCTCTCCCTCCATCCCTCACCGCCTCCCGAGCCGCACAGGGTGGGGGGGTTTGGGGGGTGGGGAGCGCCCCCTGAACCGCCCCCTACTTCTCTCCCCGGGCTCCAGGAGCAGCAGAGAGAGAGAGGCTCCAGCCGGCCCCTCCACAGGCACCAAGACCCCCTGCAGAAACCAAAGCAAAACCCCCTGCCCACCAGGGCCCTGCTAGAGAAATAATCATAGAAACGCGACAAGCGCCATCCTTCCCACTGAGAAAAGGGCCTGGCCTTCCGCACAGGTGAGGGTCCATCCCCCACCCCCAGGCCCCTCCTCTGAGAGGCTCCCTGGTGGGCAAGCCCCACTCCGCCTGGCAGACGAGGAACCCTCCCGCTATGCCCGCCCACCCCAATAGGAGGCTTCGGGGTCTGCCTTCAGGACCCCATGGGGGCGTGTAGAGGCCCCCAGCAGGCCAACCAGCCCAGAGATGCTTTCTGTGAAACGCAGGATTTCTGTGACGCTTGCAGCCTCGAGGACTCTAGCCAGCTAGATGGGACGGTGGAGACGGGCGACTCCAGCACCGCCCAGCGAGGCAGCCATGAGTGCCACTTCTTAGAAACTGTGGTGAAATTTACAGAACACAAAATGATCCATCTAACCAATTTTAAGCATGCAGCTCAGGAGTGTTAAGTCCATTCACGTTGTTCTGCACCCGAGCTCCTAACTCATCTTGCAAAACTGAAACCGTTCCCGTTAAGCATGAACTCCCACTCCCTCATTCTGTTTTCTGTCTCCATGAATTTAGCTACTGTGCACCCCAGGTCAACAGAGTCACACAGTATTCATCCTTTCGTGACAGGCTTGTTTCACCAAGGAGAATGCCCTCAAGGTCAATCCACGCTCTAGCAGGTGTCAGGATGTCCTTCCTTTTGAAGGCTGAGTGATATTCCACTGTATGGATGGACCACATTTTTAATTCATTCATCAGTGGACACTTGGGTTGCTTCTATATTTTAGCTAGTGAACAGAGCGCCTGGCAACATGGGTATACAACTATCTCAAGCCCCTGCTTTCAAAGCTTTCTGAAACATTTTTGACCCAGTGGGAATGCTGCGTCAAATGGTAGTCATATTTTTAATTTTTTTCAGAACCACCAACTGTTTTCACGAACATGACATTTGAGCACTTAAAATGCAGCTAGTCTAATGGAGGAACTCAGTTTTTTATTTTATTTAATTTTAATTCATTTCAATTTAAAGAATGATACATGGCATGGGGACTTCCCTGGCAGCCCAGTAGTTAAGATTCTGCCCTTCAAATGCAAGGAGCAAGGGTCTGATCCCTGGTCAGAGAACTAAGATCCCATATGCCACAAAGCATGGACAAGAAATTTTTAAAAATTGTTTTAATTAAAAAAAAAAAAAAAAAGAATGACATATGGCAAATGGCAACTATACTGAACAGCACAGAATTCTTGTCTAAGCTACTCATTTTACAAATGGGGTGTGATTTTCTTTTTTTTTTCCTGAAATACACTGGAAGCGGTCTGGCCAACCAGAGACCATCAGTGAATTTAGTCCTGTAACTTCACATTCCCTCTCATGATAGATGATTAACATACATGTCCCCCCAACAGGCCATGAGCTTCAGTGAGGATGGCAGTGATATGTGTGGATCCTCAATGAGCCTCCAGAGCCGTATAGGGAGGGGACACCCAACCAATACTGAGTGAATGGGGTCTTGGGGGAAGACCCTCAAGGTGAGGCACAGGGAGAGAGGGGTTCTGCTGTCCCAAGCTGCCCACAGCCCCTCCACGAAAACAGTCAGACCCACCTCCAGACCTGCCTTCTCCTGACCCATCCCCACCCCCAAGACCTCTGTCCAAGCCACCTCCTCCAATGGCTTCTGCCCACGGCTCACTCTCTTCCCTGTTACCTCGGTTTTTCTTTCATACCCAAACTTTATCAAATGCTATTAATAGGAAAAAGGAAGTTCTTAACAGAAAAGAAGTTTCACATTTACATCCAAGATGACTTTCACTACAGCCTCTGCACGCAAACAGAGAAAGAGGAGCTGCCCTCTTCAAAAGCGGGAAACGCATGTTCAGAGAAGTTAAGTAACTTATCCAAGGTCACACAGCACCATCAGCTGCTGCTCTCCACTGCTCCTACTTGGGAATCCTTGGGAAAGGGGATGGAGGGGGCGGCACAGACTGCCATTGCCTCTCCTTCCCGGAGCCACACTCTGAGGGATGCCAGGTTTGCTGGGGTATGTGTGTGTGTGGCGGGGGGGGGGGGGGCGGGGGGGGACCCCTGGGACAGCATCACTTTTGCTCCACTGGGTCAGCCACTCTCTCTCAGACCCAGGGCGACATCCCCATCCACCACAGTGCCACCCTCCTCTGGGAAAAGACAGCCCAAGGGACCAACTGGGCGGGGTGACCTGACACGCTGGTTTACACCCTCCCTCCAGCCTGATAACTTTCTTTACCGCGGTAAAACAGACGCAAGTTAAAACCTCGACCCCTTTGACCGTGTTAAGTGTTCATGTTAGCATCATTACTTACATTCACGATGGCATGTAACCGTCACCACTATCTACCTCCAAACGCTTTTATCATCCTGGTCAGAAGCTCTGAGCCCATTTAACACTTAACTCCCCTTCCCCCGACCCCGTAGGCTCTGTCCTATCTCTGTGAATCTGGCTCCACTAGGAACCTCATATAAGTGGAATCACTTCTAAGTATTTGTCCTTTTATGTCAGGCTTTCTTCACAAGCATCATGTCCTCAAGGCTCCCCCCTGCTCCAGTATGGGTCACAATTTCATTCCTTTTCACGTCTGAATAATATTCCATTGTTTATCCATTCATTCATCAGTGGACACTTAAGAGGTTTCCACCTTTTGATTATGATGAATAATGCTGCTATGAACATGGGTGGACATGTGTCTGTTACGGTCCTTGCTTTCAAGTTTTCCAGTATCCAGCCTAATTACCAATATTAATAGAACCCAGCTGGTGCTCAGAGAGGCCACGGTTTGGACAAGTAGGTGACACAGTCACCCTACCGTCAAAGCAAGGGGCAGTGCCCCCTGCAGACTTTGCGGCTGGGAACCAGGGCCTCGGATTCTCATTCTGGCTCCACGTGGAGAGTCCTTCCACCCTGCTCTTCACTCCCTGATCTGACTTCGCAAGATCTTCAAACCCAAGGTCATATGTAGCTGAATCAGTGATACCCCCAACTCCTAGGCCAGGGGGTGGCACAAGGCAGCTACTCAAGAAATCTCTGAAAGGTCATCCACCCGAGGATGAAAGGGCAAAGACAATGCGGTAAATCTACACAGCGGACTATGGGCCATTCAAAGCACTTACGTCCTAGATGAATGGATACAAAGATGTCGTATATGTGTAGGATGGAATATTACCCAGTCATAAAAAACGAATGAAATAATACCACATGCACCTACATGGGTGGACCTGGAGATTATCAAAGTCAGTAAAGTAAGGCAGCAGAGAAAGACAAATATCATAGGATATCACTAACATGTGGAATCTAAAAAATAATACCTTGACCTTATTTACAAAACAGAAACAGACCCACAGACAAAGAAAACAAACTTATACCAAAGGCAGAAGAGGGGGAGGTAAATTAGGGATTTGGGATCGGCAGATAAAAATTACTTTAAATAAAACAAGTAACAAGGTCTTACTGTATAGCACAGGGAAATATGTCCAATATATTGTAATAAACTAAAATGGAAAATAATCTGAAAAATAATGTATAAATGTAAAGAATATGTACGCATGTATATATATATTTATATGTGTGGAATTGAACCACTTTGTTGTACACCAGAAACTAACCCAACACTGTAAATCAACCGTGTGTGTATGCATGCTAAGTCTCTTTCAGTCATGTCTAACTCTTTGCAAACCTACAGACTGTAGCCCACCAGGTCCCTCTGTCCAGGGGATTCTCCAGGCAAGAATACTGGAGTGGGTTGCCATGCCCTCCTCCAGGGGAATCTTCCTGACCTGGGAATTGAATCTGGGTGTCCTGCATTGCCAGTGGATTCTTTATCACTGACCTGTAAATCAACAGTACTCAAAAAAAAAAAAAAAAAAAAATTAGTATCAACATATACATACTATCGTGAGGAAAAGAGCTAGTGGGAAGCTGCTATAAAGCTCGGGGAGCTCAGCTCAGAGCTCTGTGATGACCTAGAGGGGTGGGATGGGGGTAGGGGAGGGAGGCTCAAGACTGGGGGGCGGAGGGGGGGGGGAATGTATGTATACATATGGCCGATTTACCGTGTTGTATAGCAGAAACTATCACAACACTGTTAATCAACCATACTCCAATTAAAAAAATTTTTAAAAAGCGCTGATGTCCCGACACGCTATAACAGATGAACCTTGAAAATACTATGCTCAGTGAAGAAGCCAGACGTGAAAGGCCACATATGGTCTGAGTCCATTTAAATGAAATGTCCAGAAGAGGCAAATCCATTAAGACAGAGAGCAGATGGGGGCAGCCAGGGGCTGGGCCCTCACGCCTATGGGACTTCCTTTTGGGGGATAAACAAGACTCTGATGCTGGGAAAGACTGACGGCAAAAGGAGAAGGGGGTGGCAGAGGATGAAATGGTTAGACAGCATCACCGACTCAACGGGCGTGACTTTGAGCTGGGAGACAGTGGAGGACAGAGGAGCCTGGCATGCTGCAGTCCGTGGGGTCAGAGTCGGACACGACTTAGCGACTGAACAACAACATTTTCTGAAACTAGATACAACATTGAGAATAAGCCCCACTGATGCACACGCTAAATGGGTGAATTGTACAGGGTGGGGATTCTATCTCAATGAGCTGTTATATGAAGACAGAAAAGTCGCTGCTGGTGCAGATGGACTGAAAAGAACCCACTGTGCCCAGGAGTGCCCACCAGCCAGCTACACAGCTTGTGGACAGCTGAGGCCAGGACGCCCCCACTCAGGCCTAAGGTTCCTGTGCCCCCCACCCCACCCCCCAGGCTGTCCAGCTGCACAAGCAGCCCCGTCATCTCCCAGCAAGGACGTTCAGACGAGCCGGAGGAAACCTTGGCAGTGTCTCTCCGCAGGCCTCTGGTTTGAGCCCAGGCCTGCAACCCTGGTGGGCGAGCCCCTGCCCCCTCCTTCGCCACAAGGGCCTGTAGGTCCGCCTTTTCTCAGGAACTGATGGGGAGGGGGGTGCTCTTAAATTGGGGAGGAAGGGGTTCCATCCTCTTCTATCCACATGCCTTCACAGGGGGCTCTAGGTTGCAGCCCCGAGCCAGTGCCAGCTTCAGGCTTCTGCTCCAAGGGACAAACTCTTCCCCCCTACCCTGGGGTCTGTGTATCTCTGTCTGTGGCTGGCTGGGATGCAGCCACCAGACAGGAGCCCGCAGAGGGTTTACACTTCATTGCAGCTCCTGGGCGATCATGGGCGGGGGCCCAGCAGGCTTGCAACACCCAAGGGTCACTCTTCTCCACCACCCCTCCTCGTCTGTCCTGCTGGCCTTCCTGCAGCCCAGAAACATCCCTGAAGATTCCACCCTCTCCGAGCATCAGCCTCCGCTGCTCAACACTGCTCCCAGCCGGAGGGGCACCCGTGTCATAGCCAGGGACACAGCCCAGGACCAGGCTCTCAGGGTTAAGCCGACTCGATGCTCCTTATCTTCCCCGGTCCTCCCCAGGTACACCGGCACCGTCACCCCCACAGGCCTTGCTCAGTCACTGCCCACAGTGGCTGAGCAGAAAGCAAGGCTGACCTGTCTACGGACACCCACGAGACCACCCAACAGGAGCCAGCATCACCAGGCAGATCCAGGCGGATCCATGCAGAAGCTTGATGTTGGGGGTCATAGGGACCTGTCCACCACATACTCTCCCCGCAGGAAAGGCCCCCGACCCCCTGCCCTTCATGAAGCCTTCCTTCCCCTATCCCACCCTCGTCCAGGTTCTTCTCACAGTATCGGTCTCCTGCCTTCACCCTGCAACTATGCACACACGACTGGCGGGTGGACCTTGGAGACGTAACTGTCCTAGAAAAGATGTCAAAGAAATGGCTATAAGAACAGTCCTGAGAAAGAAGAGCAGAGCTGGAACAATCACATTCTCTAACTTTAGACGATATTATTGATGCAAAGCTACAGTCATCAAAACAGTACAGTACTGGCTGTAAAAACAGACACGCAGATGAATGGAACATATTATAAAGCCCAGATATAAATCCACACACTTATGATCAATTAATCTATGACAAAGAAGGCAAGAATATACAACAGGGTAAAGACAGTCTGTTCAATCAGTGGTGCTGGGAACACTGGACAGCTACATAAAAAAGAATGAAATTAGAACAGTCTCTTATACCATATACAAAAATAACTCAAAACAGATTAAAGGCTTAAAAGACCAGAAACCATAAAACTCCTAGAGGAAAACATGGGCAGAACACTCTTTGATATAAATCAAAGCAATATTTTTTTGGATTTGGCTCCTAAAGTAAAGGAAATAAAGCAAAGGTAAACAAATGAGACCTAATTAAACTTAAAAACCTTTTCACAGTAAGGGAAATCATCAATAAAATGAAATGATAATGCCCTGAGTATGAGAACATATTTGCAAAGGATATGACATACAAGGACAGGGAAGCCTAGCGTGCTGCAGTCCATGGAGTTGCAAAGAGTCAGACATGACTGAGCAACTGAACAACAAATGATGTATAAGGGATTCATATCCAACATACATAAACAGCTCATACCATTCAACAACCTGATTACAAAATGGGCACAAGAACTGAACAGAAACTTTTCCGAAGAGGAAATGCAGATGGCCAACAGGCAGAGGAAAAGATGCTCAACATCACTAATTATCAGGGAAATGCAAATCAAAATCACAAGGACATATCACCTCACACATGTCAGAATGGCTGTCATCAAAAAGAATACCACAAATGCTGGCGAGGATGTGCAGAAAAGGGAATCCTCATACACTGTTCGTGGGAATGTAAACCGCGGTAGCCAGTATAGAAAACAGTATGGAGGTTTCTTGAAAATTTTAAAACAGAACTATCCTACGACCCAGCAACTCCACTTCGGGATATATATCTGAAAAAGCCAAAAACACTAGGTTGAAAAGATACATATACCCTCATGTTCACAGCAGCATTCTTTACAATTGTCGAGATGTGAAAGCAACCTAAGTATCCATCAACAGATGAATGAATACAGAAGATGTGGTACACAGACACACACAAAAGACTACCCTACCTAAAAAAAAAAAAAAAAAGAATTTTGCCACTTGCAGCAACATATGTGGACTTGGAGGGCATTATGCTAAGTGAAATAAGTCAGACAGAGAAAGACAAACACTATACGAGATCACTAGTATGTGGAATCTAAAAAATACAGCAAACTAGCGAATATAACAAGAAAGAAGCAGACTCACAGATATAGAGAACAAACCAGTAGTTACCAGTGGGGAGAGGGAAGCGGGCAGGGGCAATAAAGGGGTGGGGGATTAAGAGGTACAAACTATTATGTATAAAATAAGCCAGAAGAATATATTGCACAATATAGGTAATATGGTCAATAGTTTATAGTAACTATAAATGGAGTATAATCTTTAAAAAGTGTGAATCACTATACTGCACACCTACAATGCATAATATTGTCCATCACCTATATTTCAATTATAAAACATGGTTAATGAACAGTAGAAAAAGATCCTGGGGTCCCAGTGGACCAAGACCATCACAATGATACATTCAAGGAACATTTACTGAGCACCTATTACACAGTAACAAAAAGAAGATACTATACAGGCTTGAGGTCAGTCTGAATGAAAACAACGGTGGCACATAGGAACAAGTTCATTTATTCAAATGTTCATCAGCCAAAACTTCCAGGCAGATTCATAGTAATCCCTTACAAGCAAGGAATCCAATCTGGCACAGGATTTTCCTGTGATGTATCACAAACCTCTTTTAGAAGCTGTTAAAAGATAAGGAGTCTCTCCCTAAAATAACTACACATGAAGACAGGCAATAAATTGCGAATAAATCTGGACAATTTGTGGGGTTCATCAAAGAACCCCGTAGCTTTCTTGATGAAACTAACTTGGTCTAACGAGAACTTAGAATTTAATCACTTTATTTCTGAATTGGAACTTCTCAACATACAAAGATATTGTGGGTTCCATGGTCAGAAAAGGGTGAGGAAGAGTTTTAAAAAAATGATTAGGGAATCCCATGGTGGTCCAGTGGTTAGGACTCAAGAGTTTCCACTGCAGGGACCCCGGGTTTGATCCCTGGTTGGGGAACTAGATCCCAAAAGCTACGAGGCACAGCCAAAAAATGAAAAAAAAAAAAAAGATGAAAAATAACAACAAAAAAAATCAGGGTGGGGGGACTTCCCTGGTGGTACAGTGGATAAGAATTCGCCTGCCAATGCAGGGGACGTGAGTTCGATCCCTGGTGTGGGAAGATACCACATGCCGCAGAGCAACGAAGCCTGCACGTCTGCAGCTACTGAGCCTGTGCCCCGCCGCAAGAGAAGCCGCTGCACTGGGAAGCCCGTGCACCCACCGCAACTAGAAAACAGCCCCTGCTCGCCACACCTAAAGAGAGCCCGAGTGTGCAACCAAGATCCAGAGCAACCTCACGGGCTGCGACCTCATGGGCTGCAGCCCGCCAGGCTCCTCTGTCTGTGGGGATTCTCCAGGCAAGAACACTGGAGTGTGTAGCCTATCCCTTCTCCAGGGGATCTTCCCCAACCCAGGGGTCGAACCGGGGTCTTCTGCACTGCAGGCGGATTCTTTACCAGCTGAGCTACCAGGGAAGCCCAAAAGAAATAAATAAATTTAAAAAATTGTTTGATGATCAAAGGCAGGAAAAGAGGGAAATGGCAGAGGTTATGAACAGCTGGTCTCCATCCCTGAGCCCAAGGAGAAAGCTGTGAGGGATGGGCAGGGAGATAAGGGCTGTCATTCCCTGCGGGGCTTTGAAACAGAATCTTTTCCCATTCACCAGATTCCGCTTTTCCTTGTGTCCCCATGAACCTACCCCAGCCACTACAAACTCCCCATAAATGTCACAGGGGAACTTCCTGTTCCCTTCTAAAGATGGAAACACTGAATACAAATGACTGAATTTTGCAAATCTGTGCAGGCCGGGAATCAAGGCATGCATTTTTAAAGCGTACACGGCTCATCTAATTCAATAAGTAGTTCCAAATCGAATTACACTTCACACTTTGTACAGGGCAGGAAGCGTCTCCCCGAAGCCCGATGAGGAACCGGGAGGCCAGAAATCTGAGAGCCTGCCCTCTGGCCTGAAAGCCGGCTTAGAGATCCAGCACAAAGGCGAAGGCCTCTCCGAAGAAAGACGGGAGTTTGCAAACGCCAGGAGTTGCATCTCTCTCCCCATTGGAGCCCGTGATCTTTCCCAAGAGGAGACTCAAAACAAAATCGCAGCTTCAGGGTTTCTGTGCAGGGACAGATTGGGTGGAAAGACTTCCCACGACCCCGCGCCCTTTGCAAGACCTGGGAGGGGACAGGATAGGAACAGCCCCTGCTCCCACCCAACTCCATTCATTCAGGAGCCCAGGGCGCCCCAAAGTCCAGCGGGGGGGATGATTCCCCACTTTTACTGCCCGCCCTTGTCTCTCGCCAAACCCTTTAAAGCAAACGTCTTCCCTTTTGTCCGGGAAAGAATCTCAAGAACCTCTTCACTTCTGCCAACACGGTTTCAATTGGCGTCGGTCGGTGGAGCCAGATTTGGACGGCATCCAACGCTCAGCCCGCACCCCCCACCCCCTTCTGGAAGAGGCCCCCTTCTGTTCTTTCATTTCCAGCCCGCCTCCCGCCCCCCTCCTCCAGCAGAGTTCCTCACCCGGGTTTAGCAGCCTATTGAGACATCAATCTTTGGTCAGAGCAGGCTCCAACCTGCACCGCGTCCTAGGCACTTTCCTAAAACTTGGTGTGCAGAACCAAGTGCCACCGAATCCGACAGGCGGAGGAGGCCAGGGATGAGGCCTCCGACTTCCTGTGTCAAGGGATTTATCTTTCATTCCGTGTTCCGCCGCCCACACTCAAGGCTCAGGGAATGTGCCCCCGAGCCGCCTCCCGCCCCAGGGAACCTTCCAGCAGGATAGACCCTGCCCCAAGGCAAACCCAGAATCCAGCCCGCCCACCGCGTCCAAGCGGTCAGCCACAGAGATTCCGTTAGTTCTTGGCAAGTGCTCGCAAAGTTGAAGAGAGAAAGAGAAGACCTTCCCCCACAGATGGGTGGAAAGTGGCCATTTGTCACGGGGTGGAGTCCCCCAGCCCCCTCTCCTATCAGCAGGACTGTCAGCAGACGCACACCAGAGCTCCGTGCTGGGGAGGCTGGGGGCGCCCCCTCCCGCAACTGATGAGATCATGTAAAATAACAAAAACTAGACAGGGTCCTCTGGGGTGCAAGAGAGCGGCCCCCTGCCAGGATCTAAGTAGGAAAAGAGCTCCCCTCCCCAAAGATACCAAGCAATTCTCTTGTCAGATCATCTGCTCAGGCTCCGAGATGCTGCCTAATAAGTTCTCCTCCCCCACCCCCCCAAAGGGCCCCCTACCCACCCTGGTCCCTTCAGAGAGGTGGGGGTCTGAAGGCACGGCCAGAGAGGGGGCTGAGCAGGGAGGGGAGAGTTCTAGGCCAGGAGCGGAAGCCTGACCAATGACCCCGTAAGGAGGGAGGACACCTCATACCACTAGTTGCAGGGGCCGGGAAGGTTGTGGGGGAGGCGGGAAGGGTCAGCAGCTCTGGGCCCTTTTGAACCATGTCACCGTCCACCGGCAGCTCCAGCTCTGGGCTGATGTGAGTCGAGGCCGCTGAAGTCATGTCCCCCCTCCCCACCTCCAGCTTCTTCCTACTCAGGTCAGGGGGTCAGGAAGCAGAGCACTCAGAGCCTGGGAACCCGCGCGGCCCCTCAGACGGCTCGCTCCGTGTCCACTCTGCAGAAAGCCTGCCTAGATTGTGCCCACCTGCCCGCGGGGCTGCCCGGAGCCCTGCCTGCCGGAAAGGCCCCCCTGCTCCCCACCCCACGCAGTGCCTAGCCCCTGCTCTCCCAGGGGAGCACCTGGGCAGAGCAGATGTGCCAGGGCAGGTCTGTGACATCTTAGGACACACCCTGAGCCACAAGGTCAAATGCTCCCTGAAGCGAGATGGGGATGGTGAGCTCAGGGATACACATGCACCCATCAACCGCAGGCTCACCCCACAAAAAAGCAGTGTGTGTGGACAGCATGCCTCACCCCCTCAGGACACACGTGCAACACCCCTGAAACACTGCCCATGGGAGATGCTGGCCACGGGCAGGGTGCACACACACTCCCGAGCCCCGTGTGGGTTGGACACCAGGCAGAGTCCCGCTTCCTGCACCTCCTGCACGCTCACAATGTGCATGACACGAACCTTGGGTGCACCGCTGGACTTGGGGCTCTGACCAGACGGAGCCGCCGGCCCTTTGAAGGGGTCACCCCTCACCCCAACTTCTCCTCTGCTGCTCCTCCTCTGTCTCCGGGTTCTCCATTGCCTCGCTGGCTCCTCCTCCACCTATAGAACCAGTCTGGTCCCAGCTGGACACTCCCCCCGGTGATCCTGCCCATGCTCTAAGCGTCAAATGCCAACCTCTGTCCAGATTCATATAACCAGAGCCAATCATGACTCAGCAGAGATGGCCCACTGTGCCAGGCCCCCTGCCCAGAGCTGGGTATCCTTGGCCCCTGCCCTAGTGAAGCCTGGATGCCTCCCACTGAACATGCCGCCAACTGAGCTCTGGGCCCATCCGTGCCACTCGCCCCCATGAGTAATGGCATCTCCGCTGATCCAGTTACTACAGCTGGAAACCCAGGGGCCAGCCCTGGTCCCTCCTTCCATTGGCCCACATCCAGTCATCCACCCAAATCCTATCAATCTGAATCCAACACATCTGAAGGCAGTCACCTGGCCTCCCAACCTCCATGGCTCCCACAAGTCAAGCCATCCCCATTAAGCCCCCCACGCCCCACCCCACCATAGGGTCTATCCATCTCAAGGCACCAGGAAGGCCTGTTTAAAACAAATTCATCACATTGCTCCCCTGGCTTGAAAGCCTGACTGGGTCCCCCTGCACCTGGGATAACACAAGATCCCTAAGGCCCCAGAATCCTGCAGCTGGGACCCTGTTCCATCCCAGACTCCCCATGTGACCCTGAACAAGTAACTTAACCTCTCAATGCCTCAGGTTTCTGTTGGGTAATACGAGATAATATCTGCCTTGTAAGAGTTCTGTGAGGACCAAACGAGATACTTACAAAGTACAGAGACTAGAGCCTGGCACGGCCAATGCACAGAGCACGTGTTAATAAAATAGAAGCCCACGCCCAGCTCTCCAGTTTCGACGTGTGCACCATCTCCCTGGCTCCTCTCCTCAAACAAGGCTCCCCAGAGAGGGCCTCCCTTGGCGCTGCTCTGGGGGACTCCCGGTGTCCCTTGGTTCTCCACCCGAGTGCCCCTACGCACAGCCTGCAACTGTAAGGTCTGTCTCCTCTGCTGCTCACAAAACCTCACACATCCCACAGCCCAGTACATAAGATGTCGAATGAGTGAATGAAAGGTCAGCTCGCTGCCTCCCGCCCTCCTCTCTTCCCAGAGCATTATGGGACCGCTGCTCCCAGGTCGGTGCAGGCGGCCTCTCTGCAGCCCTGGCCCCTCCGCGAGGCTCCCGCGGTGCTGGCCTGCATCCTTTCCCACGGGCTTCCCGGGCTTCCCTCCGCTCAGCCTTCCGCGTGTGCCAGCATGTGAATGAGATGTGAACGATTTCCGGTTTCCATCTCCCTTCTGGAACCACAAAGCATCTTGGTGGAAGGATGGATGCACTTCCTGGGACAGCTCTTGCCCATTCAGGAAATTCTGCTCAGGAAACCGTCAGTGGGGGCACGGGGGTGCCCACAGAGGGAGAGGAGACTGGGCGGCCCCTAATCCCTACCCCCTTCCTCGTGCTTGCGCCCTAAGCTGCTTCAGTTGTGTTCATGTTCGACTCTTTGCCACCCTATGGACTGGGGCCCGCCAGGCTCCTCTGTCCATGGGCTTCTCCGGGCAAGAATACTGGAGTGGGTTGCCATGCCTTCCTCCAGGAAATCTTCCTGACCCAGGGATCAAACCCATGTCTCTATGTCTCTTGCCTTAGCAGGAGGGCTCTTTACCACTAGCGTCACCTGGGAAGCCCACCAGCTTCCTCACCTACCCCTAACTGGGGCCTCAGGGCATGTGAGGTCCCTCCCTGAAGCTTGGGCAGGGCAGGCAAGAGTGCTGGAGGGGCGGGCGTTGGCAGGGGGACCTCAGGTCCGAACACCTGGGCCCACCCGGGGCTCTGTCTCAACCCTGAAACCTCAGCCCTGCCGCTCTCTGCACTGCAGCTGACCTGGCCAGTGCTACGGCGAGGACTGGGTCCCTGCGTGCAGTGGCCGGGCCACCAGGCGCTAGGCATCCATTAATTTGCTGTCCTGCAGTCAAAGGTGACATAGCAGCAGCCTAAACTTAACAGTGATTGGGTCAGCTGGCAAAGTATTAATCACGACCCAAGCAGGGCTCTGCAGAAGGCCCCTAGAGCACTCGGTCCTGGCCCCCAGGAGCTCGGCCAGGAACGCAAGAGGCCGGGCCGGGCCATCAGAGGAGGGCTGACCGCCATCCGGGCTGGCCTGCGCACGGCACTTTACAGTTTACAGAGCGCTCAGACTTGCTTTATCGTATCCGATCCTCGCCTTCACATCCTTCCTTAGACTCTACATTTCCTGCCATAATTAGCTGACACTTTTGAAATCAGACCAAAATAACAAGAGCTATAGTAACAACACGTTCTCCTACAAGTTGAGACGAAAGTTAAAGAAAGGGGCTCGCCGGTCCCCAGGGCCTCCCACGCTTCCTAGGACCCAGCAGGCCCACAGGCAGGCTCCCAACCCACCCCCTACACCCTCCACACCCGGTGGGGACCTACTGTGGACTGAGACTGTCCGGCGTCCTCCAACCGATCGATCTGTGCCTCTGAAGGAGCTTCGCCTCAGTCAGCACAGGACCTGGAGGCCCCCCCGGCCCCCGAGGGTGGGAGCCTGTCCCCTCCCAGGTCTCCCCAACCGGCGGCTCCGGGAAGGAGCCACATTCATATGGTAATTTCTGCCTGTGAACTGGCGAGGAGCACAGGCCCCCTCCAGCTGCCGGGAGGGCGGGGAGGGCCAGGAGGAGGCGGGAGGAAGCCGGACCGCCCCGCCGCCTTCCCGGGACCGCGCCAGTGGGCCCTCCCCTGGCGTAATGATGAGAGTGGACACAGCAGGCGCCCAGACGTGCCCATGGGTGAGTCTTTGCTGGATGCACTTGTGCGGTGGCTTAAAAAGACAAGCAACACACATTCGTTCTGCAGCTTAACTTTTCTGCCTGTGATGCACACAACAGTCCAGAAAGGGTGTAGCTTGTTGCTCCTGCAGATTCTGGGGGGAAGAGCAGTCACCCTCACACCCTCCCTGGACCCCAGAGGCCGACCTCCCCCCAGCCCTGCATTTCCACCCGCCCAGGAAGGATGCACCTCCCGCTCCCGCCAGGAATGGGGAGGGGGTTGCATCCTCGCCCCCACCTTCCCACTGGGGGAGGGGTCTGACCCCGCCCACTCCTCCCACCCACTTCCTCTTTCACTGCCAGTACCTCACTGTCACGAGCCCTGTCTCCCCTGGAGAGGACACACAAGCCTTCCTTCTCCCCTTCCTGCCTTGTCCTGGGCCCTGTGCAGGCCAAGGAAACCAGAAGTCAGTGGCAGGACCCAACAGGCTCCTCCGCTCCTTGATCTCATCCCCAACTCCTCCCTGCATTAATTCCTCATTGATTCATCCTGTTCCACGAAGCTTGGCCCTGGACTCACAGTGAAACCAAAGAACCCCCAGCCAATTGCACAGAGACACAGACTCCAGACTTGACATACAGTGCTCACAGCCACTGCGAGTGGGGCCCAAGGGACCAACAGTGCACCCCCACTGGGAGCTGGTGAGCCAAGTGTTCCCAACTGACTGTGCGGGTCCCTGAGAGAAATGAAAACACATGCTGCCCACCCAAACCTGGACCCCAGTGCTCACTGCAGCAAGAGTCACATGAGCTACAAAGTGGACACAGCCCACACAGATGCCCATCAACCCGTGAATGGACAAACGCAACGTGGTGCAACTATTTAAATGGAATACTACGCAGCCATAAACAGGAATGGAGCATGGACACATTACTGATGGATGAACCTTGAAAACATTACACTAAGTGAAAGACGCCAGATACAAACGGCCACCCGTTTAAAAAAAAAAAGAAAAAGAAAGCCATTTACTACATGATTCTACTAATAGAAGATACCTATGATAGGCAAATTCACAGACAGAAGGCAGATTCGTGGTTGCCAGGCGCTGGAAGCAGGGAGTAGAATAGAAAATGACCACTAATGGACTTAAGACCTCTGAGGGGTGGTGACAAAAGTATTCTGGAATTGGTGATGATGGTAACTTTGTAAGTATACGGGAAACCACTGAATTGTACACAATAAAAGGGAGCATTTTCTGGAATGTGGATTATATCTCCATAAAGCTATTATCAACAACAAGAAGGCCAATGACTGTGCTCCCCAGGGAACCAGAACGACAGCGTCGTCCTCTGGTCCACAGCTACCCCCCACCCCACCCCACCCCAATCCAGCCTGCACGCCCCTCCCCGCCTTTCCATTCAGCAGCCTGTGTGTGTGTGTGTGTGTGTGTGTTGGGGGGTGATTCCGGTGACTTCTCCACCTGTGCAGCCCGCTCCTCACACCACCAGTGCTCGTAAGGACTCAACATGAATTTTTAACAAGGGGCCTGCCTCAGCGTCACGGGCTAGAACCTGTCAAGTCACAGAACGACCCGGAAGCAAGCCCTGTTTACAGAAGGAAGCCTCACCCTGAAAGGAGGGGGATGTGGCAGCAAAAGCAGCCAGTCAGCAATCAGAAAGGCTGAACGTGGCTCATCCCGGATCTCTGGGCAGGAGGGACAAGAGGTGAAAACCTTTGCTACCCAGGACACCCACTCAGACCCCTTCCATGTGCCTGAACCAGCGGGGTGCAGCCGCCATGGGCCAGCACCCACCTGCACCCCACTACCACCTGCCTGACCAGCCAGGTGTTGAGGCTGGTCAGAGTCCTGAGCGCTAGCTGCTGCTGCTGCTAAGTCGCTTCAGTCGCGTCCGACGCTGTGCGACCCCACAGACGGCAGCCCACCAGGCTCCGCTGTCCCTGGGATTCTCCAGGCGAGAGTACTGGAGCGGGGTGCCACTGCCTTCTCTGGAGTGCTAGCTAGTCCGGAGGAAATGATTGCAGAACTGCTGGGGGGCCACCGCCGGATTTCCTGGGCCCACCCCAAATCCGTTAGAGGCCCAAGCCCTCTCTCCACCCCCTGTCCCAAACCCTCAGGATGCCAAACAAGCCACAACGAGAGAGAATCAAGTGAAGCCCCACTTTTACGAGGTGGTGCAGGCCTCGGGGGGAGGGGCCCCCAGGTTTCTCAAGGTTTAATTATAAGTTTAGCACTCGGGTTTCGGGGTGCCCTGTGGTGTGAATCAGCTCTTTACTTCCAGCCGTCCTCAGGGAGCCACACGGTGAGCTGGAGGGGGGGAGCCCACAGAGAGGCCTCTCGCCTCAACTGTACCCACAAAACCCGAGGACCAACTCCCCCACCCGACTCACACATCTCCCCACAAGCCGGTGAACTGGCAGCAGGCTGAATGCAGAAACTGAGGTGCACACAGGGGTCACCCACCCAGCTCTCCATGGCCCATGAGGGGCCTGGCCCCCAGGCACAGTGGCACCTCTTCAGCAGATGTAGAGCAGATGGCTCCCCCCTCCCAAAGCGTTGCTGGATGAACACACGAAGGAGTGAAAGAGTGAAGGGGACAGAGGCGGCTGCCGGCAGACAGACGGGGTCCCCGGAGCCTCGGGGAGACAGGACCGGGCCGTCCGGTTCCACACTGGGCCCCGGAGGAAGCTGGGGAGGCAGCCAAGAGTTTGGAAAGATGGAAGAGGACAGCTGAGCAGCTCTGCTCCAGGCAGGCAGGAAGCAGGAAGTAGGCATCTGCGGAGGGGGTGCTGTGTGGGGGTGGCCCTCACGGAGGTGAGCCGTGTGAGAAGCAGCTGCCACATGGACATGGGGCACCCCCCCCAACCTCCTGAGCCCCCTCCTGTGTCTGACTGTGCTCCTCACCATTGCACTCCAGCCCGGGAGCGTGGCCGTGGAGGCCAAGAGGCGCCAAGGCGCCTTCCTACCTGCCCTCAGCACCTCCCGGGTAGTGCGTGACACATGGAGGACCTTCTGTTTCCCCACTTTTTCAACAACTGCACTTAAACCAATAGAAAACAGATGCCTCTTAAAAGGTGTTCTCCTTCCCATGAGGAACAGTCTGGGAGCATAGCATTTCATCACGGACCCGTCCCAACCCACCGTTCCCCTCGCTTTGGCGCCCACCTCGGTCATGTGGGGAGGGAGGCAGGCGGCCCCCCCAGCTGGTGACGAAGGTCCCGTAAGTGACACTCCTGGACGTGGAGTCTGGGGGCCCCAGGCACCTGGCCCCGAGTAACCCGTGGTTGGGAGCCGGCGCCGGCTGTGGGGCTCCTGGGCTGACTGTAAAGCCACTGGGGTGACTCAAGAGACGTCAGCAGAGCACGCGGTTTGCAAAGTGGCCCCGGGCCCTCTGCTCTGAGCCCTCCGTCACTGTGGGGCCGAGGGAGGGCTCCTCTGTGGGGGGGTGTGCGGTGACACCCTCCACCGCTCTCTGCACTCCCTGGCCCCCCGCACCAGCCCCCACCAGCCCTCAAATGACAATCAACAAGGATTCTCACTCCAACTCAACGGGGCCGCTGTCCACCTGTCGTTCGTCTCCGGGGCCCACAACTGACCCCAGCAACTGGCAGCTCTTCCTTGGTCCCAGGCAGCCGAGGAACAAAAGACTGGGATCCTGTTCTCACTTCCCAACGGCTCCCACGGCACCAGAGCGTGGAGGCAGGCCCGGGGTCATCTGATCCAGTCCCCTGCCCCAGGAAAATGTATTCAAATCACCAAAGAAACGCTGCTCTTCGGTCCTTTCTCTTTAAAAAAAAAAAAAAAGCTCCAAGGACCGCCCGTGAAAAGAGAGCAAAACAAATGTCTGTTCTTACAAGGCTCTCTGAAGCTTGCCTGTCTCACAGGAACCACAGAGCGTTTGAATAAAAGATGAAACACCGTGATCACGCGGTATTGCTCGCGCCTCCACTGAGAGACAACAGGAGCGTCCAGGCCTCCATGAAGACCGCGAGGGCTCAGCCCAACAGAGGGGCACGGTCCGGGGCAAGACACACACGCAGGACACAGACGTCCTCACCTGGAGTGCAGTGGCCTCCTGCAGGAGGCAGACTCACTTTCTTGCCCCGGGAAAGGGAAAACCTTATCTGTTGTCAGAGGCCTTGGCGACAGGCCTGGGAGATAAGATAAGAGATAAGGGTGTGGGAGGCGGGAGGAGGTGCGGGTGTGTGCATCCCACCGGGGACACCAGCAAGGACGCTCGTCGGAGTGACCGCCTCACTGGGCACTCGGTGCCTGGCACTCGCAGGGCAGGACGGGGCCAGGGGTCCCCCTCCAAGGCACATGGCTCCGGAAGGCCCTGTGGCACGCGTGCCGTAAGCAAAGAAACAGAGGGTGGACCCCTCCTCCACGAAGGCTCCGTGCGGGTCAGTGTGGGCGACTGAACCCCAACCCGGAGCCTCTGAGAGCAGCCAGGATGCTCAGGAGTTGACATCTCATGGGCTGGGTGCTGTCCCACCCCCCGCCAGCTTCAGCAGAGCAATAAGAAATGGGGTGCTTCTGCTATGATCTGGCTACTAAACCCACGTTAAAGGGTTTATTTACGCTGGAATGGCCGGGAAGGGAGAGGAAGCAAACTGGTTCATCTTCCCTCTTTCAGGCCCTTTGCTTTGCGTTGCCCTTCCCCTGCCACCAAGGGCCAGCCCCACAGCCCAGATGGGTGGGTGGGATGATGCAGTTCAGCTCCTGTGGGGGACAGGTGAGCCCAGGTGAGGCCAAGTGGCCACTCAGGCCCCTGCAGAGGTGGAATCAGAGCTCCCCAGGCCTCTCAGCAGTAAGCCCTTCGCCCGCTCTTGGTAGTGATAAAAGAAAGTGGCAAGTTAGAACTGCACCCACCCACCCACACCCCAGGGCTAGATGTTCCACCTACCGCTCTGCAAGCCCCAGAACAGGGCCCGCAGGGAGCCCGCTGGGAGGTGGGCAGACTGGAGGGCCCACCAGTTGGGGCAAGGCACCCTCCCGGCTGTGGATCAGACCGGCATCTTTGCTGGCCGCCTCCCCAGGCTGCAGAGCCAACAGGTTCAGCTGCAGAGCTGGCTGCCTGGCCGCCACCTCGGGGGCACTCCTGGGAAGGCGTCAGGAGGCTCCACCGAGCCGCTGAGAACAGGTCCCTACCTGTCCCGGGAACCAGGCTGGTACTCAACAAACAAATCTAAGCCTGGTGCTGGCAGGCAGAAGTCTGGGAGGGGAGTCCCGGCCAAGGGCTATGACTCCTGCTGGAAGCATCTTCCTTAAGACCCCGGCTGAGGGGAGCTGGGACCCCAGCTCCAATCCCTGAAGCATCTATGGCTAAGCCAAGGTTGGGGGCAGGCGAGAAGAGGGATGGGGCTGGCACAGCAGGTGTGGAAGGCTGACTGCCTTCCACTGCAGAGGACCCTGGCCAGGGACTCAGGGGTGGCAGCAAGCGTCTGTCCTCATCCTCACAGGCTGAAATAAAGTCCTGCTTCCTACACGCCCAGCCAGTGGGAGAGGCAGGGAGCCCAGAGCCATCGGCAGTCTGGGAAAGGCAGCCCAGGAGTGAGCCGTGGGGGGGGGGTGACTGTGTAGGGGTGACCGGCGTCCTAAGAGACCTCTGACACCACAGGAAACCAGCGCCGTTCCACGCTGCTGGGGGGGCTCTCCTGCCGAATGCATCTCAGCCCCCCGGACGCCTCCTTCCTGCAAAGCTGCCCTATCTGCCGAGAGCCGTTCAGGCTGGTGGTGAGGCGGCAGGAAGTGGGGAGAGCACAAGGCGGCCGCGGAAGCAGGCCGGGGGTGAGGCAGTAAGTCAGCCCCAGGATCCTGGTTGTCTTAAGGGGTTCAGGGCTTCTGGGGTGAAAGCCCTGGTGAACCCTGTCCTGGAGACCTGGGGCGATGGACCTGGCACTCAGGGAACAGCCCCATGGGCTCCCCCCAAGGCTTGGTGTTGGTGGGGGCCAACGACACCATGAGCTCTTGTTCTGCCTCGTGGCAGCCCCCTTCCCAGAATGGGGCTCTGTCTCCTCCAGGACAGAATGCCCGGTGCCCCCCCACACACACACACACAGTAGTTCCTCCCCAAATGCCAGTCATCCCTGTCACAGTGCCGGCCTCGAGGAGCAGAGCCTGGCGGAAATACAGACACAAACCAGTAGACCCAATAGTATTGCAGGTGTCACAACCCGGAAATGATGGGGGGCGGGCAGTAGGAATGCCCAGGAGGGGTGGGCGAGGGTCAGTGACCACACAGGTCCCCCGAGACGGGCATAAAAAGAGGTCAGCCACAGAAGAGGCCATGTCCTTTGCCAGCCACGTCCTAACCCAGAGAAGACCGGAGAGGAGTCAGGTGGGCATGCCCTCTCTCCAAAGAGACCTCACGTGGATACAAGCTTCCCGCTCCCCAAATGGTCAGACAAACTTGTTCTTCTTTCTAGTTCCTGAAAAGGAGACTCTGGGTTGCCAAAGAGAAATGACATGTATGTAAACACCCATGGAAGCCCTAACTTTGAAGGCAAAACGACAATGAACGAAGGGCGGGAAGCACACCATTATGAAAAAAGGGGCCTTTCTCTCACTTCTCCCCAGCAGGCCTTTCCAAGGCAGGATCCAAACAGAATTCCAACCAGGGCGCTGTCCCCACAGGCAGAAACCCTCTGCATGGACCAGAAACCCTCTGCATGGACCAGAACCCCACTGCATGGACCAGAAACCCGCCGTATAGACTGCTGCCGGGCGGCACATTTTTCTCCAGGAAAGGAATCTCAAACTTCTCTTTGGTGAGCAGAGATGCTTCCCGAAACCTCATACAAAAATGCCAGCAGATTTCACGGCGGAGGAAAGAGAGGGAGATGAGAACGAAATCAGCAGCCTGGGAGCTGAGTTGACCCCCAGGGGACATTGGGGATGTAGTTTCAGAGCAGATGGCCCTGCCTGTCCAGCACCTGCCCTCCCTGCCCCCCGTTCTTGGGTGCCTGAGAAGACGTGCTGGCCCGGCTATGGGACTGGAGTCCCGGGGGCTACCGGACCAGAGTCCCAACTTTTCTCGGCTAGAAAAACCCTTTGCAAGACACGTCCTGGAGATGCTGCTCCCTCACCCCCGCTCCCTGGCAGGGCATGGCGAGGCAGACACCTTCCCATCCTCCAGCAAACACAAGCATGCCAGCAACCCATCCCACCACTCCCCACTGCCCCCTTCTCCAGTCCGCTCCCAGGAACATCGAGAACATCCCAAACACCTCCCAGGAATCCAGACAAGCTGCAGCACAAACTCCCCCAGAACACAATTCTGTCCTCGAGGTCTCCAATTCCGGCATTTCTAAGCGTCTGTTGAAACTCATCTCCAGCCGGTCCTCCGCTAACCCGCCTACCCCTAACGGCTGACAATCTGGATGGGACAGTTTGCAGAGGCAGCGGTGGCCCACCAGCATCTCCTCCCGGCCCTCCAGGAATATCAGGGAAGACCCCTTGCGAAAGGGAAACGGGTTCCAAGAAACTGCTGGCCGAGGCGGACTTAACCACTCGGGTAGCCGGCCAAATATTTACAAAGCCTCGGCTGTGACACAAAGCCGTACTCTTCTGCTCCGCGGCGGAAAATCTGGGCCCGCGTGGAGGACCGAGCTCCCGCCGCCCCGCTCCTGGGGCCAGGGGGGCTGTCCCGCCGGCTGTGGGGGGCGGGGGGTGGCCGGGCCTGGGCGGGGGGGGGGCTCCGGGGAGGCGCTGTTCCCGCTCAGCCCTGGGGCGCGGGGGGGGGGGGGCTGCCCGGCGGCCAGACCACCTGAGAGGCCCCTGCGAGCGGAGCGAGGCTGGAGGGAACAAAGGGAGCGCGGACTCACCCAGCAGCTGAGTCGGGCTGCGCCGGCCGCCTGCGCGCGCGGCCCGCCCACCGGGTCACATGGCTCGGAGCCGAGCAGAGGATCAAAGGGGCTTTGTGGCCGAGGAACAAGGAGCCTCCCAGAGCGCGGGCAGAGGTAGGGAGGGACCGCGACGGCCTCTCTGCAGAGGGAGGCTCGGCGGGGCAGCAGCTCCGGAGGGGCAGGGCGAGGGGTGCGGTGGGAGTGGGTGGGGGGGGCGGCAGGCGGAGAGAAGGGGACCTCCCGGCAGCCACCCCCACCCCGGGTGCCTTAGCTGTGCCCGCGGAACGCCAAGAAGCCCACTGCCCAAGCCAGCCTGAGTCACCCCCCAAAAGGAAAAGTGACATGGTTCCCCAGAGGGGGAGAGAGGAGGCAAGAGGCTCACCTGGACAGACGGCCAGGCTGCCCTTCGGCCCAGCCCGTCCTGCTGGGGTGGAGGGATGGGTGATGCCAAGAACCTGCTGCTGCCCACGGGCACCCTCTCCCTGCCGCCCGGCCCTGGCTTCCTCTCTGCCAGGTGTACCCCCGACCTGGTCCTGAACCCCCCTCCCCCACTCCAGCAGCTCAGATGACAGGCCACCCTCCCCAGGAGGTCCAGGCTTCCCGGCAGCTGGGGGTCGGAGCAGAGCCAGCCCGGCCGTGTGTGCACTGGTCGAAATGACCCGGGAGGGGAGCGGAGAGGAACCGGCGGCGGCCAGCTCACCCTGAGCTCCGTCTTCTTCCTGGAGCTTCCGAAGATTACTATCGGATCCCGCTCCTGCTTCTCCAGCCCCTCAGGGCCTGGGGATGACTCACGGAGTCTCCTCCTCTCTCTCCCCTCCCTGCGGGCCCCTGGGAAGAGCTGAGACCCCCCTCGGGGGATGGGCTAGGTGGTCCCCTGAGGAGGGAACTTGGGAGCGTCCCTGTTGGGGCTGGGCCTGCCTGCTGGACGCTGGGATCGGCCAGATCCATCCTGTGCCTCGACCTCTGACCCCTGAGGGAGTGAGTCACTCCCAGGCATGGGCGGGGCCAACTTGGCTCAGGCCCACTCCCACAGGAGGAGACAGCTCCTGGGGGCTGGTGTGTGTGTGGGGTCTTCCTAGGGCAGAGAGTGGTTAGTTCAAGTGCAAAATGCCAGTCCATCCTCCTGCCTCCAGGAGGAAGACCCCCCAGCTCAGCCTTCAGGAGCCAGGCCACACCCAAGGTTTCCCAGATCCCCCACATGGTTAGTGGGCAAGGACCCAGCGGCACCCACCCCACCGGCCAGGCTAGGGGTAGGCTGACCACATCCACCACCAGGTCCCTCAGCAGCCAGCCCTTCCCAGCAGCAGCCACTCCTACTCCTGACGGCCAGCTTGCCCCCCAGTGGCCTCTGAGGTTTGGGGGTTTTGCCACAAAGACTTCAGGGGCCTGTGTTGCAAACCCCTCCCAACTCCTACATGGAGTGGCCATGCAGAGCTGCTGCCCCTGGTCTCTAGGCACTTGGTCAGAGCTGGGGGAGTGCCCAGGGGGAGGAAATGCATGTCCGGAGCCCTTCTTCGCATCTCACTGGGAGGGAGGCCGTGGTGGATCCCAGGATGGGCCTCAGAGTCAATATCAGATGGAGGCCCCTTCCCTCCAACCACCTTTGACTTATTACTCAACATCTGCTGGCCTGGACCTTCCCCATCTGTAAAATGGGCATGATCAACTCCAGCTGCAAGAATTAAAGCAAGACACGTGTATGTCCAGAAACAGGAAAGGCAGCCGCTCCCCAAATACAAATCCTTTTCCTCCAAGAAGGTGATTTCCAGACAGTCGCAAGGGCCCAGCCCCTCCTGACAACCTGCCCACTTGTTCAGTTGCTCAGTGTCCAACTCTCTGCGACTCCACGGACTGCAGCACACCAGGCTTTCCTGTCCCTCACTATCTCCTGGAGTTTGCTCAAACTCATGTCCATGGATTCAGTGATGCCATCCAACTGCCGCCCCCTTCTCCTCCTGCCCTCAATCTTTCCCAGCATCAGGGTCTTTTCCAATGAGTCAACTCTTCTGCCTACTTGGCTGGGCCCCAAAAAGCAGGTCCAGGAACCAGCCACAAGGGAGGCCAGGCCAGCGTCAGAGTTAATTAACATGGAGCCTGCACTCCACGCCTGCCCTGGCAGCCTCCTGGCCCCGCAGTGCTCCCCTCGGAGCCTCCTTCCAGCCTCTGACCTCACTGTGCCCCCCAGTTTTCTGGCCCCAGAGTCCACTCCCAGGGCCAGCTACCCCTCCTGGGCGCCCACCACTGCTCTCCAAGCTCATCCCTCACCCTGCCCGCCATCTACCCCCAACCCCCAGATCACGGGTCTAGGAGGCAGCCTGGGTACTTTGTACACATGCCAGACTCCTCTTACAACTTCTCCTCACGTGTCACTGACCAGGGCCCCCAGAGCACAGAAGAGAGTATTCCTGCGCCCTCCAAGCCCCCCAGTCCAGGGGCTTTTCCAACACAGAACGTCTGCCCCCCCGGGCACTGTTCACAGTCCACTTCTGCTCAGGACACACTTGGCATCCGGGGGAGCGGCCTGACGCCCGGGCAGCTGCCCATCCCATCCTCCAGTGGAAACCGAAGGCCAGCCACAGACAGCCCAGCCATAGACGTGATTTTAAAGTTTCTAGTAGCCACAGTAAAAAATATAAGAAGAAACAGGTAACATTAAAGTTAATGCATTTTATGAAAACTAACAGAGCCAAAATATTATCAACCCAACATGTGATCAGTATAAATACTTTTGAAATAGATACATGCTTTATTTTGGTTTTTTTTTTTTTTGGCCACAAGGCATGTGGGATCTAGTTCCCAGACCAGGGATCGAACCCATGCCCCCTGCATTGGAAGCGTGGCGTCTCAACCACTGGACCACCAGGGAGGTCTCCAGTGTGTGTTTTATAACTACCTAACCTCTCAATTTGGACTGTTCACATTTCAAGTGGTCAATAGCCACAGGTGACCAAAGGCTACTGTCCTGGACAGCACAGCTCTCTATAGTCTATTTCATCCTGAGATGACAGCAGACCCTTGGAGAGAGGTTTATCTGGATCATTTTTCACACCACATATGCAGCCACACTGGCGGTGCTACAGGACACACAACGGCATCTACTGTGAGATGCTGAGGCCTCTGTTGAGGCCACTGATCCCTACGTGACAGTGTCCCCTTTCTGAGGACATAAAGGGACGTGAGGGCTTCCCTGGTGGCTCAGATGGTAAAGAATCCACCTGCAACGCGGGGCACCTGGGTTCAGTCCCTGGGTAGGGAAGATCCCCTGGAGGAGGGCATGGCAACCCACTCCAGTGTTCTTGCCTGGAGAATCTCATGGACAGAGGAGCCTGGTGGGCTGCGGTCCTGGGGGTCGCAGAGAGTCAGACACGACTGAGCACAGCACAAGGGGACATGATTCTCAGCCTCCACCATCAGACACAGCAGAGCTTCTCCTAAGAAACCGCTCTGCCAAATGTGCGCTAACTACCGGTCAGACGGTCTTCTGTGACTGCCCACACATCCCTTTCTGGGCTTCCCTTGCCTACCTGGCTCATGGTTGCTCAGGCCGGGATAAACCCCTGACTCAAAGGCAGTGGCTTAAGAGTGAACCGGGGGCTTCCCTGATGGCCGGGTGGTAAAGAGCCTGCCTGCCAATGCATGAGACATGGGTTCGATCCTTGGTCCGGGAAGATCCCACATGCCGCAGAGCAACTAAGCCCGTGTGCCACAGCTACTGAGCCTGTGCTCTAGAGCCCGTGTGCCCTGCAACAAAGAGAAGTCACTGCAATGAGAAGCCCAAGCAATGAAGAGTAGTCCCTGCTTGCCGCAGCTAAAGAAAGCCCGCACGCAGTGATGAAGGCCCATCACAGCCAAAAATAAATAAATAAACAATTTATTTAAAAAAAAAAAAAGAATGAGTTCAGCTGTTGAAGCTTCCTCAGCAGCCTAGAGCCAGGAACCCTTCTGGACACCCAAACTACCTCCACTCCTGCTCCTCCCACTCAGACATCCAGGCACTGGCTTCCCTTGTATCCGATAAGTACCTCAACATGCTTCTGGTTACTAACTTCAAAGTCACATAGAACTGCACTGATTAAAAAATGATCTATAAAGACAGAAAGCAGTGGTCATCGGGGCGGGGGCAGCCGTGGCTGGGGAGTGCCACTTCATGGATATGGGGTTTCCACTGAGGTGAGGAAATATGCTGGAAGTAGATAACGGTGACGGTTACCCACCGTCACAGTAAATTAAAGAGAAAAAGAATTTAATGTGTCCTTTCACTGGAGCCAGTTTGCTTTCCTGTTTTATACCTTAAAACCAGAGGGGCCCCAAGACAAATCGGGAGCCCTGGGGGAGACTATATCATGCCCCCTCTTCCCGGAACCTCTGAATGTGATCTTACCCGGCAGGACCGACTGTGCAGAGATGATGAAGGACTGTGAGATGCAGAGGCTCTCCCGATTATGTGGCTGGGCCCCTAAAGTAATCACGAGGGTCCTTAAGAGAGGGATGCAGAAGGGAACTTGAAGAATATAGGGAAGATGACCATGTGATGACGGAGGCAGAGTGTGGAGTGACGTGGCCACAAGCCAAGGGCGCAGGCAGCCACCGGAAGGTGGAGGAAAGACGGCATCTCCCCCTGGAGCCTCCAGACAGAGCCAGCCCTGCCCAGCGCCCCAGATTTCAGACTTCTGACCACCAGAACTGGAAGAAGAATAAATTTCTGTTGCTTGAAGCCACTGAGTGTGCGGTAAGTTGGGACAGCAGCCACAAGAAACTTGAACGGCCCCGCAGTCTGCAACTCGACCCGTGTAAGTTAGGAGCTTCCTGGAGCGATGAAGACACAGACTCTCAGAGTGGGACGGGAACTTGTTCCAGGCCACGCACCTGTGAGCCGGACCCTTCCCAGACCAATTATTAATCGGGGTTTCGGGGAGGGAGTTGGACTCATCCACAGAAAGCTAAAGAAACCCCCTTCGCCGGGTTCCAGCTGATGTGCAGTGCTGGGTGGGGGTGTGCGGGCTGTCCCATGGTGTCCTTGACAAGTTGACAGGGATGCTGTGGGCCATTTCCACCTGCCCATGAGCAGACTCCACCATCTTCCCTCAGGAATGCCGGCGGGGGTGGGGGGAGAAGGTCGCCAGGGGCAGTCGCACTGATCGGCTGTCCGGCGGGAGGGTCCCACTCTGGAAGTCACAGAGGGACACGTCAAGGCTTCCACCTCCAGCCCGGCCAACTGGGTGAAGAGCTCAGCATCCTGTGGGGAGGCACCCGCCCTGCAGAGCGGGGCCACGCATGTGATGCCCAAGACGCTGGCTCCAGCGTGTAGCAGCAGCGGGGGAGAAGGAAGTGGTTACACAGTGCCCTCCCTCCCTCCCTGTCTCACGCACACAGGCACCATCCCCACCCCAGTTCCCAGGTCCCGAACATTCCTCCTGCCAAGCCCAAAAGCCTGGTGGCGAGCACACAGCTCAGTCCTCCCGCCAACTCCCTTCTAACCCTCCCCGGGCAAACCCCCACGGGATGCAGCAGATGCTTTCCATCAAACGCCAAGAAAAATACTCCTCCCCCTCCTCTGCGGGCAGGTCGCTGGGCTCCCCCCTCTGCCCCCTGCAGGACAGGGGAAGGGCTGGGTGGGTTTAAAGTGTGGGGCTGGGGGCTGAAGTGAACCAGGAGCATAAGTAGCCATGTGCCCCCAGGGGTGGGGGGCCCAGGTGCCCAGAGGCAGGCCGACCTCGGGAGGTGCTGCCCCACATGCAAGCCCCCCCCCCCACCGTCATTCCTGCGGGGGGGGGGGGCGGCCCACAGCCCCAGGGCAAAGGCCAAGGCGTGCACAGAGGAGGGAGGAGACACTGACGCAGTTTCTCTCTGCAGTAGAGGAATGCTTGCAGGGGCTGTTTATCACCTTGGGTTGACATCTTTCTTTTGCCCAATTCCTTTTCAACTTGACCTAGGGAGAACATTCAGGCTGCCCCTCATCTCAAAAACAAGGCCACCCCCACTTCCTTTGGCCCCGCTCCCTCCTCTAACCGTAGGCTTGTTTTCTTCCTCTCCCAAAAACCCAACCTCGTACCAGTTGGTCTACACTTGCGGCTTCCACCTTCTCACCGCCCACTCACTCCTTAACCTTTGCTATCTGGCTTCTGCCCATTTCACCATTAAAACCGACCTCTTGAAATAATCCTCGTGGCCGACCTCCAGTTCCTCCACCCCACCTGACCTCGGGGGGCAGCACGTGGCATGCATTAACCACCCCTCCTAGCAGGGAGCTTCTCCCAGCTACCTTCCTCGCCTGGTCCCACAAGATACGGGAGTCCCCTCTCCCCGCATCTCAGGAGAGGCTGGCCTTACCTTTGTCACCAGCTTCAGCCACAACCCCCAGGCTGCCACCTCTGGTCCTGACCAGCCATCTGGCTCAGCCACACCTCTAGGCATGCTTGTGTTCCAAGGCCCCTACGCTCTTCACCCGAGCCCCATAGTCTCCCAAACTACCTGAAATCCCCTGGTAGAAGTCACCACTTCCAGGAAGCCCTCCAGGTGTTCCATCAGCTATGACCACCCCTGCCCGCTTTCGTGTTTCCCACCTCACATCCTGACCTGGAGCACTTGCCTGGCTGACTCACTCACCTTTTTCCCTGGCTCCTGGGTAGCGGCCCCTGTAAATGTTTGTGGAACTCCACAGTCGGAAGGCCCCATTTCCTCCTTTCTAAGCCTCCCAGCCTCACGGTCAGGTTGCCTCTACCCCTGGCAGGCACCTTTAATACACATTCCTTTTTCCTCTTGAAAAGCTATCATTACATCAACAATGTGTCAGAAATTATTTGATGATATCTTAACTCTCTCTGCAGCCAACTCTATTATTCTGGTTGGGGTGGATACTTTGTAGCTGAGCGGTAGCCCCAGGCACACTTCCAACCCCACTACTCCATCCTCCTTCCAAAATCCTGAACTCCCAGCAACAAAACAATCCTACCCTGCACCGATTTCGAACAGAAACCCAGCGTGTCAGGAGGGAGGACTTCCAGGTGGGGGCGCTCCAGGCCGACGTTATGAGTGACACTCTAGACCTCCTTACCCTCCACTGAAATTAGGACCAAAACAAAAGCTTAAGCAGCTAAGATGGTAAATTTTTTCAGTCCAGCAATACACGATTTGGTATTTAGAGGCGGGACTGAGGGTCTGGAACCGGGGAGTAAGAGGACAAGCAAGTAGAAAGAGCAGGATGTTTGTGTGGCTTCTGTTCAGAGGTTCTCAAGCCTAAGCGGAGCGTCCAGGAAATACAAATTCACAGGCCCCCTCCCCAGCGATTCTGATTTAATTTATCTAGGCGTTGGTTAATTTAAAAATTTCTCAGGGGATCCCAATGGACAGCCTGGGTTGAGAGTAGCCGGTTAGGACTGACAGACACATACGATACCCTTGAGATTTGGCAAGATGCGGATAACATTTAAACTGAAGCTAGGTGTGTGCAAGAGACACACAGGGGGTGAGTTGGGTGGGGATGAAGTGTTAGTTGCTCAGTCGATTCTTTGTGGCCCCACGGACCAAGCCCGCCAGTCTCCTCAGTTCACAGAATTCTCCAGGCAAGAACACTGGAGTGGGTAGCCATTCCCTTCTCCAGGGGATCTTTCCAACCCAGGGATCGAACCCAGTTCTCCTGCATTGCAGGAGGATTCTTTACCGTCTGGGTCGCCAGGAGAGCCAGGGGTGGAGTGGGAGTGTCAGTAGTTCCCACAGCGGGTGCAGGGCCAGAGGTGCTAAAGTGCTCAGTCGTGGCCGACTCTTTGCGACCCCATGGACTGTAGCCCGCCAAGTTCCTCTGTCTGTGGAATTTTCCAGGCATTGGGTTGGAGTGGGTTGCCATTTCTTTCTCCAGGAGGGCCAGAGGGGCCCTTGGCAATTCCATGGGCAACACGGGGCCTTTTCATAAAGGGCCTCCACACTGCCCACTGTCTGGCTGGGAGTTGGAAGAGAACCAGAGAAGGATACTTGGAAAGGTGTCCAGGATACACTACTGTGGCACAGGGCTTGGGACAGACGGCATTTGAGTCCCTTAAGTCTCATCTGCCCAAGAACAGAACCTTCCGGGAGAACTCAGTTGTCAGCAGTCTCCTCCTCTGAGCAAGCCAGGAAGACTGACTCTGTCACAGACAAGAAGTCTGCCACCACACCTACCGATACCGCCACAAAACTATCCTAGCTCTCATCTCCCCTCCTAAGGGTCCATTTATCTTTCCGGAGTCCTTTGTTTTCCAGTAAGTGTCCTTCTCCGCCTTCCCTTCCCCTACTAAGAAGGTGTGTACATAAGCCCTAAATCCTAAAGACCCTTTGAGTAACATTTTTCTGTGAAATCCCTTACTTATGTGCTTACATCTATCTTTTCTCTCACTAGTGTGGCTCTTGGTTTAGTTTGCAGACGCGCAAAAGACTGAAGGAGAGAAATTATTTTGCCAACAAAGGTCCATATAGTCAAAGCTATGGTTGTTCCAGTAGTCATGTATGGATGTGAGAGCTGGACCATAAAGGAGGCTGAGTGCTGAAGAATTGATGCTTTTGAAACTGTGGTGTTGAAGAAGACTCTTGAGAGTCCCTTGGACTGCAAGGAGATCCAACCAGTCCATCATAAAGGAAATCAGTCCTGAATATTCATTGGAAAGACTGATAATGAAGCTGAAGCCCCAATACTTTGGCCACCTGATGCAAAGAGCCAATTCATTAAAGACCCTGATGCTGGAAAAGATTGAAGGCAGGAGGCGAAGGGGACAAGAGGACGAGATGGTTGGATGGCATCACTGACTCAATGTACATGAGTTTGAGCAAGCTCCAGGAGATGGTGAAGGACAGGGAAGCCTGGTGTGCTGCGGTTCAAGGGGTTGTAAACAGTTCTCACAGCTGAGCAACTGAACAACAAAAAGACCGAAGCCAAGAGGGTAGAGGAAAAGATTTCCCTCCCCAATACCTGTGTGTGTGTTAAGTCACTTCAGTTGTGTCTGACTCTTTGCGACCCCATGGACCGTACCCTACCAGGCTCCTCTGTCCATGGGGATTCTCCAGGCAAGAATACTGGAGCAGGTTGCCATGCCCTCCTCCAGGGGATCTTCCCGACCCAGGGATAGAGTCCACATCTCCTGCATCTGCACACCACACCTACAGATACTGCCACAAAACCATCCTAGCTCTCATCTCTGCTCTTAAGGGCCCATTTGCCTTTCCAGAGTCCTTTGTTTTCCAGTAAGTGCCTTTCTCCTCCTCCCCTACTAAGAAGGTGTGTATATAAGCCCTAAATCCTAAAGCCCCTTTGAGTCACATTTTTTCTGTGAAATCCCTTACTTATGTGCTTACATCTGTCTTTTCTTTTACTAATGTGGCTCCTGGTTTCGCCTGCAGACCCTCAAAAGACAGAAGCTAAGAAGGTAGAGGAAAAGTGTTCCCTCCCCAATACCTGTGTGTCTGTTAGGTCGCTTCAGTCATGTCTGATTCTTTGCGACCCTATGGACTGTAGCCTCCCAGGCTTTTCTTTCCTTCTCCAGGCAAGAATAGTGGAGTGGGCCACCATGCCCTCCTCCAGGGGATCTTCCCAACCCAGGGACCAAACCTGCAGATTCTTTACCACTGAGCCAGCAGGGAAGCCCCAGGCATTGGTGCAGGTCACCCCAACTCTCAAACAGAGGCTGCTTACATAGAACAAGCGGGTCATGCTGCTCTGCAACATGTAAAACAATAGCATGCAATACTGAGAGATACAGAGCTGCAAGGCAAAAGTTCTAAGTAAACGCGGGAACAATAATACATGAACACAGGTTGAGTCTGGTGAGAGGAGGCAAAGAGGGCTGCAAACCTTTGCTTCTCAGGCTGCACGGAGGCCCTCAGGCGTGTTCACGGAGATGGTGCATGGTTTTTGTTTCCTTTTTAATAATTTTTAATTGTTTACAATTTATTCCCTTTTTCTTTTTTTAAACTTTTGGTTTCACCACTCAATGTGTGGGATCCTAGTGGCCAACCAGGGATCTCACCTGTTCCCCCTGCATTGGAAGCTCAGAGTCTTAATCACTGGACTGCTAGGAAAGTCCCAGGGTGAGTGTTTTTTGTGGCTGTTGTTAAACGCAAGCAGTCTTCGCCGGCCCTGGAGAAGCAAAGGCCCCAGTCTTTGTGCGGCTAACTGGCCAAGTGGCCCCCGAGACGAGGCATCACCTCCAGAGCCTCCGTTCACCCACCTGAGTCCAAGGGTGGTGAACCCACCTGCTGTTTGGCTGCTCGAGAGGCGGTGCCTCAAACTTCCTGCCCTCCTTGCGGGGTTTTGGGGAGGGTGCTTTGAACTAACCATGTCAAAGTGCTCTGAAAACCACATAAAGCTTCTAACCAAGAGGAGCCGGCGACTCTGGGCCTGTTTTCATGACCTGGCAGAAAACGCCCCAGCCCAAGAAGCCTTGTTTTCCCCTCTGGGGTGGAGGCCTTAGTCTCAGGTGTGAGGGTTGAAGGCTTTGGCAGCTGCTTAAGATGTCTGATGTGAGGTTTGTCAGCCCAGGCCCGCTTTAAATGGGGATGCCTGAAACCCCTCTTCCCTTTAGCAAAGACCAGGGGCAGGTAAAACTGCCACTCATGGGAAACTAAGCGGCTTGTTTAACTGGGAATTGGGCCCAAACCAGCCCAGCCCAGCTCTTTCCTCCTTTCTCTCCTCCCAGACCTGGAAGCTCAGGAAATTCAAGGCTGTGAAGCAGTGGGCACATGACCTCCGGCTATTTACTCAGATTGGGGTTGGGGAGGGTGGACACTGATCCTTCCCAGCTCACCCCACAAACCTGGGGAACCTCTGTGCCTGACCCTCCTGACCCAGGGACCAGTGGTCCAAGCCACCCAAGTTTTCATTTCATCCAGGAAACTCAGTCTTTGAGGTCAGAAGGATGGGCGTCCAAATCTGACACCACCACCTATCAGCTGAGCGACGGGGGTAAATTTCTTTATCTCTTGAGAGTGATTTTTCTCATCTGTCAAAAGGGGGGAGGGGTTCACTGGAATTCAAGGAGAATGAAAAGGAAAGAGATGGCATGTGTACAGGCTGGCAGTGAGCCTGGCACCCAGGCAGACGCTCCGTAGCGCTGCCCCCCGCCTCTCCTCGGGCATGGGAGCGGGGAAGACAGCCCACAGGCAGGCAGCATCTGCCAGCTCCCCAGCAGAAGCGCAGAGAAGAATCAGCAGAAACTGTTGATGGATGTGAAGAGTCTGGATTACCAATGACTTTCATGTATCTGTGCTTTTAAAACCTTAATGGTGGATCCAAAAGATCTTCTGGGAACTTTTGCTTTTAAAAGCATATTAAAAAAAAAAAAAAAGGAATAAATCCTGCAAACATCATATTCAGTGAAAGAAGCCAAAAATGAAAGTATACTACATGGTAACATGGTAATGACTCAATGGACATGAATTTGAGCACACTCCGGGGACTGTGGACAGAAGAGCCTAGCGGGTTGCAGTCCTTGGGGTTGCAGAGTCGGATGCAACTTAGCAACTGAACAACAATTCAGATACAGTTCAAACCCAGGCGAAACCCCCACTGCTGATGCAACATTTCTGTTTCCTGATGATGGTGGTAACTGCATGAACCTATGTACGTGATAAGTCTCATTTCAAAGAACCATATGCCCCCAAAAGGGACATTTCACCTGTAAAACTGGCGAGAGCTGAGTCAAGTCTGTAGATGAGTTAACTTCCTTGTACCCCCGTCAACTTCCTGGTTTTGATACGTACTGTGACAGGTCATTAGGGGAGAAGTTGGCAAAGGGTACACTGGCACTCTCTACTATGACTTTTGTGATCTCTGGTGAGTCAAAGATTATTTCAAAATAAAATAAAAATTTTAAGTACATTCAAGGGAGCTCCCTTCTAGTTGCTAAACGAGATGTTGCCTATTCGTGAACTGTGTATCAAAGCCAATTTAATCTTTCACACACCAAAAAAGGCATATTCAAAATGTGAAATGCCACACATGATGTACCGGTTAGAAACGGGAACTGAATGATATCACGACGTGTCTGTTCATTCCTTCATCACCGGTAGACACATGGAGCATTACAGGCACCTTGTCAGGTGCGGGGATGGGGCTGAGCCTCACCGACAGAGGCCTGCCCACCCAGGTCCTGGCCTCGGGACAAAGCTAAGGGATCCGGCACCATGTAGCAAGGGCCAGCGGACACGCCACTGAGGCCGTTCTTAGAGAAACCTAGAAGGGGTCCCAACCCCATGGAGAAGCAGACCTTCCAGGCCCAGGGACTGGCAGGCAATGGGGCTGGCAGCAAGCCTGGAGTGAGCCTCAGCACAGCCATTCGGGACGCCACGAGAGGTGTGAGCTGCGGAGGGGCAAGTTGATGAGGCAGAAAGACTATCACTTCGTGTCGCCCAGGCTGTTTCTCCAGACCCCAGGATAGAATGATCACAGCGGTCAGCAGGCAGAGATTCACTCGCTTGGTCCCCACACAGCTCAGAAGATGACATTTCACAGCCAGAGGCAGGAGCTTAACTCTTGCGAGCTGCTGGCTCTGGGTGCTGATGGGGGAAAGCGTAGTTTGCGATCTGACCCACCAGGGTCTCTGAGAGCCCCAGGCAGGCTGGCGGCATCTGCAAAGGAGGTCTCCACCTAAGGCAGCGCACCTGGCACTTCCCTACCTCGTCTCAGGCCACAGTCCCCAGCCGGGGTGTCCTGTGGTCCCCAGGGCTTCTAGGGCTGTGAGGCAGCTGCTCCTCCAGCTCCCCAGAGCCCACCTCCCCGCCCAAACACACACAGCCAATCTGCTTTGCTCCCTGGCAGTCCACACCCACTAGCCTTCCACCCACCACCACCATCAGGCATGTCCTGGCCATGCAGGCTCACTTCTCTGGGCCTCAGCTTCCTTCTTCATTGCAAACCAAGCTGATGAACCTAGAGTCTCTTTCAGCTACAGAATTCTAAGTCTGGGGGCAGAAAGGTCACAAAAAGGAGACAGGAACATTAGCCCACAGCCTTGCCTTCACTTGTGAAAGTGGGAAAGAGTTTCGCAACTGGTTTCTTTCCTGCCCTGCCCGGGGCGGGAGTGTCCCATGGACTCCAGGACTGGGAGCATCTAGGGGAGCCCAGAACCCCCAGGGTTCAGGATACAGATGGAATTCCTCCTAAATTCTTCCAGAAGAGGACCACCACTTCCTGCCTTTGCTTCCTGTTGCTGCCGTAAGAAATCACACAGCATGGGAACTCAGAACAGTGCAGGTCGTCCTCTTACAGTTCTGGAGTCAGAAGTCCAACACAAAGTTGCTGAGCTAAAACCAAAGGCTGCTGCCCTCCAGAGGCTCAGGGGAGAATCCCTTTGACCGCCTGTCCCGGCTTCCAGAGGCCACTGCATTCCTGGGCTCCTGGCCTCCCCACCCACCTCCCCACCCCCCAGCATCTTTACAGCCGGCGTGGCCGGAGGAATCTCCCCACATCCCATCACTGATGCTGACTCGCCTGCCTCCTTCTCCCACTTCTAAGGACCCTCGTGATTATACTGGCTCTGTGTGGATTATCCAGGATCATCCCTCTAGATTATCCAGGATAATCTCGCTACTTTAGGGCCAGCTGATCAGCAACCTCGATTCCCCTTTGCCTTGTGGGCTGACGTAGTCATACATTCTGGGGATTAGGACACGGCTGTCTTTGGGAGTCATCTTTCTCCTGACCCGACTAACCCAGGTCCTGGAGGGAGACAAAGGGTGGAATCGCAGGCCCAGGAGACTGCCTGCTTTGGTTCAAATCCTGGTCCCACCACTTAGTAGCTGAGGGAATCAGTTATCCACATCTGTAAAATGGGATAATGTGTCCCCAACCCCTGGGTGCCGGTCCATGGCCTGTTAGGAACCAGGCAGCACAGCAGGAGGTGAGTGGTGGCTGAAACCCAAAACATCCCCCAACCCCTGAGACCATGGGAAGATTGTCTTCCATGAAACTGGTTCGTGGTGCCAAAAAGGTTGGGGATGGCTGCCTAAGAAGGACCGGGGGTTAGGGGTGGGGCAGGCAACAGAAGGCCCTCCCCAGAAATTCCATCCTCAGCTCTTGAACAGTGATTCTTCCAGGACAACATTCGGGCTCATCTGGACTCTCCCAGCACGGCACTAGGCCCGCCCAGAAGGGGACAGACCAGGGCCATAGTGAGGGGTGCAGCCGGCTCGTCCATGGCCTCCTCCCTCACCAGAGCAGAGCAGGCCAGTGCAGTCGGCCGCCCCTCCCCACCCCTGGCCAGCTCCCAGGGGGCCAAGCTCCTCCCACCTCACTGTGGGGCCCTCACGAGCACAGAGAGCCCCCTTTCCTCACCCGGGAGAACTGGTCACACGAAGGCAGTCTTGTGTGCAGAGAGACGAATGAATTTAGGATCCCCGAGCCCAGGTCACTCCAGCTTTGTGGCAAAGAGGTCCCAGGGGTTTGGGGTGAAGGATGTGGGTGAGGCGTCAGTGTTCTGCCCCCCGGGGAACCAGGCCACTAGTTCCTGACACCCCAAACCACAGGCCTCACTTCTCTCCCAGGCATCTTGCTTCCCAACCACTTCAGCATCAGGCATCTAAATCACAGTATGAAAGCAGCTGCCACATGGGGCAGGAGGCACAGAGAGGGAATACTGGGCTGTGTGGCCTCGGGGAAGTCACTCTGCCTCTCGTTTCCTCCTCCAGAAACTGCGGGATCAGGGTCATGTGAATCCTAAGTGGACATCCTGCCTTCTGCATCCAGAGCAAGCAGCTCACCAACCCCAGACAAAGCTTCCAGAACCCAGTGGCACCCCCGGCCTGAGAAACACTCGGGGACATTCTTTATGCCGTGTCCCACACAGTGGCCCCTGGCCTTTCCCCCGGCGTCCTCCCAACGCCAGGACAGGGGTGCCGGCGGCCTTCAGGGGCTCCCCAGGACCCAGCCTGCCTGCCAGGAAGTGGCTTTTGCCCACGCCCGGCCCAGCCTCCATGGAGAGAGGCCAGTGCAGCCAAACAGGAGGCCGTAGGTGGCAGGGGCCAAAGGGGCCAAACCATTCTCTCCGGGCTGGGCAGGGGCGGTGGGAGGGAAGTGGAGGGAAGCAGGCACGTGACTCCAGCCTGCGGTTCTCAGGGGAAGGGCGAGCCCCAGGCAAAGGGAAGCAGGGGCCCCCCTGGGGCTCAGCTGTGGGGGAAGGGAAGGGACTCTGGCCTCACACCTCCACCCTCTGGCTCCCGCCCAGGGCCTCCTCCTCCTCCTCCTCGACTCCTGGAGGACCCTGCCCCCCTCCTATCTCAGGGGAGAAAGTGAGGCTCTGTGTGTTGCCAGATTCCTGTAATGAATCCCACATTCATTCCGTCCTCTGCACTTATTGGAAAGCCTCCCTCTGCCTTCTGGGTTCGCTCTGAACAGCTGGTCTGCAGAAGTCAGTGGAACTGAATGTGCAGGAGGTGACTCTGCAGAGGAACAAGCTCCCTTCGCGTCCCGCCCACCCCTTCCTCTGAAGAGGAGGCCGCTAGTTCCTGCCCTTTCCCTGGGAAAGCTGGGGAGGGAGCCAGGGACGTGGAATCCACCGTTAACTCTTTCACTTCCTGCTGGCATCCATCCTCCCAGCAAGGATGGACTCCACGGCTTCCTGAGGGTGGACAGCACAGGCCCCTGCCCTTCCCCGAGGCACGAAAGGACACAAGGTCAAGGCCCAGAGAACACACGCTCTGCTGGGAAAAGGCTTTTCTGCACCAGTTCCCAGCTCTAGCCTTGAAGGAGGTCCGCGGGGCACAGATTTTGCAGGTGGAAGCAGGGAAGCCCCAAGAGGTCAGCATCTCGGCATCTCGGCATCTCGTGATTACACAAAGGCAGGGCTCAGACACCCACAGCACTGCTTGCAAATTTGTGCTGCTCAAACAAATGCAAGAGTGAGGAGCTGGGAGATGCAAAGGCAGCCGCCTAACAGTAAGGGTTCATTAGCCTGCAGACCAGCTGCCCCTGGCACTTTCGGCCCCACCCCAAGGATGGGTGGGCCATTCCACCTCCAAACAGGCACCGGCTCAAGGAAAGACGTCAACACCAAGGCCTGGGAGAAGTGACTCCACCTCTGCCACTAACCCGCTGTGTGACCCTGGCCGAGTCACCAGCCCTCTCTAAGCCTCAGAGACAAGAGGGAGCAAAACGAGAAATCGGAGGAGGTTTGGGGGCTCTGGAGTCAGGCTTCCTAAATCCAAACTTTCTAGCTTCGTGGCCTTGGGCAGGTTGTTTAACCTGTCTGCACCCTGAGTCCCTCACCTGTGAAACTGGGATAGTGACAGAATTGAATTCACAGGTCTGTCGGGAGGACTAAATGAGGTCAAGAGCCCTGGGACCGTGCAGGTTCCCCCAGGAAGCCCTGGTGGCTGGGGATGCCACTACCATTGCTGGCACGGTCACCAGGGATACTGTCTGGCCCCGGCAACCTGAGGCTTGGGAGAATGGAGGGGGAGCATCCTTGGTCCTCTGCCGCCCTCCCATCCTCCGGTCCCTCTGCTGACGGCGGCCACAGCTGGAGTCTAGCCGTGGTCCCCAGTGACCCACCACCCTTCTGCATCAGCAGACACAGAGGTTCCGAGTCCAGATGGGAGAGGATCAAACCATCCCTCCTCGTCTTCATCAACGCCACAACACTCCCTTCAGTGGTGTGTCCCCTGCCCTCTTCTGCCCCATGCTCAGGGATGCTCCCTACAGCCCTGCCAGGAGGACAGGGAGAATGTGGCCCCGGGGGTGAAGGACGCCAGGGCCCAGCCACATGGCCAATGGGTAACAGGGCCGGGGCCCATTGCCCGAGCTGGCCCTGCCCCCATTCTGAACGGCTCTGTTCTAGGGAAGCTTCTATAGAAAGCAGGGGGCCGAAGAGGAACAGCCCGGATCGAGGGGGATGGGCCCCCTGCCTCTCCCATGAGCACAGAGAGCTCGGCCTGCAAACACCAAGCCAAGAGCCCTTCCCCAAGCGGGAGAAGTGAGAGGAACAGACAGGAGGGCTGCAGCTTGGCATTTCTCCTATAACACACACATGCGCAATCTGCTTTTTAAACCCAGGAGATGAGGGCTCTGTGCTGGGGAACCCCCGCCCCGCTGGTCGGGGAGGCCCCACACCAGCTTGCTCTGGCTCTGGCTGTCCTCGGAGCAGGGGGCGGAAGGCACTAATTGGTACCAGACGCTGTGCCGGGGTCGGGGGTTGGGGGCGGCGGGGGAGGAAGCCCACAGGCGCACGAAGGGGCCCGTGAAGGCAGGGCAGGGGCCGGGAAAGAGCGGGGTACCCGCCCGGCCACCCTGCAGGAAAGGGGGTGCGGAGGGACAGCCCACCCATTTCCTCCTCCAGTGTTTCAATAGCTACGGGCTGTCCCTGGAACAGCTGGATTCCGCTCAGAGGTCAGGCTGCAGCCCGCATCAACCCTCACCATCCCCCTAGCAGGCCAGCCAGTCCGTGCCATGGGCACAAGACTAACGCCGGTGTGGACAGCTGCCCCCATTTCAGCTGGGGGTGGGGACAGATGGCACCCGGCTCATTGGCTCGAGGTGGCTGTCGCATGCCTGGTCAGAAAGGTCTGGCCATGTGGCCGCCGTCTCTCCTCGGGCCCCAGCTGAATCAAGGGGCCCCCTCGTTCCTCCCTGCTCCCTCAGCCAAAGGAGGGTGGCCAAAGTGGACGGACCCCCAGGCTGCCCCACCCCTCCCAGCTGAGCCTAGTTTGGTTCAGGGCTTCACTCTCCTCCCTGCACTGCTGGGAAACGCCATGTGCTTCAGGACAGGACCCCCCAGGTTGTGGGGGGGGGTCAGCTGACAGCGGGGGGCAGAGGGAGGGCGAGCACGCCCCAGGGGCTTGGGGGAAAGGTTTCCTGGCTCATGGATGAGGCCCACGGGAAGGCGGCTCCCCTCCTTCTGAATGCTGCTGTGTCAGCAAATGTTGCAGCATCTGTGACCCTGGGGACAGCTGGAAACACAGCCACACCGAGGACGGCGGAACCCAGGGTCCTCCACAGCACCCGTGAGCTGCGCGGGCTCCAGACCTCTCACTGTACGCAGCAGCAAATCCTCCGTGGAGCTCAGGCCATTCTGAGCCGAGGTTTCTACTGCTCACCTGCGTGCTAGGTCGTTTTCGCCGTGTCCGACTCTTCACGACCCTATGGATGTAGCCCGCCAGGCTCCTCTGTCCATGGGGATTCTCCAGGCATGAATACTGGGTTGCCATGCCCTCCCCCAGGGGATCGTCCCAACCCAGGGATATCGAATCTGCATCTCCAGCGGCTCCCGCACTGCAGGCAGATTCTTTACCGCGGTGCCACCGGGGAAGCCCCGGGTTTTCTATTACTCGAAGCCAAAGCCTCCTGTCAGAGCATCCGAGAGCACAGCGGGCCAGAGCGGGCAGGGAGGGAAGGCCCCGGGGAGCAGAGCAGGAGCTGACCAGACCCTGCAGAGGGCCGTCCAGACACACCCCCTCCGGCCCCCACTGCTCCCCGCTCAGCTGAGAAGGACAGAGGTCCTGGGACGTGGGACTTCAAGGGAGCCGGCCTCCCTCCTGAGAACGGTTGACTGCTCTGGGCCGTGCCTCCCAAGTCAGTAACTGTTCCTGCAGCCGCTGAGTCCCCCTCTTGATGGCTGTCAGAAACAGCATGCCACTCACAGTCCTCGGTGTCCTGGGATCCAAGGATATTCTCAGAACGGCCACCACAAGCAAAGCACAACAGCCCCGTCCAGGCCTCCCTCTGGCGCCCCTCCTTTGGCAGATTTGGGAAGTCGCACAGAGGAGTTAGGCAACTTGCCTCAGGTCACACGGCAAGAAGCGATAGAGCTGGCTGCCTCCCTGCTAGCCTTCCAGTGGCCCCCGTGAGGAGGGGGTGATGGGGCAGCCTGGCGGGCCAGTCTCCAAGGTCTTCACACTCCTCTCAGAAACCCTGGGGGTCCGGGAGCAGGGCGTCCTTCTCAGCTCCAGTCCCGGCACAGAGGAGGCCTCAATAGGTGAACGAATGAATGAACAAGTGAGTGAGAGCCTGGCCACAGCGGACGAGGAGAGAACACAGTGAAAGAACCATGTCCCATGATGGCAGTGGTGGCGCCAGGCTGGCCCTGGGCCCTTACTGTGGATGAGCAAGCTTGTTTCTCGCGTGGGCCTCTCTATGACCCCGCTCTACAGAGGGGAACAAGTACCCCAGCCAAGGTCATGCTGCCAGGAAGGACCGTGGCCCAGGGGCGGGCGCCGGGCACTGTGGCCGTGCTCTCACTCACACCGTCTCAGAGGTAACCCCACGGAATAATACAAGAAAGCATCCAAGGGTGCCCTCCCTGCCCACCACCCCTGGCCGGGATCTACCCTCTGCTGAAGCTCTCCAGCCACTTTCCAAGTTCCACCAGCCACGAGATGGTTCTCTAACTGCCCGTTCCCTCCTAGAGCAAATTATCCCGATCACTTTCCGAGGCAAGGCTCGGGTCACGAGTAGGGAAAAATCTCCTGGGGTTGGGGGGGCACCCTTGTCAGTGGCAGGGAGGTGTCAGATCCCATTTTTGGTTTTTTAATTCTTTGTGTTAAGTACATGTATAGAGAAAAGACTGGGAGAAAACACCAAAATGTGAACAGCGCTGATTTCTACAGAACACAATTACCATTGATCATCTCTTTTATAGCTTTCTAAGTAAATCATTTTTGTCATAAGTAGGCATCATTTTTAAAATTGCAGTAAGATTTTTTTTCAGTCAGGAAGATAGATGCTTCTTAGCCTGTCAGCTCTCCTAACACCTGCCCACTGCCTCACCTGGCCAGGTGGATGAAGCATTCCAAGGAGCTGTCAGCCAGGCACTGGGCGGGGGCGTCTTCCCCGGGCGCCTCTGGGGGCCAGGACCCTTCTCCTCCATGTGCGGAGTTGGGTCCTGGCTCCACCGGCTCTGCCACGAGGCCACTTCCCGCTGGGCTGCAGGGAGGACGTGGGTTCAACCGGAGTTTGTGTCAACAGAGTTCTGCTTCGTCCACATCCTGGAAGGCCCCCCGCTCCACCCGGCGTGACAATCCCAGGGAAAATGCTAGCAGGGTGTGACGGGAGAGACTTCCCCGGACCAGATCTGTAAAAACTCCGCTGTGCCCAGTTGTCTTGGGGGACTTGAGGCCTCCACTGCCCCCTACTGACCAGCCGAGGCTCAGAGAGGAAGCCGGGGGTGGAGTGCCCCATGAGGCCACAGCTGAGGGGTCAGTGGGCACCATGGGGGCCCGCGGCATTGGGAGGGCAGCCTCCTTCCTAGGCCAGCTCTTGTCTCCAAAAAAAGTCACGTCCCTCTTTCTCTGGCCACAGAAAGGGGCAGTGCCAAAAGCTGTGCACCCCACGGTCAATCCCCCAAGAACAGGCTCCCGGGGTCCGCTGTTGCCACAAGGAAGAGGATGTGGGGCACCGACAGAACCTGGAAGCGCCCACACGCAAGCCTGCTCCTGGGAAAGGGTTTTGACAACTGAGAGAGGTGGGCAGGGGGTGGTGGTCACAGTTCTGCAGCAGGAGAGAAAGCAGGCAAAGAGCACTCTCGTCCACGGTCCCCTAGTGACCCTCACAGCTCCAGGCTGGTGTGGGACCACCCCTGATGGGCCAGCCCCGTGAGAGGCATGTACAAGCCGCGAGCCTCCGTGGGAAAGAGGGCAGACTGCTCGGCCCTCCTTCAGACCTTCTATTCGCACATTCAGACTCTCTATTCACCCTACACAGGGCGGTCAGGTGCAGAGAGAGCCCTGGGCAGGCGGCGTGATGTCTCAGCCTCACTGTCTCCCGCAGAACGAGAGGACGAACGGTATTCACGTCACGGATGAACTCGGCTCACAGGTGAGCGGTCCTGGCACCACCAGCCACCCACACACCGAGAGCACCCACAATTGCAGACGTGAATGCCAAAACGGCAACATAGAGTGGGTATCAGAAGCCTGCCCCCCAGTCTGCCCTTGCCTGCTCTGTGGTAATTGCACCCCCTCCCCCTCTCTGGACTTGAGTCTCCATCAGCTCTCAGGGTCTCTGCCTTACTTTTGGCCTTACTGATTAGAATGTCAGCTTGAAAGCAAACCTTGACGATGCCTCCCTCGCCAGCTCCATCCCCAGCCTTTTATTCCTCCAACCCTTCCTCCTCCAGGAAGGAGACTGTCCCCAGACATCTCCCTAGAAGGGCCACCCCTTTCCGATCACAGAAAATTGGAATGCAGCTTCTAGCCTTCCAGGCCCCTTCAAGAGGACAGAAATCACCTGGGCGCCCGATGTCTAGAGCTGCCCGTCCACACCAAGAAGCCATGGCCTTCTCTGAGGTCCCCTCTGGTTCTCTGACCACCCCCACCACTCAATCCTCCTGCAGCCCCTCCAGCAATGGGGCAACTGCAGCCCAGGCTTCCGGTAACTTCCCATCGCACAGTCTGCACCGGTGCCAGCCCAGCACTCTGCCAGGTGGCTGCGGGAGCCAGCGGGCAGCCTGGGCAGGAGGTCTGTGGGTGCCGGCAGCAGCGGCAAAGACAGCGAGGCTTCTTCCCCACACACGGGCCCACCGGCCTGGCCGGGCCCCGGGTGGACACAGCTAACAGCCACCAACCCACACGTTCAGCCTTGGGAAGCAGGTGCCGGGAGCGGAAGCCTGCCTGATGCCCCCATGAAACATGGCTGATGCTGTCAGTAGTAGCAGCCTCAGCATTTATTATACACTGACTGAATGCCCAGGCCTGCGCCATGTCCATCCCTTACATTATCCCATTAAATCCTCACGTTTGTTCCCCATCTACAATGAGATGAATTTGGAGTAGTTAAACAGCCAGTCTGGAAGAATAAGTGGTGGAACCAGAATCTGAACTTGGGCCCGGCTCCAGCCTCCCTCCCTCTGCTTTCCTTGAGACTACCAGGGGCCGCAGGCTAAAGTCAGTGCTTCTTAAATATTCGATGCTTCTTAAATATTCGTGAACTGCCGAACACCCCCCAGCTGGGAAGCACTCCCTCCTCCACTGACACCGCGCCCTCACCCCCAGGCTTCCAGCATTTTCCCTTCCAGCACTGCCAACTGCAGCCCAGGCTCTTGCCCTATGACCGGGGTCAGTGCCCTAACCGAGATCTCTGGGCTGCCTCTTGAAAATGAGGACGCAGCCACACCAGACTACTTCAAAAGGTTGCTGGGGGAGCCCAGCTTTCTCCAAACCCAGTGTGTTCCCCCCGAGCCCCACGCTGGGGGATAGAGACCCTTAGTTCCTCTTTTCCTAGATAAGAAAGCTGAAAGCTTCTGGAAGGCACTCGGAGTCACCCAGTTTGCAAGTGGGTGCACAGAACTCAGAGCCCACGCTCTCGTTTGTCGGTGGGCCAGCCTGCTGCAGTCAGGGCATCTGCGGAACCTGCTGGGCCACCTTGCCTGCGCTCAGCAGGGGGGCCAGTCCTCACACCTCGCTTCCTCACCAGGGTCCCCCTGGGGCCCCGAAAAGGTCCTGAGGTCAGCGGTCCCGCTTGAATCCCGGTGCCGGCTGTGTGACTGCGGGCCCGTGACTCAGCCTCTCTGGGCTTCCTAAGTGGCTGTGAGAGCTACGGGAAACAGGGAGAGCGCTGAGCCCCACGGCCGCACCCTGGAAAGTCTGGACACGTGGCGGCCGCGGGGTAGGGATGGCAGTGATCAGATGGGTCAAACCAAAAAGGCAGCTGAGCCCGGGGAGAGAGGCCGATGAAGCAAAGCGGAGCTGACAGGGACTCTCCGACACGTCGAGCAGAGCGGCGGCAAACAGCAACCGGGACAGGGCCCGGGGTGGCAAGGCCCTGGCTGCTGTCCAGGGGCCCCTCTCCCCACCGCCACCCACCTGGTCTCCTCATATCCTACAAATGGGACTCCCTCCGGGCACCCACGGTCCCCCCTTCACCCAAGGTGGACAGTGCCAAACAGCAGGTTTTCCTCCTGGTCTCAGAATCCTTAGCACAGTGCCGCAGGCAGCCACAGCCAGGGACGGCAGCCAGCCCTGCACTTGAAACGCATCCACCCAGCTGGGCTGAGACCCAGAGCTGGGCCGGCTGGGGGAGTAGGAAGCCCAATCCTCCTCTTCCCTCCAGGGGCTTCCGGAACGCACCCTGCCCTTTCGGTTCCTGGGGTTCGACCCTCACTCAGCCTCCCAGAGCCTTGGGCGGGACCGGCTTTGGGACCACTCCTGTCCCTGTCCTTCGGTTCTACCCTCCACCCATGTTGGGTTAGTTCCTCAGAAACATCCAGGAGGCCACTCATCACCCTTGAGGAGCCTCAGCTGGTTGGTTTGAGGGCTGCCCCTCATCTGATCAGGCTCCAGGCCCGCCCCACACTGGGCTGCAGTCCTTCCCACCTCCAGCCTTTGCTCAGCCAGGAGCTCAGCCTCCCCGGGGACACTGGCTCACAGTACTTCTCTCTCTGTCTCCTACTTGTGTCAGCCACCAGCAAGCCATGTACCAGCGGCCATCGCTGCTCAAGGCTGTCCACCGAGTCATGACAATGCCCCTCTACCCTCTGTCTTAATTTGGCACCAGAAAAACTTGTCACTTTCCAAGGCTCACCAGATGCCACTGCTTCCAGGAAGCCTTCCCTGATTGTTCCAGCTGGACAGAACCCACCCTTCGAGTTCTCTGACGCTAAGTGCTCAACGGGCATGACCTGGGCACCGCCAACATGCCAGGGCCTGGGGACACAGCCAGCTTCCCCTGACCTCGTGGAGCTCCCACTCCATGTGAACAAATCAGTGCTAAGAGTCTAGGGATCACACATAAGCAGGCATACAAGCATTTAAGCAGGGACCCAGGAAAAGATCTGGGGAATGACATCCCAGGAAGGAGCAGGCTCGCGGGGGAAAAACCTCTGTGTCCCCAGGAGCAGCCAGGCCAGAGGGCTGCATACCCACGAGCAAGGAGTAGGCACCCACTGGGAGGTTTAAGCTGAGGAGCGGTTTGAACCAATTCTCCATTCAGAAAATCGCGGGGACTGCCAGACCCACTGTGTCCAGCCATTGCACACTTCCAGGAGGCGCCCTTCACAAACATCACAGGTGTGGGTGCTTCTGGGGAAGCTGGGAGGGCCTTTGTGGGCCACTGTGGGGAGCAAACTGCAGGGGAAAGTTCGGGGGAGGGGGGAACCATCTGTCCAGGCAAGGCCTGGGGCTGGAGCAGGGGGGGACAAGGAGCACGCAGATTCGGGTCTGTTTGGGAGGGGGCTGTGCCTGGCAGATGAGTCCCAAATTTCTGAGGCCCAGGAAATGCAGTGGGCGGATAGGGTGCTGTTTCCCCGATCAGGAGGCCTTGGGTGCGGACTCAGGAGAAAACGGCTGGGCTGGGAGGGGTGGAAGGCACCCAGGGCAGCTCAGGGAGGGCTGGGGCTGAGGAGGTGACTGGGGGCCTCCCCTCCATCCCCACTCCCAGCAGAACCCTGGCTTATCCGGATACGTGGCTCTCTGCCACGCCCACACGGGCGATCACAGACCTTAACTTCTCAGAGGGAACACCTCTCCTCGCATCACACCTCATACCTTAGGACACACAGGCCTGAGCCCGGCAGAGATGGGCGAACCCTACAATTACCAGCTCCAAGCTAGACAGAGGGCTGTGCCCCACGCAGACCCTCAGCACGGTGCATGTGTCTGCTGGCCGGGAGGACCGGTGGATGGCCAGGTAATTGACAGACCATGTGCAGAGCTGGGGAGGGAGGTGGCTTGCTGGCCTATGGACGTCCAGTGTGCAGAGTGGACGCTCTGCCTGGAGTGACTTCTCCCTCCATTCCCGGGAAGTGTGACCCTAACCCCGCCCCCGCCCGGGCTGTTCCTGGCGCCCTGCCCTCCCCCTCCCAGAGCAGCGCTGACCCCGCACCACGTGAGCCGGGCCTGGGAAGATGGACCCGGCTGTGGGAGGTCGTGCCGCCTGAGGACTGAGTGTGCAGGAGGACCCAGCTGCACAGGAAGCCAGGCCACAGGCCTCCGGAAGCCTCTGGGTTTTACAGGCCAGGCTCCCAGGGTCTGTTGCTGTGGGGCCCTCTCCTGCGGCCGGGGAGCCCTTGACCCACACCTGCGGGTTCCATAGATCCAGGAGAAGGAATGCAGCTGTGTCCCTGGGGTGACCACCCACCCGGAGAGCGACTCTGCCCATAGTCACCACCTCTCCTGGTCCCGTTTCAGCCGTGGGGACACCGTCCTGGAATTGCCTGCACACAGAAGGGGCCTCAGTCGAAGTGGCTGACCAGAGGCTACCAGAGTGGCACAGAAACCACACACCTAGTTTCAAACCAGCCCCGGCTCTGAAGTCAAACAGTCCCTGCCGCGTTCAAATCCAAAGCTGGATCAGCCGCTTCCAGCTGTGTGGCCGGGGGCAAGTTACTTAGCCTCTCTGGGCCTTGGTACCTTCTTTACAAATCATAACTATAAGTGTTTCTAAGGCTGCTGGGCAGATACAGCCCGTGAAGCATATAAAGCTGCCTCCAGGCCAGCACTGGAGCGTGTAAGTATGCAGTGAGCGGTCACTGTGATTAATGAAATATTAATAAAGGCTAGGAAGGGAATGACAGCCTCCCCACAGTGTCCCTAAAATGGAAACAAATCTGCGCAGCTCTCAAGAGCCGCAGAGCTCGAGCCAAGGGCAGGCTCCCAGGCCTCGCTTCCAGCCCCGTCGGGCGATTCCCCTGCAGAACGCTGGCTCCTGGTTGCAAGCTGGGCCTGGGGCAGGACGCCACCTTCGGATGATCTCATAGCTGGCACCTGCCTCCCAAGCACATGGCTGGACTTTCCAGATCTTTCCTCCCCTCTCTCTGACCTTCCCCGACTCTCTCACCCCCACACACTTTCTTAGTCACTCTCTCCTTTCATTCCTGTTCAAAAACAAAAAACAGAGGCCAAATGTGACAGCTGGTTCCCTGGAAAAGCGTCCCTGTAGCATGACCGGGTAGCAGTTACGCGGTGGGGGACGTGGTGCTGGGAGGGGTCCTCACGGCAGAGCCTTAATCTGGGGGTGGAAGGGCACAGTGGGGGGTCACCAGGACCCCTGGCTCCCCCCCACATTAAGACCTGGCCTGGGGCCATGTGACTAAAGCCTCCTGGGCAGACTTCGCGCACGCACACACACGCACGCGCACACACGCGCGCACACACACACACACACACACACGGTCATATGGTCACAAACACTGCATCAAGTCCACCATCTTCGGGGGTGGGATGAGGGTTGATCTGGTGGGTTCCCAAGCAACCCGTACACAAAACTTTCAGGGGGACTGAAGTTTCTCATCTTCTACCCACGGCATGGCCATGAGGCAGATGTGACCTCGGAGCCTACGGGTCTCCCCGGTGCCTGCCGTGGAGCTCAGCCCTGACCACGGTCCCAGTGGGAGGAGAGGAAAGCCTTAGAAGGCATAGGGGAGGGGTCGGAGCCGGGTTAGTAACTTTCTTTGCAGAGTTGCTGCCCCCATGCCTCCCGCACAGACCCTGGTCCTTAAAGGCTGGGTTTGGGCCCAGGAAGCTGCATTCAGATTCAGAGGTAACCGCCTTGCTTTGGAAACACAGACCTGGAGAGTGAAACTCTGACCCAACAGGTAGTAAAAATGTCCTCTGCCACGGGGTCTTGGCCCATGGGTATCAGGGTCCCCAGGTCCATGAAGCCAGGAGGCTCGCTTCCTGGGACAGCCCCAAACAATCCTGGGGAAGGGAGGGCTGCAGGGGTATGCAGCGGTTGGGGAGACGGCTTTCCAGGGTCCCCTGGTTCCCCCAGGCCCCTGCTTTCTCTCTGGTTGCTCCCACCCTAAGCTCCCAGGCAGAAATCTGGGGGCCTGTTCCCGAGGCTCAGACAAGAAACGAGGGGAAGTGGAGACAGAAGCACCCCTCCTGGTCCCCTGGGCCGTGTTGATGGGCTGACCTCCCAGAAAGCCACGCTGTGGCCGCTACTGTCCTGGCCGCCCTGCCCAGCCCCGAGGCAGTGTTGACAAGAGTGAAGATGCTGTGTTTCCCACTGTTTCTCCACTTGACTCTCTGATGTCCTGAGGGCCCCACCCACGGTGTCCAGCAAGAAGGGACATTGCCCTGGGCTGTCCAAGGTAATGGCCATCAAGACCCGAGCCAACCCCTGGGAATAAGACTCGTCCACTTCCTTCCTGGGCCCTAGTGCAGTTAGAAGCCCCCAGGGAGAGACGCCTGCTTTCACGCATCCCTCCTCCACCCATCTCAGTGCCTTGCTCAGCCCAAGCAGGGGGAACTACTCCAAGCTCCACAAAGATCAATGGCCCTGAAGGGCCTGTAGAGGCACTGCTGTATACAAAGACAGCTGCTCTGGGACCCACGGGGATCCCCAGAGCCAAGGAGCAAACCCGGCAGGCAGGGACTAGAGTCTTCCCCCTCTTCCAGGGCCCACCAGGAGACTACAACTGGGGGTCTCACGTCAGCCCCTCTCCAACCAAGGAGGCACACCACTCCTGCTCCCCTCCTCCTCCTCCCCCAGCCCAGCCCAAACATCTCCCATTGGCTCTTTAGCAGCACTCAAGCTGGTCTTACAGGGAGGAGGAAGAGGAGGGAAGATGAGGAAGCTAGGGCTGGGCGGAGCTGGACTGGGCTGGCCTGGGCTGGGCTGGGCTGGGCTGGGCTGGGCTGGGACGACGCCACGAGCCACGGCAAGCTCCCTGCAGCTGTGATCAGCGGGGAGAAATGGGACTTCCAATCTGTTCCCACTTTCCCAAACAAATTATTCCAAACTCCAGGACAGATAGGGGGCTGCCAGAGGAGGGTCCCAGTCAGGGTTCCTCCACATCCCAGCCCAAGCTCCGGGGCAGGGACCTGGCTTCATGGGTCAGCCCTGATCCCCAGCCCCGGGGTGACCAGGGCTGGCAGAGAGCCTCTCCCAAGGTTCACATCCAGATTACTAACAACTGTAGGGCCTTAGGCAAGTGGCCGGCGCTACCTGTGCCTTGATTTCCTAATCTGGAAAATGGGAGCGACCGGGGCACCCAGATGCCAGCCTTATCTTGCCGGAGTGGTTAGGCCGGTCGCTATTATCGACTGCTCAGTCTGCACCCCTGGCTAAGGTCAGGATTTCCCTAACTGTCACCACCGGGATCTGGACCTGGAAAGTCTTTGTGTCAAGCCCCGTCCGGAAGGTGCCTGTGCCAGCTGGCCTGCCGCAAGGGGAGAAGGAGAAAGCCAAGGGAGGAGCCGAGCATGCGTGAGGAAGGAACAGGCGACGGGGAGGACCCACCCAGGGCCCCACCACCCACACAACAGGAAGGTGGCTCAGAACAGTCCCCCAGCCCCACCAAGCCTCATCAGCACACTGGACCTTCTGGGTCCTAACAGAAGCACCCACCCCTGGAGCCAGAAGTCTCGCTGGCTTGAAGGCCCAGGTGGGGCCGATACAGGTGGGGCTGCCCAGGTGTCATGGGGACAAGCACCGAGGCCTGGGGACCCACGCCAGCCACAGAGCACAAATACCTGCCCCAAACAAGCGTGCATAATAAGCAAGGATGTGGGCAGGGCAAACTTGCTGCTAAATTCAATATCAAGAAATGCCGCTTCCAATTCATTGACCTAGGCTTTCTCAGCTGAACAGAAAGTCCATTGATACAGCCATTAAATAAATCACCTGCTTCCCTAAAAGCTGGGATGGGGGTTCAAGGTCTGCCCCATTCCTGCACCAGCTCTTCCACACGGTGGCCCTGCAGCCTGCCCACTGCCTGTCACCCTCCTTGGAGACACAGGAATGGCCAGGCGCACCCCTCCCCCCGCCCCCAGCAGCCACAGAAAGAAGTGGGGACATGCCTACCCACTCACCCTCCTCCATCACGGACTCCCAGCCCTGCCCCACGCTGGAAAACCAGGGCCCCCACGTCCTGGGGCGCCAGTCTGAACTTACCTGGTGGGAGGTGGGGGTGCCTGAAACCCAGGCGGGCAGTGGAAGGCCACGGCTGCAGGGCTGTGTTTCGGGAGGTGCCCCAACCCTCTGTAACTCGAGCCCTGGGTGCCTCGCCCATCAGGCACTAGATAGGCATTACTCAGCAGGTAAATAAATGGGCAGGGAGCCACAGACCTCAGGAAAGCCGGCCTCAGGCCAGAAATAAGGAGCGAGGCTCAGCCTGGGGGTGAAAACAGAGCCCCCTTCTAGGCTGGGCTACTAGACTGTGCAGAGAAGCAGACTCCAAGGGAGCACACAGCAGTTACGGCATGACTTGGGCATGCCCTGGGGTCACCAGTGACAGCGATGACCACGGGTGTTACCCCTGCCCCAGCTGGGCTCCTCGTCCCCACGCAGAGGAGAGAGAGCATAGGCCGAGGTGTGCCCGAGGCTGCGTCTGCAAGGGTGACCTGCCCGGGGAGGGGGCCAGGGCCCCACTGTTCACACGGCAGCCTCCTTGCCCACCTCGGGGGTCTCCCAGGGTCTCTGGATTCTGCTCTGCCAAGAGTAAGGCAAGGCGTGAAGTCTGAGCAGGGCCAGATGAGAGGAAGTGGGCCAGGAGACCCTGAGGAGAGCGGACTTTGCAGCCCAGGGACCAGGAGATTGGGGGTGGGAGGGTGGGGAGCTCAGAGACAGGCAGGCGGCTCCGGGGACGTGACAGCCAGCCCTCCCCACCTCTGAGCTGTGGACACCACAGTTAACGATTTCCAGCTCCTCCTGAGTCACAAGGGCCTCATCCCAGACCAGACACGCCCCTCGCGGCAGGTCCCACAGCCCCGGGAGTCAGTCCCACGGTCCCGCATGGAAGGCAGGACCCACAGGGCTCAGATGAAGGGCAGGGCTCCTGCCAGTGTGTGGCCATGCAGAGGTCATCTTGAACAGAACCTGCTGTTCTGCCGGCTCAGGGAGCCCCCAGGAGGAGGGAGCTTTGGGGGGAGCATCTGGAAACCTCACTGGGACAGACAGGAAAAGAGGAGGCGCTGTTGCATCCTCAGGGTCTCAGAGGGCAGAACAAGCAGAGCAGGAGGCCAGGGAGGCAGCCAAAGCCTGCCAGGACTGCCTTCCCACCATCAGTAGCCTGGGACCCATGAGAGGCTGCCCTGCACAGGACTCCCAGTGGGGCAGGCTGCTCCGTCACCGCCCGTGGCCACACTGGGGCAAGGCCACCCGCTGTGGACAAGAGGCCACAAAGGGTGCCGCAGGGGCGCCCGACCTGAGAGTTGGAGACTCCAACATGGGTGATCTCAGGTGCCACCTCCCCCAGCAGGAAACAGAGGACCAAAAAGCAGCCCCTACCCACCGGGTCCCACCGGTGGGAGGTCACCTGAGTGCCCACCTCGTTTGACACGGGACAAACCCAGCTGGCTAAACCACAGCGGTCACAGCGGACTATCTTCTTCGACCTTCTTGGCCAACACCCGAAGCTCCCTGCAGGAGGCGTTCTGCTGGTGAGGGGAAATCACCCCAAACCCACCAGGAAGGCTGGTTCCTGGAACCCCAAGATTTGGGGCTGAGGAACATTCAGATACTTGGAGTTAGGGAATAAAGCATGGGGTTATATCTAAGAAAACCCCCAAACGAACAAGAACATACACATGTATGTATATGTTACTTTTAAGATAGCAACCATTTATGAATAACACTAATGGCTTCAGTATAATTAATTTCCATTTGACATCCCCTGTCTGGTCCAAAGTCATCAGGAGTCCCCTAACAGTTTCAATTAGAAATCCCCACCTTCTTCTGGCTCCATGAGACATTCTACATACACTAGGATACACTGTTTCCATAGCTGACTCCACACCGAGGTTCAGCCCCTTTCTGATTTCATGGCTTGGACTCTATTCCTGCCGCCTCTGTCCCAGAGCACAGGGAACTTGGGGGAAACTGATCCGTCTGTAGGAATAACTGCCCCACCCCAGGGCCCAGTTCTGAGAGCCCACCTGGGCCCTCCCATCTCCTCCACGTCCTGCAGACACGTCCTCAGCCCCACACCCGCCTCCTCCCCGCTCCTCAAGGCTCAGGCAGCCTCTATTTACCTTCTGCAAATCATCAAAGGCCTTCCCCCCATCACCCCCCCACCCGGAGCAGGGCTGCTAGGACTGCACCAGGGACACAGAAGGCAGTAATAACCACAACTAGCATTTATCAATAAGCACTTCCTGTGTGCCCAGCTCAAAAATAATAATAATTAAAAAAAATAATAAAAACAGCAGCCCCCAGGGCGTAGTCATGATGCTCCAGGCCCACATCCATCCTCCCTATGGCTCCATGGGATTGTTCCGTAGGTGGGGAAACTGAGGCACAGAGGGGCGACCAGCCCGAGGCCACAACTACTGAAGCCTGCACACCCTAGGCTCACACCAATGAGCCCTGGTACCACAATTACTAATGCCCACGGGCACTGAGCCTGTGCTCTGCAACAAGAGAAGCCCCCGAGATGAGAAGCCTGCATACGGCAACTACAGAGTAGCCCCCACTCGCCCGTGAAGCAACAAAGACCCATCGCAACCATAAATAAATAAACAAGAAAATATTGACATCTATTCATCTAGGATTTTCTTGCATGATTGTGATTCTGAAAAACACTGCAAGAAAATACTATTTTCCTTGATTCCTAAGTCTTCTGGGTGCCCCCTCCCCGATAAACTCTGTGGCCCCGGGTGAGTGCCTCTCTTGCCCCAATCTCCACCCTGCTCTTTTTGCTTTCCCCCACCGACCTCCAGGTCTCCACACCCATGACCTCCAACCCAGGACCACCCTGGTTATAGTCACAGCCTCCTGGTGCCATGAGTAATTCCGGAGCATCCTCGCCTGCGTCACTGGCCTCTTTAGCCCTCACCATGGCTAATGTGCATTATGTCACTGTTAGCTTTGTTTATCCTCTGCTTCCTCCCCTGAGCACATCACCCCAGGAGGACAGGATTTTTATCTGTATGTACAGCATCCTTACATTCCTCAGTGCTGCAAACAGTGCCTGGCACATGTCATCTCTCAGCCTTTCTCAAATAAACAAACAGTCCTGGCATGATAATCTCTAGGAAATCTAACCAGGCCCTGGCGAAACACTTCTGACGAATGGGCCCCACAAAACACTTCTGACGAATGGGCCCCACAACACAGCATCCGGCCCCATCTCGGAGCTGGTCCTCCTTAAGCCAACCATCTAAGCCAGCATGTTCCAAACTCTGGGTCCTGAAAACTACTAGATGGGTCATTTTTTTTAATGTTTAAAAATAACACATTCATAATAGACAAAAGGTAGAAACAACTCAAACGTCCTTCAACTGACGAACAGATAATCAACACAATGTACTTGGTCCATAAATGGAATATTACTCAGCTAGGAAAAGGGATGTGGTTGTAGCCTGGATACTGATCCAGGCTACAGCCCCAGGCTACAGCATGCAGCAATTTTTGCAACACTCCGAAAAGGGAAGGAAGCCAGTCATGAAGACCACAGATCATCTGATCCCATCTCTAAGAAATGTTCAAATCTGCAGACAGAAAGGCGGTCACTGATTAGGCCTGGGAAAAACGGAGTGGGGAAGAGGAGGTGCCAGCTTGAAGGTAGAGATGCTTTTTGCGGTGATGAAAACGGCCTAAAGTTGGATGTGGCGATGGTTGCACAATCCCGTAAATAACTAAAAACCATCGGACTGTACACTTTATATGGAAGAACCGAATGGTATATGAACTGGATCTCAATAGAGCTGTTTTTAGAAAATAAGTAAAGCTCCCCCACCCAACCCAAGAAGCACAGCAAGTATTGGGGTGCAGCAGGCACACCCCTGAAAAATTACTCCATGGAAATACTGTTTCATTTGTATACATACCCCCCACACACATCTACACACACATATGTCCTGGTCTGTGGTGTAAAACATACTTCTTACTGGGGACTACAGTCCAAAATAAGCTTGAAAGCCCCTCTCCAGGCAACGTCAAACTCGGGATTCCAGCATGCCAATGGCCCTTCACCTGCCTGGACCGCTCTGCCCTCTTCAAGACCAAGGTTCCCTAACCCCCACCCCCCTACCCACTGCCTTCAAGAGTCTCTGCTGGTGGGATTGGGGGGCTTCCTGCTCAAGGGTGCCACAAGCCTCTGGACTCGTCCTTCTCGGAACACAGGTCACGCTGCACTGTCCGTGTGTTTCAGGGGGAATGTCCCCAGGCCATGGGCCATGTCCTGGGCACCTATGCACGCTTTCCTCTGCAGACAATGCAAGGCCTGGGGCAGCAGCTCAGGGGCACAGACTGACGGTGGCAATTATGGGGGCCTGACCCCAGTCCCCCCTCCATGTCACTGCCCCTGAACAATCCGAGGGGATTTTTTTTTTAATTTCTTGTTTATTTATTTATTCATGGCTGCACTGTCTTTGCTGCTGCATGAGAGCTTTTCTCGAGTTGCAGCGGGGGAGGGGGGGGCTTCTATTTAGTTGCAGTGCATGGGCTTCTCACTGCAGGGGCTTCTCACTGCAGAGGCTTCTCTGGTGGCAGAGCACGGGCTCTAGGGTGCATGGGCCTCAGTAGTTGCAGCTCCCAGGCTTAGTTGCTCCTCGGCATGTGCGATCTTCCCAGATCAGGGATCGAACCTGCGACTCTTGCACTGGCAGGCGGATTCTTTACCACTGAGCCACCAGGGAAGCCCCTGAGGGATTTTACACAGCTTAAAGAATGACTTTCTAGAAAGAAAAAAAAGATACAAAACAGGAGAAACCTCCCCCCTCCAAACTCAAAGGAACCTTTGGAAAAAAAGACTTTTAAAAGGACAAGTCTCCCACAAAAGTATCCGGCTCAGATGGTTTCATGGTGAATTCTTTAAAAGTTTTAACACCGAGATGATTTTGTAGCTGCTTAAAATGTTCCAGAACACAGAGGGAGGGGGAAAGAAATGCATCCAAATTATTTTTGCTAAGCCAGCATGACACTGACACCAAAACTGATAAAAATAGCAGGCGCACGCATGCCTGCCCGCTGCAGCCCAAGCGCACACGTGTATCATCTGCGTAAGAACCGTGTACCTACCTCGCAGCTCAAACCCAAATAAGTTCCAATGGATTAAAGATTTCAGTACACAAAAATGAAACCATAAAAGTACCAGAAGAAAACCTGAGTGAATTTTTTCCCCATGATTTGGGAATGCAGGCGGCCTCTAAGAAGGACATAAACCCTTGCAAGAGAAAAGAAAAAAGAAAAAAACCTCATAACCTAAGGGTTCAAAAATCTCTGTTTAGAAAAGCACACTAGAATTAAAAGTCAACAACTGGGAAAAACATGGGTAACAGCTACAACAAAGGTGTGCAGGAACACCTTAAAAGAAAAGTCAACAAGAAAAGGACTGACCACCCAACTGGGGAAAAAATAAACCAAGGACAGGAACAAGCAGTTCACAGGGAACCACGGGCCCCTCACCTATAAAGAGAGGAAAAGCTACCCCGCCGCTCACTTAATAAGAGATGCATAGAATGAATAAAACACCCATCAGATAGCCTTCTGCCTCTCCACCCACAGTAAGGGGTATATAGTACCTCTCTACTGTCACCATGAAAAACTGATGTAGCCACTTTAGATGCCAACGTGGCAACATGGATCAACATTTTCAATACACACATTCTTTGGTGCAGAAATTCCACTCCTAGAGGTCTACCCAAAAGTCACATGCGCACACATATAAGCGTGAGAATGTTCACAAAGTCTCATTGATCGCAGATGAAGCCGGACAAGAAGGGCAGGACTGCGTGAAGGGCCGAGGATACAGCTATTAAGAGGAAGGCACCAAACCCGCAGCGTCATTAAATGGGAAAAATACACACGTGCCAAATCCAGAAGGACACAGAGCACGCCCCGCTGACCACACGGGCTCTCCTGGGGAAAGGGTTCATCTCCACATTTAATGTGACCCTGACTTCTTCTCTTCTCCCGACAGTCATGCACTGCTTTTAAGAATCCGAAGAGGAAAAGGCGACAGGGCAGATAGGGCAGAGGGGACCAGGAATACACAAGCTCGGGGATGAAGGGGCAGCGGGCAAGGCCAAACCGTGCCTGTTCATTAAAGCTGCGTTTGGTTTTCATTTATGAGCTTGTTTAACAAAACCTCCCGGGGGCTGGGCCCGCACTGGCGGTCCTCACATGTTAACACTTTTGTTCTAACGACACTGCGCAGGAGGAATGAGGCCCACTGCAACGAGGAAAAGGATTCAGGGAGCACAGGTCATCATCAGACCAGGGCGGGACAGGGGGCCCGAGGACCATTTCTCCCACAGACAAGTGGACAAGGCCTCCAAGATGGTTTCCTGCTCGAACATTCTGTGTTTTAGAAGGAGGAAGATGGAATAGGTGATGTCCGAGGACACTTCTGCTTCCCAACTCCTTGCTGGGGCCAGCACGGGTTTCTCTGAACGGCACTGGACAGACCAGGGGTTCTCAAATCAGGCTCCCTAGAACCCTGGGGTTCCAGAGGGGGGTGTGCCCAGTGGCAGCCCGGGAACAGGGAGGGGAGGTCCCCCTGCTCAGAGAACTGGATGCTCAGTCCTGGGCACGAGCTGCCTCTACTCATTAACTACAACCAGTAGTCTGGGGGCCCTTGGAATCCCAGGGGGGCTCCTGTGACACCCACAGAAAGGCCCGGGGCAGGGAAAGCCAAATCGGATAAAACATGGAAAGGAAGTCACGCCTAGACCAGAGAAGGGTCCCCTCCCCCACCCCCCATCAGCTATCGGACCCGCAGCCCTGGGTCCACACTTGACCACGTCGGGCCACTGGGAACCACGTGACACCATCCTTCAGGCCGCCTGTCAGAACCTGGGGTCGGGGCAGGGCCGCCCACACTGCGGGGCGCCGGGCAGGGGTCCCAGCTGCCCCCACCCGCGGGGCGCTGAATGCGTTCTCTGTCCACACAGCGTGCTGTCTGGAGCGAGCGCGTCCCCCGGACAGCAGCCCCATTGTGCAGACACTGGCTCCCAGCAGCTGTTGGGCCTGAGAGGCCGCGGCTATGGACTCAGCCCTTCTCCTGGCAGCTGCTCGGCTTCCCAGGACGGGCACCCAGGAGGCCTCGCCCAGCTCCATCCCGAGGCCGGGCTGGGTGGTCAGGGCCACAGCCTGCAAGCTGCAGGGAGGCAGAGCACAGGCCCGCCTGCAGTGTCTGCCTCCCTACCCAGCCCGCGCCCGCAGCTGTGCCCGGCTCTATTTAAGGCATTCCGCAGCTGCTCGGCTGCATTCCCTGGATGCACCCTTGCTCCTACCCCTCACCACCAGGCTGGGCTTGGCAGACAGCTGGGAAGGCCAGCAAGGGAGGCGGGTTGCTTTCTCCTGGGCCCTGTGCTTGTAGCCCCCATGGTTCCCTGCATGGGGGAAACAGGTTCTTCCCTGCTCTGCAGGGAAGAGTCCCCAGCACAGGCACCCAGGTACCCCTGGAAGGCGGCAGGCTCACCTGGTCTGCCAAAAAGCCATATCCACCACCAGAGGCGTGGTGAGGTCTGATGTCCACCTTCCTCAAGGCTCTACACATGACCAAGGATATTCCAGAGGTTTTAAGTCGGAGGGAGACCCTACCAAGACTAGCTGCATCTGCCCCACCCCAAGGTCATGCCCACATCACAAGGGACCCCTGTCACCACACCTGGCTTGGCCGTTAGGGACTGAGCAGGTGCTGCTGCACCTGGAGCGCTCAGACCATGACCACCCCCCATCTCCACTACTCGGGCCAGCAGGGCCCACTCCTCTCTCATTTGATAGATCAAGAAATTGAGGCTGGGAAGTGGGGGGTAGGGGTGACGTGAAGGAGTGGCTCGGAACCAGTAGGCCCGTGGACTGGAGCCAGGACACGCCCAAGTACTCAGCAGGGCGCCAGTCTGGGGACACTCCACTCATCACTCTGTCCGGTCACCCCGGCCTCTCCCACAGCCCCCAGTGAGCATCCAGAGACGGCAAAGAACCAGACCCACGAGTGAGCGGCCAGTGCCCGCCTTATAAGGCAGCCTCAGGGAAACTTGGCTCGTGGAGCCAGGGGGGTGGCTCCCGGGGGAGGCAGAGCCAGGAGCCCGCCAAGCAGACGTGGGGCCCAGCCCCACCCAGAGCCACCCAGGCAGGAGCAAGGGGGCAGAGCAGGGACCTGGGAGAGGAGGCAAGGCCACTCCCACCCAGAGCCCAAGAGAGGAGCAAGAATGGAGATGCCAGTCCACGGACAGGGGTCATCAATCTCAGAAACCAAGAACCCAGCACGCCAGAGTGAGTGGATCAGACGTGTAGGTTCTCAGTTGACCCATAAAGTATCTGCTTGGTCCTTGGGGAGGTCTCATGGGGTCCCTGAAAGTCCCTGCATGGGAGACCACGAAGGACCAGAGCAGGAAGAGCTGGGAAGCAGAGAGGTGTGAGCTACACAAGAATCCACTTGAGGCCACCCCAGGCAAATGAAGACTCAGAGTGGACATAGATTTTATTAGCGCTGTACTTTAGGGAGGTCAATTTCCCTAAAGCAACTCAGCTGAAGTCCCAGGAGACCCTGCCCTGCAACCACGTCACAGTCTGGAAGGCTTCCTGGAGGGAGAGGCAGAGGGCTGAGTCTGATCAGAGGGCACAGAGCTCCCAATCTCCCTGATCCTCTGCCCGTGCAGCACCAGCTGCTCCCCCGCCCCGGAGGGCGGAGGGCGGGCAGTGATCACAGAGGGCAGTCAGAGCAGGGCCTGCAGGCTGGGGGGTTTCCAGGGGCTCCCAACCCAATCCCCCACCTCCCATGGCAGGGTGGAAGGGGATGGGAGTGCCAGGCCTGCAGGACAGATGGACAGGAAGTGAAGCCAAGGTTCCTGGAGAGGCTGGACAGACCAAACCCAGAGGAGGGGAAGGATGGGAAAAACCGATGAAGCCTAAGAACAAGGACTAGGAGTAGGGGATTTCAGACCCAGGGTCCCCCAGAAGCCACGACAGTAAATGCCGGGAACACCCCTCCATGAGGCCCTGACCTTCACCCGCACTTGCCCAGGACCTCAGGACTGGACATCCAAGGCTGAGCAGGTGAAGGTCGAATCCCCCAGCCCCCAGCAGGCCTTGCTTCCTCCTCCCAGTCCACGTCTCACCCTGTGTTACTTCCAGGCTCACCCCAGAGTGTCTTCTAAAGCTGTTTTAAATGGAAAGCATTCTCCCAAACAGACTCATCCAAGCCCTCACCTCCTCCAAACCCAAGCATCCTTCCTCCATAGCATCTGTCCAACCCCCACCTGCTTCAAGTGCATCTAAGAGTTCTCAGCCTGTGAGCACAGGTCTCAGAGAGCTGCCTTCCCAGCCAGCCCGTAAGACACAGAGGAGCAGCCTCAGCACACACGTGAATTCACACTCAGGTACACACTCAACTGGCATATACGCCAACCCCCCAGGGCAGAGGACAGCCGCCCTGGCCCATGAACTTCTCCACGCAGATCCTGACGCCCACCTGCACAGAGGAGCTGCAGGTCCGGGGCTCCGGGACCCCGCTCAGACACTGAAATTCTTTCCCCTGAAAAGCCACACAGCCCCGGCCCCGACACTAGGCTCCCAGCACCTCTGGACTGTGGCCTCAGCCAGGAAGGCTCCTCCCCACCCCTCTGTTCCTGGTTAAATCCCAGCAGTGTCTGCCGCTGGAGGAAGACCTTCTTGGACATGCCTGAGGCCCCACCCTGCCTGCCCTGATGACCCAGGTCAATGCCACCCTGAGTGGACACGCCCTGCCTGTCCCCCCCGCCCCCCGGAGCGGGACCACCTCCTCGGGTATCCAGGGCCAAGTCTCATCAACAGCTGGATGGTTGACGACTGTCTCCCCAGTCACATCCTGTTTGACTCAGCTGAGTGTGAATACCTCACCCCCAGGAGCGAGCTGCATCCGGCAGCAAAGGCCTGGACCAACAGAAGAGCGGGAGGAAACGGCTTCCCGGCCACTCCCCAAACACAGGCCACGTGTCCTGACACGGCGCCTGGGGGGTGGGGTGGCTCTGCAGGGTCACGTCTGGGGAGACGCAGACTCACACCACAGGGCTGGAAGGGACCTCTGGTCCCTGCTGCCAGACTGTCGCTCGGCGACCCGGGAGATTCAGAGTCAGGCCCTCGCCCCACCCGACCCGCTTGGTCAAATGTGCACCTTGAGAAGAAGGCGGCTGCTCCACCAACACCCCTACCCTCACCCTATCACAAGCCCCCAAGTCCACCGACCACGGGAAAATTCTCATTTAAAAAGTAAAGTCAGGGACTTTCCTGGTGGTCCAGTAATACTCCCTGCTCCCAGTGCAGGGGCCTGGGTTCGATCCCTGGTCAAAGAACTAGATCCCACATGCTGCAACTAAGACCTGGAGCAGCCAAATAAATACACTGTGGGTTTTATTGTGGTGGTTGTTTTTTAAAGTAAGAACTTAGAGCAGGAACTAGAGATATCTGTACACCCAAGTTCACAGCAGCTTTACTCTCAACAGCCAAGCAGCAGGACACAAGGTGCCCGTCAACAGTGGACGGATAATCAAACGACCAACGGCATTTCCCCCAGAAGGAGAACAAACAATTTCACAACACATATGGAAACACACAAGACCCCAAATAGCCAAAGCAGTCCTGAGAAAGAAGAATGGAACTGGAGGAATCAATCTTCCTGACTTCAGATTATACTACAAAGCTATAGTCATCAAGACAGTATAGTACTGGCACAAAAACAGAAATATATATCAATGGAACAAGCCCAGAAATAAACCCCTGAACCCATGGGACCTTATTTTTGACAAAGGAGGCAAGAATATACAATGGGGGCACAGACAGCTTCTTCAATAAATGGTGCTGGGAAAACTGGACAGTTACCTGTAAAAGAATGAAATTAGAACACTTCCTAACATCATACACAAAGATAAACTCAAAATGGATTAAAGACCTAAAGGTAAGACCAGAAACTATAAAACTCTTAGAGGAAAATATAGGCAGAACACTCGATGACATAAATCAAAGAGATCCTCTATGACTCACCTCCTAGAGTAACGGAAATAAAAACAAAAGTAAACAAGTAGGACCTGATTAAACTTAAAAGCTTTTTCACAGCAAAGGAAAATAAGCAAGGTGAAAAGACAACCCTCAGAAAGTGAGAAAATAACAGCAAATGAAACAACTGACAAAGGATTAATTTCCAAAATATACATACAAGCAGCTCATACAACTCAATCCTAGAAAAACAAACAACCCAATCAAAAAGTGGGAAAAAGACCTAAACAGACATTTCTCCAAAGAAGACATACAGATGGCTAACAAACACATGAAAAGATGCTCAACATTGCTCATTATTAGAGAAATGCAAATCAAAACCACAATGAGATATCACCTCAGAATGGCCATCATCAAAAAGTCTACAAACAATAAATGCTGGAGAGGGTGTGGAGAAAAGGGACCACTCTTGCACTGTTTGTGGGAATGTAAATTGATACAACCACTATGGAAGATGGTACGGAGATTCCTTAAAAATCTAGGAATACAACCACCATATGACCCAGCAAACTCACTCCTAGACATATACCTGAGGAAATCAAAATTGAAAAAGACACTGTATCCCATTGTTCATTGCAACACTATTTAAAATAGCTAGAACATGGAAGCAACCTAGATGTCCATCAACAGATGAATGGATAAAGAAGTTGTGGTACATATACACAATGGAATATTACTTAGTAATAGAAAGGAACGCATTTGAGTCAGTTCTGATGAGGTAGATGAACCTAGAACCTATTGTACAGAGTGAAGTGAGTCAGAAAGAGAAAGATAAATATCATATTCTAATGCACATATATGGAATGTAGAAAAATGGTACTGAAGAATTTATTTACAGGGCAGCAATGGAGAAACAGACATAGAGAATGGGCATGGGGAGAGGGGAGGAGAGGGTGAGATGTGTGGAAAGAGTAACATGGAAACTTACATAACCATATGTAAAACAGACAGCCAACGGGAATTTGCTGTCTGGCTCAGGAAACTCAAACAGGGGCTCTGTATCAACCGAGAGGGGTGGGATGGGGAGGAGATGGGGGGAGGTTCAAATGGGAGGGGATATATGTACACCTATGGCTGACTCATGTTGGGGTTTGATAGAAAACAACCAAATTCTGCAAAGCAATTATCCTTCAGTAAAAAAAAATTTTAAAAGGAAAAATAAGAAATAGGCTTTCAAAGGAATTTTCAAAACAATAAATATGTATAGAGTACCTACAAAAAAAAAATAGATGGATAAGTAGTGTGGTCTATGCATACAACTGAATATTATTCAGCCTTAAAAAGGGAAGGAGATTCTGATACCTGCTGCAACATGGATGAACTCTGAAGATGTGCAAAGTGAAATAAACCAGACACAAGAGGACAAACATTTAGGATTCCACCTACATGAAGGACCCAGAGTAGTTAAACTCATAGAGACAGAAAGTAGGAAGGTGGGCGCTAGGTGCTGGGGATTGGGGGAAGTTAATGTGTAAAGAGGCCAGAGTTTCAGTTGGGAAGATGAAAAAGTTGTGGAGATGGATGGTGGTGACCGTTGCACAACAGCGCAATGTATTTAATACGCATATAGAACTGTACACTTAAAAACGGCTACAATGGTCAACATTATCTGTGTTTTACCACCATTAAAAGTAATTTTTAAAAGGTTAATCAAAAACCCAGAATGTTCTGCCTGTCCAACCCAAGGGACACTTACTGAATGAACATTTACTGAGCTCCGAGTCCCAGGATTACAACTGGACCCAGCTTTCACCAGGCTCACAGCTCAGCCGGCACCTTAACACAGCCTGTGGGGCCAAGACCCTCATTGTGGGGCAGGGGGCAGCAATGGTGTTTCATGGGACAGCATCACGCCCCCCGTGAGCTCCCCATGAGCACAAGTCTGGGTCTAGACCCTCCAAGGATGGGAGCCACGCCCTCAATCACCCCCCAGACAGCAGAAGAGCCCTGAACAGAGACTTGGGCAGGAATCACAGGACTCCCTGGCCTGGGATCCCCCCTGGCAGCCCTGAAAATCCTAGCCTGCAGAGATGAGGGGCTGTCATATTCCCTTTATGTCTGGGCATAACCCTCCCTCCTTTGGGAGGAAGACCCTCCAGAGCAGGAACCACCCCCTCCCACCTCCCACAGCCTCTGCCCTGGAGGCACCGGCAGGGCACCTGTCACCCTTCTAGAACCCGAGCCTGCCTCTCCAAGGCCCAGGGACCACCAACCACCAGGACCGTGAGAGCCTGTCCTAGTGTCTCACAGCCATCCCGCCCCAACACGAGCCTGTCCCGGTTCCTGCCCCCACATGCTGGGGTCGCAGCCACGGTCACACCATGACCCTGTTGACCAATCACAACCCAGAGATTCTTTGCAGAGTCTAACTGAAATCCAACTTGCTGCATTGTGGTCCACTGTGGGACAGAAAGAGCCCCCCAGTCCCTGCCCGAGATTTCAGTATAGACTACCCCCCAACTCAATATTCAGCTCTTTCTCCAAGATTCTAGGGCAAAGACAGCTCCCCACTCCCCAAGTCATCACAGCACAGGTGACTGGAGCCTTGCTACTCACCCTCGTGGCTCTTGGGTGGGATCTCGGCCGTGGGGGGCTGGGGCTTGGGCTCCAGCCTGCTCTGCAGCTGAGACATCGGGGCGAGTTCTGAATTCTCCAGGGTCTGGGGTGGGATGGGGGAGGCGGACCCCTCGGCTGGCTTGGGCACCTGGATCTCGACCCTCTTGGGGGCTGCGTCAGCGGCGGGGGCAGCGGGCACCTCGGGCATCTTAGAGGCGGGGGTCTCCATCCTCCGGTGGGCTGACTCCTGGGGCTTGACTATGGTGATCTCCGTCCTCCGGGGGGCGGGCTCCGGCGTCTTGTGGCCCAGCGCCTCGGCCCGCTTGAGCCCGAACCTGGATGGCCCAGCGGTGCCGGCGTTCTCTACCTGCTTGGACGAGATGTCGATGGAGATCTCGGTGCGCCGAGACACAGGCTCAGCCTTGGGCCCGGAGAGCTCGACCCTCCGCAGGGCAGCCTTGGGGGATCGCTGGCTCAAGGAGTCTACATGGCGGGCTGCAGGCTCTGAGTTCTTCACACCCAGGTCCTGGAATTTCTGTGTGGAGCTGGCCACAGAGGACCGGAGCAGGGGCGTCTGGACCCTCCGGGGTGGGGTGGAGTTGGGCGTCTCGACCTCCTCGACCTCAAAAGATCTTTTCAAGGCTGGAAGACAAAGCGAGGAGAAGGTGATAAGCAGACGGCTGGGGAACGCCTGGAAGCATCCTGCTAGTGGTGAACGTCGGAAGGCAGCCGGCGGGGAGGCTGCGGCGAGGGCTTCGTTTCACGGCACAAGATGGGACAAGGGTGCAAGATGGAAGACTCTTGTGCCCTCTCAGGAACAAAAGGGGACAGTTCCATTCTACTAGGGGCTGAGGCACGAGCAGCCACATGTTCTGGGAGAGACAGAAAACACTGAAGCTTGGGGGACTCCTCTGTCCTGACGTGGCAGGGGCCCCGCCAGCTACATTCTCTATAAGGATGCTCCAGCTCAAGACAGCATTTTGATTTCTTTCCTGTCATGACCGTCATTACCCTTCATCACCTCCACCCAACACAGACAGCATCAGCAAACACCACCACCACCAACAGAGGGGAGAGTGAAAGTGTTGCTCGCCTAGTCATGTCTAACTCTTTGTGACCCCATGTACCACAGCCCACCAGATTTCTTTGTCCGTGGAATTCTCCAGGCAAGGATACTAGAGTGGGTTGCCATTTCCTACTCCAGAGGATCTTCCCAACCCCCGGATTGAACACAGGTCTCCTGCATTGCACGCAAATTCTTTACCGTCTGAGCCACCAAGGAAGCCCATCAGATGAGAGATGCCCCTAATAACAAGAGCCCATAAGAATCTCGATGGGAATGACACCCTCATACCAATGTCAGCAGAACAGCCAACGCTGGGACTTTTAACAACAGGCAAGACACTGGGTTTACCATGCACAACCACATTTGCTCCCTACCCTAACCCCATGGTGTAAGTAATGCTACAATCCCCTGATACGGATGGGAAAACTGAGGCCTGGGTGCTTAAGTAACGCGCCTGGCAGCATGGAGTGAGCGGCAGAGCCAGAAGACGCATCTACCTCACAGGCCCAGGGTTCTAACCACTTGGTTATCCACTTGGTGGAGTAATAGAGATCCCGGCGAAGCCCACTGTGAATTTCTCAGTCCTCGGCCCCGGCGGCATCTGCCTTCATCCTGTACTACTTGCCCCGGCCAGACCCAGGCCCATGCAGGATGCTGACCACCTAACTCCCACCCCCAACACACAGCCCGGCACTTCCACCTGGCCCCCCGCCATCTCCACAGGGTTCATCCACTCCCTCCAAGGTGCTGGGGACGGTGCCCGAGAAGCTGCCAGCCCCACGGTCCCCACAGGCTCGCTGCAAATGAGAACCAGCTGCTCCTGGTTATAAAGACTGGAGCAGGAATGGGCCCACGTGGCAGGAACACTCACCAGCTCCTTCTGGCCTGGGCCCTCAGCGACCCACAGGGTCTCTCCCACCACCTCCCCACCTCGCAGCCCCAGGAGCCCAGGATTACAGGGACTACCCACCCCCCCATTTCCTCCCCTAACTCTCAGGGCCATTCTGAGCAGCCCCTCCTGCCAGTCCTCCTTCCTCCAAATTCCCAAAGAGCCCTCATCTCCTCTCTAGAGACAGAACCGCTTTCAGAAGACCAGGGCGTGACGGGTGGCTGAGTGGGTGGGTGGCCAGAGAAGTGTGTGCTCTGAAGTGCTGGGTGTAAGAGTAAGCCAAGGGGACCCCAGACTCTGACACCTGACCATGGCCACTACCAGTTCCCCAAACGTGGCACCCCTCCGGGGACCCTCTCTAAGCCCTGGGCACACCTCCTTCTTGGTGGACAGAGGACACAAAATCCCGGCTTGCGAAGCTCAACCCTCCCTGAGGCCCTGTAGGACGACCGGAGAGGGAACTGTGCAGATTCAGGGAGAAATCTGGATCCTTTTTTTTTTTTTTAATATGTAATCTCTTGATTTTTAAATGCTGGCACAAACGAAGCCAAACAACCTCCTTAAAAACGCTGTGCGGCTGAACAAAATCGCATCCATGGGCTGCAATCAGTCAATGGGCCCCACCGTGACTTGACTTAACTTCCGGATTGATCAGTTTCACGGCCAAGGACAGCAGGGAAAGCCGGTGCAGGGACCCCAACCTGGCACGGCTCCGCCTCTCACCAGAGGCTGGCCAGCAAGATACCGCTGAGTGCAAAGCGCGCATCCAAAGAAGCCTGAAGTGCCGGAGAGAGAGGTCAAGTAGCTGCTAAACTGGCCAGAAAGTCCAGGGCCAAGTGCCCGGAACTGTGATCTCTAGTAGTTCCCAGGGCCTCCCGAGACATCTGGTCTACCTCCGCCCCAAGAACACTGTCCAAATTCTCCTCGATAGTGGCTCCTGTCTGTCTGTGAGCTCCCTGGAGGAGGGATCCACGCCCCACCCACCTCAGCACATGCATGTCCAGGAGTCCTTGGTGTTAACTCCTTGGGGCTGAGTTGGGAAGAACAGGAACTAGGCGGGGTGAGGGCTCTTTGCCAGGTTTGCCCACAGGAATGAGATGATCTGGGAGTCCCGGCGAGGTCTGTGCTCCTGTTTGAAAGAGCCCCCTCCCTGCCGAACCCATCTGAAACCCCCTACAACTGTGACTCACAAAAATTAAGACCTTGCACCAAAGCAAAAACCTCTCAGACTCAACCATCCACAGTCTCGCTTTGGCAATGAGTTGGAACCAGACCAGTGTGTGCACAGATCACTGCTCCCCAGAACACAAAATCTCCACCAAAAGCACACGCCTAGCCCCTCCACCATCCTCTCCTTTCTCGGCTGCTCTTCCTGGCTTTGGTGTTTCTTCCTCACTCATGCCACTCCCCGGCCCCATGCTATCTGCACGCTTAGCATTCGGCTATATTACCCATCCAGACATTCACTGCCCGGCACCGCCAGCCACCCTGGTTAGTCTAGTTCTCTCTGAGAAGACAGGGGCTGTTTCCACCATCAGGACAGTCACTGCTCAGCAAACCTCCAGGGCTGATGGCGTGTCCTTGATGGCTTACACCATCCCCACAAATGAGCACTCCTCCTCCCCCTCCTCCGAGGATTCCAAGTCACCCCAAAGCCAGGCTCACTCTTGCCTCCTCCCAGAGCCTGCCCAGGCCCCATGCAGTTCACAGCACTCTCTTCCGTGTCATCCTGGTCACCCCAGTCCGCTAGGACTGGGAAGAGAGTTGGGGTCCTCTCCTCCATTACACGAGCCAGCTCTCTGTCCCTTCCTGGGCCTTGAGTGCGTTCTCTTCACAACTCAGAGGCCAGACTGGATCACAGGTTTGTAACTGTGGGCCCAGGGAAGGCAGGCACCAAGACTTCAAGCCCCATCTCACCCTGAGAAGTTGCACTTTGAACAGTGCCCCCCCCAAAGATTATGTCCCAGTCCCAACCCCTAGAACTGAGAATGTGACCTCCTTTGAAAAGAAAAAGTCTTTGCAGATGTCACTAAGGTAAGGACTCAAGATGAGATTGTCCTGGATTTAGGATTGGCAGGTTGCATAATTCCTGGATGGATCAGTGGTAAAGAATTCGCCTGCAATGCAGGAGCTTCAGGAGATGCGAGTTCAATCCCTGGGTCAGGAAGATTCCCCTGGAGGGGGAAATAGCAACCCACTCCAGCATTTTTGCCTGGGAAATTCCATGGACAGAGGAGCCTGGTGGGCTACAGTCCATGGGGTCACAGAGAGTCGGACACAACTGAGCGACTTTAGCATGCACACACGCTAAGTCCTTCAGGTGTCTTTATCAGAGGAAGAAGAGGGAGGGCTGAGACATACAGAGGAGACGGTAATGTGATCACAGAGGCAGAGACTAAAGTGGCACAGTCAAAAGCCAACAATGCCTGAGCCACCAGAAGCTGGAAGAAGCCAGGAAGGATTCTTCCCCAAAGCTAGCCCTGCTGACACCTTGATTTCAAACTTCCGGTCTCCAGAACCATGAGAGTCAATTTCTGTGTAAGCCACACGGTTTGCTGTCATTTGTTACAGCAGTCACAGGAAGTTAACACAGGGACCATGAGACGGGTGAAACCTCTGGGCTACAAGGTTGTCAGGGGCCCTTCCTGCGGGTGCTGTCACCCCTACTCTGCACGCAGCCCCAATCCAGCCCCAACCACACTCAACAAACGTCCAACAGATGGACCGATGGAAGTGTGGCCGACCTCCAGAAAACTGCTGCATCAGGGGCCCAGGGGAGGAAGAGCAGCCTCCTTTTTCCTTTCCCAGAATCACACAAAACCCTGGCCGGTGGGAGAAGTCATCACAGAATAACATCGCTCGAGATCTGCCCCGAAATATTCGGTGATGAAACCAAAGATCATTTTTTTTTTTAAGGCAGGCTCTGCAAGGGACACCCCGGGAGCAGCTGTCTCTACACAGAAGATGTCGTGACGTGATGAGCACCCAGCTGGGAAAAATTAGGAGGCGGCTTGTCATGAAGCTGGCAGGACAGGGTCCTCTGGTATTCCGTCCCCCACGGGCATCCTAGAAACACTCTCCAGTCGTGCCCACTGATGCAACACCACCTCTCCCTTCCCAGGGTCCAACTCTCCCTGCTAACACCCTCCATTTCCTCCTTGGAGAATGGGTATAACCCACCATGGCAGCAGGTATTTTTTTCACTTTACTCTTCTCCCTGCTCCCGGCAGAGAGGCAGGCAGCCCAGGGTGTCCACGTGTGGCCATGGAAGCCAACAAGAGTGTTTGGAGCTGGTCATTTTGCAGAATGGACGCCCCTAGGTGACCACATCTGATGACTGGCTCTCTGAGGGACTGATGGGCAGAAAGTGACCTTTCAATGGACCAGGCCAGTGGGGAGGGGCATGAGGCTGCTTCCTCTCTTGCCTGCCGGATGTTAATGCCCCCATTAGGCAGGTTAGAGGTGCCCAGCTGGACAGGATGAATGCACCATTGCAGGGCAACTGGCAAATATGGGGCCGGGCTGTCCTGGGAGGGTCCCCACACTGCCACTGGAAGGGGAAAGGACTGCCATCGCCCACAGGGCACGGGGGCCCACCCCTGCTCACACCATTCCCAAGTGAGCACGCCCCCTTCCTTCCTCTCGTGAATGCAAGACCTCCGCCCCCAAAACCAGGTTTGAACCTTCCTTGCTCCCAAAAGATGTCCTTGGCCCCTACCCGCCCTCCCCCACATGCACAAGAGCCTGAAGACCTTCGACCCACTGCTGGGAATTCACCCCCCAGGAAATGATCAGATCTACGGAAAGATTTATGTATGAGACGTTTGCATCAGCATTAAAACAGCAAACGCTGGAAACACTTTGAGTTTATGGAGATTTTCTGAACCCATATGCCAGAGTCCTGCAAAGTCATCAAAATCATGGTTCTGAAGATGAGAAATGCTGAGAATACTAAGTAAAAATAGCAGAACAACCCAAGATGCGTGCACAGGCCTGACGTCGTCTCTCTCACACATGCGCGCACGCACACACACACATGCGCCTGCACACTGGAGAAAAACAGCCATCTCTGGATGGAATTAAGGTGGCTGTTTAATTCATTACACTTTCCTGCCTTTTCCCAAGGTGCCTACGCTAATGCGGGTCACTTCATATTTTCAGGGGATAAAACCATCAACACTGTTCTTAAAAAACAAACCCTGCTAAGAAGAGGGGGAGGGTGTGGATCACCGCGCCTCAGGCTCAGCCTCTCCTGGTTCATCAAACACCTACAGTCTCGGCTGCCTGCCGCACAGGCCCAGCCGCCTGGCCAAATGCAAACCTCCAGGCATCGGCATCGTGCCGTGGGGGTCGGGGCGACAGCAGCTTGGATCTGGGCCTGTTTAAGGAGGAATGCGCCGCAGACAAGAGGCCATTGTGAGGGCGCAGCTGTGAGCAAACCTCTCCTCGCTCCGGAGCACTTCCGGGAGCACACCTCAGTCTGGAGAGGGCACGTGGGGCGAGCCCCACAGCCCTGCTCCAGGCTGGGACAAACATCATGCAAAGAACAGGTCAAAACCAATCAGCTCCCGTGGGAGGAGTATTGTGGCCACTGCCACAGCTCAGGGGGCTTCTGATCCCAGGCTCAGGCTCCAGAAGCAGCGGCCCTGGTCAATGTGAGTCTCTTCCAGGCGGCAGCAAAGCAAGTTCTGTCCTGAGGAACAGTGGCCACATGGCAGCCAGGGTCAGACACCCAGGGAACCCAGGGTGCCAGGTGGAGGGCACCTCGCCGCTCCCTGGCCTTAGGATGCAGAGAAAGAGCACAGAACAACCCATCAGAGCGAGTCTGGGGCATGTGTGACCCCTGGGGTGGACTCAGTCACCCTGGGTCCAGTCTCCCATGGAGACCAGGAGCTGGCGCTGCAGCTGGGTGGACAAGCTCCCTCCAGGGTGGCAGAGAAGATGGAAGAAGAATCAACATGCCAGCGGACCAGTCCCTGAAATAACATGCCTGCAAAGGAAAGGAACCCAAGACCACAAAAGCAAGACACGGTCCCAGCGAACGAACGAATTCACGGGGGGAAGGGGGGCTGGGTGGGGCCAGGGGGACGGTTCCAGGCAGAGGACAGGGCAGGACAATGGCCCTCCATGCCTCGAATGAGTTGAGAGCTGGCCGGGTGTGGGGGCCTTGCAGCCCGGACGCACAGTGGACTCCTGCCTCGGGACCAAATGCAGAGGCCCGAACAGGGTGGCATGACCACCGTCACCTCTGGGCCTCCGCTTCTCCACGTGCCGCGTCAGCTGTGTCAGCGGCAGGCGGACACGGCGATGCCCAGGCAGCAATCACAGCTGTTGTTGGTATAATTACCATCTGTCTGTGCACCTCGGGGGTGGACGAGGCTGCATGAGCCTTCCTTCCCCTGAGTCCATCACACCCACGGCCGGTATCGCCCCTGGTACCCACCTAGCGCCCAACACCGGGAAGGCAGGAAGGGGTTAGCACTCTTCCCCAGGAAACAGCCTTGGAGCAGTAACTGACGGGTAAGCACTCTGGGGTCCCCCAGCACCCCCACTGGGGTCTCAATGGGAGGGGGTGTCCTCTGGAAGCGAAACAGTCCAAAAGGAAGCGCTTAAAATAGACGCTGTGGCCCAGCAGAGCCCAGGACAGGGACATCGGTAAACAGCAACGGGTGGCCCTGGATTTCCCACCAAGAAACACATTTGTTTAACAACGACCCAGCCAAAGACAAAGTCCAAATAAAGGAAGAGACAGGCCCAGCACTGGCACCCACAGCTCTGGATCCTCCCCTGAGGCCTCTCCCCCGCCCTCCCCGAGCAGGCCTGGCCAGGCTGTGAGTCCCAACGCGGCCTAAGAACCTCGTCTGGCGCCAGCCCCACCCTGCCTCCCACTCCGGCTCAGGGTCCCGGGGCCCGGCGTGGTGGCTGAGGACACCGTCTCCCTGGGCTTAGCCGCACAGGCGGCTGAGGGCAGCACACGGCCCCTGCTCCCTGACCAGACGCAGGCCTGCACCTCCGCACCCTGCACCGCTCCACATGGTGGCCTGCGCCCTCTGGGCTGGAGGACCCAGCCGAGCCACTTCCACTGAGCCCTGAGGAGCCCTGCGGGGTGAGTCCAGTGCCCCTGAGAACTGTGGGTCCCCCATGCGCTCTAGAAACCCAGGCAAAAAGCGTGAGGTCTACTTCTCAGCGTGTGCATGCTAAGTTATGTCCGACTCTTTGTGACCCCATGAACTGCAGCCCGCCAGGTTCCTCTGTCCATGGGATTCTCTAGGCAAGAATACTGCAGGGGGTTGCCATGCCCTCCTCTAGGGGATCTTCCTGACCCAGGGATCAAACTTGTGTCTCCTATGTCTCCTGTACTGGCAGGAGGGCTTTTTATCACTAGTGCCACCTGGAAAGCCCCCAGCCTCTCCACTCAATTAAGATTTTTTTTAACATGGACCGTTTTTAAAGTCTGTATTGAATCTGTTACAATATTGTTTCTGTCTTATGTTTTGGTATTTTGGCCTAGAGGTATGTGGGTTCTTAGCTCCCCAACCAGGGACTGAACCCACACACCCTGCACTGGAAGGCGAAGTCTTAACCACTGGACTGCCTGGAAGATCCTCCCCCAACAATTTAAGGACTGTCTTTTCCCTCGGCTGTTAGGACATGGGCACTTTGGGGTGCGTTCTTGCTCCTCACAGTCTCCCCCCGGGGAGGCCTGGCCCACCGCCCGCCCTGGAACAGCGACATGCGAAGGAGGCCGGCTGTGCCCGCCAGCTGGGTTGCCTAGTTGGGCCAAGAGAAACGAGCAGGCCCCTCCTCCCCCCTCCCCAGGCTGCCACTCACCACAGGGGCACCCTCCACAAAGCCCTTCCTGCCCACGACGCTTCCAGGTACCACAAAGAGTGCAAAGGTGACCCTGGCCCCCTCAACTCAGGACATGAACAAGAACCCACCCACGATGGGCAGGAAGCCCAGTGGCAGCTGTGGTCAATAGCCAGCCCTCAGATTCCAGACCCTCTCTTAATCCCCAATTCATCACATTAATTTCTCCCTGGAAAAAGCTCTCTCCAGCATGTTGGCAAGCGAGGACACAGGCAGAACCTGCCCTCCCCAGCCCAGCTACACGGTCTAATCCACCTAGAACGGGATGCCTGTACAAGGGCATCCAAATCTTAAGCTGTCTGCAGAAGACATTGGTCCCACAGTGGCCCCCAAGATGGTATGTCTGAGTCCTAACTCTGGGCACCTGTGAAAGTGATGTGGAAAAAGGGTTCCTGGGCTTCCCAGGTCGCACCAGTGGTAAAGAACCCACCTGCCAACGCAGGAGATATAGGACACGAGGGTTTGATCCCTGGGAAGATCCCCTGGAGGAGGGCATGGCAGCCCACCCTAGTAATCTTGCCTGGAGAATCCCATGGACAGAGAGCCTGGTGGGCTACAGTCCACAGGGTTGCAAAGAGTCGGACAGGACTGAAGTGACTTAGCATGCACGCTTAGCACGCAGATGGACTCAGGGTAGGCTCTCAAGGTGAGACCATCCTCAATGAGGCCGGGCCCAGAACCCAGACAGGTGTCCTCATAAGACACAGAAAAGGAGAAGATGACAGAGAAGCCGTGTGAAGATGGAAGGGTGCACCCACGAGCCAAGGACATCGAGGATTCTCATAGCTGGAGCCGGGAGAGGGGCCTGGATGAGACCTTCCCTCAGAGTCTCCAGAAGGAACCAGTACCTCCCACACCTGACTTCCGGCCTCTAGACCCGGGAGAGAGCACACTTCTATCGCCTGAAGCGCTCCCTGATCCGGGGCGCTTGGCAGCCACAGAAGGAAGACCCAGAACAGGTCTTTCGGCTGCCGCGGCCTCTCCACTCAGCCTCCTCAGTCTCTGATGATGCTGAAGCCACATCCCGCGGGGCCTCACCAGCTCTGGGGGGGCACATGGGTGCCCTGGAATTGGACAGACTGGTGGGAAGACCCTCTCCCCTCTTGGCCTGCGTTAGCCGTCAGCTCACCCCAGCCCGTCGCAGCTGCCAATGCCTTGGCCCAGTGACCCATTCCTGGGCTGCCACCCCCACCCAGCCTCTGAGCCTCCCCATCCCCATCTTCCTGGGGCAGGGCCACCTGGGATGTCCAGCCCCCCGGGACGTCCCCACCCACACCTGTTGCTTCACTGTCCTCAGTCAGGGCACCCTGTTCATTCCCAACAGTGTTCCCATCGGGGCAACGAGTTCAACCAGCTAAGGTGGGTTCATAAACCCGTGTTCCCCTCCCGCCCCCGTTGCCAACAGAGAAGGGTCCTGGGTGACGGCTCTCAGGGTCAAGGAGCCGCCTGACAGAAGAGACCCTGGTAGGCATCGTGGGACAGCCACGTAGCAACTTCTGCTCAAGAAATTCCTCCCTACAGAGCAAAACCACAACAAATGTTACAAGGAAGCCACTTCTTAACTTGGGGCCTCTTCCCGCTCCGGCCATCTCCCGGTTCCCCCTGGCTCTGGCGACACCACGGTCATTCCAGGCCGACTCTAACAATCACCCTAAGACACTGCACTTCCTTCTTTCCATGGTAAAATTAAAAGTTACGGGAACACGAGTGCATTGGGACCCATCTGTCCTCCCCTTAGGCCAGCTGTGAGCTCTATTCTGCAGAGCGAGGACAGACAGAACGGGGCCGAAGCTACACACGCAAAGATGAGAGCAGACAGGCAAAGAATATCCTGACCCGGCTGGGGACATGGGAGGGGGGCAGTGAACCCAGGCTTCCTGAAAGGCGAAGAAGAGGGCCTAGGTGCGGCCCTACCTGCAGGGGACCAGAGGGGACAGAGAACCTTTCTGGCCTCCGTGGGTCAAAGGTTCCCTGATAAATGGCAGCTGAGAAGGGCAGGAGGCAGCCCCTGAGAGGAGACTAACTTCAAAACCTGAAGCCATGGGCTGCAGCTCCGAGGGCTCAAAGGATACAGGGCCCTTTAATGCACACACCCCTCCCCCTTAATCCACACACCCCTCCCCCGCTGCCCCAGACACCCCAGGGGGTCCTGTCCTGCACGGAGAACTGAGGAGCTGCTTCCAGGTTGGAGCACAGCCCCTCCGCCGACCAGAGCGTCCCATGGAGGGCTGTTCCCTGCATGCTCCCCCCGCCCCACCCCCGACCACAGAGCAAGAGTCATCCCGTCCACAAAAAGAGTCTACGGACAAGCCGGCCAGCTCACAGCCGTCTGTGACCATGCAGATTCTTCCCCATGACTGGGCAGGGGGCAGAGCAGGACCCGGAGACCCCCGGTCAGTCTCGGCTCCATGGCACCGGGCTGTCAGGCCGGTGGTCGGGGGGGACAGCCCCTCCTGGAGAAGCTCTGGTTCCCTTCTCTGTTCTCAGCCCAGAGGGGGTTGAGGAATCACCCCGCTGACTACAGCAGGAACTGGTAGAAACACTTAAAAAATGCAAAAGAAAAAAAAAAGCCTAATACCAGGGGCTGCTGGGCTCAGGTGGAGCCTTCATTAATCACACCAGAGGGACAGATAGAGCTCTGTGCGTCTCTGGGCTGTGGCCCGGGGGCGGCAGGCGGCTGCTGCCCAGGCCCACATGAGCTCCGGTCTAATTACAGGGGACAGTGACCCAAGAAGCAGAGTTCAGGCCCCGCTCAGGGCAGCACCCAGGAGTCCAGCTGCTCCCCCAGGCCTCCTGAGGAATGGAGTGGGTCACAGCGCATGACCCCAAACTGGCCAAGCTGGGCTGGGGAAGCTTGGTGTCTCAGTGACCGCAAAACCCTACAGGCTCCAAGGCTGACTCGCGGGTTCAGGGGGACCTGGTCTCTACACTCAAGGACGGGGTGAGCTTGTTGGGGGGGCAAGGGGGGTGGTTGGCAGAGAAGGAGGAGTCCAGAAAACCAGAAGGAGGTAGTGGGTTTGTAGAGTGAGACAGGCCACAGCTGGACCCCGAGAAGATTCTGGAAGGGGCTCCCAGGAGCCACCCAGCTGTTCCAAAGATCCCCGGTGGGGCCGGGCGAGGCCGCCTCCAGGACACCTCTCTGAAGGCCTTACTGGGCACTCGCCAGAGACGGCAAGCTCCTGGCTAAGGCCACACAACAGCCTGGACCCTGGAGAGGACCCGTGTGGCTCAGTGGTAACGAGTCTGCGTGTGGTTCTGGGAGACCCAGATTCGATCTCTAGGTCGGGAAGATCCCCTGCAGGAGGAAATGGCAACCTACCCCAGTATTCTTGCCTGGAAAATCCATGGACAGAGGAGCCTGGTGGGCTACAGTCCATGGGGTCACACAGAGTCAGACACGACAGCAACTAACACTTCTCACTTTCACTGAAGACCTAAAGCTAGCAGGGCACAGCCTCTAGGCCGGGTTGTATCACCGGGCAAATGATCAGGAACAGGGTGACATCACCCTCTGGGGACACAGATGGGGAGGCTGAGACCCAGGGAGGCCTTCGATCAAAGTCATGCCGTTAAGCCCATCTAAGCCTGGTCTCTGGATCCACACCCAGACACTCTGCTGTCCCTAAGGTCGGCCACTGCGGAAGGGCAAGATCGGTGGGTGTTCTAATTCCCAGAAGCTGTGTACATGCCCTTGTTTGGAAGGAGGGTCTTTGAAGATGTAATTAAGAGCCTCGAGATGAGATCACCCTGGATTTAGGGTGGAATCTGCCTGCCAATACAGGAGACGCAAGAGATGTGGGTTCGAGCCCTGGGTCAGGAAGATCCCCTGGAGGAGGAAATGGCAACCCACTCCAGTATTCTTGCCTGGAGAATCCTATGGACAGAGGGGCCTGGCGGGCTACAGTCCATAAGGTCTCTAAGAATCGGACACGATTGAGCACGCAAAATCTGAGAGTGAGGGTCCCTCCTAAGAGCAGAGACAGACAGGAAGCAGACTGGAGGGATACTTTACCAGCCAGGGCACCAAGGTCGGCGGGACCCCACAGAATCTGGAGGAAAGGCTGAGCGGAAGGAACCAGCCCCGCCCACACCGTGAATTTGGACTTTCTGGGCTCAGAACCCTGCGTTAAGCCCCCAGCCCGCGGTCTCTACTGTGGCCACGGGATACCTACACACTCCTTGACTCCCAGCCCCTTCCTGGGCTTTGCACCCCACCTCCCTGAGCTGACCACGCAGCTCCTGTTCTGTTCTTCTGTGGCTCCTTCCAGGGGCCGCCCAGCCCAGGTTATCAGGCAAGCACCTGCTTATTCTTTTCTCTTTACATTTGTTCTTTGAGCCTCTGAGTGTTTTCTGGCCGATACACGTTTAGGGAAAACCTCCCTAAGGACCGAATGGACCTGTCTTCTGAGCAGGGTGGGCACTGTACCCTGGGCATCCTTGGAGGTGACCAGCCTTAAATGTGACCCTGTAAGGAGTCCTCCTGTCCCCTGCACTTTCTTCCCAAGACAGCCAGTGTGGAAGCCTTCAGCCACGGTTGCAGGTGGACAGATAAACTACCCCCTGCCCCTGTACAGAGCCGCACCCTCAAAACAGACAACTTCTCAAGTCTGCTTCTGGCCCGCGGGAGAGGGAAAAAATGAGAACTGTATACAGTGAGCTCCAAACCCTCCGCGCCAGAGAGGGCTCTGGGAGACCCACCCCCGCCCCACCGCCTAGCACCACCACACCACCAGCTCCACCAGCTCAGCCCGATAACCTCTGACCTGCCTGCCGGCCATGCGAGGCCCAGGCTGCCAATCAGTACCTCCCTGATTCCCACCCTAAGAAGCCCCCAGAAAGCCAGGCCCTTCCAGCCACCAGCGGCGGGGACCATGCGGCAGGGAGAAGGAGAGGGCCCTCTCATACACACGCCAAGAAACTTCCCAGGTCCCCTACATCACCAGAGACACAACCTACCCAGCCTGAAAGGCCCTGAGCTGGGGGCTGCCGGACGATGCATGGAGTTGTCACAAGTCACCTCTACACACTGCCTGAGCTAGGCAGCTGACCCCTCTGGCCTCAGCACGCTGGTCTCTTCCAGCTGGGACACCCAATGACCCCATGAGGGCCATCTTGGGGGCTGCCATCAGCTCCAAGTTTCTCTCATCACTCCTGCAACCACAGGCTCAGTGATTCCAAACACTCAGCAGAGCTGGAGGGGCCAGGCGAGGCCACCTCCCCTCCTGGGCCGAGGTCGAGGACCGAGGTTCCGGCCACAGTCCTCTACAGCCGAACATGCAGCTGCTGGTGCTGCCTGCAGAACTGGCCCATAGCCTGCGCGTTTGGGCTTCACTCCACTCAGCACCCCAATCCACAGCTGGAAAGAGTCAGCGGGACCCAGGGGTCCTGGCTTGGCCACCATCAGCCAAAGGAATGGGCACTTTGAGTCTCTCAAACTGGGGTGGGAAGTTGCGTTGGGTGAGTTTTCTTTTTGACAATGAATCTTAAAAAATAATATCTATTGCTCTTTTCCTGACCCTAAAAGCAATACAGAAAGTGTATGTGCAATGCAGAAAATCTGCAAAACACAGAGAAACAAAGGGAAAAATACCTATCAACCCACGACCAAGATAAGCACTATCAATATTCTGGCAAACATCCTTCCAATCTTTTCACTGCATGCATATTTGTAAAGCAGGCTCACGGAGAGACACAGCTTTGGGCCTTTCTTCTGCAGCATCAGGTAGCCTGCATCGCCATATATTCTTGCATTCGTTCTCCACATTCCTTTGTGGTTCTAAAGTTCTGGTTCCAGATCATTCTCAGCTCTAGCTGACAATCAGAATCATTTCCAGAGCTTGTTAGAAGATTACTGGTCCCCGCTTCCTAGAGGTCCTGTCAGGAGGGCTGAATGGGCCTGGCACCCCGAGAGTGTCTGGGGAGAAAGTGAGCAAGGATCTCTGCCCTCCCATGGGCTCACAAGCCTCCTCTCCATCCCCATCCTGGGAATCCCACAAGAAGAAAATCTAGGCATCCAACCCTCCTGGAATCAGCCCCAGCCAGTGGCTCCACCCGCCCCACCGTCCCCCGAAGGCACCCAAGATCTCTTTCCAGCTTCGGTGGCCACCACTCAGCCCCTGAGCCGGTCACAAACCAAAGGACACACTGGGCACTGCTAAGGCAGAGGCCCATGGGATGAGGAGACGTCAGTCACAAAGCCCCCAGATCCACCCAGAGCCCAGAGCAGCATCCCCTTAGAGAAGGTTGAGAGGGACCTCCCTGGTGGTCCAGTGGTTAAGACTTTGCCTTCCAGTACAGGAGGTGTGGGTTCAATCCCTGGTCGGGTGGGGGGTGTGGGGGCGGGGGCTAAGATCCCACATACCTCCCGGCCAAAAAATAACAAAACCATAAAACAGAAGCAATATTGTAACAAATTCGATAAAGACTTCAAAAATGGTCCAGATCAAAAAAAAGAGAGAGAGAGAGAAGTTCGAAGCCACCCAGGGCCTGCATACCAACTCATTTGCTCCAGGAAACAGGCAGAGGAAGGCCCAGTGCTGGCAACCAGGGTCCCAGTCAGCCTCCCTTCTCCTTGACTCCCAGAATAGTCATCATGTTCCTCCCAAAAGACCGTCACCATGCTGGGGGCAGGAGCCAAGCTCATCCGTCCACGTTGGGCCCTGCTGCAGAGTGAATGTGTTCCCCCAAATTCACAGGTTGAATGCCATCCCTCAAGGTGATGGGGTCTTAGAGGGAGAGCCTTTGGGGATGATGAGGTCTTGAGGGTGGAGCCCTTGTGATGGGATCAGCACTCTTATAAGAGACCCCAGAGCGCTCTCTCTCCCCTTTAGCCCTGTATCAGCACGGTGAGAATACACCGTCTGTGAACCAGGAAGCCACCGCCAGACAATGAATCTGCCAGAGTCTTGACCTTGGACATCCAGCCTCCAGAACTGAGAGAAGTAAGCGTATGCTATGTAAGCCCCCCGGTCTGTGGTCTTCTTGTTACTAAATCAAGGGCCCGGGCCTGAGCCTCACGTGACTTATGAGCCTCTAAGGAGTGCTTGTTGCCTTGAATCTTTAACTCAACGTTTACCGGTGCTCATCACACACCAGGCACAACCTTAAGGACTTGTTCACCTCCCAAGACCTCCAGGAGATGAGCTATTTCCCTCTCGTCCCCATTTTACAGATGAGAAACCGAGGCACAGAGAGGCTAACGACCAGCCCAACATCCCAGCACGGGTGAGGGTGAAGTCAGGCTGAGCCAGCATGCTAAACCATCACCATCACACTGCGCTACCTCCACACCCCACCCCGCCCCCTAAAAGCCAGACTCTCAGTAACAGTACGGCACCCGCTACATGTCACCAGCCTGGCACCTGTATCGTGCTGAGCCTTGGACGCACACCTGCACGGTGGGCCCTGTGATTCCAGCGTCACTAACGTGGTCACCAAGCCGGAAAGCAATGAGGCCAGGATATGGGCACAGGCAGCCTCTGCCAGACCCCAAGCTCTGGCCCTCCACTGCTAGGCAGACTGCGACTTCCATTCTGGCCAGGCAGGGTCAGCCTGTGAGGTGGCCCAGGCGAGAACCGGGCCGCAGAGCACCGGGGTCTCCCTTCCAGTGTGGCCTCGGGCTACCCGTGACCTTCATGACTTGTCCATCTTGCTGGGTTCCGGGAGGACCAAGAGCCCTTGAATACAGTGTCCAGCCTTGGGCCTGGCATGTCATAGGTGCTCAAGACAGGGATGGTTACGAAGAACAAGAACCAGCACCATCAGAGGAAGTGCCTGTGAGTGAAAGGGGAACAGCTGGAAGGGCAGGGACTTGGATCAGAGAACAAATAATTTGGGAGGGAGGCCGAAGCCCAACAGCTGGCTCCAGGGCAGCTGCTCGCAGGAGCCCAGCTCCATCACTTAAATATTAGGAGAGATGCAAATATCTGAGCGCCCCTCCCAGTCCAGCTTCAGGGGGAGACTGCAGCCAGGGCAGGGGTGAGGTTTCCTCCCTCACTCGTGTCCCCACCCCTTCCCCAGCTGCCCCCAAACTCCTCTACCAGGGCAGGAGCTGGGGTGGGGGCAGCCACCAGGAGGGAGGGGACACAGCCCCATCTGTCCCCTCTCCTCTGCTCCGGGCCTGCAAAGGGGTGAATGAATGAGCGCCTTCCCCATCTCGCCCCCTCCCTATTGCTTCTTTTGTAGTTTAGCAGGAAAGAAGAGCAGCCCCTCCAGAAGTCTTTCTGATGGAATCCTGGAGGGAAAAGCTTGCCACTCCAGACCCACCACCCTCACTCCAGAAACACATCACGCGCCCCTCTTCCACCTGGACTATATGCACCACCCAAGTCTTTCCCGGCAATCTGACCAGGAGGAAAGCTGAAGCCTAGAGCCCCTCCACACCCCGACCTATGCCTGCAGGCACAGCCTGCACCACCCTCCGCCTCAGTGCCAAGGGTACCTGTGCCAGATGTGGGCATAACCCAGTCTTCCCAACCAACTACAAGCGGGCAGAAATCGCAACGGGAGCCAGCCAGCACCATCAGCCTGCAGACCCTGCCTGGTAAACGCCTACCCAGCTTACCAAGGGACTCTGCTTGGTGTCCCTTCCTCCAGGAAGCCTTCCTGAACCTACCCCTCTCCTGGGCTCATGCCTGGAGCCCCAGAACGGAAAACAGAGCTAGTACTTAGCTGGCGCCCACGGTTAACTGTTGAGTAAACAAACGAATGAGCTGGCTGCCTCCCCCACCGCGGCCATCCTCCCAGCCCACCAGACACAGAAAGATTCTAGCACTTACTTCATTTTTGAACTGAAGGCAAAAAAAAAAACCCCAAATCCAGTTTCTTTACAGAGCACTTCTCCCCTGACTTGTGATGGGGGACAGGAGGCAGGGGACAGCAAAAAAGGCCGCCCCTCTGGGCCTGGGATGGAGCCAGGAAAACTTGTATGCTTTTACTGTAGATGATATCGGTCTCCGGGGACTCAGGGTAGGGGCCTGGCCTGCCCCTCAGAGGGAAACTGCCCACCCACGTGGAAAGGAGGGCCAGAGAGCCCTGCTGGGGGTTGGTTTTCTGCACCCAGGGAGGGGCCAGCCGGGCTCCAGGCTGAGGTCCTGCCTAGGAGAGTCTGGAGAACTGGCAGGCTGCTGGCCACCGACAGTCAGAACCAGAAACTCTTCCATCTCACCAAAGATGGGGGAAGGGAGAAGGTGAGGTGGCCGGAATCTGGGCCACTCTGCCTGGGACACCACTCCTTCTTCCCGCCACAAAAAAAAAAAAAAAGAGAGACCATTCCATCGGTGAACCTCCCGCAGGCAGAGAGGGGGGTTGTCGGTGTTCCAGTGTCTCCCTTCCCATTCCCACAGGGACCCTCAGCCACAGCCTCCCACATGGAGGTGCCTGGGACCCCCAGGCCTTGCCCCAGGGGACAGCCAAAAGCCCATGGCCAGAGGAGCCATCAGCCTGCACTCCCCGAAAGGCAGAAGAGGGCTGTGGGTTTGACAACTAGAAAGCTGGACTAGAAACTCTGAGGAATTGCCTGTGACTGGTCATAAAAGACCAGACATCGGCTGCAAAGAGCTCAGAATTCCAACCCCTCCTTGTACAAGCGAGGGAAAAACCAGCCCCAGGAACTCCCAGCTCAGACTTGCTAAGGCCCAGGCAGCAAGACAAACTCAACTCCCTACCCCTGCCCCATCCCCCGAAAGAGCCACATAAGGCCCCCCTGGGGGGGGGGTGCCCCTGCTCCCTCTATTTATGCCCAGGAAGACAACCATCAAACCCCTAGCCAGACAGTCCCTCAGAGGCTGCAGTAACCAGAGGATGTGTGGGGGGCTGGGGGGGGGTGTGTCGGGGGGGGCAGTCACCTCTCCTGCCTCCCCTCCCCCATCCCACCTGGAGCCCCTGGAGGTGTTTGAAGGCAGGGCTCCTGGTCTTGGGGACAGAGACACAGCAAGCTCTAAGCCCTGTGTGGGGAGGGCACACTAATGTGTTCAAGGCCAGGTCCCTCGATTTTCTGAATTTTGCAATTCTTGGGCTTCTCAGATGGCCCGGAGACTCTGGGAGCAGAAAAGGCTGGAGACTGCAGGGCTCAGCATTCCAGGAGGGACTGTCAGACTCAGGAATCTGAGAGAAAGAAACTCACCCCCCCGCCCCCCGCAACACAAAAAAGAAAGAGGCAGGTGGCCCAGAATGGGAGAAAATAATTGCAAATGAAGCAACTGACAAAGGATTGATCTCCAAAACATACAAGCAACTCAGCAGCTCAATATCAGAAAAATAAACAACCCAATCAATGAAATGGGCAGAAGACCTAAACAGACATTTCTCCAAAGAAGACATACAGATGTCTAAAAAACATGTGAAAAAAAAATGCTCAATGTCATTTATTGTTAGAGAAATGCACATCAAAATTATTAACACAATGAAGTATTACCTTATACTAATCAGAATGGACATTATAAAAAAAAAAAAACCTACAAACAATAAATTCTGGAGAGGATGTGGAGAAAAGGGAACCCTGTTGCACTGTAGATGGGAACATAAATGGATATGGCCACTATGGAGAACAGTAAGGAGATTTCTTTAAAAACTAGGACTAGAACTACATATGACCCAGCAATCCCACTACTGGGTATATACCCTTAGAAAACCATAATACTGTCAGGCGAGTGTATGCTCCTCGGGTCTTTGTCTCATCACCACAAAAATTTGGAGTGACGGACATTAAAGCCACCTCGGCGGGTCACAGCTCTCGGGTCTTGGACAGACCGTGTTATAGCTCCCAGGTTTCGAACGGACCGTGTTATAGCTCTTAAATAAATCAGTGTTACAGCTCTATTTTATTTAGATAATAACAGGAAAATCCATCTTCGAGGCATGAGGGCACGTCGATCCAAAGATGCGAAGAGAAGATCGCCCCATCGCGCGGGAGAGAGAGAGAAGAGAGCTTTGGCTCTTCTTTTTATATGTTTCTCTGTCCCTGGGCCTGTCTTATGTAAATTGGGTCAGCCAGGACTGTTGTTTGTTTTACCTGAGGTTCTCACTCTGGTCCTTGGACCTTCCTTTGTTCCATTTTCGCGGGCTTTTGGCCACCGCCATTCATTCTGGACTCCTTTCCCTATTATAACTACCTAACAATACTAAACGACACATGCATCCCGATGTTTATTGTAGCACTATTTACAATAGCCAGGACATAGAAGCAACCTAGATGTCCATCGACAGATGAATGGATAAAGAAGTTGTACATATATTTCAGATATACAATGGAATATTACACCGCCATAAAAAAGGAAGGAATTTGAGTCAGTTCTAGTGAGGTAGATGAAACTAGAGCCTGTTACACAGAGTGAAATAAGTCAGGAAGAGAAAAACAAACATTGTCTATTAACATATAGATAATGGGATCTAGAAAAACAGTACTGATGAACCTACTAGGACGGCAATAAGAGAGATGCAAACAGAGAACAGATCTGTGGACACACAGAGGGAAGGCGAGGGTGGGATGAATTGAGAGAACAGCACTAGAACATGTACATCACCACATGCAAAGTGGATAGCTAATGGGAACCTGCTGTACCACACAGGGAGCTCAGCCTGGTGCTGTGACAACCTGGGGGGTGGGATGGGGAGGTTCAAGAGGGAGGGGACCTGTGCATACCTATGGCTGATTCACGCTGATGCATGGCAGAAGCCAGCACAACACTGCAGAGCAATTACCCTCCAATTAAGAATAACTTTTTTAAAAAGAGAGAGGCAGGTTAGAGCCTCATTCCCGGGCTCCTCACCTCCCTTGCAACCCCACTCTATGCTACGGGCGGGGGTGGGGGGGTGGCGCTCGCTGTGTATACTCTCCACTCGCACGGAGGACATCCTCTTGTCCCTCTGCCTAAATTTCGGGGCATTGGCAGCACTTTAAAAACTGACAACAAACTTGAAGCTTCCAGACCGTCTCCTGGTCTAGGCTGAACGGAGCCTTCGGGCTCTGTCCAGACCAAATTAAACAGCCGGAGCCCAGAAATGCCCCCAGCGCCGGGGGGTGACTAGGGGCCAATTGCTGGGTCTGTTTGGCCAGAGAAATTACAAATTCTCAGTCTTCTGGGACCGGGTTCCACAGACTTCCAGCCCGTTTCATCTCATAAGCAACTCAGCCTCCAAATTTGGGAAAAACCGAGAGGAGGTTGGAAAGATAGCCACTGTTTGACCATGTTTCCTCAGTGGTGCCGTCAAGGGAGAGCAAATGAACTTGCTTCCTGGCTGGGTTTCTGGGATGAACCCAAGAAATGACGTCCCCCGGGGCCTTGACTTCTGATAACTCTCTCCCGAGAGCCCCCTGGCTTGCCCAGCACCCCTTACCCCCTACCCTAGCCCACCATTCTAAACACACCACCAGGCCTTTCAGAGTCTACACCATGACCCACTGTTACCTGCCCTTGGGGGCTGCAAGCCCATCAGAAGCACCCAGTCTGGCCTGGCAGGTAGGTGGGACTCCTGGGTTTGGGGGCCACCACGGACCCCTTGAGCCTGGCTCCCAGGTCCTTGTTGTTGGCCTGCGGTCCTGTCTGTACCCCAAGGAGACTTCTATTAGCAGCCAGCCCACCCCCAGCACAATGAGTAAGGGGCATTCAGCTGGTAAACAGGCAGTGGTGGGGGGAGGATAATGGTGATGCTTGAACTGTGACATTTCCCTGGCTGCCGGACATTCAAGGAGAAAGAGAAGGCAAGGCCCCATTCTGCTCGGCCAGCACCAGGATGAGGGCTGTAGCACTCCCTTAGGGGCCTGCCAAGGCCGGGCCAAGGCCATGGTCACCAGGCCAAGAAGTCTCCAGCCCCTGCAGGGTGAGAGTGCCATCTGCCCTTGGCAACGTCACGTCATGAACAGGCCGCAAGGCCAAGTGCTTCCACCAGCAGGACAGTCTCACTCACAAACATGGCCTTAGCAAGTACACCCACTCTGAGTCCACCCACCATGTGTCGGGCCCAGGGATTTCCGTGGCTGCCACTGAGCGCTGGGGCTCGAGCTCCAGGGATCTCTTTTCTCTAGGCATGGAGGCCCCAGCCCAGGCCCACCCACTTCCCACATTGACACATGGGTGCAGGGCTAACCAGTCCCTGGGGGTGAGCTCAACAAACCCAGCTCTGGCCTCCAAGCCCTGGCTTCTCCACACTGGCCCCAGGGGGGCTGATGCACCAAGTTCCGGATTTGCAACACAATCAGGAGTGGCAAAGGGCTGCTGGTCAAGGAGGATGTCGCGGTCAGCATGCCCCGTCCCTGACACCAGCTCCCGGTTCCGACTCCCTTTTAGGAAGGCTGGCAGCCAGCAGAGGCATGGGCAGGCAGCCCGACCCCACTGTCTCCCAAGCCAGGCCGTCCAGCGTATGCCTGTGTCGTCGTCTGCAGGGCGGGTCCATAGTCCACCCATCTGGGGTGCTCCGGGGTTGGGGGAGACTGGGATGACCTCCTCAGTGAAGGAACCCTGCAGGCAGCCCACCTGACCCAAGTCTCCAAGTTCTGCCTGTGAGACAGCATGACACCTCCAAATGGAATGTCGACCAGGCCCGGGGAAGGGCTCCCACGCTGGCCAGTAGCACAAGTATCTGCTCTGAATCTACCAACGGTATACAGTCTCACTCACCACTCCCCGCAATCACTTAGGGACCCAACAGACCCTTGCACTCCATCCCTTCCATCACCCAGATTCCTGCATTTAGGCACCCACACCCACCCGATCCTTGCAAATACCTGACCCCCACCTCGAGCCCCAACAGCAGCAGCACCCACCATACTCCCGCGAACAGGAACCAGGCTCAGGCTGTCGGCTATCTCCCCAAGACGATCCTCGGACAGAGGTGTTTACAACCCCACTCAACAGAAGGGGAAGCCGAGGCTCAGGGGCCAAGACTCTTTCACCAGCCAGCTGCCCTACCCATCGCTTCTCTCCAAAGGTCCTCTCCTTCAGGATGCAAACTCTACCCACTTGTCCCTTTCAAACCTTCCTACATGGACTTTCCTGGTGGTACGGTGGGTAGGATTCCATGCTTCCACTGCCAAAGGCCCAGGTTCAATCCCTGGTCGGGAACTAAGAGCTCACAGCCTGTGCAGCACAGCACCCCCTCTCCCCCTCGTGCAGGAAAAAGACTTCCTGGAAAGATCTATGTCCTCCAGGAAGCCTTTCCAGATGGACACCCCACAGCACGGGATGTCCCTGCTCAACCCACCTCCCTGGCCCACGTCTAAACCTCAGGCCCACTGATGATGGGGACCCTTCTGCCACCTGACACTTCCTCACAAGCAAGACAGAGGGTGAGTCTAGCCCCGGGCCCTGGATCCAACAGCACCCGGCCAACACAGCTGGTGGTGGTCAGACCCATCAGAGAGCCAGCCCCTCGTAGCCACAAGCAGGTATCAGCGGAGTCCCAGGAAGGCTGACTCCTTCCATCCAGAGAGTGATCTCACACCACCACAGATCCTGTCTCCCACCACCAGGTGAGGACTGTGGGGACGGTGTATTCTCAAGAGGCCTCGAGCCTCGCTGAAAAGCAGAACTCATCGCTCAAGAAGCCCAGTGGTGTTAATTAGGGGCAGATTCACACCCATCACCAAGCTAGGCCTTGTCCTCCTGGGAGGAGAGGGGCACCTGGACCCAGCCATCGAGGGAGCCCTGGTTCAGGAGGCGTCTGGGCTCCCAGACGAGCAGGTGCAACTGCAGAGTCTCATCTCCCCAGGAGACCCCCTCCCTGCCCGCTGCCCGCTCCATGCTCTGGGCCCAGGGCTCGCTTGGGCTCCGGGACCCGGCTGGCAGGGTCCCATAAGGAGACGTCAGAGGACAGACGTCAGAGGTTCAGTAGGGCAGACACCTCCTCCAGGCGGGAGAGACGGCTCTGGGACTGGAACTCCTGGGTCCTGGGCCAGATTGCGTCTCAACCAACATCAAGGACTTTCAGGATTTTTTCAGCCCATGCAAATCCGGTTACAAACAACCCTGCTGGGAAAGTAGGCCAACAGCTGGCACTTGGAAGGGCTTTGTTACACAAAGACCCGAGTTGTAATAGCGTTTGCGATAACAGATTTGGCCTGCCTTCATTAGAGAACACGTTGTCCGACGGCCCTGTACTCCACCAGCCAGGAGCCAGATAGCAGATGGGGTCACCCTTCCAGCCACCCCATCACACGGGGAGTGACGGGTGCTGAGCCCACCTGCAGCCCATCTTCCAACAGGGGAAACGAAACTTTAAAAAAATCAGTTCAGCAAAACACAAAATGTTCTTCCTGCCCCTGCATGGGAGTCTCCACCGAGCCCTGAGATCCTCCTCGGAGGGAGGGCAGAGGCCATCATGTAGGAGGCCCACAGAGGACACTTCCCCCCCCCCCCTCCACCGCAGCAATCCCCAGGAGAGACCTGAATCCACAGATGCTTCCAAAATAGGAGACAGGCTGAATCCCTGCACCACCTCGGTGATGGCGGTGAAACTTAACAACCTCACCCTCAATGCTCCAGGGTAGATAAGAGGATGAGCAGAAACAACAGGATGAAAAGAGAAGAGTGTTCCCCAGGGAAGGGAGAGGCATGTGCCTGGGGTGTGGGGCATCAGCAGAATTTAACTGGGGGTATTCACTCCACAACCCCCCCATACACACAGCTCCGCTGGGACAGCTTTCTGACTGCCCTGCAGGGCCTGCTACTTTGGCCTGGATACTGCCATCGCCCCAAACCTCCAGGGAACACCCCAACAGAGCCAGTGGGACCTAGCCGTGAGACTCCAGTCTGCTCCGGTTGAAAGTCACCCCCAGCAACCGCCATGGCTCAAAACTCTCCAGCCTCTGGTGGTGGCCCCTGGGGCCTCCATCTTTAGCCACCAACATATGCAGCTGTCGAGGAGCCAGCATTTCCTCCCACCCCTCTGACCCTACCTTGCAGAAACTGAGATACCAAGTGGGCAGCCCAGGCAGAGGCCCCCCACTGGCCCCACGGAAACAGACCAGCGCTCCTCTGGCTCCGATCTCAGCCACTCCGGCCGCCGCCCCAGGATGGTCTGTGCTCCCGGCGGGCAGGCACACCTGGTCCTCCGTAACCTTGCTCATCTGACTGTCACGAGCTGGCCCCTCTCATGCCCCAGCCCTAATGGACCAGCTCATTCCGGCCTCCCCTACCCAGCTCACTGTCCCTGGCCCGAGCGGGCTCCTCCTCCCGCCTGCCACCAGATTTCCGCCTCCTCCACCACCACGACCTTTCTCTGTTCTGGCTCTGCCAGCCAGTATCACCCGCAGTTGCTCTGGGTCAGACAGCCTCCTCCTGCCCTGATCTCTCCTTCCCACGTCTGTCTGTCCAAGGCTGTCACTCTCAACACCCAACTCCACTCCGAGTTCTGGGGGTTATTGGGGAGGCTGCCTTTCTGGTCTCCAAGCTGGCCATGTGTACAGAGCGCACACACGTACACACACACACACACACACACACACACAACCAATGTGTTAGAGGGGCTCTAACTCGCCTGCCTTCAGTGCATGAGTCTGCAGGGTACACAGGGGGGAGGCTGCCGCCTCCAGGAACCAGAGGGTCCAGGCTCCGCTCCCTAAGTGAGAAATCCCCCCCTGAAAGCACAAGCGCGGGGCTGCCAACTGCCACACCAGGATGGTCTCAATGAGGCCATTGTCTCCACCAGATGAGAGGGTTGAGAAGCTGCCTGAGAAGCAGCCGCTGAGGCTGCTGGCATCTCCAGATGGGGTACTTCGGGTGAGGATGGAGTTGCACGCGGGCCCCGAGTCAGAGGCGCCAACAACCTCCAGGGCATGTACTGTGACAGAGCGCACGACCCCCAGACCTCCTCCTCCTCCGGCTGCCTCAGGGCTCCTGACCTCCTGCTTTCATGTCAGGGACCACAAGCCGACCTAACTTGCATAGACCTCAGGAGAAAAGAACACAGTGCAGGACCTGAAGCAGGCAGCCATCTCTAGGTCGACCAGTTCTCCCACTCAGACTCTTAGGCATAAAAGGCCCTAGAAGAGCTTCCTTTCTCCAACAGTGGCTGGGGGCAAGTTGAAGGCAAAACAGACTTGGGGAGACCTTGAGTATGAGCACGCACCCCCAAGAGGTCAGGACCGCGGGGTACAAGCCATCACAGCTCTCTAGACCACAGCTCCTCTTAGAGCTCAATGTCACAGTCAAAAAAGTGCTGCGACCAGAGAGCCAGCCCCCAGCAGGCACGTCCCTTGCACAAGGCAAGCCGGCGCTGGACCCCACCCCCTCCTGTCTCTCCACCCCCTGCTAAGCTAGTCCTGGCCCAGCCCAGAATTACAGCTGTTGAGGCTCTGCCTGGGGTCCAGCCAGGCTCTGGTCCCCAGAAGTGCCCCTGCAAACGGAGCTGACCCCAAGTGGGCCAAGTGCCCAGCTGGGCTCTGGGCCCCCAGACCCCAGCCTTGATTCTGCCCTGAGAACCAGACTGGCACCTGGACTTCGGTTCACTCCTTTCAACCCAGCCTCCCCCAGGTCGGGGCCCACTAGAAGGGTCTGCCCAAAGGCTGCCTGGGAGCCCCTCCGAGGGGCGGGGGCTCCAGATCTTAGCAGAGACAGACCCGCCCCTCCGAAATCCGGCCCCGAAGTGCTGGAGACTATTGTGTGAGCTTCCCTTCCGACCGCTTTATTCACTCCCCCGGAGGCAGGACGCAGAGCCACCGGCAGGCAGGAGGGCGCACGAAAGCTAAACACACACACGAGCCCGGGAGCTGGACGTCCTACCGCATCCGGCGGGAGAAGCTCCCCACGTCCCTTCACACTTTTCTAAACCCCGGAGGGAGGAGGGGACCAACACGCGCTCCCTACCGGCAGGCAGGGCCCCCTCCCCGCTACGGCCGGAATCCGGGAGGCTGCTGACGACGTCCCCAGGCCCAGATGGGGGCAACGGGACGCGCCCCTCCTCCCTTCTAGACTCGCCGCGGCCTGGGCCGTGTCCACTTGGGTCCCTCCCCAGCCGGGATTCTCTGCTCAGCCCCGGCCCCGAAATTGATGTGGCGGGGGGGTGGGAGGGGACCGTCCTGCGGGCGGGACGCCGGGGACGGGTAACTAACTCCCCTAAGCCGCCCCAAGGACCAGGGCCCGCAGGCCGACGGGAAGAGCGCAACGGAGAGAACTGAAGGACAAGCCGAGAGGGAAACTGCGCGCCCGGGTCCTTCGAGGACGAGCCCTCGAGGAGACTGCCGTCGCTCGACAAACACAAACAACAATAAAAGGAAGGAAACCCGGCGGCAGCGCGCAGGGCGACCGTGGGGGCCAGCAAGGGCGCGCGGTCCCCGCGTCCCCCTAACGGGGTCCACCTCGGAGGCGACGCGGGCGGGGGGGGGGGTGGGGAATCGCGCGGCGGGAGGGGGCCCCATCGGGGTCCCGCCTCCCAGTCTCGGGCGAGGGTCCTCCCCGAGGGGCCCCCTGCCGTTCGGTGGGCGGTCGGCACCCACCTTCGAAGTCCGAAATGATCCCGTCCAGCTGCGCGTTGACCGCGGGGTCGGACATGGTGGCTCTTGCGCGGCGCGGCGCGCGGAGGGCGGCGGCGAGGAGGCGCCCCGGGCCGGCCCCGGCCCTGCGCGCTGGCTGGGGGGGCCCCGCCCGCGCTCCCGCCGTGCAGAGCTGGCCGCCGGAGCCCCTCGGCCCCCGGGCTCCACTGAATGAATGGGGGAGGCAGGCGAGCGCCGTCGCTCCCCGCTCCCCGCGCCCCGCCCCGCCCCCGCCTCCCGGGCGGATCAGGTTCCCCGCACCCGGGGCCCGGCCTCCCCGTCTCGCACTGGCTGCTCCGCCCGCCTGTCAAGGCCGGACCTGGGAGGGCGGGGGTGGCGGGGAGATGGGGCCCGAGCAGCGGCCGCGGGGATCGGCCGAGTCCTGGGCGCCCAACCCGAGGCCCCCCTCTTCTCCCCGCCTGGCCCTCGCCCAGGGGACGGCGACGGACGCGGCCCCGGCGCCCTCTCCACCCCCCGAGGCCCCGCTGTGGCCAGATGTGGGCGGATGTGGAGGCCGGGCGGCGGCGCGGGGGCGGCGCCGGGGTTGGGGGGAAGAGATTCCTCCCCTTCCCTGGGGTGCAGGGATCCTTCTGCGGGAGGTTTTATTTACGCAGCCAAACAAAGTTCGCCGCCGCCTTCCCGCGCTCAGCGCCCGCAAGGGTTAAGCGCTCGGGCCGGCTGCCGGCTGAATCCCGGCCTGTTGGCCTAGAGCCGAGGAGTCGGGGGGGGGGGGGCGCGGGAGGGGGCGATCGCGAGTCACGTGACTCTGGAGGGAAAGGGGGCGCCGAATCCCACCCGCTCGGGGCACCCCTCCAGCTGCTCCCTGCCCTCCCCCAGCCCTCCATCCCCGAGGTCCCTGCTGTACCCTCGGGGGTTGGTGTCAAAAAAGGCGCTGGAGCAGCGGGGACGGAACACCCTGGTCAGAACCGCCAGGGACACGTGCCACCCCCACGCTCCACAACAAGGGGCTTCCGGAAGGCTGCGCGTAGACCCCGGGTTCTCCGCAAGTAAGAAGCGGATTATTTCAAAGTATCTGAAGGCAGGAGTTGGTGGAGGGGACAGGGAGCCAGGGGCCTGCGGGTGAGGCTCCGCCCCATCTGGCCTTGCCCTCCAGGGTGAGTTAATTTCTACCCTTCTCCAACCATTCGACAAACACTGATTAAACCCTATCACCTACCAGGCAGGCAGGTCCCAGGGACTGGGGACAAAAGGATGGGCTGGGACTTGAGAAGCAACCGGGGAGGGTCTAGCGCCAACAGTGGGGGGGGGGGGGGGATCTCTTCCAATCCCCCCAGCCAGTTAGGCACTCCTGCCTTTTCTCCTGCCCCACCCCATTTCCTTAAGCCCAGGGCCTCTGCCGCGAGTCAGGGGCCAGCGTGAGAATTTATAGCAGGGAAAGATGCTTCCTGAGCTGGTGGGCAACTGGGGCAATATGGTCCCCTCAGTGTGGCCTGTGAGTGCCCGAGAGCTGGTCCTGGGTCTCAGGCTGGTCAGTGCTACCTGCCTCCCAGCCCCCCACCCCCTAGTTCTAAAAGATCCCAAATGCAGTAGGGATGCTGAGTCCTGAGTGCCATCCCGGTTATTCGGGCCCTCTCACGGAGAATGTGCTAGGTTTGAGGAGCTTTTTTAAGTTGATGAAATCAAGTCCTTCCTTTTTAAGAAAAGCAGTCTCTCCCTCCCTCATGCCTTGGATATTTTGAACTATTTTCAACCAAGTGAGTTTGTGGACAGGGAACTGCAAAACCACAGACATTTCAGATGCGCGCACACCCTCTGCCTGGGAGCGGGGGTTTCAGAAATGGAGTCACCACTGTCATTAATAGCACCCTGATGGCTTCCACACCAGCCCACAGCACTACTTGTCTGAAAACCAGCACCTGGGCCTGCCTGGTTGTCCAATGCTCTAGCCACCTGCCCGCCCTGTATTTGGGAGTGTGGTGGTCCACTCCCTCTAAGAAACAGCTTTATGCCATAACCCCCTGGGAAGATGCTGGGTCCCAGACATAGGGCAGCGTCCAGCCTGGGCCAGAGCATTATTCTCCAGTGTTTTTATAAAAAGCACCGGTGAGTGTAGACACACCCATGTGATTGTTCTCCCAGGGAGCTGGCTTGGAGTTCTACCAGATTCGCATAGGGTCAGCTTATAGTGTATTATTCGCTTCCATTCACAGTGGAGCTAAACATACTTATGCTTATCTCCTCGGGGAGGCCTGCCAGGGTCCACACCTCACCAAAATGCTCGCCTATGGGAACCCAAAGGACAATGGCAGGAGGGAGCAGACCTCCGAGGCCAGAATGTTGGCACGATTATGCTCCAGAGCCCAATGAGTGCATCCCTCTGCCTCTGGCCTTCCTCCACTTAACCACCGAGGCCGCCAATACCAGGCCTCCAGGTAAGGAGATACCCCCACATTCCCTCAGGAAATCCAATGCGGCACTTGGCCACAATCCCAGCCAGGAAGTTCACCCTTGTATCTAACCAACTGCTCTAATTGTACATCATTTATTTCCTCTTTTTTTCCTGTCCTCAGAGGAGATGGGAAACAGCTGGGCACCACCCTTCAAGTAATAATTACCTTCTCCAAACTCGAAGACAATCCAGTTGCTCCTTGGCCTTCTCTTTCTCGGCTTAAATCATCCATCCCAGCCCTTTAATCATCCCCCATCCTTTGATCACTTCTGATGACTGTGTCCAGATTGGGGCCCCGGGACTTTAACAAGGCCTGATCCCAATCGGATAGGGGCGGACTCCCCCCCACCCCCCAATCCCCTTTCCTAGGGCATGAGCAGTCAGGGCTGGGGTCTGGATAGACGATCCTGGTTGGGGCTCTGAGCAGATAAAATGAGCAGCAGCAGCACAGAGAAGAAAATGAGCTTAAATTTGGTGAGAGAAAAAGAACCGCGAGGCCTCCGAATTCTGTGATGGTAATGCTCTCCCAAGGCCATGGGCGAGGGCAAGACTGTTTGTAGGCCTAGCCTAAGGAGAAGGTATAATTTGGGGAACATCAGAGGGGCCACCTACCTCACAGGTCCACCATGAGACATGTAATGGTGAGCTCTCAAAAGATAAGTCCATTCCAAACCTCGGAACGAGAAGTGGCTTGGTGTAAGGATCTCTGCAGATGTAATGAAGCTGAAGGTCTTGAGCTAGTGGTAAAGAACCCTCATGCCAATACAGGAGACGTAAGAGGCACAGGTTTGAACCCTGGGTGGGGAAGATCCCCTGGAGGAGGACATGGCAACCCACTCCAGCATTCTTGCCTGGGAGACAGAAGAGCCTGGAGGGCTACATACAACCCATGGGTCACAAAGAGTCAGATACGCCTGAAGCAACTTAGCATGCATGCACACAAGGGCTTTGAGATAAAATCACCCTGGATTAAAGTGGGCCCAGAACCCAGTGGCCAGTGTCTTAATAGAAATTAAAAAGGAGAAGACACAGAGGCCCAGAGAAAAGGCCCACATGAAGTCAGAGGCAGAGATAGGAGAGATGCAGCCACAAAGCAAGTAACAGTTGGGACCCTGGAAGCTGGAAGCCACAAGGTAAGACCCTTCCCCAGAGCCTTCAGAGAGAGCCTGCTCTGGGGCTTCCCTGCTGGTCCAGCAGTTAAGAATCTGCCTGCCAATGCAGGGGACACCAGTTCAATTCCCGGTCCGGGCAGATCCCACCTAACACGGGCTAGCTAAGCCCCTGCACCACAACTATCAAGCCCTCACCCTAGAGCTGAGAGCTGCAACTACCGAAGCCCACACGCCCTAGAGCCTGTGCTCCACAACAAGAGAAGCCACTGCAATGAGAAGCCTGTGCACGGCAACTAGAGAATAGCCCCCACTCACTGCAACTAGAGAAAGCCAGCGTGCAGCAACAAACACCCAGTGCAGCTAATACATAAATAAATATATATATATTTTAAAAAGAAAAAAAAAAAGAATGCTTGCTGTGCTGATACCTTGATTTCAGACTTATCTCCACTTGTGAGAGAATAATTTTTTGTTGTTTTAAGCTCCCTGATGTGTGGTTCTTTGTTATGGCAGCCCCAGGACACTCCCGTGGATCTTAAATCCCCATCGGAATCATCCCTTTAGGCCAAAACTGCCTCTCCCCAAGGACATCTCAGGAGCCACAAAATCCGCAGCTGGTAGTGCACGCTGGCCGGCAGGTGGCAGCCGGAGGGAACTGGGGGCAAGTTTTCGTAAGAAAAGCTGGAGGCCAGGGCTGGTGAGAAAGGTGTAGTGTGAAGCCCTTCTGGAGATGGAAGGAGCAAGCCTGAAGGGAAGGCCCGCAGGTCCAGCCCAGGTGGAGTGGCCCTTGCGAAGCATGGGAAGAGCGGGAGGAGGAAATGGATGGGCGGAAACAGCACTCTGGCTCAGCCGGCAGTGTCCCTGACCCGCTCTCTGGAGGGGGCGTGGGGACCGGAGGGAGGGCGGTGGCTGTGTGCCCAGCAAACCGGGCCTTTGGACCCCATGAAGTGGACCATCTGTCTCCTCTGGGGCGGGGGCCATATGGTCTCAGCTCTGCATGCACCTGGAGCCCCATATGGCCTCCCTGAGCCCTGGAGCCTCCGGTCCATCAGCTGCTGGGCCTTCCACAGTCCCCAAGCCCCTTCAGGCCATCATCTCGGTAAACAGCGCCACGGTTCACCTAACCGCTCAAGCCAGGCATCAAGGCATCACCCTCAAAGTCTTCCTTTCCCTCCCCTCCAAGCCATCAGAAAGTGTCTACCTCAAAAATACAAGTTTGTATCTCTTCTACTCTGGTGTCCCTACTCCAGCCCTCCCCCTCCACCAGAGACAGGCTGTTTAACGTTTAACAACCAGCAAGTACAACTGTACCCGATATATAGCATTTGCCTGTTTCTGTGTTATAAATAGTCCCATCTTGGCCAATTTGGAGGCTACCAAACGCTTCCCTGGTGGCTCAGAAGGTAAAGAATCCACCTGCAATGCAGGAGACCTGGGTTTGATCCCTGGGTCAGGAAGATCCCCTGGAGAAGGGAATGGCTACCCACTCCAGTATTCTTGCCTGGAGAAATCCAGTACTCAAGGACAAAGATGATGGTTAAATGTACTAAGATCCTTAGAACGTGGAGAACTTTGTATATTTATTATCTTCATTCTTAATATAATTATCTGTAGGTAATTTAATTCATACCATATACATCTCTGATTTAATTTTAACAGATTGATGCATTTTTATTGTGGTAAAATGTATATAATATAAAATTTACCGTTTCCACCATCTGGAAGTGCACAGTTCTTGGCACTAAGGACATTCACACTGCCGTACAACCATCTATTTCCAAAATTGCCTGCCATCCCAAACTGACCCTCTATTCTCATTACACAATAACTCCCCACTTTTCCCCCTTCCTCATCCCAAGCTCTGGCAACCACCACACTTCTTGCTGTCTCTACAAATTTGACTTCTTGAGGTACTTCAGGTAAAATGCAGTTGTAATACTTGCCCTTCTGTGTCTGGCTTATTTCATTTAGTATAATGTCTTCAAGATTCGTTATTCAAGGTGCACATGTTTCAGCATGTGTCAGTTTCCTGATTTTTACAGGCTGAATCATATTCCACTGTACGTATATACCAAATTTTGTTTATCCTTTCATCAACTGAAGGACTCTTCGATACTTCCACCTTTTGGCTATTGTGAATAACACCGCTACAAACATGGGTGTACAAACATTTCTTTGAGTTTCTGCATTTAATTCTTTTGGGTATAAACTCAGGAGTGGAATGACTGGATTGTGTGATGTGTGTGTGTGTGTGTGCACGTGTGTGTGTGCGCGTGCTTAGTTATGTCCAGCTCTTTGCAACCCCATGGACTGTAGCCCCACCTGGCTTCTCTGTCCCTGGAATTTTTCCAGGCAAGAATACTGGGGAGTTACCATTTCCTCCTCCAGGGGATCTTTCCAATGCAGGGATCAAACCTCTCTTGCATCTCCTGCATTGGCAGACGGACTCGATCCCTGGGTCAGGAAGAATTCCTGGAGAAGGGAAGGGCTTCTGCACCATCTGGGAAGCAGATTGTGTGATAATTCCACAGAATTTAATTTTAAATAATAATTTGTATATAGGGGATGAGCTGGTTAAATAGCATCATTGACTTGAGTCAATGGACATGAGCTTGAGATAACTCCAGGAGATAGTGAAGGACAGGGAAGCCTGGCGTGTTGGAGTCCACGGGGTCACAAAGAGTCGGACATAACTTAGCCACTGAACAACATTTCCCAAAACGTACATTGTATGCAATGGAAATCTCATATTTTATAACAAATAATTAAAATCTTAATGGCGACTGTGTTTAACAACCGACTCACACAATGTCTCAAAATTCAACAGCTGGCTCTTGTCCCACAGCTGTCCCCTCTCCCCGGCTTCCGGCAAAGCTTCCCGATGGGGCTGCTTGGCCTGCCTCTTGTTCCCCTTTGCCCCAGAACTCCCGGTGAGGCTTTCACAGTGAGGTTGGATGATGTGACCCCCACAGCCTCATCCACACTTAGAGTGGATGGACTGCAGACTCCTCGCCGAGGCTGCCGAGGTGCCTTGGCCTCTACCCACCGCTGCAGCCTCACCTATTCACTTGACCCCCGCCTCCATCTCCCCTCTGCCTCCTGCTGCCGGACACCCACCTCAGCTGTCCTCTCCACCTGGACGGCCTCCCCCAGGTCTTCCCCTGCTGGCTCCCTGTCTGTCATTTCCTTTCAAACATCAGAGCGACCACCCCAGGGTCCCCCAGGAGACACCTTAAGCCAGTTGCTCCTTTGCCTCCAGGCCTGCAACAGAGGCCCCCTGAGACTCCCCTGAGACCCTGTTAGACCCTGTGGAATGACAGCTTTCATTCAGTTCCCTTTGTGGGGGGGCAGGGTCACAGGGATCCCTAGCAGGGAACTGGCCTAGCGGGGCAGAAGGGCCCTTGGGCACACTGCCCAGACTTTGCGTTACTGCCAGTGCCACACAGACCAGCCCCTGCATTCAGGGTGACAGGCAGGACGCCGTCTGCCCTGGGCCAGGCCCCCAGGCCCCCGTGGCCCTTTATCACCCCGAGACATCAGCAGCAGCCGTGCTTCTGACCACAAAGTCTCTCAGGCAGCTCGATTGTGAATCTTCCCGTGAAGCCCGTCTGTGGGTGCAGCTGACATTTGACTGGTGTGTAGGCTCCAAAACCCCCTTACGCCATCTGCCTGGCGGCTTAAATGCAACCAGAGGTTTCACTTCAAAGGGGAATGCCATTCCCTTAGCACATGATCAATCTGTTCCCCAAACTTCCCAGTTCTCACTCCGGCCTCCTTTGCTCGGAACACTTAGAGCAAACCCTGACCACAGCAGCCTGGCCCTTATCTCGGAGGCAGGGGGGCTTTTTAAACAAAAATCTTACTCTTCTAAATCATGCTGTCGAGCCACTGAAGGAAGCTCCTGGCCTTCGGGCTCCAGGCACACAGGGCTCCTCGTCCCTCTGTGAGCCCCGAGCCCTCCAATTCCAGTTGACAGCCCCCCCAGTTCAGGGCTGAATCGACTGAAGTTCCCCCTGCCTCCCAGCTCTGACAATGTGACCGAGACGACAGCATGGCCCGCCCCTCGCATCTTTCAGATTCACGGCACATTTCCCTGCAGTGATGTTAAACCCCGTGGGACACTGGGAGCCAGGGCAGACGGAGGCGGCTGCTAACATGGGGGCAGAAGGACCTGGGGGAAATTATGACCCTGCAAGATGACTCCCCACCAGCTGAACTCAGACTGTGGCTCTGGAGAGTCATTTGTTTATCCACGCGTCCAATGGGCTTTGGATGGGCACATTCAGCTGTCTGGGATGCTGGCGTGGTGAGCTATCACCCAGATACGATGGGGGAGGAAAAGCCTCTTCTTTTGAGGACTCACATTTTATTCTTGATTCTTCCCTCTCTGCACCGCCCCACGAACCTCTGCTCCTTCCCCAAGCCCCCTGGATAGGGCTTTGGAATGGATTTGAGTCCCCAACTTCCTAGCCACCAGTTGAGGCTGGAGGTACAGAGATGAAGGGGGGGGGCAGAGCATCCCACATCCCCCAGCTGATGGGAAACTCCCTCGGGCCCTTCTGATAGCTCAGCAAAGTCACACAAGGAGCCTCAGAGGAGTGGCTGGCCAGGGACCAACCCAGCCTTGAAGCAGCCAGTCACTGTGTCAGCCTGCAGACTCCCCACCCCCACTAGGGCAGCCAGGAGACCTGGCCAGGCCACATCCCCAGAGGGGACAGGCTGTCCCCAGGGGCCATCGTTGTCCTGGCTCCTTGCCTCTTTTCTCCAGCAGGCGTCCTGTGCTGAGGGCTCAGAGGCTTGGAAGCAGCTCGCCACTGCTGCAGTGTGGGGACAAGGCTGAGTCACCCTAGTTCCACGTCAGCAGGAACAGCACGAACAACGGCATCCAAACAGAAAAGAAGGGGCAACAGGGCCTCTGCGGCCACACTTATTTTAAAGTCACCGCAGTGACCTAGGCGACATTGTCCCTGGGGAGCTGCCAGCAAGCCTGGCCCTTTGGACGGTGGCCACCTGCCCTGACGATACCCCAGCCCACTGCCAGGAGTGGTGGTCGGTCAGCACAGGAAGGGCAGGGAAGCAAGCTCCCTGCCCCTGTCTTCTGCACCTTCTCGGAAGGTTCTTCAAGGCTTACCCTGCATCCACAAACCCTGCTGGAATCTCCTTCAATGCCTGCTCCCTAATAATCTCATCCACCCTACCTTTGCACACCTCCAGTGATGGGGAGAGCAGTACTTATCACGCTGCTCACTCTATCTTTAGCCAGTTTGGGCTATTTTAAAGAGATGGGGGGTGTACTAGTTTGCATTCCCACCAACAGTGTAAGAGGGTTCCCTTTTCTCCACACCCTCTCCAGCATTTATTGCTTGTAGACTTTTGGATAGCAGCCATCCTGACTGGCGTGTAATGGTACCTCATTGTGGTTTTGATTTGCATTTCTCTGATAATGAGTGATGTTGAGCATCTTTTCATGTGGTTTGTTAGCCGATCTGTATGTCTTCTATTTGGAGAAATGTCTGTTTAGTTCTTAATGCAAACTAATGTACAGCCCGCTAGGAGAACAGGGTGGAGATTTCTTAAAAACTGGAAATAGAACTGCCATATGACCCAGCAATCCCACTTCTGGGCATACACACTGAGGAAACCAGATCTGAAAGAGACACGTGCACCCCAATGTTCATCGCAGCACTGTTTATAATAGCCAGGACATGGAAGCAACCTAGATGCCATCAGCAGACGAATGGATAAGGAAGCTGTGGTACATATACACCATGGAATATTACTCAGCCGTTAAAAAGAATTCATTTGAATCAGTTCTAATGAGATGGAATGAAACTGGAGCCCATTATACAGAGTGAAGTAAGCCAGAAAGATAAAGACCAATATAGTAATACTAATGCATATATATGGAATTTAGAAAAGATGGTAACGATAACTCTATATGCAAAACAGAAAAAGAGACACAGATGTACAGAACAGACTTTTGGACTCTGTGGGAGAAGGCAAGGGTGGGATGTTTTGAGAGAACAGCATTGAAACATGTATATTATCAAGGGTGAAACAGATCACCAGCCCAGGTTGGATGCATGAGACAAGTGCTTGGGGCTGGTGCACTGGGAAGACCCAGAGGGATAGGGTGGGGAGGGAGGTGGGAGGGGGGATCGGGATGGGGAATACATGCAAATCCTTGGCTGATTCATGTCAATGTATGGCAAAAACCACTACAATATTGTAAAGTAATTAGCCTCCAACCAATAAAAATAAATGGAAAAAAAATAAAATAAAAAATAAAAATAAAGAGATGGGGGAACTTCTCAGGTGGTACAGTGGTTAAGACTCCATGTTCCCAATGCAGGGGGCCCCAGGGTTCAATCCCTGGTCAGGGAACAAGATCTCACATGCCACAACTAAAGAGCCCACATGCTAAAACCAAGAACTGGCGCAGCAAAATAAATAAAATATTTTAGAAATAAATAAATAAAAGTTTAAAAATAAAAAAGATGGTCAAGGGGGTGGGGGTAGGAAAAGGGAATGAATTAAAGCCTGCCTAACCGTAGCTTTTGCCCATGGAAGAGATAGCCACTGTACTTTCGTCCAGAATACAAAAGTGATAGGATGATGCAGAGACGTGGACTATAGTTTTACTACCAGATCTTTCTGGGGGCCTGCAATTAGGGGTATCTGCCCTCTCCATAGCCAAAATGTGTGTGGGGGGCTTCCTGTTGGGCTGGATCTTTTTTTTTCCCACCCCGTTCCCAGTCCACCATGATTGTGAGAGGATCTTTTGTGCCCCTGGACGTGCCCCTTCACCTGCCGTGACCCCCACGGGAGGAGAGGGTACCTGAGATGCAGGCTCCCAATGCTGGGCCACAGCCCTGGGAACAGAAAGCCCCACGTGGGAGACAGAGAGACAGGAAAAGCGGGCATGCCGGTGGGGCGAGGATGGGGGCGGCAGGGGGGCCCTCCCAGCAATCTGGTGTTGCTTTCCTGGATAATGAAATCTCCCCACCCCGGGTGCTGCTGGAGCCAGCCGGCAGCCAAATCAACCTCAATGGACCATTTGTCCCTCGTGTGAAGGGACTTCGGGATGTAATGGGTTTGCTATTAACTCACCCGTCCCCCGCTCTTCCCCTCCCCCCAGCATGAGTCATTGGCCCAGATGACTGCCTGGCAGGGGCCTTGCCAGGAGGTTGCCAGCTACGGTTGGGCCTGTGTGAAGGGAGAGACCAACAGAGAGGACAGAGGCAGTCCAACTGGAGACCAGCGGCCTGGCGTCCACACCCCTTCCCTGGGACTGTCTATACCCCAGACCCTGAGGCAGGGGTAGGTCCCTCTGTGTCTCCCTGGTTCCTGGGGCTCTGGGCAGCCATGCCCTTACCCATCTGTGGACCAACAGTCTTCCAGCAGGCCCTCACAGGCAGGGAGCCGAGAGGGTGAACTCGTGGAAACTGGCCCCAAGGTCCTTAGCAAAGGACCAATTACCAGCCTTCCCATCTCGGAGTAGGAGGTTTGGGGTTTGTTGGCTTGCTTTTCATTAATACTAAATGCTCAGGTTTTCTCACCCACTCAGGCTTAGGCTCTGGGGAGGGGAGCTCCAAGCTGGCTTCCCTGCCCGGGGTCTTGGCTGCCCTCAAGCTGAAACCTTTCTAAAGACAAATGTGGACTTCCCTGGTGGTCCCGTGGTTAAGAATCCACAGGGACGTGGGTTCGATCCCTGGTCTGGGAATGAAGATCCCACGTGCCATGCGGCAACTAAGTGCGTGTGCCACAGCCACTGGGTCCACGCTCCACAACCAGAGAGTCTACATACCGCAACTAAGACCCAAGGCAGCCAGATAAATAGATATTAAAAAATAAATAAAGGCAAATGTGACTGGTCACCCCCCGGATACAGTGGCAGCCCAGCAGGGCCGACAACCAGGCCTTGGTCTGCTGCCAGCCACTCCTTCCCGCGCCCTGTGCTTCTCCTCGCCTTCTGCTCAGACCCGGCTGCTCTCGGTTCCTAGACAAGCCAGGCGTCAGCTCTGTGCCTGTCTGACTCTATCCCCTCCACCCGGCAAGCCCTTCCCACCCTCCTTGGCCTAGCTCATTCTCAATCCTTCTGCAGGTGCCTCCCTGAGCCCCTGGGTGGGGCAGCTCTCTTCTGGGCCTCCCCATGGGTTTTCCCAGTGGCCAGGGCAGCCTCTAACCCAGATCATTCACTGGAGGGGGACGCCAGGCAGCAGGGAATCGTAGGTGGGCTTCTCGGAGCAGAGAATCAGCACGGGGGAGTGACCGTGTTCTCCTGATGCTGGTTAGAAAGTGAGACAGGGCACCCCAAGTCTGAGAAGGAAGGAAGTCATGAGCACCACCCCTCCCCCCACCACGCCCCAGTAATCCTGCCAACCAGATGGGCCACCTTCTCAGCACAGCTGTGCTTCAGCAGAGAGAAATTTCTCACCTTCGGGGACAGGGTGGGGACATTCCAGATGGGGCCTCGTCTACCCTGGTCACAGGGCCTGTGGAGTCTGGATCTCCGCGTCTGTTTCATCCACATGGCAAGACGTGAGCCTGACATCTCTGCCCAAGTGAGCACACGTCTGGAGCTTCGTGGTGCGAAGGGCAGGGAGCCTGCCTTTAGCTGAAGCCGCCACACAAATGGAGGACAGGCCTGCACACAGATGCATGCCGAGGCTTCGGGGGGCGTCACTTCCAAGGAGGTGAACGAGGACATTCTAGGTCAGTGAATCACCAAGTGCCCGCACATCTGGACAGGCCACAGGCCCATCCCCCCCACCACTGCAGAGAAGGAGTTTCACACAGCTTACATATGGTGCACGGGGCCCTCTGGGCCAGCAGGGTGTGCAACCCAGGGGCTGAGAGGTTTGACCACTTGCTAATGAATAATCTAGAACGTTTATCCAGGAAAAGGTCCAGCATTGTCCAAATCTCAACACACGTCCCCTTTCTGCAGAACTGTGTCACTTTCCTAGCTGCGCCCTCTCACCCCGTCTGCAAACCTCGGTTGTCCAGAACACAACACAACAACCACCGCTAATCCTACGGGTCTCCTGAATCTCCCTCAGTCAAGACTGCACCTCTAGTTCTCAGCAGGAGCTGACATTCAGTTCAAGACAGAGCAAGATCTTCCAAGGAGGGTGAGCTCTATTCTGTTGGAACCCCCTATAAAAACAGAAATCGGTACTCAAACTTTCAGGAAGATTTTTGTTAAGAAAGGATGAACGGGACCTCCTTGGCAGTCCAATGGCTAAGACTTTGCACTCCCAATGCAGGGGGCCTGGGTTCAATCCCTGGTCGGGGAACTAGACCCCACATGCCACATCTAAGACCAGGTGCAGCTAAGTAAATAAATAAAAATAAATATATATTTTTAAAAAAGAAAAGATGAAAGGCCAGGCTGAAACAGTTGCATGCTGGTAAATGTTTAACAAAGTGCTCCAGTAGACAAGGGAAAGAGTGATTTATAATGTTTGTCAATTGCTGTGATATCAGTACTCCCACCACGGCTGAGTTCAAGCTACCAACGTGACCTAACTGTACACAGAATTGGCAGAAGACGTGCATACCACTGGCTGAAACTCTCAGATCACTACAGCTGATTCTTTCATCTTGGGAGAGTGGCAAGTCTATGAAGTTCTTTGCTGGGCAAAACAGCAAACCCAAATAGGGTTCAACAGGCAGGCTAATCCAATCAATGGCCCACCATCATGATGTGGGGCAGATTTCTGAGACTGCCTCATAGATCAGGGAGAAAGACGGTGGTGGTAATCGACTAGAGATGTCTGTCCTAACCTCAGGATGGGAGATTATTGCACGGATTTGCCATTTGCCTTTCTCAACCTGAGACATTTCTCTTGCCCCTGAAGTTCAGAGCAAAGGTCACCTCCTTGGTGAACTCTTTCCCAATCTCACCTTTCCCCTGAGTAATCCCTGCCACAGAATTTACTACCATTCTGTACACACCAAGGGAGTTATCAGTGTGGGTGGCACAGACCCTAACTGTTCCCCCAAATTCTGCCCTCTCTTTCTTCTCTGGTAACAAAAGTTTCAGTTGGGCACATGGCTGCTCAGATAAAGATACATTTCCCAGCCACCTCTGCTGCTAGGAGTGGTCATATAATTAGGTTCTGGCTATCAGGAGGGAAGTTGAAATGTTTAACTTTTAGGACACTCCTGCCCCTTCCTCCCCGCCATGGCTGGAATGTGGACATGATGGATGGCAGGAGCTGAAGCAGCCATCTCATTTCATGAGGTGGAGGCTGCATATTGAAGACAGCAGAGTCACAAAGGAGGAACAAATTGAGTCCCGGCGGCTCGGGGGGCCACCATGACTGCTTACACTTGGACTAGGAAGTGGAAGAAAAAGGAACTTCTCTCCTGCTTAAGCCTCTATTGTGTTAGTCTTTGTTATGCAGCCAGATGGCACTCCGACTGATACCATATGTGCCCATCATCCTGCTAGTCTGGGCAGGAGAGGGCAGGGCAGGGCTCCCAGCTTTATGCACTGAGCCCCTGGCAGAGTCTGTCTGACACCATAAGTGTAGTTAAAGCAAAATGAACAGACTCGTTTGCCCAAGGTTTGTTTTGTGTGTTTTGATGTTTGAAACTGGAACAGAAAGACCTGCGCTTGATAGAGGATCAGTTCAGTCGCTCAGTCGTGTCAGACTCTTTGCAACCCCATTGATAGAGGATATACACTAACAAACATAAAACAGAGAAGATAGCACCCAGCATAGGCTGGGACTGCTCCGGGGAGTGACGTGTTGGGATAGATTGTGAAAGTCACAAACACAGTCAGATGTGTGCTGGACGGAACAGAGCTGCCAAGGAACAATGGAACTGGCAGGAACACCAGGAACAAAGCGCATGCCCAGAATATCAGGAGGTGCTGAGCCTCTGGCAGTGGGTACAGACCCAGGGCAGCCATTCACCAGGCTATGAGACTGAGGGCAAGTTGCTGCACCTCTCCAAGCTCCCGGCGACGATGTTAAGAACAATACCTAGATTGAAAGGATCAGTAAGTGGAAAGTATCTGGCATAAAACAAGATCTTGCTCAATGGTAGCTCTTATTATCTACAATATACAGTTTAATCCCTTTGTTTTACAGGTATGAAAACTGGACCTAGGGACTTCCCTGGTGGTCCAGTGGGTAAGACTCTGTGTTCTCAATGCAGGGACCCCAGATTCAACCCCTGGTCCAAGAACTAGATCCTTTATGCCACAACTAAGAGCTTGCTGCAATGAAGGTCGAAGATCCTGTGTGCTGCAGCTAAGACCCAGCGCAGCCAAACAAATAAATAATTTTCAAAAAAAACTAGACCTAGAGAGGCAGGATGGTTTGCCAAGGGTCACACGGCTGTTACTGACAGAACCAGGATGAGAACACTGGGTCCCTACTCCTCCTGCAGTGCCCTGGTGCGTAAGAAGTTGTCCTGGATGATTAAGGACTAGGTAATCGGGGAGAAATCTTGAAAGTGAGACTGGAATATTTAGCAATGACTGTGTATGTAATCAGGACAATCACAACTTTTTAAACTAAAAAATAAGATTGCAAGAAGGGTGCTTATTGAGCATGTGTGACTTAAAGGTCAAAGGCTCCCCTGCTTCTTCCTCCAGCCCATCCTCTGTGCGAGGACCTGGAGGATCCTGCAGCTAGTGTGGGCCAGCCCAGGTGCCCACTCTCCCTGCTGCCCTTTCTGGGCAAATGACAGATTCTGAGGGACTGTCAGCTCCTCCCCTGATGCCCATCTGCCTGCCTGAAGAGATGCCCCCAGCAGCCTGGTCTGGGCACCCAACTGATCCTTGTGGACATCTGGCCAGCAGCTTCTTCAGCTATGCTCTGGCCCTGCAAACATCCTAAATGCATAAAGCCACGCGCAAAGGTGCCCTAGCCTCCTCTCCCACGGCATTCAGTCCTGACCACCGATGGTCCTCAAGCCCCGCCCCAGGGGTGTGGCCCCTGAGGCTGCCCCCCGCCCCCAGCAAGCACTGCCCTCAGACCCACTCAGGCTCTGGCTGCCACAGCCCCAACCTGTGCTGGAGTCCCCACTTAGAGAACCCGAGAGAGGAGAGGAGTGGAGGGCATCAACTCTGGTGGTCGTGCAAGGAGGGGGAGGACGGGGAGAAAAAGATGGAGGAGGAATAAGAACCAGAGGAAAAACAAGAGGAGGCGCTTTCCAGAAAGCCACTCTCTTCTACATTCATCCTCTCCTTTCATTATATCATCACCTCCTTTATTCCTCACAAACCCCCAGGACGCAAGCTCTCCAGTACCTCCATTTCTGTATAGGAGATGAGGTGTGGGGAGGACAGGGGGCCTGCCCAGGTGGCCAGGTACCAGAGGTGCTGCTGGGATGCAGGCTCCACCTGTCTGACCCCCACATCCACTGGCCCGGACCTTAAAAGGCTCCAGTGCAGCAGGGGCTCGGCTTTGAGCCCCCACAAGAGGATCTAAAGGACAGGAGACTGGACTAGAGGCCAGGCCAGGTGCAGTCCCTGTGATGATGCTTGGGAGACACTGCAGAGGGGGCAGGTCATGGAGGGTGCTCACAGCATCCATGCAGCAGAGGGATAACCGAGACAGAGGCAGCATCAGTTCAGTTCACTTCAGTTCAGTCGCTCAGTCGTGTCCGACTCTTTGCGACCCCATGGACTGCAGGATGCCAGGCTTCCCTGTCCTTCACCAACACCCAGAGCTTGCTCAAGCTCATGTCCTTTGAGTCAGTGATGCCGTCCAACCATCTCATCCTCTGTCGTCCCCTTCTCCTCCTGCCTTCAGCATCAGGGTCTTTTCCAATGAGTCAGTTCTTTGCATCAGTTGGCCAAAGTATTGGAGTTTCAACGTCAGCATCAGTTCTACCAATGAATATTCAGGACTGATTTCCTTGAGGATTGACTGGTTGGATCTCCTTGCAGTCCAAGGGACTTTCAAGAGTCTTCTCCAATACCATAGTTCAAAAGCATCAATTCTTCAGCACTTAGCTTTCTTTATAGTCCACCTCTCACATCCATACATGACTACTGGAAAAACCATAGCTTTGACTAGACAGACCTTTGTCAGCAAAATAATGTCTCTGCTTTTTAATACGCTCTCTAGGTTGGTCATAACTTTTCTTCCCAGGAGCAAGCATCTTTTCATTTCATGGCCGCAGTCACCATCTACAGTGATTTTGGAGCCCAAAAAAGTAAAGTCTCTCAATGTTTCCATTGCTTCCCCATCTATTAGCCATGAAGTGATGGGACCAGATGCCATGATCTTAGTTTTCTGAATGTTGAGTTTTAAGCCAACGTTTTCACTCTCCTCTTTCACTTTCATCAAGAGGCTCTTTAGTTCCTCTTCACTTTCTGCCATAAGGGTGGTATCACCTGCATATCTGAACTTATTGATACTTCCCTAGGCAATCTTGATTCCAGCTTGTGCTTCAACCCAGCCCACCATCTCGCATGGTGTGCTCTGCATAGAAGTTAAATAAGCAGGGTGACAAAAGGCAGCATAGTTTCCCCCAAACGAAGCTGGGCGGGCAGCCTGCACCCGGTCCTGGGGGATAGGAGTCCTTGTTGGTGGCAATACCTCTAGGTCTGGGAAGACCCTCCCAGCAAGCAGCGAGGACCGTACCATGCGTTGTTCAAACATTCAGATGCTGGTTTTCTCCTGAGGATGGAAACCCCAAACCTCAACACGTGCTTCTAAAGCCTCCATGGATTTTGCACGGGTCCCATCGTGTCCCTCATTGTCAAGTCTTTTCAACCGCTGCGGCCACCGTGGATGGGACGCGGGTCTCCACGCACCAGGCGGGAGCATGGGATGGGCACGTGACCTCGGAGCCACCGTCAGGCTCTCTGCACACAGCTGTGCGACACACATGAACGGGGCAGCCGGGACACAGACAAGACCCCTCAGTGGCCAGCGTTGCAGAGCAGAATCCTGGCAGCCACCCACAGGGCTGGGGGAGGGCGGGGTGGGGTGCATTTGCACAAGCTCTTTGCACACGTGTGGCTGACAATCACCCCCACACCCAGGCCCGGGAATCTGGCCCAGAGCCTGCCAGCAACAGGGTGCTGGTAATCCCCAGCTGCTTCCCTGACGCCACTCGGAGACGCTGTCCAAGGCAGAAAGGCGAGAGTCACTGTTTTCAAGGTCACACACCCAAAGAGGGACATGGAACCAGAGGACAGAGACAGGCATTTGGGCCAAAGCCATCAGCTCTCGGTTACATGGGTCAACGGGCGAGCACAGACCCATTCGTTCAGCACTTTTATTGAGCAACTACCAAGGGCCCAGCAGCTCAGAGCAGCTGGGTAACCCAGCTTCTAGGAAATATCTCAATCCTTTCCTGGGCCTGATGTCCTAGGAAGAACTGGGCTTTGGGTACCACACGGACCTAAAAGAACTCTTGGCTTGGCTAAACTGTTGGCTGGAGGAGTCCAGGCAAGTTACTCAACATCTCTGAGCCTGTTTCCTCGTAACACAGTACCCGTGCCTGCTGCACGCAGTTTCAGCGAGATGATGCCGGCAGGCACCCAGCACTGGCCTGAGTCCCAGGACTAGATGGATCCATCGTTGAGGAAAGTGTGGCAAGCAGGCGGCAGGCCTTGCACGGCGCTCTGCTCCCAGTGGGAAATACTCAAGTGATGATCCATCCGGGCTCATCCGAAGGCACTGGGAGGTCGCAGCAGGAGGCAGGCCAGGCCCCTCCAGCTGCTTCTCCTGAAGTTTGCCCAAGAGGGGAAATTAGCACCTCAAGCACCTTTTCCTCCTGGGACAGCTGCCTGGATCCCTGAGCAAGCCCGCTGGCCAGGCAGCCAGCTCTACAATGGCAGGAGGGGCTTGCGGGGGTGAGTTTGAACCTGACCAGTGGCCTCCAGGGAGGAGGGGGTCATTCAGCCCTCCCCTCCAGCTAAGGCGGGTCTAGGCTGGGCCGGGTCACTGGGGAAATCCACTTCCTGGGAGCGGGGCCAGACCGGAGGGACCAGGCTACAAGGAGGTCCCGCAGTGCCTGAAGCAGGACAGGGCCAAGGGAAGACTGCATCCTGACCAGGGCCCTGACTGGTGGGACAATGCTTCATATCAGAGGAGAAACAGCAACCAGGAGAGAGCATCGAGCGTGTGAGTGTGTATGAACGGGGCAAGGGTATGGGTAAGGGAGAGACAGGAGTAAGTCCCTGACTCCTCTGCGCCTGTTTCCCCATCTATAAAATGGGGCAACACTACCTACTTCCAAGAGCTGTCATGACACAAAAATTATTAATATTTATTACACACTTAAAATGGGGCCTGGCACAAAACCGCTACTCTAGGTTTCCTAAATAAGTAAAAATAAGACACATGTGGGACTTCCCTGGTGGTGCACTGGTTAAGACTCCATGCTTCCACTGCAGGGGGACACAGGTTCAAGAGGGACACCGGTTCAATCCCTGGTCAGGGGACTAAGATGCTGCATGCCTCAAGGCATGGCCAAAAAAGAACAAAGGCATGTTATCACATGCTTAACAACACAGCTTGCATATCGTGGGCATCGATAGCTAGTGGTCTTGAATCCTCCCATTAGAACCAAGACAGCCTCGAGTGCTGAGCCTTGTTCCAGGGACCCTGGAGCAGGAGGGTCTCTGACTAGAGGGACCTGTCTCTCTGATTAGAGCTGCTTCAAGCCCCTGGGTGCATGTGCGTGCGTGTGTGCATGCGTATGCATGAACATGTGCAAGGCACAGGCATGTGTTCATAAACAGACAGGACCCTCTGCACGTGCTTACCCAGAACCCATCTGACACAGCTCTGAATTATGGAGCCCAGCGAGTGGGCCAAGGGGCTGAGGCTCTGATTCCCTAGGAACCAGGCGAAGCGACCTTCTTCCACAGGAACCAGGAGAAGCGAGCTTTTGGTCGGCACAGGCAGCCATAGAGAAAGAGCAGGTGGTAGGATCAAGCCCAGCCTGACGCCCTGCCCTAGAGACAAAACAGAGTGTGCGGATATTTCCAACAATATTATACTTTGAAATTCAAGTTCTCACAAAATAATAGATGCCCAGTATTGGCAAGAACCTGAGGTCCCTTCTACAGCAATCCTCAACAATCTTTGCACAGTCCCTGATTGAATACTTCTCGGCACGGGGGAACTCACTACCTTGCAAAAGAGATCAGTCCACTGTTAGAAAGTGAAAACCTGTGAGAAAAATGCCACTTTCTGTTACCTTCCAAGTATCTGATTCTGGTTTTCTGTTTTAGAGGAACTCAAAATAAGCCCTCTGCGGGACTTCCCTGGGGGTCTAGTGGCTAAGATTCCAGGCTCCCAATGCAGGGGGCCTAGGATTCAATCCCTGGTCAGGGAAATAGATCCCGTGTGCCACCAGTAAGAACTCACATGATGCAACCAAGGCCTGGCAGAGCCAAATAAATAAATATTAAGAAAAACAAACTCTCTGCTTCTTCCACATGATAGCTCTTCCAATAGTTGGGAGACAGTGACCATAGCTCTCCTCCTCTCTGCATCTCCTGTCCAGATAATCACCTTGACCTTCTCTGACCCATTTCAAGTGGTCTCCTAGGGTCCTCACTGTCCATCCACATCCTCCTTCAGCACTGAGTCCTGGAGAAGCCCCTCTGTAGCCAGAGCCCACTGCAGATTGAACTGTGCCCCCCCAAAACATGCTGAAACCCTCCTGCCCAGAACCTGTCAACATGACCTCATTTGGAAATGAGGTTTTTGCAGATATGATCAAGATGAGTGCATCCTGACTTAGGGTGGGGCCCTACACCCCATCTCTGCTCTTGTTCTAAGAAAGGAGCAGGTGACTGGACTCAAATACACCCTGGCGACACGGCCCTGTGGGGACAGAGGTAGAGCCTGCAGTGACCCGGCCCGGGGTCCAGGAGTACTGACAGCCACCAGGAGCTGGGAAGAGGCATGGAAGGGATCCCTGAGCCTCCAGGAGGAATCAACGCTGATTTCTGCTTTCAGAGCCCCTGGATTGTGGTCACTGTTATGGCAGCCATAGTATCAACCGAGGGCTTGAGCGAGGGTGGCCCAGCTGGCCCGGTGTCTCCCTGCCCCACTCCCCCAACACTGCAGCCAGTCTGCATCTGTTATCTTGTCTCATTGGCAAGATGAAGGGGCGGGTCACCCTGAGTCCTGGTCACCAAGCATCCATGGATCTTCCCACGTCCCCAGTAAGGGCAGCCCTGCCACTCGAGCACCTGCTGTCGGGGGTCTCCCGCCGTCCTGGTTCCCCCAAATCTGGTTCACTCTGGGGACCCCAATGCCCTTCCTGCATCCCATCTGATCCTGGGGTCTCAGAACCAGCCCAGAACCTGCATCTTAGCAGGTCTCACAGGTGACTTCATCAGTCAGCCTGAGGGGCTCTGGGTCAGATAATCTTAGCCCAGGACTCCAGAACAAGGGCCAACCTGAAGTGTGACCCCTCCTGACCTCAAGAGACTCCCTGGGGCACAGGCGGGTCTCCTGAGCCCTCCAGAGCTGGGACATGCAACGCCAGGACAGGCCCTCAACTGCGCTGGACGCTTCTGGCAAAATCTACTCTTCTGAAAGTGAACTGTTCCCACCCACCTCCACTTTCTGTTCCTCTCAATGAACAGCAACAAAAAAACATGACTTTGTGCCAAAGGTGGGGCCGGAAGTTTCCCAGAGTCCAGTTTCCTGTCAGGCCTAGGTACAACCCACAAGAGAGGTCTGTGTGTGTGTCTGAGTGCACATGCGTGCATGTGTGTGTATGTGCGTGAGCGTGTCCCGCCACGTGCAGCCTGGGGAAGGGTGGAGAAGCTCATGGAAATTCTTACTGGTGTCAGGAAGATAGAAAAATGAGAAATGAGACTGTGTGCACGCACGCGCGCACACACACACACACACACACACAGCCCAGAGGGAAGGTCTTACTTTCTTTCACCTGGAAAGATCTCTGGGCTTGGGAAACAAGACTGGATGAAATAGAAAATAACACGAGTTGCAGAGGATGTGGAGAAATTGGAACTATTGGGCGCTGCTGGTGGGAATGTCAAATGGTGCCACCTCAACCGAAAACAGTTCAGGGGCGCCTCAGAAAATCAAATGTAGAACGACCATTGTTGTTTGTGCTTATTCGCTCAGTGCCATAGGACGTGCCCGTGGAAGATCTGCCTTGAGTGTCTCCGCCGTCCGTCCATCAGTCCCCGCCAGGTGTGGAAGGCATTTCTACCAGTTTCCGCTGTGCTCCTAGTCTCACCCCCATCTCATTTCCTCCTCCAGGCTCCTGTAATCCCTCAGCTGCATGCATGCTCCAACCCCCACCTTTGCACTTGGGTGTGAACCATTTCCTCTGCAGGCACGTGCACACATACACGGTGCGGGGGGTGCAGGGGGGTGGGGTGCAGGGAGGGGCATCTTTCCGCAGAGCAGAAGGGGCTGCTCTTCCTGGCCGCCGGGGCCTCGTTCCTCCTGACACAGCTGCACCAAGCTAGCAGCCAGCAGGCCCCTTCCCGTGGACCAGCTCTAGCCCCCCAGCCCCCCAGCCCACACTGGGACACTGGAAGGCACATCCTCTGCACCAGCTCCATCCAACTTGCCCACACCCTCCAGAAGTTTCTCAGCCACCCAATAAGCTGCTGGGCAGACCAACTCCAGCTTTCCCAGATGGCGCACTGGTAAAGAATCTGTCTGCCAGGGCGGGAGATGCAAGAGACATGGGTTCAATCCCTGGGTCAGGAAGATCCCCTGGAGAAGCAAATGGCAACCCAGTCGAGTATTCTTGTCTGGAGAATCCCATGGGCAGAGGAGCCTGGTGGGCTACAGGGCTACCCACGGGGTCACAAGGAGTCAGGCATCACTGAAGCAGCTTCACACACATGCACGGTTGTTCTATAGTTCAGCGGGGAAACAACGTGCCTGCAATGCAGGAGACACAGGAGGCTGTGGGTTCAATCCCTGTGTTGGGAAGATCTCCAGGGGAGGAAAATGGCAACCCACTCGAGTATTTTTGCCTCAAAAATCCCATGGACAGAGGAGCTTGTAGGACTGCAGTCCAAAGGGTAGCAAAGAGTCGGACACGACTGAGTGGATAAGCACGAAGAACAGTGGTCATTCTATATTTAGTTTTCCGAGGAACTCCCAAACTGTTTTCCATCGAAGTTGCACCATTTGACATTCCCATCAGCAGCGCCCAAGGGTTGCTATTTCTTCTCATCCTCCCCAACACATGTTATTTTCTGTTTTTTTGTTTTGTTTTATTAAAATGGCCTTTCTAATGAATGTGAGGTGGTATCTCATTGCAGAATTGATTTGTGTTACCCTCATGATAAGACTTCCCTTGTGGCTCAGACAGTAAAGCATCTGCTATATCTCCTATATTCAGGAGGCCCGGGTTCCAGCCCTGGGTGGGGAAGATCTCCTGGAGAAAGAAATGGCAACCCACTCCAGTATTCTTGCCTGGAAAATCCCATGGATGGAGGAGCCGGGTAGGCTACAGTCCGTGGTGTTGCAAAGAGTCAGACACAACTGAGCGACTTCACTTTCTTTCTTTCACTTTCATGATTAGTGATGTTCAGCATCTTTCCATGCGCCTGTTGGCATCTGCATGTCTCCACTGGATAAACGTCTATTGAGGCCCTTGGCCAATGCTTTAATTGGATTGTTTTTTTGTGTGTGATTGAGTTGTAGAATTTTTAATATAGTCTGGATATGAAATCCTTATCAGCTATATGATTTGAAAAAAAAAAAACCATTCTATGGATTACCTTTGTGTTCGGTTGATAACCATATTTGATTCACAGAAGTTTTTAATTTGATGAAGCTCAGTTTACCTATTCTTTCTTTTGTTGCCTATGCCTTTCAGTATCAAATACAAGAAATCATGGCCAAATGCAATGTCCCAAAGTTTTCCCCTACATTTTCTTCTACAGTAGTTATTTCTTGTCTTCGCTGTTTCTACGTTCTTCAGGGTCCTCTTTCAACCTTGCAATAGTTAACCACCTTTTACCAGTTAATAACTCTTTACTTTTCACTTTGCTGTTCAAATTACTGGTGTGGTTTCTGTTTCCTGCCTGGGCCCCAACCAATACACCAAGTAAGTAGAAGGAAGGAAGTAATGAAGATAAGAGCAGAAATCAAGGAAATGGAAAATCGAAACAAAATACAGCCAAAAGTTGGTTCTTTAAAAGATCTACAGATCAATAAACTCAGAGCTAGACTGATAAGAGAGAGAAAAAGAAATGAAGACCACAAACTTTCAATATTAGGAATGAAGGGTTATCCCTAAGATCCTATAGATATAAAAAGTATAATAAGGGAATATTATGAACAACTTTATATGAATAAATTCAATAACTTTCATGAAACAAATTCCTTCAAAATAAAATTGACCAAAACTGATATAAGAGGAAGTAAAAAATTTGAATAGTTCTCTTTATATATTAATCATATATTTAAATAATATTTAATATCTAATTAAACATTTATTTAATATATTTAATACTTTTTTTTAGGTGCACTGTGTGGCTTACAGGATCTTAGTTCCCTGACCAGAGATGGAACACAGGCCCTCAGCAGTGGAGTCCTAACCACTGGACCACGAGGGAAATCCCTAATATACATTTTAAAATTAATTTTGTAATAAAAAAAAAAACTTTCCAAAAAGAACACTATAGGGAAAGATGGTTTCCTTGGTGACCTCTATCAAACATTTAAGGAAGGAAATAACATCAATCTTATACAAACTTTTATAGAAAATAGAGAAGAGAGAACACTCTGAACTCATTTTATGAGGCCAAAATAATCCTGATCAAAACATCACCAAAACAAACTAACAGAAAATTCCACATCAGTATCCTTCATGAATCTATAAACACACACACATACATCCCTAAAAATAAAAAGAAAAACTAGGCAAATCAAATCCACCAATACATAAATAAACAATTTATCAGTTGAGTGTCCTAGACTTACTCTAGGAAGGCAAACTTGGTTTAATATTCAAAACTCAATCACTGTGGGACTTCCTTGGCTGTTGGGTAGTTAAGACCTGATGCTTCCACTTCAGGGGGGATGGGTTCCATCTCTGGTGGGGGAACGAGGATCCCTTATGGGGCAGGATGCAGTCAAAAAAACCAATTCAATCACTGTAATGTATCTTCAATATGAATAAAGGAGAAAAGTGATCATTTCAACAGATACAGGAAAAGTATTTACTAAAGTCAACACCCATTCTTGTTCAAAACTCTGAAAAACTAGGGATAGAAAGAAATCTCCCCAGTCTGACAAAAAGCATATATGCAAAATCTATATTTAATATGATATGTTCTGACACAAAGCCAGGATGTCCATGTACCACTTCTATTCAACACTGTACTTGTAGTTTCGGCTACTGCAATAAGGCATGAAAAATACAGTCATCAAGATCAGAAAGAAAGAAGTAAAACTGACTATTTTCAAATAACATCATTGTTTACTTAGAAAATCATGAAACATCTATAAAACAAGTACTAGAATAATAAATGACTTTGATAAGATCACAGGATATAAGATTTATATATAAAAGTCCACTGCATTTTATATAATCTTTATATACTAGCGGCAAACAACTGCTGCTAGAAAATGAAATTTAAAATGTATATTCAATTTATAATAGCACCAAAAAGAAGTTAGAATAAATTAAACTTTTGACATGAAGAACTTTTCATTGAAAATGACAGAACAACATAATTCTGTAGAGATTAGAGATATATAAAAAGATCCTTAAAATGGAGATATTAATTAATTAAAATTTTTTTAAATTAGAGGACTCAATGTTATTAAAACATCAGTTCTCCTTAAGTTGAACTACAGATTCAATGCAATCTCAATCAAAATTTTCAGTGTTTTGTAAAAGCTGACACTTTATGTCTAAAATTCATAAGGAAACTCAAAGCACCAAATATTCTTGGCCCAATGCAATGTTTTGGATATATTGTGAGATCCTATTTCAAGGCTTATTTTTCAGTCACATTAATCAAGATAGTGCAGTACTGGCAAGGAAAAAAAAGGACAAAATACCAACAAAACAGGAAAACTGAAATACAGCCACATATATAAAATTAATTGATTTTCAACAAGAGTGCCAAATAATTTAATGGGGTAAGAATGTCTTTTCAACAAATGGTTCTAGAACAAATGAACATCCACACAGAAAAGACAACAAAATGGACCTTAACCCCCTATGTCTTACCTTACAGAAAAATTAACTCAAGATGGCTGCTGAACACAACATAAAAGTTCTAACTATAAAGCTTCTAGAAGGGAACACTGAAAATACCTGCGCCACTTGGGGGTCAGCAAAGCTTTCTTAGAAAGAACACAAAAAGCGGTAACCACAAAGAAGTAACTTCGTTAAATTAAACTCAGCAGTGGCCACATGACCGGAAAAGGTCCGTTTTCATTCCAATCCCAAAGAAGGGCAATGCCAAAGAATGTTCGAACTACCGCACAGCTGCACTCATCTCACATGCTAGCAAAGCAATGCTCAAAACTCTACAAGCCAGGCTTCAACAGTACATGAACCATGAACTTGCAGATTTAGAAAAGGCAGAGAAACCAGGAATCAAATTGCCAACATCCGTGGGATTACAGAAAAAGCAAGAGAGTTCCAGAAAAACACCTACTTCTGCTTTACTGACTATGCCAAAGTTTTTGACTGTGTGGATCACAAAATAATGTGGGAAATTCTTAAAGAGATGGCAACACCAGACCACCTTACCTGCCTCCTGAGAAATCTGTATGCACGTCAGGAAGCAACAGTTAGATCTGGATGTGGAACAGCAGACTGGTTCCAAATTGGGAAAGGAGTACATCAAGGCTGTATATTGTCACCCCACTTATTTAACTTATATGCAGAGTACATCATGCGAAATGTCAGACTGGATGAAGCACAAGCTGGAATCAAGATTGCCAGAAGAAATATCAATAACCTCAGATATGCAGATGACACCACCCTTATGGCAGAAAGTGAAGAGGAACTAAGAGCCTCTTGATGAAAGTGAAAGAGGAGAGTGAAAATGTTGGCTTAAAACTCAACATTCAGAAAACTAAGATCATGGCATCCAGTCCCATCACTTCATGGCAAATAGATGGGGAAGCAATGGAAACAGTGAGAGACTTTATTTTGGGGGGCTCCAAAATCACTGCAGATGGTGACTGCAGCCATGAAATGAAAAGATGCTCCTTGGAAGAAAAGCTATGACCAACCTAGACAGCATATTAAAAAGCAGAGACATTACTTTGCCGACAAACATCTGTCTAGTCAAAGCTATGGTTTTTTCAGTAGTCATATATGGATGTGAGAGTTGGGCTGTAAAGAAAGCTAAGTGCTGAAGAATTGATGCTTTCGAACTGTGGTGTTGGGGGAGACTCTTGAGAGTCCCTTGGACTGCAAGGAGATCCAACCAGTCAATCCTCAAGGAAATCAGTCCTGAATCAGTCATTGCAAGGACTGATGCTGAAGTTGAAACTCCAATACTTCGGCTACGTGATGTGAAGAACTGACTCACTGGAAAAGACCCTGATGCTGGGAAAGATTGAAGGCAGGAAGAGAAGGGGACGACAGAGGATGAGATGGTTGGATGACATCACTGACTCGATGGACATGAGTTTGAGCAATCTCTGGGAGCTGGTGCTGGACAGGTAAGTCTGGTGTGTGGCAATTCATGGGGTCACAAAGAGTCGGACATGACTGAGTGACTGAACTGAACCGAACTGAAATTAAACTTCAGCAAAATTAAAATTACAAACTTTTGCTTACCAAAAGCTGTATCATAAAGAAAGGAGTAGGGACTTTCCTGGTGGTCAAGTGGCTAAAGACTCTGTGCTCCCAGTACAGGGGACCAGGGTCCAAATCCCTGGTCAGGGACTAGATCCCACATGCTGCAACTAAAGCTCCTGCATGCTGCAAGTAAGACTCCTGTGCAGCCAATTAAACAAATATATTTTAAGAACAAAGGAGTAGGCAAGCCACGGAGTGAGAAAAAAATATTTGCAACTCATGTATCTAACAAAAGACCAGTATCCAGAAAGAATTTAAGAATAACCCAATTTTAAAATGGGCAACAGATTTGAAAAGACATTTCACAGAGGAAAGTATATGGAAGGCCAATAAACACATGGAAATGTGCTCCACAGCCTGAGTCATCACACAAATGGAAATTGAAGCCAGAATGAGATACCACCACACACCCACCAGAAAGACTACACCGTGAGCCAGACAGCACCAAACGTTGGCGAGGATGTGGAGCCTCCGGAATGCTCAGACGTGGCTGGTGGGCGTGCAAAAACACAACAGCTGCTTGGGGCAGAGAATGTGGCAGCTTCTTACAGATCAAACCACATTCCTATCCTCTGGCCCAGCACAATTCTACTCCCTGGTATTTACAGAAGAGACATGGAAGCATATGGCCACAAGAAACCTACCCAAGAATCTTTATTCATGAGCCCTCCAAAATGGAAATGGCAAGGGGCCCGTGAACAGAACGGCTAAATGTTCACGCAATGAACACTACGCAGCAGTCCTAAGCAACTACTGTTACCTACAGCAACATGGGTGCATCTGAAAAATATATACATATTCAAACTGGCAAAATTAATCTACCGTGGCAAAAAAAAATCAGAAGGTAGGGAGGTGGAGGCAGAAATTAACCAGGAGAGGGATTCATGCAGGGGTGATGGTGATGCTCTATATGCTGATAGGAACTGGGACACAGAGAATAGTGCTGTTACGACCTGAGCATTTCACGATACATCAGTTTTACCTCAAAGAAAGAAAAGGAACCACAAACAAACACTGGACTCTGGCTGCCGTTGTTGTTATTGTTGTTCAGTCGCCCAGTCCTGTCTGACTCTTTGTGACCCCGTGGAATGCAGCACGCCAGGCCTCTCTGTCTCTCACCATCTCCCCAAGTTTGCCCAAGTTCATGTCCGTTGCGTCGGTGATGCCATCCAGCCATCTCACCCTCTGAAGCCCTCTTTTCTTTCTGCCCTCAATCTTTCCGATGGCAGACAAGGACTCTGATGAATGAGAGGCAAACTGAAGTGTTTGCAGGGTCACGTGAGCTGCTATCAACAACTGATTTTGAAACGCATCCAAAAAAACCACACGGGCTGTTGGTGGAGGGAGGGATGGGTGTGTGACGAAGCCAGGAGCAGAATGAGCCCTGAGGAATCTAAGTGGTGGGTGTGGGGGTGTGTGCACTGTAATTCTTTGATCTTTCCTGCGTGTCTGAAATTTTTCATAGTAAAAAGTTGGAAAATTTTAAGAGACTGAAATATATCAATCAAAAATAGAAAAGCAAGAAGAGGTAGCAGGAGACCCCTCCCTGAAGCCCTGAGCTCTCAAACCTCCCTTGTCTGGTGAGGGTTGAGGACCACCTTCTGGGAGATCTGCAGTGTTCCAGCCCCAATGCCAGGGTAGGGGCCAGCCTCACAGTACTTCTCACCTCCCCACCTGTCACTTCCCTCGTTGCAGCAGCCAAGTGAGTGGAAATAACACCAGGACAGTGTGCATGTGCCAAGTCACTTCAGTGGTCTCCGACTCTGCGACCCGTTGGGCTACAGGCTCCTCTGTCCATGGGATTCTCCAGGCAAGAATACTGGAGTGGGTTGCCATGCCCTCCTCCAGGGGTTCTTCCCGACCCAGGGATGGAACCTGTGTCTCTTAGGTCTCTTGCCTTGGCTCTTTACCACTTGGTTCTTTACCACTAGTGCCACCTCGGAAGCCCCACTAGGGCTGCCTCTTCCCACAAATTTCATGAAAATGAAAACCCAGCAGGAACTGGGCTCTTGAGAGCCTGCACCGCCACCTCCTGGAGGAAAGGCTACTTGCACCTGAATTCCTGCCCCTTTTTGGGTCTGGCTTCACAGCAGTCCCCTCGCTCACTCCCAGGGCTCAGCCAGGCCCTCGCTGTGGTAAATCTGGGGGTGAGATGCACGGAAGATGCATTCCTCCAGAACCTGGGCCCCTCAGTCCACAGCTTCTGAGGAGGTGTGCGCTCCCCTTCCCCTCCTAGCTGCTCTCTACAGGCTGGGGGGAGGCGGGTGCTACAGGGAGGTCCTGGAGGTATGCTCCCCCCACCTTCGAACACGTCACAAAGGCACAGCCCAAGACCACTCTCTCAAGGTGATGAACAAGTCCCCAGCCTGCTATCAACCCCAGCCCCTTCCCTCTGTCTTGGACACGGGCCACATCAGGATTGATGGTGGTTTAGTCACTGCACTGTGTCCAACTCTCGTGACCCCATGGACTGTAGCCCACAAGGCTCCTCTGTCCATAGGATTTCCCAGGGAAGAATACTGGAGTAGGTTGCCATTTCCTTCTCCAAGTGTTCTTCCCGACCCAGGGGTCAAACCTGGGTCTCCTACATTGCAGGTGGTCTCCCGCATTGCAGGCAGTTTCCAAAAAAGAAACCTGAGGCACAGAGAGCTGAAGTCATTTTCAAAGGATCGTACAAGTAAGGTGTAATGGGAGAGGGCTCTTCATCTCAGACAGTCCTTATGCTTTTTGTACGATAACACACTGCACCCCCATGAAGTCAAAGATGCGTGCGTGCGTGCGTGCACGCGTACTCGGTCCTGCCCGACTCTTTGGGACCCCGTGGACTGTAGCCCACCAAGCTCAGGACTAGGACACTCTAAAGACCCTTGAAGTTGGAAAAACACTGAGAAGTCATTCTAAAGATGTAGTTCTTGGGACTTGCCTGGTGGCCCAGTGGCTAAGACTCTGCACTCCCAGTGCAGGGAGGCCAGATTTAATCCTTGGTCAGGGAACTAGATCCCACACACCTCAACTAAGAGTTTGCATGTCTCAACTAAAGAGCTCACATGCTGCAATTAAAGGATCTTGCATGCCACACCTAAGACCCAGAGCAGCCAAATATATATATCCCAGGTGGCGCTAGTGGTAAAGAATCAACCTACCAATGCAGGAGATGCAAGAGATGTGTGTTCGATCCCTGGATCAGCAAGATCCCTGGAGAAAGGCATGGCAACCCACTCCAGTTCTCTTGCCTGGAGAATCCCATGGACAGAGGAGCCTGGCGGGCTACAGTTTATGGGGTTGCAAGGAGCAGGACATGACTGAGCGACTAACACCTTCACTTTTCATATATTTTTAAAGATGTAGTTCTTTAGTTATTATCAGATAACAAGATGTTGACATCTCCCAGGGTGGGCATGCCTGAGTGCCCTGCATCCTTGGATGGAATAAGCCACCTGGAGAAGGCAGATGAGCCCGGTGGAGGGACAAGCCAGCCAGGGCTGGGCTGGGCTGGGCGGATGGTGGGGGGCAAAGTCCAGACTGAGGTGCACCAGGGGAAGAGGAGCAGAGAGAGACACGGGCCTGAGCAAAGCCACGGGAAGGGAGGCCTCGGGTCGTGCACTGAGCCCCGTGTGCCCGACGGTCACACTGTGCCACCCCCCATCGGTGCCCTGGGGGTGGTCAGGAGTCTTGCTGTCCTAGTAGCAAGCAAGGCTCTTGAGGCGAGCGGGGTATCCTATCAGAGGGACTCTTTGATCTCCTCTATCCCCATGTGGCTCTCTCCAGGTGAGCAGCAACGGTGTCAGGAAAGGACAGGGGGAGAAGCCAGGACAGGCTGCCGCAGGGTCAACTCTGAGATGCCCCGGAAACAGAAGCCAGGGGAGCAGCAGCTCAGGCCACGCCAGCAGGAGGGGGGGGTGCCCTGACCCGTGAGCCGCATCACGGTCACACCTCCCCGGAACCACCTCCTCCCTGACCCACAAGCCCTGGGGGCCGCGGCCAGCAGTGCCGGCTGGGTGCCTGGGCTCCCCGGGTGGCTCCGTCCTGCCTCACTAGCTCTGGATGCAGGACGCGGCCAGTTCCGTGCGGAGGAGCTCTGTGCGGGCTCAAGGGGGCACCGGGAGCAGGAGAGGAAGGTGCTCGGCACACACACAGTGCCAGCGCCCCCAGGTTCCCAGCACCGGGCTCTCTGGGTGACACGGACACGGAGGGGACACCGTGGACCCTGGGGGAGCGGTGGAGGGTCTGAAGGAAAAGAAGCAGGAGGCTGGGAAAGTAGCCGGGAGGCCCACTCTGGACCAGAGGAGAGGGTTGGCCTCGGAGGGGAGAGAAGGGATGCAGAGGTGGGTGAAGGGAGGTGGCACAAGGGGGTCCCAGTGGGACCAGCGGCTGTGACAGAGCAGGAGGGGAATGGGCCGCAGCCCAAGGTCACACTGGCTCCTCAGTCCCCCCCCAGCTCCGCCTGCCTGGCCACCTCTCCTCTCCTGCCCGCCTCCCCCAGGGACCAAGCCAGATCCCCGGGGCCTCGGCTACCGCTCCATCACGGAAGGAGGCTCTGACTCACCCCAGCTCTGAAGGCCGGTGGAGAACATTCTGTATTCCTGAGCCTCCCCCAGAGTCAGGAGCCCAGAGCTGGGAGAAAGCTCAGAGGCTTCAAGGGGGCCGGTGGGATGGGACGGCATTCTCAGACACACTGGGCACCCAGGGCCACGACCCCACGTGGGGGGCATGGGCAGGCATGGAGGCTCAGAACCCAGGCCTCAGGCCACCCCTTCCCCCTCAGCCAAGCATCCGGCAAACCACAGCCTCTGCGCTCAGAGACCATAAGCACTCCATCCTAAAGACAAGCAGTGGCAGGGCAGGGCGGGGCAGGGCGGGGCAAGGCTGGCCACCACATCAGTGTGTCCAGCGGCCTCTCCAACCACCAGGGTCCACCCAGCAATCAGAGGCCCCCCCCAGCTGCTAGAGAGAGATGGTCACGGCCACCCCTCCGGGCTCCCTGGCTTCTCCTCCCTGCCTGGCAGCCACTGGGCACTCGGGTCCTGTCGCTTCCTCCACGTGGCACCCATCACACCACAGGAAAAAAAACAAACCATCACCAGGGCCTCCGAGGCCTGGCCTGACCTGAGTCCATCTTGCTGGACTCAGACTTCCCTGTCTCTTCCAAAAACACAGTCCAGCCACTGGCCCCTCCACGATGTTCTAACCTCAGGGCCTTTGCATCTGCTATTTCCTTTGCCTCAATGTCCTTCCTCAGGATCCTGGCCTGGTCAGGTCCTTCTGGACATGTACGTTTCAGCTCAGCGCCACCCTCTCAAGGAAGGTGTCCATCAATACACATAAATACATGCATACACACCCGTGCACCTAGTAACAATCACATCACCTGTTCTTTGCTTTTCCATCTCAAGTCAAAAATTGGTGTGTGTTTTGGTGAGCTGCCCGACAGCGATTTCAGATGACCAGTCCCAAAGAAGCAAGGGACTGGCTGTCCCTTGCCCCTTACTTTAAGACCAAGTGCCTAGGAGATGCCTGAACCTAGCAGGACCTCCGTAAATGTTTGCCGGCTAATTGGGACGACAGCTGTCAGTAGTCACCCTGCAAACAGGAATTTGGAGATGTCGTGACCTGAGATGAACTCAAAGGTCATGACCTGAGATGGACAGACAGAGGTCACTGATTGGTCACTCGCGCTGGCAGCAGGGAGAACCGGGACCGTGGGGAGCAACAGGTGCCAGAGTACGGGCTGCTGCCATCCGGAGCCGGGCGGCTCTTCACACCGGCAGACAGGCCCAGCCCCAGAGCGTTTTCTTTACTGTCTGAGCCACGAGGGAAGCCCTCCAAAAGCATTTTCAAGTTTTCATAGTAAACTTTCAGAGCCGGTGCTTCTTTGCTAATTCCAAGGGGCGTGTTGCTTTGTTTATTCAGCTTGCTCAAGTCAGAGTTTCCTCGTTTGTTAAAAAAAAAGGAGAGAGTAACAGAAGGTCTAAGGCAGGTCCCAAGCCCAAAGGCAGTGGAGGGGTTCTCCAGGAGCTGAGACCTGCATTGCTAACTGTCCTGAGTTCCAGTGAGGCCACTGGTTAAAGGAAAACTCCCTCGTTTCTCCACCGCGTCCCACCCCCACCCCACGCCCAGCCCAAGGGGAGCGGAATCCACCACTGCAGAATCCATGTGAGACCGGTGGAGGCAGGACTGTGGTCCGCGGGACTCTGGGCAAAGCGCTTTCGGTGGTGGCTTCCATTCGGAGATTCGGGCCCAGATGGGAAGGGAGACCACGGGGGTGACCAGCTCTGAGCAGACGGTCATTGCAGACGTGAGGCCAGGATCGCAGAAGCAGAGAAGAACAGGGCTGGAGGAGGCTTCTGAGACTAAGCATGGGGACAGAACATCACAGACACAGCCAGTCCCACATGCAAGCTGGGCGGTGAGGCTACCGAGAACAGAAGACCCGCCTGACAGTGGGCAGAGCCCATGTCCAGCCAGGTTCTGGACCAGAGTGGAGGCTCCCTGGCTGGCCTGAGAGGGGATGGTCAAGGCAAGGTCCAACCCAGAATATCCCCCACTTCCTGCCACCCAATGCAGTCAACTTGGGTGTGAGAGGGGAAAAAAAAAGTAGTGAATCAAGAACCCAGGACGTGAACTTGGAGCCTTACCTCACACCATGTACCAAAAAAACTCAAAATGGAGCAAAGGCCTAAATACAAAAGCTATAACTACAAAACTGTCAGAGAGAAACACAGGGAGAAAGCTTTGTGACATTGGGTATGACACCAAAAGCAGGGACATTAAAAGAAAAAAATTAATAAATTGAGTTTCATCAAAATTAAAAATTTGGGGGAACTTCCCTGGTGGGCCAGTGATTAAGAATCCACCTGCCAGTGCAGGGGACTCAGGTTCCATCCCTGGTCTGGGAACTAAGATCTCCCATGCCTCGGGACAACTAAGCCGGTGTGGAGAGGCCACCGCAATGAGAAGCCCGCACACCGCAACGGAGAGTAGCCCCCGCCGGCCACAACTAGAGAGAGCCTGTGGGCAGCAGTGAAGACCCAGTGCAGCCAAGAACAAACACATAAAATTTAAAACGTTTAAGCACCAGAGAAGACGATCAACAGAATGAAAAGACAATACAGAGAATGGAAAAAAAATATTTACAAATCTTAAGTCTGATGAGGAATTAATATCCAGAATATGTTTTTAAAAAACACTAGGCCTTTCTTATCAATCCAGTGGTTAAGACTCTGGGCTTACAATGCAGGGGGCTCAGGTTTGATCCCTGGTGGGGAGGAGCGGGGATCCCACATGATACACAGCGAGGCCAGAGGGCGGGGGGCGGGGGTGGAATTCTACAACTCAATCACACACAAAAACAAACAACCCAATTAAAAAGTTGACAAAGGGCCTCAATAGACATTTCTCTGAAGACATACAGATGCCAACAGGTACATGGGAAGGTGCTCAACATCACTAATCATTAGAGAAACACAAATCAAAACTGCAATGCAGTACCCCTTCACTGCTGTTAAAACAAATAACAGAAAATAACATGCGCTGGGGAGGATGTGGAGACACTGGAACCCATGTATGCTGTTGGTGGGAATGTAGAATGGTACAGCTGTGGTAAAAAGCAGTATGGAAGTTCCTCCCAAAATTACACATGGAATTACCATGTGGTAGTTCGTATGGTAAAGAATCCACATGTAATGCAGGAGACCTGGGTTCAATCCCTGGGTTGGGAAGATCCCCTGGAGGAAGGCATGGCAACCCACTCCAGTATCTGCACCTAGAGAATCCCATGGACAGAGGAGCCTTGTGGGCTGCAGTCCACGGGAATGCAAAGACACGACTGAGTGACTAACACTTTCCCTTACTTTCTCCACACGATCCAGTAATTCTCCTTCTGGGTGTGTATCCAGAAAAATCTGAAAGCAAGGACCTGAGCAAATACCTATACACCCAGGTTTATGGCAGCACTTTTCATAAGAGCCAAAAGGTGATTCTTGATAGACCATGGTTAAACAAAATACAGTCTATCCATATAATGGAATATTATTCTGCCTTAAACAGGAGGGGACTCTGACACCTGCTACAACATACAGGAACTTTGAAATCATAAAATGAAATAAGCCAGTCACAAAAAGACAACTACTGCATGGTTCCATTTATATGAGGAACCTGAAATAGTCAAATTCACGTAGACAGAAAGCAGAAGGGTGCTGGGCAGGGCCAGGGAGGACAGGGGAATGAGGAAGCAGTGTTTAATAGAGCTTCACTTTGAGAAGATAGAGGCTTCCCTGATAGCTCAGTTGGTAAAGAATACACCTGCAATGCAGGAAACCCCAGTTTGATTCCTGGATTGGGAAGATCCTCTGGAAAAGGGATACACTACCCACTCCAGTATTCTTGGGCTTCCCTTTGTGGCTCAGCTGGTAAAGAATCCACCCACAATGCGAGACCTGGGTTCCATCCCTGGGTCAGGAAGATCTCCTGGAGAAGGGAATGGTTACCCACTCCAGTATTCTGGCCTGGAGAATTCCATGGACCGTATAGTCCATGGGGTTGCAAAGAGTCGGACACGACTGAGCAACTTTCACTTGCACTTTACTTTGAGATGATGGAAAAAGTTCTGGAGATGGATGGATGGCTGCACAACTACGTGAGAGCACTTAATGCCTCTGGATTATACACCTAAAGATCATTTAAAAGGTACACTTTATATCACGCGATATCTCTTACATGTGGAGTCTTTAAAATGGGTTGTTGCTGTTTAGTCGCTAAGTCCTGTCTGACTCTTTGTGACCCCCGTGGACTGGAGCCCACCTGGCATTTCCCAGGCAAGAACACTGGAGTGGGTTGCCATTTCCTCTTCCAGGAAATCTTCCCGACCCAAGGATCAAACTCACATCTCCTGCATTGGCAGGCAAGATTCTTTGCCACTGAGCCACCAGGGAAGTCCTAAAAAAAAGGGAGCAAATGCCCTTAGGTACAAAACAGAAATAGAGTCACAGATATAGAAAACAAACTATGATTATCAGGGAATAAAGGTGGGGGTGGATAAACTAGGAGAATGGGGTTGACATACACACACACATATATAATAGATAATTAATAAGGACCAGGAACTTAGCGCCCAGAACTCTACTCAATACTCTGTAATGGGATTTCAGGGGCTAAGGTTCCATACTTCCAATGCAGGGGGCCCAGTTCAACCCCTGGTCAGGGAGACCAGGTTAGACTGCCCATGATGTTTTAAGATCCCGAATGTCGCAATGAAGATGAAAGATCCCACATGCTGCAACTAAGACTTAGAGAAGTCAAATTAATTAATTAACTAAAATAAAAATTATTTTAAAAACTACTCTGTCATGACCTACTTGGGAAAAGAATCTAAAAGAGAGTAGATTATATGTATAACTGATTCACTTTGCCGTACACCGGAAATGAATACAACATTGTAAACCAACTATAATAAATCTTTTTTAAAAAGGTACATTTTATATTATGTACATTTTACCACAATTTGTTTTAAATGAGTCCAGAGCCCTGGGCACCCGAGATGCTTATACTACAGAAAGACTACAGCGACCACAGAAGTGGTCAGTCCCAATCTCACGCTACATTGTTATTGAAGGCGGTTCGTTATTGTGTAACAATGTGATGGGCATGCCATTCCTTAGTAGGACTTTACACTGAAATAAATGCTCTAATCAAGAAAGGTTTTGGACAGACCTATTTGGGGCGCAAAGAAAAAGCATTACAAAGCACCATGTGAAAGCGACCTCATCCGGCAGGCTGACCCAGGTATCACACTGTCCCAGGTCCACTCTGTCCCCAGAGCCTGCCCCAGGCCTCACCCCACCAGCAGGGGACACGAGGCAGCTCCCAGCAGGAAGGTGCCTGGAAGTGAGGCAGGCAGGCTTCTGGAATTCTCATGGGGCTGGGCTTCCCACACCACACCAGGGGTAGGGGACCCAATGGCAAAGGCTTGCAGCCAGACTCAGGGACTTCGAGGGATCTTAGGATATGGAATTATCCTGTGCATCCAGGACGTATGATGACTGGCGTGGGTTGAATGGTGGCCTCAAAACTCATGTTCACCTGGAATCTGTGGACATGGTCCTATTTGGAGAAAAGGGTCTTGCTGATGTCATTAGGATAATGATCTGGAGTTTTGGTCATGCTGGATTATATGAGTGCTCAGTCCCTCAGTCCTGTCTGACTCTTTGTGACTCCACGGAGTATAGTTCGCTAGGCTCCTCTGCCCACAGGATTTCCCAGCAAGAATACTGGAATGGGTTGCCATTTCCTCCTCCAGGAAGGAAATGGCCTTTTCCCAGAGATCAAACCCACATCTCCTGCATCTCCAGCACTGGCAGGCAGATTCTTTACCACTGAGCCATCTGGGAAGTCCCAATGGATTACTGTAGTAGGCCCTAAATCCAGGAACAAGTGTCCTTATAAGAGAGAAGCAGAGGGAGATCTGAGACACAGAAGGCTGTGTGACAACAGAGGCAAAGACTGGAGTGAGCATCCAGCAGCCAAGGATGCCAAGGAGCACCAGTCACCACCAGAAGCCAGGAGACTCACGGAGAGGATGCTGTCTCAGGGCATCCTGAAGGAACCAACCCTCCAACACATCGACTTCGGACTTCTGGCCTCCAGGGCTGGGAGAGGATCCACTGCCATCACTGCAAGCTCCCCAGGTGGTGGTACTTGGTTACACCAGCCCTAGGAAACCAAGTGGTACTGGATACCCCTACTGGATACTGGAGTGGGTAGCCTTTCCTTTCTCCAAGGCATCTTCCCAACCCAGGGATTGAACACAGGTCTCCCACAAATTGCAGGCACATTCTTTACCAGCTGAGTCACCAGGGAAGCCCAAGAATACTGGAGTGGGTAGCCTATCCCTTCTCTAGCGGATCTTTTCGATCTAGGAATTGAACTAGGGTAATCAAGCTCTGGCAACGTGGGTCCAGGACACTGATGACCACAGCGAGTCAAGGGTATGAAGTGCCCAGGGACCCAGAGACAAGAGGGGCCATCAGAGCAAGGCCCAAAGCATGCTTCCCATGATGGGAGGCTGTCCAGACCCCTGCCCGCCCCACGGCCATGACACAGGACCGCCTGAGCAAGTCAGAGAACCAGCTCACTCCTCCTGGGTGAGCCAGGGACAGTCATCCAGTGACAATGAGACCCGGCCCTCCCCGCCCCCCAGACCAGCCTTCATGACCAAGCAGAGAAACGTCTACATTCTCTGCCGACAGCTCACCACGCAGCCATTCCCAGCCTCCCTGAGGCCCAGCTGAGCTAAGTCACCGCCCCCCCGCCCCACCTCCCCGCCCCAGTGGAAAGTTCCCTTCCTGGAGATTCTCCCTGCTGAAACACAAGCGCTTGGAACAAGATAAAACTGCTTGATTTGTAAAAGCCACAAAGCCAGTCCAGAACAAGGGAAAAAACGCCGACCCTTGGCTGGAAGGAGCGGCCAGTGTCTCAGCGGCCAGTCACTGCTCGGTGACTCATCCCGGCCTGCTGACAAGCCCTCCGGCATCTTCCCAGGGCACGGCTGCAGTCTCGAGGGGGCTGGAGGCGGCGTGGCTGCTGCAGAGGACCCGGGGCCCCCGGGGCCCAAACCCGGGAGGAGTTGGTGCTCCCAGGAGACGGAGCATGGAGACCTGAGGTCTCCTGAGGCAGCCCCTACCTGCCCCAAGCCCCCTCCCCACCAACCCCTCCTGGACAGCTGCTGGGCAGTGGCCAAGAGTCAGCCAGACCCTCCTTAAATGCCAGCCCAGCGGGCCATGAGCAGGAACAGCCGCTTCTGGAAATTGGCGGGTGAGGCGTCTGGCCAAACAGGCCTCTGTCCACAAACGCTGGGCATCGTGACTTGGTGTGCCCGTTGGGGAGGGAGGCAGCTACCTCAACTGCTTAATGGGGTCCCAGAGGGGCTGGGACCGTGAGCGGCAGCCCCGCAGGAGACGGAGACCCCCAGAATCAGCTCAGAGCCCACTGCTGGGGGAGCAAGGCCTCGGGGCCCTGCTGCTCCGTCTCCCCCACTTTACAGGTTACAAAATGGAGCCTAGGGCTGCAGAGCGACTTGCTCGAGGTCCCAGCAGGAACAGGGTAGAGCTAGCTTCCCCGGGGACGGCTGAAGCTCTGAGTTACAATTAAAGACCAAGGTCAAGGTCCAACCAGGCTTGAGGAGCTTGAGGGGACAGCTTGGGGACCTGCCTTTTCTGGAACAAGGTTTCTAACCCAAGGTTTGAAAGAAACAAGTGTCTTTGGATGAAAATGCATCTAAATGAGGATTTCATAGGAATTCCCAACTTTTCCTCAGGCGTAGCCCAGGGGAAGGCCCCCGTTCCACTTCTCATCATGAGGGCGTGGTGCTCAGCGAGGCTTTTATAAAGGCACAGAGCTGACTTTATTCAGTTCCTGAAAAAGCTCCTGGAGTCTGCTCAGCCTGGGAGGTTCCAAGACGTTGCCACCACTTCAGACTCCCCAGAGACCCCTTTCTAGCCCTTGTGCTCTGGCTTACTGGTCGCCTGTCTGTCACCCAGCTGGGCCTTGGCTTGGTGATCCGTGAAAGTGAAGGCTGGGCGGCAGGCCCCGGCCAACCAGGCCAGCAGAGTGCCGATCGTCCCAAGTCCTGCACCCAGCGGCCCCTGCTGAGGCTGAGAGCAGGGAACCCTAGCCCCCGCCCCGTCCACCCCGGCCGGCCCACGCCACCGAGCTCAAACACACGTCAGGTGCGGTTCCACCAGCCATGCCTTCTGGCGGTCTGCGGGGCCGCCCCGGCCCCCGCGGTCGGTCACGGTGCCCGTCAGTGCCTGCCCGGCGGCACGGGTGCGCACGCACACCCACCGCCCGTCAGCAGCTCCCCTGCCCATGGGCGCCCCATCCGCCCTGACACCAACTGGGATCTGACCAGCCCCTGGAGCAGCAGGCAAGGGGCTGCCTTCAGAGGAGCCATGGAGACGTCTTCCTCCCCTGGGGCTTCTTGGGGAGTCCCCACCTCCCCCCAACACCGCATGCAGTGACAAACAGCAGACCAGTCCAGTGACACCTGTGGAGACACCCAGGGGCCGGCTCGGAGCACCTGAAGCCAGGACGCTGATGCCCAGGATGTCTCAGCCTGCACCGTGTACCCCAGCGCCTGGCTCGAGGGGTGCGCCGCAAGCAGAATGCTGGGGAATGAATGGGAATTACTCCTGATGACGTCAGATGCTGGCCCAGGACACATGCCCGGGAGAAGGATCTCAGGAGGGCCACCTGGGAAACAGGGGCTTCTAACTGGGGTGACTGAGGAGGGGCGGCCTCTCTTCTCTCCACTTGTCAGTTCTTGCCCAGTCCTGACGGGGCTGAGCCCACTTGGTGCAGGGCTACCAACATGACCCCTTAACTCAAAAACACATGCTGTGTGGGGTACGGGGACCACTCCAGGGACCTGGAAGCCCCCTCCAACCCAAGAGCCAGCCGTCTGCCCTCACGCCTTGCCCCCCCCCCGCCCGTGACATTCAGATGTTCTAATCAGTGATTCTACCCCAGAATCTGAGCAAAGCTCACAGAGCCAGTCTTTCTGTTCTGAAACGTCCCATCCAAACAGGGATGCTCACTGCTACCCTCCCTGTTCATTGTGCCCAGGTGAGGACAGGACCCAGATGATGCCAACCTCCACAAGTGGGGGTCACCTCGGTCAACTCCCCCAAGCTTCCGGCAGAGTAGGAGGAGTTCTGTCCGCTGTGTGTGTGCATACACACACACACACACACGCACACGCACATACACACACACGCATCTGCACATCTTGTCTGGGCACTGGGAGCTCCCAGCCCTGTAATCAACTCCCAGGAAGGCACCAAAATGCTATTTCAGGGAGGAGACCAAGGCGGCCTTGAAGACGGACTTTGGCGAGCAGCGGACAAACAAACCACATGGTGGACAAACCAACCACAAGCGGCGCCCCGGTGCCGCCGGACCGGACCCCAGGGCCAGAATTGGGTCCCCCCACCCGACCCTTTCCCGGACTTCGGCGCCCACAGTCTCAGCATTCACAGCCATCTTCAGATGCAAAAGTGGCACGTTGGGAAATGAAAGAGAAATAGTGAGGGAAGGGAGAGCGGAGTTTAAATAAAAGCCAGACTTAGCGAAGCTTCGCTTTTGGAACATTATGGAACATTATGTCCCAGGATCTCAAAACAGAAGAGAGGAAAAGAAATATGCCCGGAAAAATGAGCCGAAGTGACCCCTGGTGCTTATGTCCCGAAGCATAAAGAAAGTTTCGAGTTAAGGGGAAGGGGCAGCGCGGGGCGGGGAGGAGGGCCCCTTGCCTACCTGTGATCCGGTCTCTCTCCATCATTACGGATATATTTAGCAGCAGGCGGGAGTCCCAGCGTCCCCCTTTCCAGAGACGTCCTCCCCTTTCTCACCCCGTCGCCCTCCCTCTTTCTACCTCCTCCTCCTCCTCCTCCAAAAACACTCTTTGTCTGGTCTAATTTCTTCAATCTGTTGCAATCACGAATGCATCCAAATTACCACATTTCCATGTGCTGATCATATGTTTGTGCTCCAAACTGAAGTAGCATTGTCTCTTGGAACCGGGAGGGGAAAGGGAGCGAAGGAGAGAAATAAAAAGAAGAGGCGGGAGTGCGGGCCGGACGTGGGCCTTGAAAGGCTCCCGCGGTCCCCGGGGTCCTCCGGGCCGAGGACCAGCCGGCGGGGGCTTTGTGCGGTGGCTCCCGAGGTGCGGCGGCGAGTGGCTTCCGGCGCCTTCTCTCCACCCCCTCCAGCCCCTCCGCCCGGGGCTTCTCGTCTGGCTGCTCCTTTTTAATATCCACTTGGAGAAGCTTAACTTAGCCTCTTGGAAACCAGCTCACAGAGTCAAATTCCTGGCGACTCACAGAGTCTTTCATTCCGCCCCCCGGCCCGCGATGCTGCGATTTCCTCTGGTTTGAGACTTTGCAAAGCCTGGTTCCTGCCTGCCTGCCCGCCTGGGCTCCCCTCCACCTCCGCCGGCCCTGAGCCCCCGCCCCGGCCTGGCCGGAAGGAGGGGTGGTCGCACCCCAGGCCCGCTGCCACAGGGAAGGTTCAGGAACACCTGCCGGGGATGAGCCGGAGAAGTGCCCCCCTGCAGACGCCCGGGTGTCCCGTCAGCTTGCTGGGACAGAGGAGGGGACAGAGGAGCTGGCCGTCCCGCCCCGGCCGAGAGGGGAGCGCGGGAAGGAGACTTCCTGGAAGATTCCTACCCCTCGCTTGTGAGTCAGTGAGTCTCCAGCCGTCCCCTGGGAGGGCGCGCAGTTCCTCACCACATATTCCCCAGACTCAGCGCCTCTCTGGGAGGAGGGGACAGGGGCCTGGCCTGGCTGGGGGCTCAGCTGTTGCTCGGGTCTCGGGGGGGCTGCTCACCTGGCAACTCAGGGGCGGTGGGGAAGGGCAGCACAAGGTCAGAGTGAGGGCTGGGGGTCGGGGGTTGGGGGGCGCTGGGGCTGGGGGCATCTCCTCTGCTCTTGAAGTTTCATTCACTTCAAGGGTTCAAACTGGCAGCCCTCCACCCAAGGAACACAGAAACAGGCTGTGTTTGCCTGCCTGACCCTGCCTAAAGAAATTGTTGTATCCGTGCCAATGTTGAACACTTGGGCAATTTCACTGAGAACTGCAGATTTTCCTCTTCTCTTGGAAAAGGGAGGGCATACAGTCACACCAAATGAGCCCTCCTATCTGGTCTCATGGGGCGGGATTGAAGAGTGCTTCCCTCTTTAGATGAAACTGCCTGTTTTTGGTTTGCTGTGGTCCCCACAGCAAAATGATGCACTCAGTCTGATTATTTGCCGGCCCCTCCCCTAATGTGGCCTCTCAGCTTGAGGTCTCTGCCCCACGGCCACACGAGCGATGTGTCACCAGAAGAGGGCCACACACCATTCTCTGTCGGATAGCTCCCTCTGCCCAGGGCAGGATTCCAAATGCAGTTTCCAAGGTATCAAGGGAAGGAGAAGAGGACGACAGAGGATGAGACGGTTTGATGGCATCACCAACTCAATGGACATGAATTTGCGCAAACTCAGGAAGACAGTGAAGGACAGAGGAGCCTGGCGTGCTGCAGTCCATGGCTTTGCAAAGAGTCTAACAGCAAGAACAACAAAGTTGCAAGGGCATTTTCTTGGGCGTGGGAGTGGAGGCCAGCACCTTCTAGGAGACACCAAATCGCAACTCCCAGCAGAGTCTGGAGGACAGCTCCAAAGGCAGCCACCTGCACAGTGAGGAGAGGTGTTTCGGGCATCTCGGGGGCACCGTGTAGGCTGAATAATGCCCCCCCAGCAAGATCTCATAACCTAATCCCCTGAACCTGTACATGGGAACTTGTTAACAGAAAGAGTCATTGCAGGTGCAATTAAGTGAAGGACCTTGAGATGGGAGACTATTCTGAACCACTGGTGGGAAGGGGGGTACTAAATGCCATCATGTGTGTTCAAGAAGGGGGCAGAGGGGGATCTCTCACACACCCACACACACAGAAGGGGATGCTCAGACAGAGCAGACAGAGATGCGAAGATGCTGGCCTTGAAAACCAGAGGGAGGCAACCACAAGCCAAGAAAGGCCGGCAGCCCCAGCAGCTGAAAGAGACAAAAATAGCTTCTCCCCTGGAGTCTTTGGAGGGACCTGGGCCTTGCTAAGACCTGGGTTTCAGGCTTCCGGCCTCCAGAACTGTGAGAGAAGACATTTCTGCTGGTTTCAGCCCCCCAAGTTACTGGTAATTTGTTATTTCCAGCAGCCACAGGAGACTCAAACAGGTACCACAGACGGAAAAAAGAGCCAGGGCTCCCTGCGCAATGCTTTCTGGTGAGTATATTTCACTCTAACGCATTAGAATAAACCAACCACCAACTCAGTTAGAACAATGGGAATCGTGGAGAGTTTTTTGATGTGCTTACTTCACCTCTTTACCGATTTTGAAAAAAACTATTTTTGATTTTTTCTGATTATACATGTACTATATGCTCACTACACTTAGGAACTACAGAAAACAGATTTAAAAAGAAACCTCCCAAAAAAAAGAAACCCCTTTAATGCCACAGGGGGCTGTGTGACTCCAATCCCCACTGCAGCGAGCAGGGTCAGGAAGCCCCCACGAGGTGGCAAACCAGTCCTTGGAGTCTCCTCTGTCCTTCACTATCTCCCCGGGTTTGCCAGCTGGCAGGGGTGGCGGGCGGATGGCTGGGCCAGGACGAGGAGCGCAGTCATGGCCTCGGGTAACCTGGCCAGTTCCTGCAGGCGCCAGTTGCACACGCCGTGGATTTTGCTGCTGCGGTCGGTGCAGCTGCTGAACACAGCTTTTGACCCTCAGTTCCACCCCTCCCCCGGCATAGTCTGGCTCAACGTCCAGTCCCGAGTCATGCCTAAAACGCCAAGCATGCTGGCCCAAGCGGGGGGATAATTTGAAACTGAACCTGGCAACACCGATTGGCTCCGACAGGGCTGTGTTAGTTACGAGCCGAGTCGTGCAGAGGCCCGGCGCAGAGGCAGGGTGAGGCCAGGCGGGGGAGAAGGGGCAGCCGACCCCCACCGTTTACTGAGTCCTGGCCTCGTCCCCAGCATCGGCCACTCAGGGGGCGACTGGCCAGGTCAGGGCTCCCCAAGTGACTCCTCCCTCCAGCAGAACACGGAGGGAGCTCTGTGGTTATGAAAACCTTTGTCCTGAGATTCACCAAGCACATGAGCGCAGCAAACCAGCGAGCAGTCCCAGTGAGGGGGTCAGCGTTTGAAACCAGCACTTCTCCAAGTCGACCGACGCCTGCTGTCCCAGGGAGGGCCTCCCCCGACCAGGCCACAGCTTTGGGGACCTCCCCTTATGCCAGTCAAAGAGTCCCAGCTCCCAGCCGCCTGAGCCCGCCCACATCCTGGGGTTGCCCAGCAGCCCCTTCCAGACAGTTCTTAAGGCAGTATCTCTACCCTTGACCTCTGCAGACCTGCCCATGTGACCTGCATACTCCCTGCCACCTTCTTTTTGACGTCACCATCATCAGAGAGGGGCCCAGGGCAGGTAAGGAGGAAGAGTGAGGACTGCTTTATCTGTGAGGACAGTGCTAAGTCCCCTTCCAAGAAGCCCCTGCACCCAGCTGGAGGGGACACAGGAGTAAGAGGCGATGCCAGCAAGCCCTGAACTTCCAACACAGTCCAGGAGGCCTGGGCTGACCCAGCCGTGAAAAGGGGGCAGGCGCTTCAGGTAACTCTGACAGGTGAGCAGCAGAGGCCTTGGGAAGGGGGTCCACAAGAGGGACACAGCTTTGTTCCTGGGGCCCCTTCTGGGGAGGGGCCTGTGAAGAGGTGGGAGGAGAGGAATCTAGCTGAAAGGACACTCTCTGAGACTCTGGGCTCAGATTTCCTGCCACCTCTCACCTCCCCCACCCCTCAAGCAGGTACCTTCTTTGAGAATCCTCCATAATTACCTCCAACCTATGAGAGACAGGGCTTCCCTGCTGGCTCAGTGGCAAAGAATCGGCCTGCCAGGGCAAGAGACACGGGTTCTATCCCTGGGTCGGGAAATGCCCTAGAGAAGGAAATGGCAATCCACTCCAGTATTCTTGCCTGGGAGATCCACGGACAGAGGAGCCTGGTGGGCTGAGCAACTAAACAACAACAACGTGGGGGATGCCAACCCCTCACTTTAAAAACAGACTTCTCCCTTCATTTCCTGCTCATCCTCAGACTCAACCACTGGAGTGCGCTTTCCTGAGTTAAAAATAAAGAAGCTCCATCCCTCCGACCCCCTCCCACTGACCGTCCTGCAGTCACGGCTACCGTACCTGCCAGCAGAGCGGGCAGCCGGCCGAGACCCTCCAGGGCCGGCCCCAGTCTGGCCGCCTGCAGCCTCCCAGAGCAAGACGAATTCCGGGCCTGGGGCCGGCCGCATTCCTCTCCGGAATCTTCTCTCCACTTTTTATGGTGCCTCAAGTTTCGGCAGTTCCTAAATAAATACGATCCAGCTACTCTCTGCCCTGGGGACTGCTGCAGGGTTTACTGGTGCGAACAGCCTGGGCCGGCCTGTTGCTTTGGGAGTTCTTCCAGGTCAGCGTGGAAGGAGATCTAGACAAGGGAGAGAGACGGCCCGGACGGGGCCAAATTCCACCAACGGCCCTCACGCTCAGTCATCCGTCCCCGTCCTGCTGGAGCCGGGAGCTGGCGCTGTACTCCTAAAGGCCCCCAGCTCCCTGTGCAGAGCAAGGGGGGATCCAAGAGTGTGGGGACTAGAGTCCTTGGGACAGTCTGTCCCAAGGCCCCTGCATTTAAACTCTCCAGAACACACCAAAACTCCCCCAAAGGCCTGGGGTCTCTCACTTCCTGCTGGAAATCCCAACATTCTGCCTGCTCAGTGGCACCCAATAAAGGCTCACAGGAGGAACAAGGGATCTGAGGATCTGGTGTGGAGATTAACCCAGACCAGCCCTTCCCCAGAGAACTTCTGTGCTGATGGAGATGCCACAGTCTCTGTCGTGTTCAATATGGCAGCCACGTGTGGCTGACGAGGGCCTACAGCGTGGCCCATGTTACTGAGGAACTGAGCTTTTAATCTGTGCTAAATAAATGCTTTAAACGTAAATAGCTACTGTGCCTACTGGCCACCCTGTTGGGCTGGGTCTGCCCCTCCTCCGCCGCCTCTCTGGAGACCTGGCATTTTCCATAAGCCTCTCCCCCATAAAGCAAACAAAGAGAAAAGCTACTTCTCAGCCAAGGTAAAAGAAGACTGATGTTTCTATTTTAAATCTGTTTTTTTGGCCAATCACACTCCCCCGCCCCCTCACCCAGCTTCTCCTATCAAGTTCAGTTCAGCAATATTGACTGACTGACTGCCAAGCGCCATAACAGCACCCAGCCCTGCAGGATGGGAGGACAGAGCAACGCCCGCTGCCCACCTGCTAACGGGATTGACAGGCTGGGTCAAATTACCAAATTCCCCTGGAAAGAGAATAGCTTCCAGAGCTGTGACCCCTTGGAGCAGCGAGGAGAGAGGCTGGACAGAGGGGAGGCCGGCAGGGCTGGGAGGCATTAGGCTGGGTTTACCAGGTGGTGCTAGTGGTAAAGAACCTCCCTGCCAATGCTGGAGATGTGAGAGACGCGGGTTCGATCCCTGGGTAGGAAAGATCCCCTGGAGGAGGGCATGGCAACGCACTCCAGTATTCTTGCCTGAAGAATCCTGTGGACAGGGGAACCTGGCGGGCCACAGTCCATGGGGTCACAAAGAGTCAAATACGACTGAAGCAGCCCAGCACACACGTACCTTTATTCTGTGGGGAGGAGGGAAGCGAGGGTTCTCTCAGTCAGAGGACCAGGCCCAGATCTGCTTTAACAAATCCCGTGCGTGGAGCCCACTGCCCAAGCACAGGCACACAGGTGGGACTTAGTAAAGCCCCCCCGGACGCTGACTAGACAGGGAGGAGCCTCTGGTGGGGAGAAAGGGTGGGGATGGGGGAGACACGGAGAGAATCACGGGAGGCCCATCCCAGGGCCACAGTGGGTGAGCCAACAAGCTCTTGGCAGCCTGTTGATCTAGGGGTGCTGGGGGCATGGAGGTCAAGGACGACACCGAGATGTTCGCTCGAGTGCCTAGGTGGATGGCGAGGCTGAGACATGAGAAATGAAGGAGAGGGTGTCAGCGAATGGGGCAGGGGATAGCAGCTGGGGATCTCTGTGGGGGCCCAGGCGTCAGGTGAAAAGTGGCCAAGACTCGGGTCAGGTCTCTTCGTGGACCAGCCCCACCCCCCACAAAGGACACTCCCCCCTCCCTTGGTGACAGGGAGCGGGGGGTCTTCTGTGCTGCCCTGGAGAAAGAGTGGGCAACAAGCCGTACAGCCCCACCCCCCTGCGGCGCTTACTGTCCATGGGTGGCGGGGGGGATGACAGGCAGTCAGCGCAGCTGAGTGACAGGACACTGGGGCGGGCCCTTCCCCGCAGTAATGGGTGTGTGAGCTGGGGCGGGGAGGGGGCCGCAGGGACACCAGCCAGGGGTTCACGTTGGGCACCCCCTGTTCGGACAGAGACACAGCCCAGACAGTGGCATTTTAGAGACTGCCTTGCATGGATGGGTGTAGACGACTCTCGATCTTGGAGGGAAGGGGCGCTAGCTTCCTGCAGCTGCTTTAACGAATCACCACAAACCGGGTTGCTTAAAAATAACAGAAATTAAGTCTCTCACAGTTCTAGAGACAGAAGGCCAAACTTAAGGTGTCAGCAGGGCCGTGGTCCCTCCAGAGGCTCTGGGAAAAAATTCTTCCCTCTTCCGTCTTCCCGTGGCCCCAGGCATCCCGTGGCGTGTGACTGCAAAGCTCCCATCTCTGCCTCCATCTTCACGTGGCCTCCTTCCTGTGTGTGCCTCTCTTCTTATAAGGAGCCCAGTCGTTGGATTTAGGGCCACCCTACTCCTCTATGACCTCAACTCTAAGCCCTGGACCTCTAAAAGCCCTATGTCCAAGTCAAGTCGCTTTCTGAGGTTCTGAGTGACTATGAATCGGGGGTGGTCGGCACTGTTGAACCCACGACAGAAGGGACGAGGGTGGGTCTGGGGATGAGGCCACCACCCCTGGCAGCATTTGAAGGAGGAAAAGCAGGACCCGGCCACACACCGGATGTCAGGGCGGAAGGAGAAGGCCCCAGGGATCCCAGCCCGGGGATAGACCAGCGTGGGCTGGGCAGCGGAGGTGAGGAAGCAGACAGAGGGGAAATGCCGTGGGTGCCGTGGGAACCGGGGCGAAGTTCAGCAGGTCTGGGAGGCGGTCGCTCAGGGTGGCTACTCAGGGCACAGAAAGGGAGAGCAGAGTGGAAGCCACTTGGAAGGGCCCAGGGCAAGCGTCCCCAGAGCCCAGGCGATTTGCCCGGGGGAACACACACATGCGTGGGACCCAGGAGAATGTGTCCAGCAGTGTCTGCGACAGAAGAAACCTTCCATGGACCCCTAGTATCTGGCCAAGGGGTAGAAAACTCTGCCTCCCCACACGGGGGCACCCTACCCACCCGCGGTCAAATGAATAAACAAGAGCTACACTGGTAGCTCAGCTGGTGAAGAACCCACCTGTAATGCAGGAGACCCTGGTTTGATTCCTGGGTCGGGAAGATCCCCTGGAGAAGGGATACGCTACCCACTCCGGTATTCTTGGGCTTCCACAGTGGCTCAAACAGTAAAGAATCTGCCCGCAATGCAGCAGACCTGGGTTCGATCTCTGGGTTGGGATGATTCCCTGAAGCGGGGCATGGCAACCCACTCCAGTGTTCTCGCCTGGAGAATCGCCATGGACAGAGGAGCCTGGTGGGCTCCAGTCCATGGGGTCGCAAAGAGTCGGACATGACTGAGTGAGTAAGCATAGCACAGCACAAGAGTTACACAGAGCTATATGGTAAGTGGGCAAATCTCAAGGTCCTCCCATCTCATGAAAAAGCAAAAGGCAGCAGCCCCCTTGTGCATGTGATTCGACGCTGCCAGTGTCAGGAGCAGACGGTGTGTTGGCTACAGACACACAGCAGACGGTGCAGACACACCCGGCAGCGAGCCGTCCTGAATTCAGATGGGCGCTCACCTCAGCGGGGACGAGGGCCAGGTCAGATGGGCGCTCACCTCAGCGGGGACGAGGGTCACCCAAGCGCTGGGGCTGCACCTGGAACACGTTATTTTCTACGCGGGATGCTGGGCATACAGGTGTCATTATATTCTTCACATTTTAAAAAATGTATTTATCACATATTTATTTATTTGGCTGTGCCAGGTCTGTGTCTCTGGCACATACTATGGCATGTGGGATCCAGTTCCCTGACCAGGGATCGAACCCAGGCCCCCCGAGTTGGGAGTATGGAGTCTTAAACGCTGGACCACGAGGGAAGTCCCCTTCACATTTTTTAATATGTCCAACAATTCTGTTTTTTTTTTTTTACAAAAAGGACATAAAGTGAGTAAGCTGATGGGCTGTGGGGCTCGTGCCATAAACAGCCATTCCTACCTGTCTCGTGAACCTGAAATAAAGGAAGGGGCATCATAAAGAGGACCCTTGGCCTTCTGGGGAGGACACGGTGTGTGGGGTCCAGACACAGGGGATCAGGCGGGGGGGAGGGGACAGAAGAGAGGAGGGGGTGGCAGGCTCCAAACGGGGGTCCTTGTGAGGTCAGAGGGTCCGGGAGAGAACCCTGCCCGGACCCAGGTCTTAGCCACAGGAAGGCCGGGACTGGAGCCGAGAACCGGGAAGATGAGGGAAGGGTGTCTGGGCCGGAGCCCGCAGAGGCCCCCAGAGACAGGATTCCGTGTGTCAGCAGGCGGCTCCATGTGAAACCCAGATCACGGCTTGCAGCTTCGGGCTTGGGCAAATTATGCCTTAGGCTTCCAAGTGGAGCTACGGTCACGGCTGCCAAGTGCTGATGGCACAGAACTGTCCGCCTTGGGCACAGGGAAGTAAGGGCCAGAAGCAGACTGCGTCCACGCAGCCCAGGGAGCCGGCCTCCCAAGACCTCACTCCCGGAGGGCAGGGGCCTCCCCCAGCACTGAGACGGAGGGAGATGGAGAGGCAGACAGCAGCAGAGGCGAAGAGCTCCGAGAAAGGCTCCCAGGAACAGAGTGGCAGCTGGGCAGCCCAGTGGTTAGCGGCCCATGTCTGCAGTGGGGCGGAGCTTCCCCTTAACCACGGACGTGATTCATTCCCCGACCAGAGGCCTCCGGCCTGCGTCACCCTTCCTGTCCCTCCCACACCCTCGTGTGGACGTCCAGCCTGCACGTCCCTTGGCACCTCAAGCCCCATCCCCTGACCCCACTCCCTGCAAAGATCCACCCTCGACCACGGCTCAAGCCTAGGGGTGCCCAGCCCACTGGCAGGCATCACCTCCAGAGGACAGACCTGCGGAGAGGTTGGGCTAGCCCCTGAAGTGGGCCCAGGAACATCTGAGTTCAGAATTCTGGGGTCCCAGAGAGCCGGCCTGGTCTGTAACTGTCTAATTTCACAGCCACCAGCCACATGAAGATACGAAGTGGGAATTAATACAAAATAAAATTAGTTAAATTCTATGCAGATGAAAGAATAAAACAGACAACGTACAGTTCAGGTGCTCCACAGTCACATGTGGCCAGTGGCCACGGTCCTGGACGATGCAGATATAGAATATTTCCACCGACACAGAAAGTTCTGTGATCAAGAAGGTGGGGCGTGGGCTCCAGGGGGCGTGGGCTTTGGTGGGACAATCCCTCCTTCTAAAACAACTGCTATGTCACCATGATGTCCTTCTGCCCATCCAACCTGGGGTCTGGCACCCAGCAGGTCCCCAGCACACCCCTGTCATCTCCGAGGGGGGTAAGTCCCTTCATCCCTGGGCCCCAATGTCCTCTGACAAGAGGCCATGGATGGAGCCCAGCCCCTGGGCCTGGCCACTGGATGTGACAACAAAGATGCAAGATCAGCTCCTGTAATGATCACGCAGGGCTCAGGTCTGGGAGGCCAGAGACGACCAGAGGGGAAAAGTCACACAGACCCAGCGGGGGTACCAAGGTTGAGAGGTGGAGCCCCATATCCCCTACACCCCCTCCATCCCCACCCCTTGGCCCAGGCCAGGTCATGGTTGGCAGAGTCTCTTCAGAGCCCATGAGCAGTAACTCCTGCCCCCAGACGAACCAAGCGGGCCAAGGCTGAACTAGCCACTTACCCGGGCCAGTTGGGTCACCAAGCTTCCGGAGACGGCCGCTGGAGGTCCGTGTGACTCCTAAAGACAGGGGCAGAGGGCAAAGGTCACCCAAGGCCACCAGAGGAAGGTTAACAGTGGGCGTATCCTCACCTCAGCTCCTGTCAGGGGTTTCAGAACTAGAAACCCACCCCTTGTGGGGCCAGAGGCCCTAATCCTCCAAGGTAACACCTGGCCCCAGCAGCCACCTGCAGGAACATCCACCACCATCTGGATGTGAACCAGGCACTGGGTCAAACCCTTTATACACCTTTTCCCACCCGACCCTTATTACTCCATTTTGCAGATGAGCTAACCAAGTCTCAGTGGGGTTGCATCACTTGTTGGAAGCCACACAGCTATGAAGAGTTGAGCCCAGAACAAAGTGAAGTCCATCAAACTCCAAAACCTGGGCTGGGCTCCAGGGTGCCGGCCGCCAGGACCGTCTGCAGGATGGACAGGTGCTGGCATGGGTCAGCAGGCTCCCTGTCTACCTGCAACTAACCCTATCTCCCTGGCAACCCGCGTCTACCCTGTGGGGAACTGGGGTTTCCCTGTCCTGGGTCTGTAACAGGGGTTAAGCTGGGCTGGACCGCGGACAGTGGGGGACAAGCTGTTCTCCTCCCTCCCCGCCCCCCAGGAGGGAGCCAGAACAGAGCTCCGGATGAACTCGGCCTCCTGTCTCCCTGCACACACCCCTCGGCCCAGCGCTTGATCCCTGGGGAGGCTCAGGGCAGGCAAGTCCCAACTCGAACAGATTTGCTGAGGTGCTAAGCCGACCAAACTCGAGAGGTTTCTAAGAGGGAGAGGCAGGTGGCTGTCCTATTGCTGCCAAGGTCATGGTGCTCTGAGGTCTGCTGTCTGGGCGACCAGGGCAAGCTGCAGAAGGCAGTGGGGACACTCATGCGGGCCCAGCAGAAGCCTTCCCCGCGGACAACAACACACGCTGGAGAAGAACCTGCAGCCCAGGATGGGCCCAGGATGGGCCCCGGCTGGACCCGGACACCTGTCTGCAGCCTCCGCCGTCTGACACGCACCCAGATTGCTAAAGCCAGACATGCCAGCTCCTCCCCTGCAGTCTGCCAGAGAGACTCATTCATTCATTCATCATTTATTCCACAAGCCCACTCCTAAACTATGACCGACCAGGAGTGAATGCAGTCTGCTTTGTTTTGAAAGTTTCCAGAGTCCTGACCAGGGCAGCCTGCAGGCCTGGTCTTCCTGTCCAGCCCCCGGGATGCAGACCGTCCTCACGTCTGCAGGATGACTCAACAGCTGACAAGATGGGAAGAGGGCTGTCCTTCAGGGCCTGGTGTTGGCAAATACCTGCCACTAAGCCCTGGCCTCCTTCCAGGCTGGGGAAGACCCCAAGACGGCCCCAGGTTGAGCTGAACTCACCTACCATATAAATGGGCGTCCCTGGTGGCTCAGATGGTAAAGAATCTGCCTGTAATGCGGGAGACTTGGGTTCAATCCCTGGGTTGGGAAGATCCCCTGGAGAAGGGAATGGCAACCCACTCCAGTATTCTTGTTTGAAGAACCCCATGGACGGTGGAGCCTGGCAGGCTACAGTCCATGAGGTCGCAAAGAGTCAGACATGACTGAGCGACTCACACACACACACACCATGTAAACAACACTGCAAGAGATGCACGTGACATGCGGTTCCCAAGGGCGGTGAGCACTGGGAGCTGGGGTGACTGGTAAGGCTTTGAGGAGGTGAGGACTGGAGGGTCCTTGAAGGAGGACCAGGTGGACACTGGGCTCCCACAGCCACTTCCCGCGCCAAGGCTCCATGACAATCATGGGCTTTAGGTCCATTCTCCTACTCACTCAATGTGACAGGCCCACGAGGCAGGTGCCACCACCCCGATTTCACAGATGAGGGAAGTGAGGGTCAGAAGCCCTGAAGCTGTCAAAACTCCCACAAAGCCCCTGACCCCACCCCAGCCATAACAGAGACCACGATGGTTGATTGTGTGTGTCATTTTTAACCGGATCACAGGGTGCCCAGATATTTGGCTAAACGCTATTTCTGGCCTTGTCTGTGAGGGTGTTTCTGGACGAGATGAACATGTGACTGGTGGTCTAGGAGAAGCAGATCATCTCCCCAATGCGGGTGGGCATCCTCCAGTCCCACGAGGGCCTGAACAGAACAAAAGGCAAAGGAAAGGAGAATTCTCTCTCTGCCCGACCGCCTGAGCTGCAGCCCCCGGTCTCCTCCTGCCCCAGGACTAAGCATCGCCTCCCCTGGGTTCTCAGTCCTCAGACTTGGACTGAATCCACCAGCGGCTTCCCTGGTGTCCAACTTGCAGATGGCAAGTGGTAACTGCATGAGCCAATTCCTCATCACTCCCTCCCTCTCTCCTACTAGACCCGTTGTTCTGAGGAACTCTGACTATCGCTGGCCTCACACAGCAGAGACGGGAGCATCCTTCCCTGGGCGCCCACATGACACTGATGAAACGTGATAAAGGCGAATCATCCTGCTGAGTGATAAAGGCGAATGGTGATTCCAGGCTGGCCCCACCAGCCAGGCTGGATGGACCACAGCCTCCTTTGGGGACATGAGGGGTCGGCATCCGGCTCCCAGAATGCATGGTCCCTTAAAACCAGGAGAGGGCAAACCTGGAGTGGCTCTGATTCAAGGGCCGGGGGGAGAGGGAGGTGGAGGCAGGCGCTGCCCCCAAGGCTGCTGAGAGGACAGAAGAGTGAGCGTGGGTACCCCTGGTGCCAGCTCCAGCCTCATCTCCGTGATGGCTGTGACCTCCTTCCACACCCTAACAGGGAGCCGCACTACATTCAATGACACATGAGAATTCTTAACATCTGTCCCACTTCCCCCCCTTCAACACACACACACACACAATGAGCTGCTTAGAGGTCAGTTGTCGGGGCTGAAAGTGGCACCAGTGAGCGACAGCTGAGCCCACGAACCCAGTGAATCCTCGATATGGAAACGGCATGGTGAGGAATGGAGAAAGACCAGACCCCACATTCCTGTGGATTGAGTCACTTCCGGTTGCACCTCCCCCCAGGCCAGCTGGACGCCCACCCTCCTGGACAAAGATTAAAAAAAGAGAGACAGAGAAAAGGGTCCATTCAGGTTAAACCCCAACCCCAGGCATCTCACCCCCAAGAATCAAACCCACGGTGGGGATGGAGCCATGTTAATAAGGAAGACAGCCCGTGTCTCAGATTTCTTGGGTGGAGTTATGGTTTTATTTACACTGTTTATTTTTCAGATTTCCCGAAATGTACGGCTGGTGCCAGGCAGCCCCTGGCACAGAGAAGATGCCAGGCCTGCTCCCTTAAAAAAGAAGGGGAGGCAGCCACCCGAGGTTCCCGAGCCCAGGGCCGCCTCAACCAGAGCCCTGGAAGAAACCCCAAAGTTACAGCAGCTGAAATTCAGTTCCTCGGACCTAACTCCTCAGGTCTGTGTCTGAGACCGGCGAACAGGTAGCCAGAAAAGCCTCCAAGACATAGAGTGGCTCTCTCCAGGGAAGAACACAGTTGTTTTATGCGATTTTAAAATAAAACATACTCAGAAAGAGCAGAGATGATTTGAAGTTCAGCTCTCTGGCGTCATCCCAAACCAAATTATTTGAGTTCTCAGAGGCCAGGGCAGCAGGAAAGCCTGCAGTCAGATGAACAGGGCTTGAATCCAGACCTCACCAGGCACTCACTGCAGGCCCCAGAAATGACCTCCCCTTTCCAAGCCTCAGCTTTCCCATCTGCAGAATGGGGACAGAGATGGGGATTACTCACAGGTGACTAAGATTAAATGAGGTCACACATTGCAGGCACTTAGCACAGTGCCTGGCACAAATAAACACTCAATAGATATCATTTTTAGGATATCAATGATATACTAATATAAATTATTATTATAATAATTATTGGGACCCCTCTGGTGGTCCAGTGGTTAAGAATCCACCTCCCAATACAAGGGACACAAGTTTGATCCCTGGTCAAGGAGCTAGATCCCATATGCCTCAACAAAGACCGAAAATCTCGAGTGCTGCAACTAAGACACAAAGCAGCCAAATAAATATATTTTAAAAAAGAAAAGAGGCTTGGCTGTAGCCCTGATTATATAATATGACTAGAGAAGGAAATGGCAACCCACTCCAGTATTCTTGCCTGGAGAATCCCATGCACAGAGCAGCCTGAAGGGCTACAGTCCATGGGGTCGCAAAGAGTCGGACACAACTTAGAGACTACACCACCATATTATATGACAGCCACATACATACACCAGCCTGGGCCCAGGGATTTACAGTTGTACATTAACAACCGTTGGCTGCCCTGTGCTTATGCATTTAAACAAAATGTAAGTTATAACCATGGAGAAGGGAACGGCTACCCACTCCAGCATTCTGGCCTGGAGAATTCCACGGACTGTATAGTCCATGGGGTCGCAAAGAGTTGAATATGACTGAGTGACTTTCACTTTCAAGTAATTACCAAGGCACCTTGCATGTTGCAGCCGGGGTGCTGCTACCCCAAGAAAGGCTACCAGGAGTCCTATCTGACTCCCTGCCAGCTAAGGGAAGTTGACAGCCCTCCCGGCCTCCAGGATGGACTGCTCGTTAGGGGAAGCCAGGACAGGGTCTGTGATCTAGAGAAAACAGGATTTGGGGGCTGTGAATCCCAGTGCACTCCCATACTTGCCCCTCCACCCCCAGAAACTCCCCATCTGGCATCTGTGCTCACCTAGGCAGGGCCAAGGCTATTTCCCAAGGGTTCACGAACTACAGGCCGGTGACAAACACTAGTCAGGTTTCACATATGGAGGCCATAAGATTAAAATACACTTCTGGGACTTCCCTGGTGGTCTACTGGTTAAGAATCCACACTTCCATTGCAGGGAGCATGGGTCCAATCGCTGGCAGGGGAACTAAGATCCCACATGCCACACAGCACGGCCAAAAAATAAATCAATTAAAAAGAAAGAAACACTTCTGATCAGATGAGGCAAAAGACAGGAGGAAGCAGTGAGTGGGGATGGGACTCACTGCTGCTCCGTGTCCCAGAGAGAATGACAATGCAGCGTTTCAATCAGGAAAGACGGTGGCCAGACACGGAGATGGGGCTCCTTGGTCCTCGAGAGAAAGGGGGTGGTCCAGCCCTGCGCCCTCCCTGACTCTTCACCATAGATCGGCCAGGTGTCCCTCAACCAGGCAGACCAGTGCTGGCCCAACAGTCTAGGGACCTGCATGCCTATCTCATGGGTGTTCCCTGTGCATATAATTTGGGAAGTCTGGATAAGAGAGCGAAGGACACGGTTACTGTGAAGACCTCTTATTTTTTTCCTTTCAGCCAAATTTTATAATACAATCTGGAAAAACACAAGATTAAATGGGCACTGAGAATCTAAGTAGACTCTGAAGCTAGTGTATTACTGTTTAGTTGCTGAGTCGTGTCTGACTCTTTCGTGACCCCACCAGGCTCTTCTGTCCATGGAATTTTCCAGGCAAGAATACTGGAGTGGAGGCTGCCATTTCCTTCTCCAGGGGATCTTGCTGACCCAGGGATTGAACCCGTGTTTTCTGCATTGGCAGACAGGTTCTTTACCACTGAGTCATCAGGGAAGCCCAGTATGTTATTATTATGTCGGTGACAGGGGACTTCATGCACCATCATCTTCTCCTATTGGGGTCGCAGAGCCACTGTCCCACCTATGATCAGGGTGGCCGTCCTCAACCCCTCTGGGGTCTCACACACCCCAGACATCTTAACCCAAGGAGGGGGCAGAGCAGGAATCAGGCTGTCCCCAGGGGCGGGTGATGTGGCCACACACACACACGCACACACCGTTTGCTCTAGTGACAACAATGCATGGGACTGGGCAGCCCTTCCCAGCTGGAACGTCACTTTCTCAAAAGGGAGCTTTGCGGGAAGGGGCACGGTGCAAACTCAAGCACAAACACCCGAGATTATCTGCAGAAAGGAATCAATACTCAGTTTTTTCTTAAGAATCACGCGAGTCCCTCCGGAAAGGACAAAGTCATTCGGACCTTGGCCAGGAGCCTCCTGCCGCTCCGGCTGCCCCCAGCACCACAGTCTTCCCCTTCTCCCGAGGTTCGTGTGCTCACAGAGGCTGTGAAGAGCTGTTTGGATCAAAGCCAAGGGCCTCAGCTGGCAGTGAAGAGTCCCATTCCAGGCTTATCTTCAGAGGAACCTGAGATAAGGAGATAAGCCTCCTTCCTCTTGTCCCTCCTCTGCCCTTGGCCTTTGCTGCCCACTGAGGTGTGCACCCAACAGGTGAGCAGGACAGCCTTCCTCCTCCCTCCAGGCTGGCAGCCGGGGCTGTGGATTAAAGCGAACCTCAAGGATTCATCCACAAGGTGAGGAATCCTTCTGCCTTGGTGACCTGCTCCAGCATAAGACTAAATACTGCAGAAAGTTCCGTTTTCAGCAAAGCTTGGGATCTCAAAGCCACAGGTTCTAGTCCCTTCTCTGACTTCCGCCCTGACCTGCCATTCCCCTTGTCAAGTGGAGGGGGTGCTCCTGGCCCACAGCCCACCCAGCTGCAAAGCCCCAGCCCAAAGGGGGCCTAGCCCCTGATGCTAATGACTAGGGTGGGGCCAGGCAGAGCCACACCCAGGCGAGATTAAGAGAAGCCAGGGTGCAAATCCACCTCCAGCTCTCACTGCATCTTCCAGCAAGTTTTTAGTCTTTCTAAGCCTCAGCTTCTGCACCTACGAAATGTAGACTCATGAAAATATTAGTGAGCATCTCCTCTGCACCAGGCGCTGTGTAAGGAGATGGGGACACAGTGGTGACCAACAGTGAGCTGGCCACTCTCTTGGTGGAGCTCCCAGCCCAGCGGGGAGGCAACACCGATACCACAGGCAGAGGAAGTGCCCGCAGCTCCGGCACGTGGAGGACCCTGCCTCATCACCGCTAGAGGCCAAGCGCATCGCGTGACATCACTGCTAACCAAGAACGCACGGGGCCCTTCCCCTGAGGGTTCGCCAGCCCTGGGCGTCTGCACTCTGGGTCCCATTCACATAAAAGACCCTGCCATCCAAAATACACGATACTTGGGAATTCCTTGGTGGTCCAGTAGTTAGGACTCCATGCTTTCGCTGCCAAGGATACGGGTTCAATCCCTGGTCGGGAACTAAAATCACGCAAGCTGAGCGGCATGGCCAAAACAAAACAAATAACAAAAAACACAACAGCTAAGTCTGAATTTCAGCTTCACAACAGATAATTTAAAGCAGAAATGTACCCCCCCATCCCTCTCCCTTCCCAGGCTCCCTTTGGTGGCAGAGGAGTTGACCTCTGCAGGCTGAGGTCTCCGGGTCCCCAGGTCCACAGCCTTTAGGCTAGATTCCACCTATAGGAGGAGACTGGAGGGAGCGATCAGGGAGAGCCAGGGTGGATCTTTCCCTGGCTCTCAGCCTCGGAAGGTTTCTCCAATGGCAGATTTTGACTACTCTGCAGCTGAAGCGCCGGCTGGGCAGGTTCCCTTTCGTCCAGCCTTCCTTCAGGTTACCCTGATCCCTGGACTCTGATAACACGCGTTCCTCCCTCTGATCCTCCGATAGGGGTGGACCGGAGTAATGGCTTCTCCCCCACTGATCTCTGATTGTCTCCAAGAAGCTAAGAAACATCAAACACCAAGGTCCTTAGTTCAGGTACATCCCATTTCAAGGTAGTTGACAAGGGCCATAGAAATACGTTCACACAGTCAAGGGTTTCTGCAAAATTTGCAAGATGGAATAAATTTTAACCCCAATCGGTCACGATTGCTTTCTCCTTCTCCTCTGAGTTCCTGCCCACCATCCTTTCTCCTGTGCATGGTACCAGTGGAGGGGAGTCTGGCCTTTGGGGGCTTCTGCTAATGAAAAGTTGAACTGGGAGAATAGTTTGGATTTCAGAGGGCTTTATTTACAAGGTTTACAGTTATTTCCATGCATACTTAAGTGACTGCTCGTCACCCCCATGTTAAGGCCAGGAATACTCCTTCTACTTACTTTTCCAAATCTGTCTGGTGTGCAAAATCTGAAGGAATAAGATAGGAATGTGTCTGCTATATTTAAAATGGATAACCAACAGGGACCTACTGTATAACACACAGAACTCTCCTCAATGTTATGTGGCAGTCTGGATGGGAGGGGAGTTTGGGAAGAATGGATACAGGTACATGGCTGAGTCCCTTAGCTGTTCATCTGAAACTGTTACAACATTGTTAATCGGCTATAGCCCAATACGAAATTAAAAGTTAAAAAGTAATAATAAAGTAAATGGAAAGAAGATAGGAATGTGTCCTGCAGTGCCTGTTGCCAGAAAAACGTGGGCAGTGTGGGAGAGCAAGACTTGAAGCATATGGAGCCAGAGGCTGCTGGTGACTCTTGTGACCTCATGGACTATTGTTCGCCAGGCTCCCCTGTCCTTAGGATTTCCCAGACAAGAATACTGGAGTGGGCTGCCACTTCCTTCTCTAGGGGATCTTTCCGATCCAGGGATTGAACCCTGGTCTCCTGCATTGCAGGCGGATTCCTACCGACAGAGCCACCAGGGAAGACCTAGCCAGGGGCTGGTCTGTGGGAAATTATTCCAGTCACCAGATAAAACATTGTAGGCAGAGAATCCAATTCTCTTCATCTCAAAACAGAAAGTATCTCTGGTTAAAGAAAAAAAAATGCAATAATGTATCACATAAAGTCGGGGCTTCCCAAGTGGGAAGAACCCGCCTGCCAATGCGGGAGACATGAGACTCAGGTTTGATCCCTGGGTCGGGAAGATCCCCTGGAGGAGGGCATGGCAACCCACTCTAGTATTCTTGTCTGGGAAGCCCCATGGACAGAGAAGCCTGGCGGGCTACAGTCCACGGGGTCGTAAACAGTCGGAGATGACTGAGCAGCTGAGCACGCATGCACACCACAGACAGTTACAAATGCCCCGTACTTGTCTCTTTCTTTCTGGATGGGAATCACATCAAAATGGAATTTATCAGAATTCTTGTGTTTATAGGATGAAAAATTGCAGCAGGTGCCACAAGCTCTGAGTTAAGGTACCGTTTTTCACACATCCCAACTACCAAAAGTAAAAACTAAATAAAAAAAAAAAAAATTATTTGGCCACGCTGCACAGTATGCAGGATCTTAGTTCCTCAACCAGGGATGAAACCTGTGTCCCCTGTATTGGCAGGCAGAGTCTTAATTCCTGGACTGCGCCCCCCCCAAAAGGGAAGTTCCTAAATTTTCATTAACTAAGAGATGAATTAACTTTCTAGTCTCTCAATAAAAAACCATATTGCACAGTCATCATATAAAGAAGTGATCAAGCAGTATTCAGCTAAAAAATGTAGGGAAATAAATTACTTTGGAGACAGGACAAGTAGTTGATTGATAAAAAAAAAAATAATGTTAGCTTTTTGAATTGGGGGGATGCTTATGAAATTTGTCCACTGTTTAAAATTTATAATCTCAAATTTCTTTTCTCATTCTAAATAAATAATTCCATGCTCATCGTTAAAGAGCTGTATAAACCCCACACACAAACCTGGCTGCCTCTTTGTGCCCTATATGGCTTCTCCATCTTCTGTACATTTACGTCCTTCTGTTCTAAATCCTGGAGTGATTTTTGTCTCCTGGTTAGACCCTGGCTCACAGGCCATGAGCAAACTGTTCTTGTGAGAAAGATGAGCAGACTGACAAAGTAGGGCCAATGGACCAAGGGGGAAATCGTGGATAAGGTGGAGGATGGTTAGCGATCAGAAACAAATGACAACAAAAGGAGCAGCAAGGGGACACCCCAGAATACGAGGAAGGCTGACTCATTCTTTGAGTCCTACTTAATGGGCATCAGGTCACCAAAGAGGCGGGCGTGTCTCACTCAACCTGTCAATGCTCGTGAGATTAAATCCAAGGATACACATAGGGAGGTGCGATCGGGGACTGAGGGGCAGAGGCCCTGGGAGGGAAGATGGGAGGTGAGAGAATAAAAGAACAGCCACGGAGGGTCGGCCGGACAGGCAGCACTGTGGCCTGGCCTGGGGAGCCTGAAGGTTCCAGAAGAAACCGCGGCCCAAGTAACCTGGCAGCAGAGTGAATGATCTCCAGAAGTGGCTGCTTACCTGGGGGCAGGCGGCCCATCTCTAAGACTAGGGCATTCAGGCTGGCCCAAGGAAGCAAGGAAATCCCCTCCTGCATCCTCTAGGGGCCAAAGAAGAGAGGGAGAGGAGAGGCAGGGGGCGAGGAGCAGTTGGCATCATATGCCAGCCGAGAGAGGAATCGCAGATGGTAGGCAACAGGGCAGATCTTTTAAAGGACAAGAACCCTGGGACTTCTCAGCGGCTATAAGCAGGCTGATAATTGGGGCAAATGGCATTTTCTATTCATTAAACTTCTTAATAAACTGCTGGGTTAAGAACACTTGTTTGGGACTTCTCTGGCAGCTCAGTGGTAGAGAATTCACCTGCCACTGCAGGCTCGATCCCTGAACTGGGAAGATCCCACATGCCTCAGAGCAACTAAGCCTAACCACAACTACTGAGCCTGTGCTCTCAGAGCCGGGGAGTTGCAACTACTGAGCCCAAGTGCCCCAACCACTGAAGCCCCAGCACCCTAGAGCCCGTCCTTCGCAGCAAGAGAAGCCGCCGCAATGAGAAGCCTGCACACCGCGAGAGAGCAGTCCCTGCTCCCCACAACCAGAGAAAAGCCCGTGCAGCAACGAAAATCCAGCGCAGCCAAAAATAAATAAAGACAATTGTATAAAGAAAAGAACACTTGTTTGGTTTCTGGAGCCATCCCAGGAATGCTGGGAAAGGGAATCATCTTGGGCAGTATTTTATTAAATTAATTGCCTCCAAAAATTTCCAGTATCCAGCCAGTCCACATCTCACAGCTATAAGCACGGCTACTGTTCACATCTCTGGCTCAGCACCGCATTCTCGGTTCAGGGTCACGGACGCCCGTCACCAAGGAAGAGCGCCAGCATCCGCAGACCGTTTAAGCACTCTGGTGAGAGGATGGCTGAGTAAATTCAGCAACATCCACTCTGAAGAGCCATTCAAACTGTAATTAGGGAATCCATGCATGGGATCTGATTTTAATGTGAAAAGAACAGAATTAAAAATTATCTGTACAGAGAATATGCAACTCTCCGAAAAAAACATTATATCTCTTTGCTAATCAAACAATACGACCGTGCGTGTGGAAACAAGTCCAAAGGGAACACAGAAAACAATGTTGTAAGCGATGGGATTGGAGAATCTGTCCTTTTTAATTTCCTGTTCACATTGTTTGGTAACAAGTAACGAACAAGATTACCTGGGGCTTTCCAGGTGGCTCAGTGGTAAAGAATCCGCCTGCCAATGCAAGAGATGCCAGAGATGTGGGTTCCATCCCTGGGTCGGGAAGATTCCCCCAGAGTAGGAAATAGCAACCCACTCCAGTGTTCTTGCCTGGAAAATCCTGTGGACAGGGGAGCCTGGCGGGCTACAGACAATGGGGTCGCAAAGAGTTAGACACGACTGAGTGACTAAGCATCACCACTATGAACAAAACGAACAACCAAATAAAGAGAAAAAGGCAAGAGAGAGAGAAGAAAAGTAAAGTAAGGCACAGGCTTGGCAGCTAGAGCGTCAGTCCCCAGGGACCAGGAAAACACTGCCACCAGGAAGATCGGCTCCCCACGGCTCAGAGTTCGTTCACCACCCGTCGGGGCCCCTGCATGGACCAGAAGTCTACCTCCCCCGCTTTGGCCCCCACGATGTCATTCCACCACCTGGCGTTGTCCCCACGATGTCGGCCCTGAGTAACCTCTGCACAAAAACCCAACACCTGCTCCTGGGCCCTGCATCTAGAGTCCAAGTCACCTGTTCATTAGTGAGGTTTGCAAACCACCACTCCCCCTTATCCCTCTGGTTGATTAGCCCAGTCCTTTGGCTGGAAGAAGACAGGGGTTGCTTTTAACCCACTTCCAAGTGGCTTTGGGTTACAGGAGCCTTATTCTCTGGCTGAGCCCTGATCCTGGTGGAAACAAGACGCACAGTCCAGGGGAGGACTGTGAAAGCCCCAGGAAGTGGATCAGATTGATCGGCAGGACAAGCCCGAGGCGGCCTGCCAGCTCGCTTCTGCCCAGGTCTACCCAGCCCCTCCTGGTAACCACGCTTGTGGCAGTGATCCCCAGCCAGTCTGCCCCAACACGCCTGGCCCAGCTGGGACAAGGGACCCAGGCACACTCTCAGGGAGGTCTAGGGTGGACGCAGCCAGCCCCTGGTTCCCAGGTACAGCCTTGAGAGGCCCAGCAGGGCCCAGTCACAGCCCAGGCTTCACGGTACACCTACCCTTTAAGAGTTCTGGGGGGAGCAAGGCCTCCCCAGGAACCAGAAAGAAGGCAAGGTCACCCCCATCTCTCATGGGGACCCCTCCTGCCTCGGTCCGGCCTCTGAAACCCTGGGCCAGGGAGGGCACTACTTCCTGGGGAGGGGGGTGATCTGGCCCTTCTCGCCCCACCCAGCACTTCCAGGGGCCCTTGGGAAGCTGGGGGCCACACACACAGGCCAGAGCAGCCATCCAGGGTTCCTCTCCCCCTTCACAAAGCCAGCATTTCTCAGAGGATGACCAGGACTCGAGTTCCGTCCAGAAAGGGCGGGCAGCCGGCTGCCCTGTGCACTGGGATCATCTTCCTCTCCCCCTTCCTATCCCAGAGGCTTGCAGGCTGCCAGCAGTCACGCTTCGCAGAACCAGGTCAGATTAGGCCCTGAACAAAGCTTGGTTGTTGCAAGGCTTCCAAGAGGCCACTGACAGCAGGACGCCTGGAGCCGCCCCCCCCTCCCCCAGGCAGCGCCTCAATGCCCCCAGTTCACGTGGGCTGCAAATGGACCCGGCCCCCAGGGTGGGGACAGGGAGATAAGGCAGGGAGAAACTGGGCTGGGAGCAGAAGGCCACACTCAACCCAGGAGACCTGAGGCCAGGACACCCTTCCAGAGCGGTGCCGAAAGCCACCAGCCTGCAGGAAGGAGCCAGCCCTCAGCAATGCCCGGCACACTCTTCTAGGAAGAATAACTGAACCTACAGGGAGGCTCGAAACAGGCCAGAAACTTGCAAAATGGACACCCCCAGCTCACCCAGATGCTCCAGCAAAACCATGGGTACTTCGCCTCTCAACAGAGTTTCTGGGCCCAGTTACAGCTGCCCAACAGGGAACGGCAGGCTGACCAGCTACCGGCCTCAGGGATCCATCAGCTCTCCTGTCAAACTCAGGGCCCGATGGTCCCAGGCCTGACCTCAGGACCCCCGGCCCCAGAGCCCTGTGACCAGCAGGACAGGCTCCCTTCCACCAGTGCTTCTGGATAGGCAATCTCTTGTAGCTGCCGTGGGGACTCACTGGCCAAGGTCTCCGCTGGAGCACTGTGGGGGCTGTAACCTTGTATGCACCTCGTTGGGTCCCCAGGGGGCATCCCCGGCCACTCATACCCACAGATCCCCCATAAATCCCCTGGAGGTGCCTGTGGCTGGGGTGTTCCAAAGTTACAGCCCCGGGGACTTCCCCGGTGATCTAGTGGTTAAGAATTCACCTTGCAATGCAGGGTATACGGGTCTGAGCCGTGGTGGGGGAGCTAAGATCCCGCATGCCGCAGAGCAACTAAGCCTGCAAGCCACATCTAGAGAAAGCCCGCATGCCATACAGAAGACCCAGCATAGTCCAAAAAACAACATTATAAAAAAACAAAGCAATAGCTCCTGTAGGGAACCCAGCATGTCACCTCCCTCCCCACCCACCACTTACCCCTCAACCTGCCCCCTCCTTCTGCCCCCCAAGGCCTGGGCCTCTCTCTCCAGCACCCCCGCCCCCCACAAGGCCACCAGTGGGATCCGCCCAGGAACTGGCGCTCAAGGCCCCGGGGGCCGGGCCCTGTGTGCTGTGTGCTGAACCCATCTTATCAAGTACATCTTAAGCAAACTGCAGAGCCCACGCAACGCTGCTCATGGACAAACAGCGGTGCATGCAGAAACAAGGTCCCACCCCCAGGTCCCATCCCTGTGGGGCCTGGGATGGGCAGGGAGTCTCAGAGGACACTGGCCCAAGAAGCTGGGTGGAGGATAGTGGGGGGTGCTTTTTCCAGCGGTTGGGGTCCCTGGTAAGATGCCCTCTGCTGACACTCACACACGGGAGCTTCAGGCACGTGGTCGGCCCGTCCTTCCACCTGGATGTACATTCCAGACCGCTGCCCATGAGGGGGCATCTCGTGTCCCTTCTGCTCACCCAGGGGCTTTCCAGGAGGAGGGTGGGTTGTCTCAAACTCAGGTGCATTGCCAGGTGCGTGGCACTCCGCGTTTGGAACCCCTCAGGACAGGCAAGTGACTGTGGGTCATGGGGAGAGGTGAGCCAGAGGGGAGGGCAGATAACTGCCAACAGGCTGGGGAGGGGACGGGCTGCAGGATCAGGCTCCACCAGCTCCCCAAGGACTGGGAGGGCCTCTGGGTCCATAAGGGTCTGGGACCCTCGGCACCAGTCCAAGGGAAACACGAACAGACCGCCGGAGGTGGCTCTTTCTCTCTGCCCAGGTTCCTGCAGCAGAGCAGGCTGGGACCTGAGGAGGCAGAGGTGTGGCAGCCGGAGGCAGGCGGAGGGGCAGGGCGAGACGGGGAAGGAACTGGCCTTCCCCCCTCCCTGCCCCGCCCTCCTCGCCCTCACCCCCGTCTCCGGCTCCAGGACTTGCTCCTCTCCTCTCCGCTTCCCAGAACACAGCTCCCGGAGCGCTGGGCGTGGGGAAGGCTGCTCGCCCGGCTAATCTCTCTAACTGCAGCCTCCCGCCCTGCCCAGGGCTCTGAGTAGCAAGTGTTCGACCTTTGGTAGGCCAGGTACCACTTCGGAGATCTGAAAGTCACCAAGTATCTCTGAATGATTCCCCAAGTGCACACCGGCTGGATTTTATTTCCCATTTCTGTGGCTTGTGGACCTCAGCTAAGCACCCTCAGCACTGAGAACTCCCAGGGGATCCCGGGCCACTGAAAGGTACAGTGGCCCAGTATGCAACCAGAAGTCCCCAATTCAGGACACTGGAGAGGTTCAGACAGCAGCCCGCTCTGACGCCCAGGGGCTGAGGGAGACGCCTGGGCCACAGTCCTGGCCTCCAAACCAACAGAGGCCCAGGGAGGGTGCCAGCAGCCCCCTCGGGCATCCTGGCAAAGCTGGTGACACCCAGCCTCTTTGTGTGTACTTCCTGCGGGTGATGAGGACAGTGAAGCAAGCTACGGGTGGCGCAGGCATTCAAGCCTTTCACGCATGAGCTCATTTCAGCGTTACAACAAATCAGCATTGCCCCTGTCTACCAGATGAAGCAAACGAGACACACGACGAGATGGAGGAGGTGCCAGCCTAGGATTTAATTCCGGGAGCCCGTGCTGTGAGCCACTGGGCCACACTGCCCGCAGCTCTGCCTGGATGGACCACCGAGTGAGGTGCATCCAGGAAGCGCATGGAGCAGAACTGGAACTGCCAGACACAGAGCTGTTCCCACATATCCCCCTGGCATCCTGCAGCCTCAGTGGGCACTCACTCTGTTCCCCACCTAGAAGGACCCTCTTTATTCTCCGCCTTCTCAAAGCTGCTCATTCCTCAAGGCCCATTTCAATCTCGGCTTCCCCAGAAACCTCCCCTACCCAGGGCAAACCAGTAGTGTTTGGAGACTGTATTGCTGGGGCGGGGGGCGGGGGGGGGGCGGGCACGGGGTGTTAACGAGCCAGGTTAACACCCTGCATCCCGCCTCCCGTGAGAATGCAGCTTGCTTGCAAAGACCACGTCTTTCCATCATCTTTGCACCCTCGAGGCCCTGGCTCTATAGGCTCAGCGCATAATGTGTCCAGTGAGTGTTTATCTAAGGCACTCAGGATCCCCTCAAACAGACTTTTAAAATTCCTCCCTTTTCAGAGACTCGTGAGCGCTCAAGCCAGCTCTACTGACAACATATTTGATTTCTTTCTTTCTTTCTTTTTTAGCGTCTAAACAACATTTATTATTCACTTGGCTTCGATGGGTCTTAGTTGCAGCATGCAGGATCTAGTTCCCCGATCAGGGATCAAACCCAGGGATGCCCCCTGCTCTGGGAGCAGAGTCTTAGCCACCGGACCACCAGGGAAGTCTCTTTATTTATTTCTGAGCCCACAAATAGGTCCCAAAGGAATAATCCCACTCAATCCAGGTGAAAAATAAAAGCGCTCGTGGTTGGCTGTCCTTGAATTTTTTGACGCTGGGGATCCTTCAGTTTGATGCTTTCCCTAATTTCAGGGCACTGATGCTACATGGGAGTCAGAACTGGACCCCCATCAGAAGGGGACCAAGCGGCCACCCCGCCCCTGGGCCAGCCCCCTCCAGCCCAACCCCACACAACGGCAACAGAGTGACCCAGCTCGCCTTGGACCATCGCCAGGAGGAGAAGCTGGAAGAGGTCCAAGCTCTCCCAGGCCCGTCCTCCGGGGCCCTGCCCCTTCAGGCAAACACTGGAGACAGGGAGGCCACCTCTACAAGAGCTGGTTCCTATCCACCTGTGAACACTACTCTGAAACCTTCCTCTTTTTTTTTTTTTAATTTGCCAAGGCAGGAGGGAGCAAGCGTGGAGAAGACACATCCAGCCTGCCTCAGAGGCCCTCTGGCATCTGTGTAGGAGGGTCTCAAAGTTCCCCCAGGAAAAGGCCAGTTCACTGGGGGAACTCTGGTGGCCAGACTGATCAGCAGAAGGCTAAGTGTGAGGAGCCAAGGGCAAGAGCCAACTGGTGTCCCTGGGCCACACCGGGCTGCCGAACTCAGGGAAAGGGCGATGCCCACAACCATCTTAAGTATTTGGAACATGTTGGGGAGAGAGGCTGAGCGCCAAACCCTCGCCTATGCCACCTGGAAGCCCCCTCCTCCCCCACCATTACATCAACGCCCCCACACTCCTGAGAGGGAGCTGTGTTCAGGATGGGTGAGGGCCATGCTGTTTGCAACAGGGGGTGAAAGTTGAAATTCGAAGCCACTGACCCAGAAGACCATTTTAGGGGAAGTTCTGAGTAATTCTCTTTGAGACGAGTTATTCTTTATTACTTGTTTTGTTTCTGAAAAAATGGAAAGCAGGAGAAGACTGGGAAAATGTCCCAAAGGCAGAGGGATGGCCCAAAAGACCTCTTCAGCTCCAACTAAATACCACGACTCTGTCCTCTTATCAAGAAAAATTAATTCATGAGTCCTTGGCAGAAAACTTCATGTCCAAGTAGATTAAGGGGAAGAACATGAGGAGAAATTTTGCAGGGTTAGCAGAAGAGATGCCCTTTATAACTTGACCACTGAGGAAGACAAAGGATCTGGCCTGGATCCTTTGGGGAAAATCACAAATTTAAAAAAGGAGGGGAAAAAAGAACAGATCTAGATTCCCCTTAACCAGACTTTCAAGGCTTGTGACCTCAGTTTACCCATCCTCAAAATGGAACTTCAGAGGACCCAAGGGGAAAATGCTTATAAAGGATCCTGAGTGCATGGTGGGAACTGGCCAGGCCCCTTCACCTGTCAAGCCTGCTAGTGAAGCTGGGATGCCAGCAAACCAAAAGGCATCCTGACACCCTAAAAGTGAACCCCAATGGGCTTCAGGTGTAGCTGGATGGTCCTATTTGGGAATTTCTGGTGCTCCACTGGGCAGAGGAATAACAGGAATTCACCTGAAGAAAGGATGCTAAGACCTGGACCACCAGTCCCAGAAGCTGACCCCAAGGAAATCCTCTACACAGCCCCCTCCCACGCACACATACGCACGGAGGGGGACCCAGAACGCCCGGACTCTCGGCCCCTGTCAAGTCAGCGATTCCGGAGAAGGTACAAGGGGGAAGGAGGGCGAACAGGAGGGACGGCCAGCCCAGGGCACCGGCTCCCGCAGTGGCCCCTCAGGACACCTGAGCGAGTAGTGGCCGACAGACGGGGGCAGGAGACTCTCCGCCAAGGTGAGCATCGGGGCCCAACAGTCTTGGGGGTCAGAGAGTTCGAGCACCCGGACTCCCCAGGGCACCAGCGGTCTCTTGCTAGAGCGCGGGCCGAGACCCTGGAGCGGCGACGTAGAAGCAGAGGAGAAAAGTGTGGCGGGGGTGCGCCCAGCGTCTGGTCAGCGACCCCGATTCGGGGTGCAGCTGCGTCAGCTGGCCGGTGGGACGCCCCACACCTCAAAGCTTGCCCCGGGACCCCGACCTCCCCCCGGCTCCGGGCGCGGGGCCCACCTGTGTAAGACTTCTTCATGGTGCCGTCGCGGCCGCCGCTCCCAGCAGAGTGTGGCGGGGAGGCAGCGGGGCTCGGGCTCCCAGGTCGCTAATCCCGGGCCGGGAGTGGGAGGGGTGAGGGCCGGGAGGAGGGGTCGGGCCCGGCCCCGCCCCGGCCCGGCCAGGCCCGCCCCCCGGAGGTGGGCGCCGAGCCCCGCCCCGCGCACTCACACCTGGCGGAGCCCCGCGCGCCGCGCATCCCGACCCCCGGCCTGGAACGCCAGCCCCGCGCCGGGTCCTGAGCTCGCCCCGGTTCGGCCCGGGGGCGGCCCCTGCACTGCGGCCCCAGTGCAAGCTGTCCGAGGGTGGGGGTCGCCAAGGTGGCGACCGTCCCCAGCAGCCACACCCCCCCGGGCACGAACGGTTCCTTCCGGGGCGTCGCCGGCACTTTTCCAGTCCAGAGTCTGGGCGAGGCGGGGCCTCGCCAGGTGGCAGCGGGAGGAGGGGCGCAGGGAGCGGCCTGGGGCCGGGTGGTGGTCCTTCCGCACAGCCCGGAGGGGATCGGAGTCCGCCGTCCGGCTAAGTGGACCGGGCAGGACCGGGCAGGCGCGGTCCCTACCGTATGTGCCCCGCTACTTTCCTGATAATCCAGAGGGCAGACTGCCTTGACTGCTTGATGAACTGGGGCCTCAGTTACCTCATCTGTACAATGGGTACGTTGGGCCAGATGATAACTTGTGTTCCATCTGAGAAATATCGAACACCGTCCCAGCACCAGGTACTGTGAGCGGTCAGGGCCTCGATGTCGGAGCGCAAATAAGAGGGCACGCGTCTTTATATGCAGTGAGGAGAAATGTGAGTTCCCGAGCAAAAATTGTACAGAATTCTCTCTGCTTTTGTATCCCTAAAGAAGTTTTCCGTAAGAAAATGATTTGTTGTTTTAATACAGAGGGGAAAGCGATGAATTTTGCCTAGCGGGCGTTGTCAGAGTTTTACTGAGGTAACTCCAAAACAAGGTTTTAAAGAATGAGCAGTAATGTGCCAGGCGGCCGAGGTGTTCCTGGAAGAGGGAAGGGCGCGGCCTCCCAGAACCTGCGGAGACAGATACGCAAGGGCCCGCGCGCTCCAGGGATGAAAAAGGGAGCGGAGGAAGCGATTCCGGAAGCGCCCCCAAGCTCTCAATCCGAAGCCTGTAGGGAAAACGGAGGTAGAATTAACATCACCAAAACACCCTCTTTCCTTTTCCCTCTCCTCAAAGGTCCAAAAGCATTTCCGTTGCCTGCTAGAAAGTAGAAAACCTGCCTAAGTAAGAACTGAGGCACACTTGATTCCACCAGATTGTTCCACTTGCTCCCCTTCTTAAGAAATCTGTTCAGCCACAGGCCTGCAGGTCAGGCCACGAGACCCGTCCCACACCCTCTGGCTAGACTGTTTGGACCAGAGTGGACGCTGGACTCCACCTGGGTCAACCTCTGGCTCCTTATCTGGGGACCTGGGAAAGAGGCGAGGGAGGAGAGAAGCCACAGGCCTGGAAACTGGAGATGAATTGTTAACATCTGTCCTTGGGTTCTGGGATAGCCACACACACTCCCCCAAGGGCCACTTGCACAGGCTCCTGCAAATTTCACTCCAGCCAAGGCAGAAGGCTGAGTTCTGTCCTGATTCTGGCCGGTAGACATGATGATTGCACCCCCGTGCTGATGCCTGACCTTCCCACGGCCCAGCTGCCTATCAAGAATCTGTCTAATGGGCACATTAGGGGTTGGTTGCTTCACTTAGCTCAAGTCAGAGGTGCTCTGGTGCACATGCATCCTCTGAGCAGATAGATCCTGGAGTCATGGAGGACCCTTGGGTGTTCTCTGTGTGTGGTTGGCCCCTTCATGCTAGCATTTCAGCCTGTGGGTTATAATTCACAAGTACTTGGGCACCTAGGGACGAAGACCCATGTGCTGTACTGATACCGTGTGTGTGTGTGTGTGTGTGTGTGTGTGTGTGTGTGTGTGTGTGTGTGTGTGTCTGTGTGAGCACTCAGTCATGTCCGATTCTGTGTGACCCTATGGACTGTAGCCCATCACACTCCTCTGTCCATTGGATTCTCTGGGCAAGAATACTGGCATGGGTTGCCATTTCCTACTTCAGCAGATCTTCCCAACTCAGGAATTAAACCCACGTCTCTGCCATCTCCTGCATTGGCAGGCGTATTCTTTACCACTGAGCCACGGATGGGGATCTAGTGATACGGCACATACAAAAAAATGCCAAAAATCTGAAGGAAAGACAAGAGAAAGAAGGAGGAGGAATGAAAGCCTTTTCAGGATGCATGAAGGTTGATAGTTTAAGCATGAAATTTTAATTTTATGGACAACTCTCTTTAAAATGTATGATGTAATCACTTGCCTTCATGGCTTGTTTTTCAATCGCTAAGCCATGTCTGACTCTGCGACCCTATGGACTGCAGCATGCCAGGCTCCTCTGTCCTCCACTATCTCCCAGAGTTTGTTCAAATTCATGAGTAGAGTATATCAAATGTTAATCATTTTCTCCTGGCTCAAGGTCATCGTAAATGACACATTTAACTCACACGTTGCTCCTTCAACATAAACGCTTTCGGATAGATTTTTTGAGGATCTTCAGAGGATGCCTTGCAGGAGGTATTGCACCTCTCAAGGGGAATCCACCCACTGCATCCTCATGTGAGGGTAAAGAGGGCTTAACTCAGGAAGCTTTGTGGTGCTGGATGAAAGAAGCCAACCTGAAAAGGCTGCAGAATGCATGATTCCAGCTATACGATATTCTGGAAGAGGCAAAACTACAGAGACAGTAATTGGTAGTTGCCAAGAGATGGGGGGGATGAAGAGGTGGAACACGGGGATTTATAGGGCTGTACGACACTAGCGGTGGGTACATGACAGGAGACATTGATCCAAACCCATAGGATGTACGACACCTGTGTAACCCTGATGTAAACTATGGACTTAACAATAACTAATTAATTAATAATAATAATTGGGCTTCCCTGATAGCTCAGTTGGTAAAGAATCTGCTTGCAATGCAGGAGACCCCAGTTCGCTTCCTGGATTGGGAAGATCCCCTAGAGAAGGGAAAGGCTGCCCACTCCAGTATTCTGGCCTGGAGAATTCCATGGACTGTATAGTCCATGGGGTCGCAAAGAGTCAGGCGCAACTGAATAATTGATAATCAAATATCAATACTGGCTCATCAGTTGTAACACATGTACCACTCTAATGCAACGTGTATCATAAGAAGGGAGACACCAACGGGGTGGTGCATATGGGAACTCTCTGACTCATTACATTTTTCTGTAAGCCTAAAACTGTTCTTTTTTTTTTTTGGCTGCACCGTGATGCACACAGAATTTTAGTTCCCCAAGCAGGGGAACCTGCGCCCCGCAGTGAGAGTGATGAGCCCTAACCTTTGGACCACCAGGGAGTTCCCTAAAACTGCTCTTTGAAAAAAAAAGTCTATTTAAAAAAAAAAATGTTTGTGGGTAAGGGTTTTATCTCATGGAGTGGATTTTAAATTAACATGTGAGCTTTTAAGGAATTAGGTTCTTGGACTCAGAGGGATGAAGGCAGGACAAAATGAAAAAGAGGCTTTTGGACTCAGTCTTTTAGAGGAAGGACCTGGCTGAGAAAGTTATTTAGTTGCAAACTCAGTTTTCCAAAGAAAAAGGAAGTATGACTCAGAGGACTGAGCCAACGCTGGGAGAACAACCCCCCAGGGCTGAGTCCTTGAAGAACCCTTGTGAGGACCCATCTGCACAGATTTACAGGGCTAGAGCCTGCACCCGGAGTCTGAGCCTACACCACCAAAGCTGAGACTTTCAGGGTCGGGTGAGGATATTTTCCATGTGGGAAGGATGTGAGTTGTGGCCATGGGCTGGCTGTGTCAGACTGTTGTTTTCCCAAAACCGTCACAACGGCATCTCCTAACCCTTCCTGCTCGCTCACCTGTGAGCTTGGCATTGTGTCCCCCTGTGTCCCCTTCCTTTGCAGTTGGGAAGGCTTGTTGTTTGATTGTAACCCTTGACCTTGGAGCCCTGAGCCACTCAGTAAGGATCTGTTCACCCAGAGACCTCTGTATGCAAGGAAGCCCAGAGCACTGGGGGTGTATGAGTTACCTATTGCCACATAACAAGTTAGCACAAACTTAGTAGCGTAAAATGACACATGTTCATCATGGCACAGTTTCTGTGGTCAGGAACCCGGCCACCACTTAGCTGGGTTATCAGCTTTACTGCATCTCCCAGACTGCGGCTGAGGTTATTGGCAGAGGCCGAGTCCCATTTGAAGGCTCAGCTGGGGATGTGTCCACGTCCAAGCTCACATGGTTATGGGCAGACTCGGCTCCTCAAAGCCTCTTAGATGGAAAACCTCAGATTTTAGCTGACTAGATCCAAGTTTCTTGCCACAGGGGACTCCCAACTTAGCAACCTGTCCATCAAAGCCTGTAAGAAAGATGGGTCGCTCAGTTGTGTCCGACTCGTTGCAACCCCATGGACTACAGCACACCAGGGTTCCCTGTGTACCATCTCCCGGGGTTTGTTCAAACTCATATCCATGGAATTGGTGATGCCATCCAACCGTCTTATCCTCTACCGCCCCCTTCTCCTTCTGCCCTCCTCATGCCCTCAATCTTTCCCAGCATCGGGGTCTCTTCCAAGGAGTCGCCTCTTCGCAAGAAAGATAGTCGGCTGGCAAAATGGGCATTACAATCTTGTGATCTGTGAAGCAGCCGCCTGTGAATACCAGGAGGTAGAGCTCACTGGAACCATCTCAGAAGCCATCTGCCACGGGGCGGTCACAGCAGCTGCTCAGGTGGGCAGTCCTGGACTTTAAGTCTTCCCAGCCCAGGTGCAGAAACGTGAGCACAGAGTCTTCCTGGGGTCCCCTTACTGTACCTTTTCCCATCTTCCTGCCCCAACCGCAACCTCTGCTGTCTGCCTCCATTTCTGAGCTCTGCGGCTTCTGCTCACTTTTTCTTCTCTCTCCTGTCAACTTCTTTCTGGCCCTTTCCCTGACCTATCCCCCCGGGATTCCAGGCCCGAATGGTCAGACTTGGCTTTGGCAGGCCACCTGGGGGTCACTGCTTTTGTCTCCTGCCCCCAGAGGGGCTGACTCACGCTGGGCGGTATGGCCACCTTTGCCTGGCCTCAGCTCAGCCCAGCCGCCCTCTCTGCTTGGCTCAGCATCTCTGCTGAGTCAGACTCTTCTCTGACTTGTGGCTGTCCCCGAGCTTGAACTTGTCAGATGACTGGGGCCTTGCTGTGTGTGTACGATTTACGGTAAAGGTGTGGCTCTACTAACATTCTCCTGTGCAATGTGGGAGTGTATCTGCCCCCAGCTTTCCAGAAAGCACTTGGCAATGAAATTTAAATGACTTTAAAAAGTGCCCAGGTGCTTTGTCCCAGTGACTATGCTCTTTTCTCGTTGGTTGATTCAATATATATTTCTTGATGACTCATGATGGTCCCTGCCCTCTAAAGCTTATACTTTAGTAGGGGAAACAAGCATTAACCAAGTAACCAAATAAGAAGGTACAGTGAGGACTTCCCTGATGATCCAGTGGATAAGACTCCATACCTCCGAGGCAGGGGATACGGGTTCGAACCCTGGTCAGCGAACTAAGATACCACATGCCACAGCTCAGCCAAAAAATAAAAATATAAATAAAATATGTTGTATGCAGCTTAAGTTTTATGAAAAAGAAGATGGTACAGTGAGGGTGTACACTAAAAGGTTCACATCTGGGGTCTAGGGTCTGGGGGAGCGTCTTTGTAGAAGGGGAGATTGGGCTGAGATCAGAAAGGTGAACAAAAGTTAACCAGGAAAAGCAAAGGGGAAAGAGTCTGCAGGCAGAGAACAGCCTCGCAAGGCCTTGTGGTAGGAAGAAATATGGTCCATATAAGGAACTCAGATACGAAGATGATAAACACTCTAATAGCAGAAAAAGAAGAGGAACTAAAGAGCCTCTTGATGAGGGTGAAAGAGCAGAGTGAAAAAGCTGGCTTAAAACTGAATATTCAAAAAACTAAGATCATGGCATCCAGTCCCATGACTTAATGGCAAATAGAAGGGGAAAAAGCAGAAGCAGTGACATATTTTATTTTCTTGGGCTCCAGAATCACTGTGAACGGTGACTACAGCCATGAAATTAAAAGACACTTGCTCCTTGGAAGGAGAGCTATGACAAACCTAGACAGCTTATTAAAAAGCAGAGACCTTTGCCAGCAAAGGTCCATATAATCAAAGCTATGGTTTTTCCAGTAGTCATGTACAGATGTGAGAGTTGAACCATAAAGAAAGCTGAGCATTGAAGAATTGGTGCTTTGGATTTATGGTGCCAGAGAAGACGCTTGAGAGTCCCTTGGACTGCAAGATCAAACCAGTCAATCCTCAAGGAAATCAGTCCTGAATATTCATTGGAAGGAGTGATGCTGAAGCTGAAACTCCCAACACTTTGGCCACCTCATGCAAAGAACCGACTCATTGGAAAAGACCCTGATGCTGGGAAAGATTGAAGGCAGAAGGGGGCGACAGAGGATGAGACGGTTGGATGGCATCACCAACTCAGTGGACATAAATTTGGGCAAACTCTGGGAGATAGTAGCTGACTGGAGCCTGGCATGCTGCAGTCCATGGGACTGCAAGGAGTTCCAGAGGACTTAGCGATTGAACAACAACACGGCAGTCATCAGATGGGGGCAGGGAGGGCATACATCAGCCAGGGCTGGACCTTCGAAGGCCACACCTTAGAAGGCGCCTCTGAGCCTCTGAACTTTGGCCCTTGTCCCCTCGGGCTCGTCTTGCCTCCTCCTCCTCTATCCCTCTGCTGCCCTGCGGGAGGAGGAGCCAGGGTGAGCTTTCTGGTGGGAAAACTGCTGCCCAGGAATGAGGGAGGGGAGGGGCTGGCATCCTTGCTGACATTTCACCAGTGACTTCAGCTCAAGGGGAAGCTGGGAATCTCTGGGAAGCATCAGTAGGAAATGGCAGGCCACCCCGTGTCTTGGGTCTTGTCTTGGGTCTTGTCTTCATCACGGCCTTTCTTGTTCACTCCACTCCACAGCAAGCCCATTTACAACGGCCCCCGACCCCTCTCCACCCCACCCCTCCCCACCCCCATCCCCGCCACCTCCCCAGCCCACCCCGGTGTCTTTGCTCCTGATGTCTGCTCCCCTTGGAACACCCTTTCCAGGCACTCAAATTGGGTCTTTGGAACCGGATGGAGTTTCTCCTCCCCCTCCTCCCCCCACCCTCCCCCACCCCTCCCCTCCCCTCCCTCCCCCCTCCCCCACCCTCCCCCTCCCTCCTCCTCGGTGGGGCTTCTCCTCCCACTGAGCTGTTTCCTCTGCCCTTATCTCCGTAGCCGGGTGAAGCTGGAGTTATCTGGATCCATTGGAATCTCACTGTGAGCGAACGGCCACCCCCACTCAGGCCCCGCCCCCGGCCCATTCACTTGGAGTCTCTGGGGCGGAGCTTTCTGCAGGCTCCCTGGGCTGAGCCCGCCCGTCTGCTGGCGGGAAGCCAGAGGTCCGGGCTGAGGTCCCTGTGCCGCAGGCTCTCAGCACGGTGCCTTCCTGCAGGAGCCCAAACTTTTGTGCCTCAGCTTCCTTGTCGGCTTCGAGGGGATAAAGATGCCTGTCCTGGGCGGTCCTGGGGTTGTGTGGTGCCCCAAGTGGCGTCCCCAAGTGGACGGTGAGCGTGAGGGCAGGAGCCACAGCTTCCTCGGTGCTGCGTGCGGAAGGGGAAGAAGAGCTGCCGGTGGGAACCAGGATCCTGGCGGAGAGGGAGGCCAGGTGTCTCCACTTATCATAAGAGTCTCCAGAGTAAGTGAATGTTCACTGGCTTTCATTTAAAACATAAATAAATAAAGGGCCTGCCAGACGGGGCCAGTGGGAGTGTTGAGAAAGCGCTGGAAGCCCTCAGGGGCTGCGGGCGGGCGAGGTCACAAGGGGAGTCCCCACCCCATGCTCTGGCTCGCCTTGGCCGGTCCTCATGTTCTAAAGTGCCCCTCAAGCGGACGTCACTGGCGGTCCACGGGTTCAGACTCTGCGCTTCCTCTGCAGAGGGTGTGGGTTCGAGCCCTAGTCAGGGAACTAAAATCCTGCGTGCCACATGGTGCAGCCAAAAAATTAAAAGTGTCCCTCGAGAAGTTGCCAGATAAAATACAGGATGCCCAGTTAGATTTGAGCTTCAGATAAGCAAAATATAATTTTTGTAGTGTAAGTATGTCTCATGTAGTATTTGGGATACACTGGTGCTAAGAAATGATTATTTATCTGAAATTAGAATTTAACTGCACATCCTGTAATTTTACTTGCTATATCTGGAAACCCTGTATTCTCAGTCCCCAGACCTAGACATGTAGTCCTGGAAGGAAGTTTTGACCATCCCCCACTCAGGGTTCCCAAACACCAGGCTGAGGACAGGGCCAGCCTGTGACAAGCCCTCACCCGTCAGAGGCAAAAGGAGACCAGTGAGCACAATGCAAAGAGGTGAGGTTCTGGGGCTTTGTTTGGGGCCTTTTGTTTTTTTTTTTTTAAACAAAGCTGAAGATGTTCAACTTCAGTTCAGTTCAGTCACTTAGTCGGGTCCAACTCTTTGGGACCCCATGGACCGCAGCACGCCAGGCTTCCCTGTCCATCACCAACTCCCAGAGTTTACTCAAACTCGTGTCCATTGAGTCGGTGATGCCATCCAACCATCTCATCTTCTGTCGTCCCCTTCTCCCGCCTTCAATCTTTCCCAGCATCAGAGTCTTTTCAAATGAGTCAGTTCTTCACATGAGGTGGCCAAAGTATTGGAGTTTCAGCTTCAGCATCAGTCCTTCCAATGAATATTCAGGACTGATTTCCTTTAGGATTGACTGGTTGGATCTCCTTGAAGTCCAAGGGACTCTCAAGAGTCTCCTCCAACACCACAGTTCAAAAGCATCAATTCTTAGGTGCTCAGCTTTCTTTATAGTCCAACTCTCACATCCATACATGACTACTGGAAAAACCATAGCTTTGACTAGATAGACCTTTATTGGCAAAGTAATGTCTCTGCTTTTTAATATGCCATCTAGGTTGGTCATAACTTTTCTTCCAAGGAGCAAGTGTCTTTTAATTTCAGGGCTGCAGTCACCATCTGCAGTGATTTTGGAGCCCAAAACAATAAAGTCTGTCACTGTTTCCACTGTCTCCCCATCTATTTGCCATGAAGTGATGGGACCAGATGCCATGATCTTAGGTTTCTGAACGTTGGGTTTTAAGCCAACTTTTTCACTCTCCTCTTTCATTTTCATCAAGAGGCTCTTTAGTTCTTCACTTTCTACCATAAGGGTGGTGTCATCTGCATATCTGAGGTTATTGATATTTCTCCTGGCAGTCTTGATTCCAGCTTGTGCTTCATCCAGCCCAGCGTTTCTCATGATGTACTCTGCATATAAGTTAAATAAGCACGGTGACAATATACAGCCTTGATGTACTCCTTTCCCGATTTGGAACCAGTCTGTTGTTCCATGTCCAGTTCTAACTGTTGCTTCTTGACCTGCATACAGATTTCTCATGAGGCAGGTCAGATGATCTAGTATTCTTATCTCTTTAAGAATTTTCCACAGATGTTCAAAGGACTGGTCTTTTCTTTTTTTTTTAAGATTTATTTTTTATTTATTCATTTATTTATTTTATTTTTGGCTGCGCTGAGTCTTCATTCTTGTGCACTGGCTTTCTCTGGCTGTGGCTCTCAGGAGTTATTCTTCGTTGCAGTGCACAGGCTCTAGGCACTTGGGCTCTGTTATGACATATGGGCTCAGTCGTCCCACGGCATGTGGGACTTGGTTCCGGACCAGGGATTGAAACCGTGTCCCCTCCATTGTAGGTGGACTCCCCACCACTGGAGCACCAGAGAAGTCCCAGAGAGCTGGTCTTTATCCTGAAAATTTCCCTTCCTCTGTGTACAGATGTCCTACATGAGAAAAAGTCCTTTAAAAAAATAAACAATGGTAATAGGAAGCAGCATGTGTCTTTTTTTAGATATATCTTTTTGTCAAAATTAAAATATAGTCACTCCATCTTAAAATCTCCAATTAACAGGACTTTCCTGGTGGTCCACTGGCTAAGACCTCGTGCTCACAAATACAGGGGCCCGGGTTCGATCTCTGGTCAGGGAAGTAGATTCCACAGGCTGCAACTAAGAGTTCTCACCCTGCAACTAAAGATCCCACATGCCTGAACTAAAAAACATCCCACATGATGCAACTAAGACCCACCATGGCCATGTAAATAAATAAGTAAACATTTTTTTTTTAATGTCCAATTTAAAAAGCAAACAAAACTGGATTGTGAAATCTCAAAGCCAGGGGAGGTAAAATAATTGTCCCCATACCAGAGTCAGGTGGGTGTGTGCCAGGGCCCCAGGCTCCAGCCTTACAACCTCCCACCCTGAGCCCCTCCATGAGTCCCTGTTCAGCCCCTCCTTTCCCTATTCCCAGCCAGCCCTCCAGGCAACACCTGTTGCTCACCCCACACCTGCCTCTCAGAGCTATTCTCCAACCACGGGACCGTGTGGCCTGGCTGTTACCTCCAGGCTGTGTTTCTTCCTAGCTGGGATCCTCGGGAAAAGCCCTAACCTCTCTGATCTTGCGTTTTCTTGCCCTTGGGATGGAGACAATGACCCCAGTGCTCAGGACCGGGGAGGGGCTGTACGGGTGTATCCACGTGCTATGTTCTTCACAATGCACACTTATAATCTGTGCAGTTTTCTAGTGTCAGTGCTACAATTCAATAAAACCGTTTATTAAAAATTAACAGCTAAGTTAAGCCTCCATTAGCAAAGAAGCTTCCCAATTGAGAAAAGCTGACATACTTTATCTTGCTTGGAAATGTTGTTATTTGTTGTCATTACCTCCAACTTTTAAAAGGGAACAGTAATTTATTATTTGTTGCCTGCATGCAGCTGGCAGAACCCACCACTAAGGAATAAAAAGATCTTCAGCTAAGCTCACACTTAGGGCAGTTCAATAAGGTCTTATTTTTCAAAATTAACCTTCAAACCCATTACATTCCAGGAAACTAAAAATTTACACTAGTTTTCCATTTTTAATGGGCTTACAATAAAAGGAAATATTTACAGCTCAAAATAAAATCGATGGCACTTTAAGTTCATTTTTCAACTCATCCCAAATAGACATAAAAGACAGAGAAAGACACATAAACCATGTAAAGAGAAATTTGAAAGACATAACCATAATAAAAAAACAAGATGCCCATCTCCATGTAACAGTAAACGAGGCAAGGTCTGGAGCCACACCCAGCCCTCTCAGCTATGCATGTGGACAAGTAGAAGGAAGCAACCATCGCTTCCAAGCCATAACACCCAGGGACTGAGCAACTGGGTCCCCAACATCCCTCCAGGAGATGGATTCTCTGAGCCAACAGGAAACGCCTTCATTGTTCTTAGTGGGACCACCAGGAGGCCAAGTAGAAACAGCTGGAAAATGGGAAGGCGGTGGAATGGGGGAGGATTGAAGAGAAAGAAACATCTACTCAAGATGAGTCTAGGGACTTACCCAGGGGTCCGGTGGTTAAGAACCCACCTTGCAATGCAGGAGATGCAGGTTCAATCCCTGGTCAGGGAAGTAAGGTTCCACATGTTGCAGAGTAACTCAGCCCATGAGCCATGACTACTGAGCCTTCACACTCTAGAGCCTCTGCTTCACGACAAAAGATCCCACGTGACACAAGTAAGACCCAGTGCAGCCGAATAAATAAATACATATTATAAGTAAGACGTCTGAAAACCCGAGCCCCAAAACGTGGGCAAAGCTAATGCTAATAGAGACTCAAGGAAAATCAGCCATGGAGATATGAAATCACACCATGATTTCCATAAGAAATGCAAATAATAGAAGAATCTGAAAATGATATGTAGGACTGTCAAAGAAAGTTTTAAAATTATGAAATCTAAACTGGCTTAAATGAAACAAATATAGGTGGTCATGAAAGAGAATCAACTGGAAATCCCAGAGTTTTCAGGGTCTTAATTCCCTGACCAGGGATGGAACCTGGGCCCCTGCAATGAGAGTACTGAGTCCTAACCACGGGACTGCCAGGAATTCCCACCAAAATCTTTCAAACCCAAGACTCAGCACAGGATAAATAAACATCAGTTCATACTCACATACTTAAGAGTGATACTATAGCACATCCAAGGATAAAAAGAAAATCTGAAAAGCTGTCAGAGATGAAAAGACAGATTATCCACAAAGAAATGAATAGATTTTAGCAGATTTCTTATAGTCCGAAGCAGTATTTTCAAGGCCTAATGGAACACAACTGTCATTCTAGAATTCTATCACAGTCAAACTATCATTCAAGAGTGAGAACAGAGAACAGACATTTCAGACATGCAAAGTCTAGAGTTCCCCTACCACAGACCTCCCCCGAGAGGACCATGGCAGGGTCAGGGAACAGAGCTGGGAATGGCTTCACGAAATGACAAAACAAGACAGAAATAGTACAGGATGTGGGGGCGGAAACGGAGGGGTGATATGGATGACGGAGGTCGTGGAGATGGAGGAGGTCATGGGGATGGGCAAGTGGAGGAGATGATGAGAATGGTGGAGGTGATGAAGATGGGGACGATGGCGGCGGAGGAAGGGATGGGGCTAGAGAAGACTTAGGAGGTCACGGGGATGGAGGAGGTGCTGGAATGGAAGAGGTGATGGAGGCGGAGATGATAAGAGTGGAGGAATCCATGGGGGGAAGGAGGTGATGAGGAGGAGGGGATGGCGGGAAAGCAGGTGACGGAGCCACAGCTGTAGGCCGGAGTGGACTTCACGGGGAAGGTGTCCGGCTTTCTGAATGGACGCAAACAGCTTTATTTTCTCCTTTGTCACCCTCATTGCCTCTTAGGCAGCTGGAGAAGCTTTTCCTTCATTTTCAGTACCCAGAACCACCTCATCTTTGTGCATCTGGCTCACTGTGGCATATTCAAACAACCAGACTGATCCAACCTAAAATGTCAATGTCACACTCCATTCAAAGGCGCAGGACCCGAGATGGGACTGCTCTTCACCTCCCGGCTCCCCTTCACCCCTCCACATCCCCTCTTCCATCACTCTGGATTCTGACTCCTCCGCGGGGCTGGAGGGAGAAGGAAAAGGGGCAAGGCCGCTCAGGGGGCGCTGGCACGGTGTCTCCTGCCCGTTGAGTCCTGAGTCGGAGTGGGTGGGTATTCAAGCACGGGCTCTGCGGTGGAGATGCCGTGGGGACCCCTCCAGGCCCCACCGCAGCCCTGGCCGGTTGTTCAGTGCATGCAGGCAGCCAGCCCTCCAAACACCCCCAACCTGGCCCACCCCGAGGTGCCACAGGGGGAACTGTAGAAATGCGGAGTGTGGCCACCCAGGTGACCTTCAGAGCCATTGCTGATCGTTTGCACACAAGGCCAAGCCTCCCAAGGACACCCCACTTCTCACGTCCCCAGGCACAGTTCTGAAGCCCAGTAAATGCCAGCTGAGGGTCTGACCTCAAGGACTGCCTCTGTTGGCTGCGGTGATGGCGGGCGGGGGGGGGGGGTATGTCCTCCCCTCCCCCACCCCCCACCTCTATTCCTAAAACCTTGCCTCCAGCCAAGCCCCTGTCAGCTTCTAGCATCCTCTGTGCTCCTGTGGCCTTGACTTGGGCACTCTGCGCTTTGAAAAGTGAGAGTTAAAGTCACCCAGTTGTGTCGGACTCTTTGTTACCCCGTGGACTGTACAGTCCATGGAATTCTCCAGGCCAGAATACCAGAGTGGGTAACCATTCCCTTTTTCAGGGGATCTTCCCAACCCAGGGATCGAACCCGGGTCTCCTGCATTGCAGGTGAATACTTTACCAGCTGAGCCACCAGAGAAGGCCAAGAATACTGGAGTGGGATAGCCCATCCCTTCTTGAGCGGATCTTCCCGAGCCAGGAATTGAATCAGGGTCTCCCACATTGCAGGCAGATTCTTTGCCAGCTGAGCTGTGTGCTTTACAGGCACTAATTCATTGAAGCCTCATCACAGGCCCATTTCACAGATGAGGAAACAGAGGGGTTAAGTCACCTGCTCAAGGCCACACAGCTGCTCACCAGCGCAGCCTGAACCCAGTCCCGGGCAGCACTCCTCTGGGCACTGTGCTCATAACCACTCTGCAGTCCTGTTTGGCCCCCCGCTGGACCGCGCTGCAATCTCTGGGCAAGTCTGGAATGGAGTGTCCAGCCCCCAATCTGACACGTGCAAGCTCTGTCTTCTCTGCTTCCGGACTTTGCCCAGGCATGGGGGGAAACCGGTTGGATGCGGGAGCCCAGGCGTTCCTGGGGTGAGGGAATAAAGGAGTGGTTATTCTTAGCCTGGACTCTTAGCATCCTATTCACAGGCAAGGCCTCCTGGGGACGGGCCTCTGGGCTCTAACCCTCTAACCGCAGGCACTGGACTCAGCGGATCATCATCCCAGCGCCTGTGCAAGGCATCTGCTGACCCAGCCCTGGGCAGCCGGCGGTGACTCAGCCCTGGGAAATTACAGGCTTCTCGGGATCAGCGGGCCGAGAGGGGCCTAAATACAGGTTGGGGGAAGGAGGGCGGGGCAGAGCCAGGGTGGGGGCAGGGCCTCTGCTGCGCGTGACCTGGGTCACACCTTCCAGGGGCCACAGACGGGCCCCAGAAGGGGGGGTGAGGGGGACACAGACAGCCCTGGGAGGTGGGGGACAAGGAGACAGGCCCCAGCAGCAAAGATGGGGAGAGAGATCAGGACAGGCCTGGGGACCGTTCCCTGCCTCAGCTCCTCCTCAGGGATGCAGGACGATCCCCCTCTGGAAGGCCACGTGCGGGCTGAAAGAGATTGGCCCTGTCCGTATGCTGGCGTCTGGAACCTTCCAGTGCTCCGAATCATGACCACCCAGGAGATCACACCCGTCCATCCCAAAGGAAATCAACCCTGAATATTCAGTGGAAGGACTGATGCTAATGCTGAAGCTCCAATACTTTGGCCTCCTGAGGCCAAGAGCCGATTCATTGGAAAAGACACTGATGCTGGGAAAGAGTGAAGGCAGGAGGAGAAGGGGACGACAGAGGATGAGATGGTTGGATGGCATCACCGGCTCAATGGGCATGAGTTTGAGCAAACTCCGAGAGACAGTGGAGGACAGGGGAGACTCAGTGAATGAACACACGCAGGGCAGGCCTGGGAAGCATTCTCACGTTCTCACCGTATTGCATTCCTGGGCGCAGGGCTGGGCTGTGGTTAGGATCTGTGAATTGGCAGGAAGGCGGGGCTGGGTCTGATTCTCCCTTGTGCCCCTCGCTCCCCACGCCCCGCCTTCCTCCCCCCAGGGAGTTGGGCACAGAAAGGGACTTTCTGCGGTTTCTGGCAGGAAATGGAAAAGAAGGAAGAAGGACTGGCCTCCAGGCTTCCTTACTTCCTGTCCTAATCCCCTCACAGTGGCCCGCCTCCTCCTCCTCGGCCTCCCCTGGGCCCAGCGGATGGAGGTGTTTACACACTGACCGGGTGACCCAGATCCCAGGCGTAAGGAGCTGGGAGGGAGGCGGGCAGGTCCTGAAAGGCCACAGCCATTCCTCTGGAAAGGCCGGTGATGGAGCGCTGAGTGTTGGGCCCACGGAACTTTCTAGAGGTGTGTGCAGCCTCCACCCGTGTTTGCTGCGGGGTCACCGGGCTCAGGCATTGGGGCGGCAGGAGAGGAGCAGAGCAAGGAGATTCGGGCTCCAGTGGTCCCGGGGCTCAGTGGGGACCGTAGGGCTTGCCCCCTAGCTTTTCCTTCTCCCAATCCAAAGGGCACAGCCATCCTCACTCACCACCCCTGCTGCCAGAGTGACCATCATCCGGGGCAGAGGCCGCCTTCCGGGTGGACCTCTCCCTTCACTCCGCCCCTCAGCTCGGGAGCAGTCGGCTCTGCCTCCCCGGCCGGTGCCTCTCAGTGGAGGGCAGACGAGCAGCGGGTGCTCGGGACCACCCTGCAGGCTGGGCTCCTTGCCCATCGCGGTCACTCCAGCATGGCACCCCTCCAGCTGGGGGAAGCTGGCCAGACTGCGAGTCTGGCCCTTGGCACGTGGGTCCAGCAGGAGGCAGTTCCTCCAGCTTCTCACAGAGGATCTTCCTGGGCCCAGGTCCTGTATTCCTCACTGTCCTTCAAACAGAGGCTCCATCATTCAGTCAAATAATTAGGGACATTCAGGCCAGGTGCCACAGTGGTAAAGAACCAGCCTGCAGGAGATGCCAGAGACGCGGGTTCGATCCCTGAGTCGGGAAGATCCCCTGGAGAAGGAAATGGCAACCCACTCCAGTATTCTTGCCTGAAAGATCCCACAGACAGGGGAACCTGGCGGGCTACAGTCCATGGGGTCACAAAAGAATCAGACACGAATGAGCGATGAGCATCCTCACCCTGGATAAGATGGTGTAGGCAGGTCCCTTCCTGCTGCTGTCTGCAAAACACAGCTACAAACCCTGGGGTGATGCAGGAGGCAACCAAAGGGGGTTCTGACAAGTGGAAAGAGAAGGTGAGCTGATCAGGGACTCCAAGGCTGAGTCTGAATGGGAAACAGCTCGGCATCTATGACCCCCACACACTGACCCCCACCCCCGCCCCAACTCAATAGAAGCAGGTGACCCAGGTGTGCATCCCCCAAGCAGGCTCACTGCTCTCCTGGACTGACCCAAAGCCTCACCAAACACAAGCTCTGCCAGGCAGAACCAGCAAGGGGATGACCCGGAGCCCCTGACGTTAAGTGGCCAGGTGTCAGGCGGTGGTATGATTTTTGTTTCAATCATCACATTTGATTTAGAATCCTCGTCGAGGAGGAAAGTGTATTGTACCTACATTTTCTGCTCTTTCCGTTGTTCTTTATGCCTTCCTGATACTTTAAGATTCCTCCTTTTATTAGTTCCCTTCTGTCTTAAGAGTTTCCTTTCGCCATTCTTTAGATCTGTCGGCTGACAGAGGAGGCCCTAAGGGCCTGTCCTGGAATTTAAAATTCACAGTCGAGGGACTTCCCTGGCAGTCCAGTGGCTGGGACTCTGCGCTTTCAATGCAGGGGACACGCCTTCCATCCCTGGTCGGGGAACTAAGACCCTGCACGTCGCACAGAATAGCCAAAAATATTCACATTCAACAGTTCTTTCATTTCAGGCTGCCCTCAGACCCTGCTGGGGACAACTGTCCTGGCACCCATGCTCGGCTAACATGGATTCTGCCACGCCGCCCAGAGCCCAGCTCCACGCCCTCCTTGGAGGCACACCCCCAGGTGCCCCCCGGCCCGACCCAGCAGGAGCTGGGCTTCTGGTGCGTCCTCTGACCTCCCTCCTCCTTCTTGGCTCCCTTGTAATTGACTTAAAATTGTGCAATTAAACGTTCGGTTCATTACAGCAGACAGGTGAACAAAACAGACAAGGGGACACCTTCAGAAGCTCACAGACTGGGGAAAGGTGAAGCCGGGACAGGTGAACAGTGATGGTACAACCTGGCGAGAGCGCGGGTGGGGACCAGCCTGCTAAGGGAGCACAGAGGAGCACACATCTTAATGTGGGGGAGTCAGGGAAGGCTTCCTGGAGGAGGTGGCCTCCTAGAGGTAAAGTTCCTCAGGTTAGGCAGAGGGCGGGAACATTCCCAGCAGAGGTGACTGTGGTACTTGTTAGGAAAAACGCCGCAGGAGGAAAAAAGCCGCCTCTAAGGACCGGTGGTAAAGGCCTTTTATTAAGCGTCACTCTCGGGCAGAACTCCCGGGGGCTGGTGAGTGAGGAGACAAAGGGAGTCTGCTTGGTATGAGGGGTGGGGAGGGGTTTTATAGTCCGGGCCGGGCGTCCAGGCCAGGTCTTTTCATATAAGGCAGAAAGCGCGGGCTACAGCGGTGGTCAGTGTCCGAGGGCTCTATGTTGGTACCTGATTGGACAAGGCTGCAGGGGGCCAGCCCCTGGAAGTTTAGCCAGCCTCTGGAATTTGCCTTGCAGCACTTTCCCGGGGGCATGCCCCGACCTTTCATCACCAACCAGCCTGGGTGGGAATCCCAGGCCCTGAGCCCACCCACGGGCTGTGACTTCTTCGGGCCTTAGTTTCCACGTCTTTAAGTCTGAGAAGGAACTCGGGGCGGGGGAGCGGGGAGGGCAGGGGAGTGCAGCGTCACCTGCCTTGCAAGAGGCTCAGTGAAGACCAGGCCTGAGAAGGAGGGAGGCCCAGTCCCCACAGGCCCCTGGAGTGTCCACTGGAGGTCTCAAGGCCCAGTGCTGGGTATCAGACCCTTCCTCTCGTTGTGCAGTCTGCTGACCTCCGTGCTTCCTTCCAGGATCTTCTGCCGGTGGGAAGGGCCAGGTAAGCCCCCAGCCTGCCCTTGTTCAAGGCTGGGGGATGGCCGGCTGTCCTCCACCTGTGGTCCAGCAGGCGGCGCTGTGGACTTAGGCTGGGGCGGCCTCCCCCTGCCCTCCACCTGCGGTCCAGCAGGTGGCGCTGTGGACTTAGGCTGGGGCTGCCTCTCCTGCACTCCACCAGGCGGCGCTGTGGACTTAGGCTGAGGCGGCCTCCCCCTGCCCTCCACCTGCTCTCCACCAGGCGGCGCTGTGGACTTAGGCTGGGGGATGGCCGGCTGCCCTCCACCTGTGGTCCAGCAGGCGGCGCTGTGGACTTAGTCTGGGGCGGCCTCCCCCTGCCCTCCACCTGTGGTCCAGCAGGCAGCGCTGTGGACTTAGGCTGGGGCTGCCTCCCCTGCGCTCCACCAGGCGGCGCTGTAGACTTAGGCTGGGGCCGCCTCCCCGCGGGGACTCATGGAGAGCCCAACAGCTGCAGGGCAGGCGGTGTTTCCACTCGCAGTGGGAAGAGCAGCTTTCATGGACCCCGTCCCCCCGCCCCCGAACCCCCCGCACTCCAGAGAAGAGGAGGGAGCTGAAAATCCAAGCCCATTTTCAAGTGCTTCATTTCTAAATTATCCTGGAACCGTGGCGTTTGGAGTTGAGAAGAACCTTCGAGACCTCCCAGACAGAACAAACCGCGCAGTCCCTCATCTCTGAGTATAACCCCCACCCGGCGCTGAGGTGCTGGGGCTCTGGTTTCACCTTCAGAGGGATCCTCCCTCTACTGTTAGGTCTACATCAGGCAGGTGAGAAGATCGGGTCTCAGAGAGGCTGAGAGACTCATACCAGGGCCCGCAGCCCGTGACTGGGAGGCAGGGCTAGAAGTCTGACCCCACACGCCCAAGCCGGATGCTCTCGATGATGCGGTCTGCAGCCCCGAGACCCCTGGAGGGCTGGACGCCCCAGCTCCCTGCCCTGCAGCCTTCTCCTGTAGTTAAGGGCCTTGACGATCCATCTCCATCCTCGTTCAACCATTCCCACCTGTCAGACTCCAGAGCTGCAGCCCTGAACACGGCACGCGGGGCCCCTGCTCTCCTGGGGCCTGAGTCTGTGGGTCCCATCAGAGGAGAGCGCTGCGGTGTCCCGGCAGCTGGTGCTGTTTAGATCAGGAGGTCAGAGAAGGTGGCCAAGACCTGGTGGGGAGGTGGCAGGTGCAAAGGCCCTGGGGCAGAGACCAGCCTGACTTGCTGTGATCACATCTGAGAAAGAAGGGGAACCATGGTTGTGACTGAAAGGTCCCCAGGTCACCGTGATCATCATCATTGGCCTCCTTGCAGTAGCTAATGTTTATAGAACGCTTGCTCAACACAGGCTCAATGCTAACAAAGTACACCATACACTTTATTTTTTAATTAATTAATTTGTTTATTTATCTGGCTGTGCTGGACCCTAGTTGTGGCATGCAAACTCTTAATAGCAGGGCATGTGAGATCTATGATTAGGCATAGTTCCCTAATCAGGGATCAAACCTAGGCCCCCTGACTTTGGAGCTCAGAGTCTTAGCCACTGGACACCAGGGAAGTTCCATCATGCCCTTAAAACCTTGAGATTTAAAGAGGTCCCACAGCTTCCCCAGCGCCAGGCAGGCAGCCTGTGGCAGAGCTGGCCCCCTGACTCCGGGGTGCCTGCAGTTCAGTCTGCAGATGTCCAGCCCGCAGGCGGGAGACAGAACAGGAGCAGACCCCAAGGCTGCGGGACTCGCCTGGAGGAGGATGAGAAACCCCCATCAGGCTCTGATGAGGCCATTCCAAGGGAGTCAGAGGATAGGCTGAAAACAGAAGCAACATTCTTCCCATTTGCAGGCAACTCCCCTCCAACATGCATGTCATGTGCGGGACCGCTGACCCCAGGGTGACAAAGTCAAATGTGTGACCAGATTCACACGCCCTGTTCTGGGCGAACTCAGGCCTCACACCTCACGCACACACTTCTATCACTGTCCCCTGAATAAATGTGTTTGTGATTTAGGAAATTCCACACCATGTCTAATTTTATTTATTAAAACAAAATCAGGAAGTAATCACAAGGGAATCTGACATTCCTAGAGGATTCTGGCCGGGGGCTCCTGTCAGCAGCCTTTTCCCAGAGCATGTCTTCAAATCTGATCTGGCCGACTGGGAAGGTGTTTATTGAGGAGCCTGTGGTCATGTCTGGATCTTGCTGATGACAATGACAATGAAGACAGTCCGTGAGGCTCAGCGAAACAGCTGGAACTTATCCGGGCATCATCCGGAGGTGAGCCCATCACTGTCTGGTCCAGATGTCCAAGCCTGGATCTGCAAGGCTGTGTTCTCTGTGTGGGACCAGGCGGGGGAGAGTCTGTGTCGGGGCCTGGAATCCAAATGCACTTGGCTCCTTGGTCCAGCCAAGGAGGCTCATTTCTGCCCAGCCTGGGCGTCTGGAGTCTCAGTGACTGCTGTGGGAGAACTGGACTTTGGAGGAATTCACGTTGCACCCTTCATCAAAACCGTGCTCCTCACAGCTGCTGCTGCATTTGCAATGGGCAGAGCACCAATCTAGGGGTGCAGGGCCAGACGTCGAGCTCCAGCTCTGCTTTTATGGACTCGCTGTGTTACTTTGGGCAAATGTCTTCACCTCTCTGGACCTCACTCTCTTCCTCCCAGTCATGAGAGTGTTGGCTTAGAACAGCGAGTCTCAGCTGGGGATGGTTTTGCCCCCGTAGGGGACAGTGGGCAAAGTCTGAGACATCCCTGGTGATCACAGCTGAGGGTTGCTATTGGCACCTGGAAGGTAGGGGGCAAGGATGCTGCCAAACACCATACAGTGCATTAGACAGCCCCCACCACAAAGAATGAACTCGCCCTAAAGATGGTAAAAAATCTGCCTGTAATGCAGGAGACCCAGGTTCGATCCCTGAGTCAGGAAGATCCTCTAGAGAAGGGAATGGCTACTTGATCCAATATTCTTTCCTGGAGAATCCCAAGGACAGAGGAGGCTGGCGGGCTACGTCCACAGGGTCACAAAGAGTCAGACACGACTGAATGACTAACACGTTCGCTTTCATGATGTCAGTGGGGCCAAAGTTGATGCTGGTTGTCCAGATGACAGGAGAGGACCAAGGCTGGCCCTGGCCGAGCAGGACTCAAGTGGAGAAGGCCCGCTGCCCAGTTCTTCCCCCGTCCTTGAAGCTGTCCAGGGAACACAATGACATTCCAATGGGTTCCCTTTGGCCCTGGGAACAGCGGAGGTGTGAGGAGCTGGCAGCCAAGCCTGGAACTTGTGACTGTGAATCCTGGGAACTCGGGGTCAAAACGTCATCTCAGGGCTCCTCAGAGGGTGGGGTGATGAGACCCGGACCCGCCCTCTCTGCTCCATCCGCCTTCGTTTGTTCGTCTCCTCGGAGCTTCAGAGACAGGCGGGGTCCCTTTAACCTGATAGATATTCTCTGCCTATTTCCAGAGGCAGTGGGGCCAACATTCATCTTCATTTATAAAAATCTGTGTTCCCCTTTCAGATCTGTCCTGGAAGTCAGACCCTGCCCAGGAGATGGCCACCCACTCCAGAAACCCAAAACTGACCCCCTAGCAACTGACCCCAGCAGAGCCGAGCTGGATTCCAGGGAAGAGCCGGGCAAAGCTTTCCCCACTTGTCTCTAGTTTGCGTTTTCTCTTCAGCTTCCTCCTGTGATTTTCTAAACCAGACAGCTTCCTAGGACACATACCGAAGTGTTTTAAAATGAGGCAATAAGGGAAATCACTTGTTCTCCAACGACAGCTGGTTGGTTATTTTAACGCGGGTTAAAGTGCTGCGTTTCTTGGACTCAGCGTTGACTTGGGAATGCTGCCGGCTTTGTGTCCACACGAGGGCGCTCTTGACCGTGGCTGCTGGGTATGGACGTGTCCAGGGTCAACCCCGGAGCCCCCTGGAATCAGGGCATCCATTTTCCTTTTTTCTCTTTCTTTATAAAAAACGTATTTATTTATTTGGCTGCACCAGGTCTTGGTCACAGCACGTGGGCGCCTCGATCTTTCCTGCGGCATGCCAGATCTTTTTTTTTTTCTTTCATGCCAGATCTTTAGTTGTAGTGCGCAGGATCTAGTTCCCTAACCAGGGATCGATCTCTGGGCCCCCTGCCTTGGGGACATAGAGTTTTAGCCCCTGGACCACCAGCAAAGTCCCAGGGCTGTGATTTTTTCAACACTTACTGTTGTCTGATTGTCTGGAGATGGCTGCTTAACTGACCCTGGCCCTCTGTGAGGACCTGCTACTGTCCATGTCTCTCTCTCCACATCCTTCCTACCCATCACTCAGCACCAGTCTCTAAAGGATTTCTCATAAGGGTTTCAAAAAGCTGGAAGTGAGCTTGGTTCTGCAGCTGCTGAATCTCGAGAGTCACTGAAGAGGAATCAGAAGTCACTACATAAAAACCAACATCGGGTCTTCCCTGGTGGCTCAGTGGATAAGAATCCGCATGCCAATGCAGGGGACATGGGTTCGATCCCTGGTCCGGGAACATTCCACATGCCAACTACTGAGCCTGTGCTCTAGAGCCCTCGAGCCGCAACTACCGAATCCACATGCCCCAGGGCTAGCAGGTCGCAACTACCGAGCTTGCATGCTCGTGAGCCCGTGAGCCTAGAGCCTGTGCCCTGCAACAAGAGGCGCCACCACAGTGAGAAGCCTGTTCACTGCAACTTGAGAGTAGGCCCCGCTCTCCGCAGCTAGAGAAAGCCTGGGTGCAGCAATGAAGACCCGGCGCAAACAAAAATTGTTGTTCAGTCGCTCAGTTGTGTCCAGCGGTTTGTGAACCCATGGATGCCAGGCTTTCTGGTCCTTCACCATCTCCTGGAGTTTGCTCAAGCTCATGTCCATTGAGTCAATGATGCCATCCAACCATCCCTTCTCCTCCTGCCCTCAACCTTTCCCAGCATCAGGGTCTCTTCCAATGAGGTGGCTGTTCGCATCAAGTGGCCAATTTATTGGAGCTTCAGCTTCAGCATCAGGATAAACAAAAATAATTTAATTAAAAAAAAACAACATCTGATGCATCAGAGATTTAAATATTAAAAAAAAATAAAGCCATGAAAACAACTTAAGAATGTAGGAAAATTTTTGTTGTTCTTGTCGTGTTGTGTGTGGCTTGCAGGATCTCAGTTCCCCAACCAGGGAGTGAACTCGGGCCACTCCAGTGAAAACCTGGAATCCTGACCACTAGGCCACCAGGGAACGCCCCAACAATATAGGAAAACTTAGCATGGGGAAATGCTTTCTAAGCAAGATGTAAAACCCAGTAACTGTTAAGGAAAAGAAAATAGAGTTGACCTCATAAAGATTAACAGTTGCCCCATCTTATTCAGAGCTTGAACCAAAAAGCTGGTGGCCTCACAGGACCCATAAGGCCTTTGGGGACCCAGCTGCCCCTCCCCCCCGCCTCTGACCTCCTCCCTGTATTTGTCAGGACAAGCCCCTTTCTGCAGTGGTGACGGATAAACCCTGACGTCACATGCAGTGGGGACTTACTCCCACTCACACCAAGTCCAGTGAGAGGCAGGCAGAGGCCACTCCCCATGGTGGCTTGGGGATGCAGTCCATCCTGGACTTGGGCCGTCACCCTTGAGTTTGTCCAGGGGCAGCTCGCCTCCTCGGTACCGGGTCCCTGTCCCCAACAGCCAAGTCCTGCGGCGGCAGAATCAAGGCACAGGTGAGGGAGGTGCCCTGCCACCGACACACCTGATGCCCGTCCTCACTCAGTTTCCCGAGTGGAACTCAGACTTTCTCTATTTCGCTTCCGAACACAAAGGATCTCCCACTTGCTTATCTGTCCGTGGGTCAGCAGAGAGAGGTTCTGAAACCAGGTGACCAGGTCTCAGGGAGCTGAGCGCCACCCCTACCCCTGCCCACTGACCACCAGGGACCCTGCCCCTCCTCCAGGCTTCTCCCACACCGTCTATACAGCATGGATCCCCTCTGCAGCACCTCTGCAGTATCAACGCAGACCTAGCACTCACACACGCTTGCACACATATGCATGCCTACACACGCCAATGCCCGAGGGGGTGCAAGGGTGGCGACATCCTCTCTGAGAAGCATTGGCAGGGACAGGGCTGCTGGGCAGGGCTCAAGGTTTACCTGTCAGTGGGCGGCTCCTGACCCAGGACTTCAGGAAACCGGGCAGGTGCCTCACCTTGCCCTCGGGGCCGCCCCACCCACGGCTGGGCCACGGCCACCTTCCCCACCAGGCCCTGGAGGCCGGCCCAGGATTCTTCTTGGAGCCCATGAACATAATTTAATTTTTCTTAAAATCAGAAGGAAACATGAGCACAGTGTCCCTTGATTTCCGGGGTGGGGAAGCGGCTCCAGGCGCCCCTGTGGCGCCCTGATCCAGCGCATCCAGGGAACACCTGGGCTCCGCAGCCACGGGTTTCAAGTCCTCAGATTCTCCCATGGGCGGCTCGAACCAGCCACGGTCAGCTGAATCTGTGGATGTGAAACCTGCGGCCACCAGAGGCTGACTGTCCCAGTGCTGAGTGTATAGTGAATCCAGACTGCATCACGTGCACTTTTATGCCTCCAGCCGTGAAACGTCCTCCCTCACGTTGTCTGATGGAGAAGACAGCCTCCACCTGGGGCTTCCCAGCTGGCACTAGTGGTAAAGAACCTGCCTGGCAATGCAGAAAACGTAAGAGACCCAGGTTCAATCCCTGGGTGGGGAAGATCCCCTGGAGGAGGGCATGTCCACCCACTCCAGTAATTCTTGCCTGGAGAATCCCCATGGACAGAGGAGCCTGGCGGCGACAGTCCACGGGGTCGCAGAGTTGGACATGACTGTGATGACTTAGCACACACATGAGGCCGGGAGCGGGGAGAACTCCCCTTTCACTGCATAGATATTGTGGGGTGTCTGCCCTGCGGCAGGTGCTGTCCTTGGCCCCGGCGGGGACGGAGCCGCGGGCCAAGCACACAGCCCCCTCCCCCGTGAGTGCGGGAGCTGTGCCCCCACCCCAGGCCTCGTGCTGAGCCCCGCACAGGGTGATGGGTGGGGGGTGGAAAGACAGAAGGTGCTGGAAGGCCCGGGAGCAGCTGTCCCTGGCGGCCACCTCCCTCCACAGCAGGCTGGCTGTCCTCCGGTTCCCACGGGCGGCCGAGCAGGGGCACAGTCAGCGACTTCTAATCACCCCTGTGGCTATCTGGTTTCCTCCCTGAAATGGGAAGAGACGGTGCCGCAAAGCTTTCTTGTTTTGCGTCCCCTGCCTTCTGATCCCGCCTTTGGTGGCCTGTCTTCCGTCGATGCCCAGCTCGTCCCTCTCCCAGCGGACCCTCCCCCGCAGGCACTGGTGTCTCCTCAGACCTGGGCCCTGGCTGGGTCCCCACGTCCTTGGTGCGTCCCAGCTGTCCTGCACCCCCACATTGGCAGACCCACTCTGATAACCACTTGCTGGCTGTATCTTGACAGCGACCTGAGGAGATAACCTGCTTCCTCCCATTTCATCATCAGCGACAGCAAGCGGGTGAGAACCGGGGCTGTGGGAGCTCCCGGCTGGACTCGCGGCCGCTGCTCTGGGAGCACCCCCTCCCTCCTCTGGGCTGCACCGTCTGGAGCTGTAAGAGCTTGTGGCTCAGCCGGGAAAGAGTCTGCCTGCAGTGTGGGAGACCTGGGTTCGATCCCTGGGTTGGGAAGATCCCCTGGAGAAGGAAAGGCTACCCATTCCAGTATTCTGGCCAGGAGAATTCCATGGGCTGTATAGGCCATGGGGTCGCAAAGAGTCGGACATGACTGAGCGACTTTTACTTTCAGATCAGTCTAAGCTCTTTCCCCAGCTCTGACAGCCTGGATTTTCATTCTACGTAAAATAAAGGATAAGCCTATTGATGGGGAAAACCCAAATCAAAATACACACACACACATACACACACATACACACACACACCCCCCAAGGAGAGAAGATTCCAGATTAATCAGGTTTTTTGTTGTTGTCAGTGGTAAATGTCAAAGGCTTTGCAATACCAGGACTGGAGCAAACTTTCTGCAATCTGTCAAGCTTCCACAGGACGTATTTGTACAGAAAGAGACTTAGCGTAAGGAACTGGCTCATGTGATAATGGAGGCTGACACGTCCTGGGACCTGCAGTGGCTGAGCTGGAGACCCAGGTGAGCCAACGGCCTGACTCCTATCTGAAGGCAGGCAGCTGGGAGACTCAGGAAGAGCCGGTGTCCAGTCCAAAAGAGAGAAAGCCAGTGTCCCAGATCAAGGCCACTGGGGAGGAGGAATCCTCTCCTACTTGGGGGAGGGTCAACCTTTTTGTTCTTTTCAGGCCTTGAGCTGATTGGATGGGGCCCATCTGCTTTACTCAGCCTACCCATTCAGATGTTGCTGCTGCTGCTACTGCCAAGTCGCGTCCGACTCTCTGCGACCCCATAGACGGCAGCCCACCAGGCTCCCCCATCCCTGGGATTCTCCAGGCAAGAACACTGGAGTGGGCTGCCATTTCCTTCTCCATTCAAATGTTAATCTCATCTTGAAAAAAAAAAAAACCACCCTCACAGACACACTCAAAACTGTATGGTGACCAAATACGTGGGCCCCACGGCTCAGCCAAATCGACCCATAGAATTAACCATTACACCTCTTCCGAGGCAAGATTTCGGCAGACGTGGGAACTGAAGAGTCTCCTCCCACGGCTGGGACTCCAGGGGCAGAGCTGAAAGGAGCAGAGACAGGTTCGAGGCCCAGCTCGGTGAGGGGCACGCACATCTCCCGCATGGCCACAAGGTGGCGCCCACGGACGCAATTCCCTGGATGGAGCCGTGACTCACCTTCATTGGCCGGAAGGGGGCTCCCGCTGGGGGCTGAGGTTGGGTTTTGCTCTCTGACTGGAACGCAGGGACTCTGAGCAGGGCTGCGGACCAGCCTTGCAAAAGGGAAGGAGCAGGACTCGGCAGCCCGACAATTCCATGGGAATCTGGAGCCTTCTATGGGAGCAGCTGGAGGCTTCTATTCGTGCAGCCAGGCACTCTGCTCTCTGAGGCTCCCAGAAAGAGCCCAGAGACGACTCTGCCCTTGTGTCTCACTCTGGCACAGGGCGTTTGGGGCTGGGGCACAGAGGCTCAGTAATTTGGATACCCCAGGGCTCATAACTGGCTCCCTGTTGCTGTCAAAACAGGTCCTGGTGACTGACTGCACTCTTAAACCCAAAGGCAAGGTCGCAGTGGGAAAGTCTGGTTGCTTCTATTTGAAGGAAGAGAAAGGACAGGTCATGGGCAGCACTCGGCAAGGGGCAGAGCTTTAAAGGGACCGGCCTCCGGTTTTCTCCTGGAGGACCCCAGGAGCCCAGCTGTCACTTACTGCCAGCTGGCTGCCACTGCTTTGCTGTCCTGGGCATGGACACCACAAACGCAGGGTACATCTCCGGGCTCGGAACTTGGGCCCCAAGCAGCCCCCAGCTAGTGATCTGGGTAAAAGGAAAGCAGAAGTGTTAAGTTGCTCAGTTGTGTCCGACTCTTTGCAACCCCATGGACTGCAGCCCACTAGGCTCCTCTGTCCATGGGATTTTCCAGGCAAGAATACTGGAGTGGGTTGCCATTTCCTTCTCTGGGGGAACTTCCCAGTCCAGGGACCCAGCCCAGGTCTCCTGCATTTCAAGCAGATTCTTTACCATCTGAGCCACCAGAGAAGTCCAGGTAAAAGGAGGAAATTCCCAAAGAACCAGTATTTCTTTCCTTGTAGTAAAGCAACCCACCTAAAGCCCTAACTAAAAAAAACAATGATAAACCTTTCTACCATAAGATAAACCAGAGACACGGAAGAGCATAGTCAAATCCACGACTTGGTGGAAAGATCACCCCATGCCCCCCCGTAACCTGGCCTGCATCCCCAGAAAGAACCATCACGTGGCTATGTGCATCTCCAGTTAATACTGTTTGGTCTTGCTTGTTAAGTGAAAATCTCTTTATGGGACTCCCCCACCTCCATTCCTTTCTTCCCCTCACAATTTATCTGTTGAAGAACCTGAGCCTCTTGACCTGTTTCTCACAGTGCAGTTCAACTGTTGCCCATCTTCTATACATCCTACAAATCGGCAGCCAGACCCACAGCCTGGCTCAGGCTGAGGAACTCACAGGGCTGCAGGTCTCTAGAGGGGCAGAGTATGTAGTTGTCTCTTTCTGTGACCTTAGCAGCTGAGCGCCGAAGAACTGATGCTTTTGAACTGTGAGAAGACTATTGGAGACTGTTGGAGAAGACTCTTGAGAGTCCCTTGGACAGCAAGGAGATCCAACCAATCCATCCTAAAGGAAATCAGTCCTGAATATTCATTGGAAGGACTGATACTGAAGCTGAATCTCCAATACTTCAGTCACCTGATGCAAAGAACTGACTCACTGGAAAAGACCCTGATGCTGGGAAAGATTGAAGGCAGGAGAAGAGGACCACAGAGGATGAGACAGTTGGATGACATCACTGACTCAATGGACATGGGTTTGAGTAAACTCTGGGAGTTGGTGATGGACAGGGAGGCCTGGTGTGCTGCAGTCCATGGGGACGCAAAGTCAGACATGACTGAGCAACTGAACTGAACTGAGCAGCTGAAGATGCTGAACGCTTGTATCTGTTCACTTATGCAAAATGGCATTATTCTGTTATTCCTTTAGCATTAGTTTGCTTACATTCATGGGTACTGCTCTCTAGCTTCTGTCCATTTAGGAAAGGCAGGATAGATTCAGCTTCTGTTTTACTTACAAGCTTTCGAAACTGTTCATTATCATCCTCCAAAGGGGATCAATTCTATATGAAAATTACTTAGAATTATGAATTCATGGATTTTAACACAGTCAGTGGGTTGGAAGTTGATTGTAATCTAAAGTGTTCCCTTCTATTTATTTGGCTGCACCAGGTCTTAGCTGTGACATGCAGGGCCTTTTTTAGGTGTGGCACAGGAACACTTAGTTGCAGCACGTGGGATCTAATTCTCTGACCAAGGATGGAACCTGGGCCCCTTGTGTTGGGAGCACAGAGTCTCAGCCAGTGAACCACCAAGGAAGTCCCCCAAAGTGTTGCCTTCTTGACCAGTGAAAGCCTCGTCAGCTCCTGAGCCCTTGTGCCATGAACCTAGCGTCTTTGATCACTTCTTTCCTCTTTGATGAGACAAGATATCCCTGGCTCATCTTGTCAATTTCCTGTACCAGACCTAGAACCAGCCATGTCTCCAAGAATGGCTTGTTTCTTTAGTGAGGAAAGGTATTGAAAGACCATAATCCAGGTGCTAGGGATTCTCAGTGTTTATGGGTTGCTCATGGTTTCATGCTTATGTATATTTTCCCCATTGTCTGAAAATACAATGGTCCTATGAAACCCTTCGTTAAGTCAAAATGGCATTAAGGGAAGAAGCAATTACCTTAGGGATGTTTTGGAAACAGATGCACAGAATAAACTGAGATAAAGCACAGACACTCAGAGACACAGTTCACAGCTATGGCGGCTGCATGGTGAGACGCTAAGGGTGGTTTCTGGGAAGGAGCTTGGCGGGGGGACCTCTCTCACTCCTCAGGTGCGCTGCCGCAAAACCAGCACTGAACGCTATTTTCACTCTGCCTTTTTACACACAAGCAAAAATCCTCTTCGGATTTCTGTTACTGAAAATGGGTGTTAATGTAGGTCTTTCACAAAAGCAAAACGGTGTAAGGTGAATTTTGGAAAACCTGTGCGTGCTCAGTCACTTCAGTTGTGTCCAACTCTGTGACCCCACGGACTATAGCCCGCCAGCCTCTTCTGTTCATGGAGATTCTCCAGGAAAGAATCCTGGAGTGGGTTGCCATGCCCTCCTCCAGGGGATCTTCCCGACCCAGGGACCGAACCCAGGTCTCCTGCACCGCAGGCGGATTCTTTACCACTGAGACAATGGGGAAGCCCCTGGAGTGTGCGTACACATAATATATACACATTATATACTTATTCACACATATATAACATCAACACGGATCAATACATGTTACGACTTGGTGGCCTGATAGAAAAGCCCACCGCCCACTGTTAGGATGCCCATTTCTCAGAGGCTCTGAGGATAGGGACGGGCGGCAGGGGACAGGTGCTGCCAGCCTCACCTGCTTTTCATGTTGCTCCAGCCGCCACTGTGAGAAGCTACCGCTACATTAATGGCTTGTAAAGTGGGCTCAGGAGACAGCAGAGCAGGACGGAATCCATGGCAAAAGTCTTCCCTCCCTTCGGGGACAGGCTGGCTGAGTCAGCAATACTCACTGCAGGTGCTGGTAACTGGAGCCTGTCTTGAATGCCAGGGGGAGGGGAAGGGCAGGCTCACAACCCAGGCCGGGCCGCGGGCGTGTGGGCACCTGCAGGCCTTACCCACCCCACCCTGAGGCCTGGTCACTCCCTGTGGGCACTCCCACCAAGAGCAGAGCCCCCGGCTCCTGATGGGGGAGGCATTGCTCCTGTACCTGGGCCCACCCCGCCCTCATCCCGCAGCCCAGGTTTCTGAAGGTCCATACTGGCCACCTGATCAAAGGACCCATTTTGTTACTAAAGAAATCTCCCAGTTTCTTCCAAGGCCTTTTTAAACTTCATCACAGATGATTAGTGAAAATGCAAAGTATCATACGTGTCTTCTTGCCTGTCAACTACATAAACATTTTTGTACAATGAGAAATACTGTTTTGACATTCCATGTTAAACTATCATCATGTTCAGTTGCATTATGTGTAATGTAGACCTAATCCATCTGATCATGTGTTCTGGGGAGTGTTCTTTAGTCAACAGTTTTAATTTAGTATATATGTAAAAGAGAAACATGGTTATCAAGTGTCCAGCCTGAGTCCTGTTTGACTTCCTGGAGTTTGAGGAAAACTGCAGCCTGTTCTCCGTTGGGGCGGGGGCAGGGGGCACAGGCCGCTGAGCTGTATGTACTGAGCCTCGATCCGTGCCAGCCTCTGGCTCCAGCATCTCCCCTTCCTCTAATCTCTAGTGTCCTAAGAACTTCATACTCTTCGAAGGAGGTTGCCATTCACAATAAGAAAAAGACTTTTTTTTTAAACAGTTCACATTTATTATTGATAATAATAAAAAAATCTTTTAAAGACTATCAGTATTGTATTACCAAGAGTGAGGTAATATGTTTACAAAACATTTACAGAATTGGATACGTAAATAATGAAATTAGGAAAGAAGGTGAATTAAGACACTAGTAACAGAGGGGAAACCAGAAGGACCATCAGTGCTGGAAAAAGGTGGAATGACAGCAGCATCTGAAAGCAGGGAGCAGGGCCCTGAAGTCGGGATGGGATCAACCCCGTGACCCCGGCTCCCGCTCCCGCCCCCGGCCCCTCCCAGGACCCTGGAAGGTGTGTGCAGGGATGTGCTTTGACTCTTAAAGATGCAGTCAACTCTGGGGGTAAAATAGTGCCACTTCTGAGTCAACTTAGAAAGAACTGGTCTTCAGTCTGGGGGAGGGGGTGGCTGCAATTCAAACAGTCCTACAAACATCCCTGGGCTGAGGTGGACTGTTGAGTGAAGCGTGTTCTTGGCAGCTGTCAGCAAAATCGCCATCTGAGACACACAGAGAAAGAGAGAGAGAGAGAGAGGGGACCATCTTCAGGTCCTCAGAATCTGGAAACAGGAAGCACTGACAGGAAGCAGCGTGGATCCACTAACTAGCCCTCCTGTGCTTTCTGGAAAGAAGCCTCTAGGTGCCAAGGGGCGGCTGTGCTCCACACAGGCCCGCGGCCCTGGGAGAGGCGGGAGAGTCTCAGCAGGAAGCACCCATAGAGCCGAGGACGGCGGAGCCCGGCTCCGCCCCTCCCAGCCCTCCTGACCCCGCCCCTCGGGCACACCCCGGTCCACACGCTCCACCTACAGGCACCCACCTAACGCCTCCAGGGCAGATTCACACAATGCAACTCGGGATTTCTGAGGCCATCTCATGCTGAAGATGGTGCCTGGCTCCTGGCCCAGATTCTTAAAAAGCACAGCCTCTGCCACACACACTATCACGTGACACGCCTTCATTCATCGTGGAGACTGACCCAAAGCAACAACTGGAGAGACTCACAGAAAACCTCCTTTTCCCATAAAAAGCTGAGAAAATGATGGGCCAATAAAAAGGTAGACCAGGCTTGGTGATCGGAATCAAAGAGAAAAAATTAAATGCAAACCAACTTCATACTCTGATCTGCTTCGAGGACATCGACTCCTTTGCTACTTGAACTAAGTTTCTACTCACCCCATTCCCCACTGCCACACACCCACCCCCAGACACACATGCTTGCGTGCACACACAACTTCCTTTCACAAAGAAGCTGGGCTCCCCAGGCGGTCCTGACACAGCCACGTGGGGAGAACGCTGGTCAGCTACAGTGAACGTGGGACAGTTTCAAAGTGGCGAGTGGGCCTCACTGTCCCTGAAACACCAGGCTGTGAGCGGCCCAGGCAGGCGAGTGGAGAAGGAGCTCAGAAGTAACCCATGCAGAGAGGAGAACGGCACCCCAGGAGAAGAGGGAGGGGACGCCCTTGGCCCATGTTCACGGACAGAGGGTCTGCTCTCAAAGTACCAAAAGGTTTGAAGGGAGGAGAGAGAAAATAATGTTTAATGATGGCGGTGTTCTTCCTGGCGTCATGGGGGGTCCCCGAGAGCCCCCAGCACCCACTTTACAACAGCGGGTCTGTTTGGTCCCAGAGCTGGGTCGGGACACCCACAGGCTCCCTCTGAGTCCTTCCGGTCAGGCAGCGACTACTCAGAGGAACAGGAACCTGGAGGGCGGTCACCGTCCTCAGAGCGCGTCGACTACCGGCAGGAGGTGGCGGGGGCCAGCTGCGGGCGGGGGACCGGTTGGCAGCTTCTGCTCCATGGAGGAAGGCGGGTCACCGCGGACGGGTGGTGGAGGGACTTCATCCTCTGAGGGACAGTGAGGAGGTGGCAGGGATCGTTTTTTTGTGTCCGCATTTGAGACAGAGCCAGCCCCTTAACCGGCACATAAACCGCTTTCCTCTGGAGAGAGCCCTTGTGCTCTGCCGGGGCTCTGTGAGCACTGTGTACAGAATCTATGGCTATTCAGTGAGAGTTACAGCTACCTGTCCAGAGAGCTTCGGGGTCAGTGACTACGTTTACCACCTGCAGAGCTATCTGCTACCTAGAGGGCCAGAGCAGTTCACACAACGTGGCCGCTCGGCGGCGGGCGGGCGGCGGTCCGAGGTGGTGGGCCGTCCCCTCCGCGCAGTGGGCACTACCTGGAGATCATGGAGCTGGAGTGGGACTGGCTGGACGAGGTGGTGGCGGCGCTGAGCTGCGAGAACCCACTGTGGCTGGACTCCAGGCTGGTCATGGAGCCTCTGCGGGCAGCACAGGGAGGGGAGGCGTGAGGACCCACGGTGGCCGCCCACTGCCTCCCGGCTGGACCCTGCCCCCTCGCTCCCCTCGGTCCCCCACCCCCTCGCGTGACGTCACGAGCTGCCCCGGCCCGGAACCTGGCCTCCCGTACCTGAAGTCCTCAGAGCCGATCACCTCGGTGTAGTACATCACTTTGCACTTGTGGGAGGAGACCTGCAGGGAGGCCAGCACGTCGTCCACACGGGGCAGGCTGGTGGCGGCGCAGGCCGGCGTGCTATGGAATTTCCACTGCAGGATGTAGAAGCCCGGCCACCGAGTCACGTGGGAGCCCTGGAGCGAGTCAGGGGGCACAGCTGAGGACCACCTGCTTCCCGGGAGCCCCACAACGGCGACAGATGCCGAGGGGACCACATCTCTGTCCACTCAGATCCAACATCGATTACCAGCCCTCTCGATGGGGTAGGGGCCTGCTACCCTGGTTCATGATCGGGGCCAGTCCAATGCTGCCTCCAGGGGTGGGCCCTGCAGCCAGGCCCCTGCCAGGAGCTGGGGAGGCCCTGGGAGGGACCCCAAGAGGCTGTTGGTCCCCAGGTCTTCACCTGCAGAGGAAGCAGGCGCCCCCAGGGGGGTCCTCTGCTTACCCTTGAGGGGGTAGGGTCTAAAAAACTTTCCTAGACCAGCCAACACTCTGACGTGCTTCCAGTGACCTTACCAGCATATCCTGGGTTAAAAGGATGTCAGTCTAAAGTAGAATGACCATTCTGTGAAAACTGCTTTCTCCCCTAATTCTGGAACTAAAGACTGTGTGATTCAGCTTCAAATGTTCATTATTTTTAAAACTGAATACTGTCTCTCAGTGCTTCTAAGACCACGAAAACACTGACAGGCTTATCCCTGAAGAGTGTGAAGGCAGCAAAATCATGCGTCTAATACGAAGGCCAGAAGCTCCTGAGAACTACCATTCTGAGCTCAGGCACTCGGAATAACTAGCCAACATTTTAAATGAACTGATGGAACACTGCAAAGAAATGAGAATGCTCGGTAATGACAGTTAACACTTCCCTCTGTCCTTGTTCATCTCACTTCTATTCGGAGAGATTTTCTTGAAGGAGACGAAGGCCGCTGGGTCAAAGGTCATCTTAGCAGCCGCCTGAATCCCAGCTCTGCAAGTGCACTGCCTGCCCTGTCCTTCCTTCGTTTGCTTCCATGAAAACACCTCCAGAAATAGTTCATGGCTTCAGACACAAGTCCTGGATTCTGCTGAGCTCTGCGTTCTGAGAGTCACTCGGCTTCCTGAATCACCCTGACTGTAACTGAGAGGACGCACTGAGCCACCCGGCCACCGCCCTGAGACTTCCTTCTCCAGACAGAAAAGCCAGACTGTGGGCAGGCGCAGGGCACCCTACCTGCACGCTCTCCCCTTCTTTGCAGATCAGCGGCGACTCCACCATGCTGTAGTCCCGGCCCAGCTGCCAGACTCTGTCTATCAGCTGCACGTTGTTCCCTCCTGGGGAAGTGATGCTGTGCGCCCCCAGGGAATCCTTCTTGGGGGGCTGCGGCGACCGCTTGGAGTGATAGATGTTAAAGACGATGTCCCCTTTGCACACGTCAAAATCCCACGTGATCACCGAAGAGGCGTCCACGATCTGAATGAGAATCTGGAAGGAGAGGTTGGCTGCATCAGCCCGCCATAGTGAACACGAGCCTCTGAGCTGACGTCATGGCAGCACGTCCCTGCTGCCCCCCAGCTCTCTTCTCAGCTGGGGGAGGGGGGGTCACAGCCGCGGGCCATCTCAGCCAGACTCCGCACTCGACCAAGCTCCGTGCTCTCTCAGCTCCACCTGCAGCCTAAGCGTCCCCACATACGAGTTTTAGACGCCATTCTAAGCTACCGGGTCCTGGCTGTAAGAAAGGCCTTAATACAAAACAGAAATAACACTCGACACCACAGAAGTGGTTCCGAGGGTTGCTCTGGCTGAAGGGCACAGAGAACGTCCCAGAGTAAAGAGGTCGGGAGGGACGGGAAGGAAGCACCCTCTCGGGGAGGAGGGAGGCGAGCACAGGCTGAGGGGCCTTTGCCCGCGGCCGCAGAGCTGGGTGCGAAGAGGGAGCCACGTGGCCTGGGTGGGGAAGGCGCTGGGTGTCGAGTGCCAATCTAAAAGCTGAATTTCATGCAGCGCCCATACAGCTTCTCAGCAGGGAATGATCAAAGTTATAGTTTCCAAAGATTACTGTGAGAATTAAAACCAGCTGTAGAAAGTTATGTATTCACTAAAAAATCTCAGCAGAAGCCAGGCCCCGCACCCCACCCACCCTGGAAGCCGCTCGCTGAGCGCTGCGGGCGATGTGTCAGCTTCTCGGCCAGCAGTCCCTGGCCCCGCTGCCCCCACTTCTCACTGCCTTGGCCCTGTAGCTACACAGACTCTCCCTGAGGGGCAGACTCCACACGCACACGAGCCCTGTCCCACAGCGGGTTCCGTCCTTGGGACGCCAGCCCCTCTGCGGACCGGCCCCTCACGCCTGCGTTCACTGCAGGGACGAGGCACTCGGTCCTTGTTTCACAAGACCCTCGTCCTCGATGTGTGCCCTACTGAACCCCCAAAGCAGAGCCAAAGTTTTCAGTGTTCTGACGTAGAAACCCTCTCACAGATAACCCTGTGACCCACAAGAACACATCGCACACGGAGCTCCCTATCTGGGACGACGCGACCATGACCTAAGGGAAGACGAGAACTCGGCCTCCTTCAGCCTACTGGCCTCCAAGTAAGAAATTAATACAAGTAATCCTTGAGATGCAGCTGTCTCCTCCCAAAGAGGCTGTGAGTAAGGCACCTCAAGCCTGTCTCTGCTCATTCAAACCACAGCATCATGTCCGCTCACCCCAGGAGGCGCGGGCGGCGGTGAGGGAGACACTCCCGCCAGGAGGATGGAGGAGCAGTGCAGGGTCAGCCTGGCCAGCATCAGCCCGGCTGGCAGCTCCATTCCAGGGCTCAATCCCATGACCCTGAGCCACAAACCTCGGCCCGGAGCCCAGGACGGGCTAAGCCCACTCAGGGCACTCAGCCCACTTAGTGCAGAGACGCTCATGACACCAGAGCACACACGTGTGTGAAAACAGGCACACTCTTGCTCACGCAGCACCACAGGACAGCAGGGAGAGACAACATACGCGCGTTTCTCCTCACTCCACCAGACTACAAAGACGGGCAAACTCCTTAAAAAATAATAAATAACCAAACCCAGCCAAGAAAAAACAGAAAATGCAATTGGTCCTGCTGACTGGAAACATTAAATTGAGGAGTTACAAACCTCCCCCCCAGGGGGAGACCTGCGAGGCGCACCCGTATCAAGGGTCTCGAGTGAAGCGGACGTGGAGACGCCTGCCTACTCTCTTCCTGGGGCCCTGATCAAGGGCAGCCAAGATCTGCTCTGCGAGAGCCTGCTCGCCAACATCGACAGCTACCTTAACTGCAGACCAAGTGTCAACATGAACCTAAAGACCAAGTCGGGAAAAAGCATCTGATTCTCCTAAACGACCCCCTACTAGGAGACCCACAGAAGAACCCTGTCGGGAGGGGAGACCCGGGCCCCGTGGCTTCGGCCTGGCGCCTACCTCGTGCGGGGCCCCTTTGAAAACGCTGGCGGACTGGTAGATGGTCTCGGTCCAGAGCTTGAGGTCTTCGTTCTCCAGCTCCTCCGCGGTCCTGTACAGGGCCTTGGGCACCAGGCCCCCCTCCGGCACCTCACACTGGAAACGTAAACACGGCCATTGAGAGCAGTGCCCACGGAGGCCAATCCCGAGAGCCACAGGCCGACCCGACATGCACGACTCCGTGGAACCGCTTAGGAAATGGTAAATACCGGCCGGTTCGTAAAATACCCTGCACTACTTAGGCAAAATAATTGAGAAAAACCACTTAAACACATGTGTCTCGCTTTAAGTAAATGAGAACAAGCTGAAGCTGATTTGCCACAACATTCACAGTAGTACGTGTGTGGGACAGCATCCAGTTACTGAAGCTGGTTTGTTTAAGAATCGCCGGGTGGAAAAAAAAAAAAAAGAAGAAGAAGAAAAAAAAAAAGAATCGCCGGGTATTTATATTGTGCTGCAAAGGAAAAACGTTATGTGAAGAGTTTTATTCTCTACAGCTACAGGCATTATTTCTATCATATGCAAGTATGGGCAAGATATATAATTAAGGGAGAAAGTTTAGTGTCTACCCCAGGTCAAATGATCAGTCCACAACACCAGCCAAAAAACCAATAAAGAGTGGCAACTTTTGAATTTGCTTCAAACAGGCTGAATTAAAATTTGCACATTCATGAATGTCCTAATTGACCCGGATATAATGACTTAACCCTCGAGTTCTTAAAATCCAAGTGCTTCCTGTGTTATCTGCCCTGGGAGGTGACCACACAGAGAAGAAGCGTGGCCGGCTCCAGCGGGCAGGGCAGCAGGACGAGGGAGGCCGCTGCAGTGACAGCAAGCCGGACAGGGCAGACTGGGGCGAGCGCTGCCTCTTGGCGCCACTCCGACGGTGGCACAGCAGAGCCGAGCCGAAGCCTTGGCCGAAACCTCAGCCTGAGCGGGGAGACCTCTGCTCTTATGGGGGGGAGACCTCTGCTCTTACGGGTGGGAGGCCTCTGCTCTTAACGGGGGGGAGATCTCTGCTCTTACGGGGGGGAGACCTCTGCTCTTACGGGGGGAGACCTCTGCTCTTAAATGCACAGGGGAGTGGAGTCTCCGCCCACCCCAGCCCCGCTGCTTTCATCCCAAGTGGAAGGAGCAACCTCACGGAGTCGTGCTCTGATACACTGTGTCTGTGTGTCTCCACAGATTTGACCCCAAGCTTTAACGTCAGGGGTGCTGGGTGGGTGGGGGTCCCCTGGCTCACTAGCTCCCAGAACTGCACTGTGGGTCCATCTGCGATTCCTCGGAGAGGGACTGAAGGCCTGAGAACTGAGTTCAGCTCTAAACTCCTCTAAGAATCCCCCAAGATCGCCCCAAGTTCCCATTAGCAGCTGAACATGTGAGCCTGCCAGGGTGGCCGCACCTCCACTTCTCACAGGCTCATTTACTGTGAAGGGGAGTGGACTCCCTGCTGGCGCCACCTGCCACGTCAACAAGGCAATTGGACTGCTCCAGGCTTCTGTTTCCGGGGCCACACGGTCTTCAAGGAGCTAAACTTCTCTGACTCATCACACGCCCCACTCATCACAGTACAGGGGCAGAAGTGGAGCCCTCTGCCTGCTAACCCAGCCACGCAGTGTACTTCAAATCCTGCATTACATAAAAGAGGACGAGCTCCCTTAATTACCCCTTTCAAGATGTGTTCCTGACACTGTCAACGGGGCAACCTCTTTGGAGAATCAATCTGATTTTTTAATGTTTTAAAGACATGCACAGCTGCTCTGAAACAGTTACAGCATCTAATTCACGCAAAGCTGAGCGCATAAAGGGAGCTGCAGTCACACTGATTCTAAAACAAGCTCTCATTCGTACTTAACAATGAAGAATGTGTATGTTATCAAAAATTACCTAAATGGCTCTGTTTAACCCAGGATCAGACAGATGCCAGCCAAAACCAGCAAAGTGAAAGACAAATAATCCACACAAAAAGTTCTGAAAATCATTTGTGTCAACCACACCCAACTTCCCTGCCCTCATGAGTAGTCAGACATGTTACCTGCCTACGTACATACCATGCACTCTCCACTCAGGAAATCCGGAATGATCTCTTTGTCGATGTAATCCAGCAGGCCTCCAGGCCCCTGGTAGTCATTTCCTGCATAAATGAGGAACTTCCTTCTGGTGTTGTCGTCAATGAATGGACTAACCTATAAATAATTAGAAAAGACCACACAGTTATACTTGCTCTGCTGGCTGCACTTCAAGGGTGAAAATTACACGCCGATATTGGGGGAGTGGGGGGGATTCAAGTTTGATACGCTCCTTCTGTAAAGTCTGAAGTATATGACATGAGGACACGCGAGAAAACTTTCTTCCCTTAAATAATCTGAGACACTGTGATCTCTCCACACTCGTCTTGTTTCTTGTTAACTAGTTACGAGACTTGGAGTCACAAACACACACAGGGACATGAACACGAGTGTGCATGCCTTCCGGGCAATGGCCTGCCACGGAGACCCACCAGCGTCCAGAGCACAGGGAACACCCGGGGGGCGCGCAGGATCAGCAGGCGGCCCAGCGTCTCGGGGTAGTTGGCCTCCACCACCTCGATGATGCGAAGCAGCGCCTTCACGCCCGGCCTCCACAGGTGCCGCATGTTCAGCCCCTCCAGGTCCACCAGGCAGGTCCAGGAGCTGCAGGCGAGACGAGCTCCGTTCAGCGCGTGCACACTCGGCAGACCACGGCCCAGAGTGACTGGCTTTCCTTTTCTATGTTCTATACGGTTACTAGTGTCCATTTCCAAAAATACACTGGGTTTTAAAAATTACAGGGTAATGAACTCTACTACTATCTGCCTGTATTAAGACATGGGCTGCGTGCAGTAGGGCCAATCCCCAAAATACCAAAGCCACCAAGGGTTAAGGGACCCAGATCAAAGGTGCGGCCGTCCATCAAGGGAGGCCACCTGCTGCCCTGGGCCTGCTGAGCCCCCTCTACTGACCCAGCGGGGCGTGTGTACGGCATTTAAATACACGTGTGACTTCATGGCAGCATCGTGGTCTTTGACAAACGTTACCGAGTCAAGCACTGCGGCAGGGGCCAGGAACACAGGAGTGAACAAAAGCCCTCAGAGTCCCTGCCCTCCTGGGACTTCTGTGCTGGTCAACCATCCAGACCCTTCCCAGGGCCCACCTCTGAACCACTGCACATCTTCAAAACAGTCTACCATAACTGCAAGTTTGGTTTAAGAGCAGAGAATCATTTTTTTCTGTCCCACCTCCTCAGCATCCCCCCCAAAAAAGAGCAACAACCAAGCACTTGTGACCCCGGACTCCCAAGGACCATGAAACCACCACAGGTCGACCCAGGCAGACGGGGAGGACAGCAAGGCCTGCGGTAGGAACACCAAAGCCCAGCAGCTGCCCTCACAGCTGACTACAGCACCCGTCCCACGTGTTTATCTGTCCCACCTCCTAGGGCATCATGGAAAACAGTTAACTACTTAGACTTGGTCCTAAAAACCAAAGCCGATTTTGGCTTTTTAAAAATCAACTAGAAATACGCGACTCCTATTCCCAACAAGCTGGAGGGAGAACGGGCTCACACAGCTACCTGATAGGCCGGCCAAAGACCTTTGTGTTCTCTTCACACCGCCGCAGCCCTTCTTCGTTGATGGAAAGAACCTGTGTACAAGAGCCAGAGACGTTCCCATCAGTCTAAGGGGCTGACACGGCTGCATCCGGCTGCGTGGGTGACGGCAGCACCATGTGCCTCAGGGAGGCGTGTAAGCCAAACGTCCACTACAGCCTAACACAGTCGTATGCACAAAACGTATCACGGAAGCAGCAGCTTGCTCTAAGGCAGGAGTGCTGTCCTCTGTGGTCCAGGGGACAGCTCCCCGAGATGACAGGGGTGACCGGGCAGGCGGGGAGGGCACAACCTGCTGACCCACATCCAGAGCGAGCGCGTCTGGAAGAGTCAGAGGTGAGTGTTGGCTAAGTGGCTACACTGTGGGGCCTCACGCACCAGCTAAGAGAAAGGGCAGTGTGACAACCGACCTCAAGTCTAGCTCAAGGGACCCCTTTGAGCTGGAGTAACAAGCCCCTCCCCAACAGACGCAGTCCACCCAGAGACCTGTGTGCACACGTGTTGGAAGCGCCCACGGAAGCACACGCACAGTGGCGGGCACCACAGAAGAGGCAACAAGATGCCCACGGTGGGTAATTCAGGATGGTGCTTCTCCATGTGCCTTTTAAGGCTTCTGCTCGCTTGTTTCTACTTTAAGGTCAATGTTCTTCTCTTCATGACTGCCCACGCTGTGCAGACTGCCCGGGAGGGGTGGGGAGGCAGGAAGGAGGCACTTACAGCCCTGACAAAGGACGCTCGGAGCCAGGACCACGCTGTGCCGGTGCAGAGAGCACCGCCCAGAGGTCTGACCTGAGGGGGCCCCAGAGCAGAGCGAGGGTGGGGTGGCGGGACCCGAATCGGCCTGGGGTGGGGGACGGCGCCCAGTCCACGCCCCCGCGGCACCTTGCGCAGCTGTGCCCATGCTTCCCCACCACGGAAAACATTTTCTTAACTTTGGGGCCCTCTTCTGAAGTTTGTAAAATTTATGAATAGATCCTCCTTGCTAATTATGAAAGCGATACATGCTGCAGCGACAGGAACGCGGTCCTCTCCCACCCCCGCCGACACAGAAGGAAGTGAAGCCAGCAGGCAGAACTCACATATCTCAGTAGGGCCTCCTCGCCGAGGGCTCTCACCAGACCTTTGGTGTCCATCTGCCCCAGCCGGAGCACGTAGAGGGGCCGGCCGTCTGCAGGGGAAGGACAGGCGCCGTCAGCCCTGCTCCTGACCCGAACTGGGGGACAGGCGCCCTGCATGCCAATGGGGCACCAGGCACTCTCCTGCTCTGGGAAGCAGCAGCTGGCTTTGGCGGTGCCTAGAGGAGGCCCACCTGGTCTTCTCCCACCAGAAATGTAAAAGGAGAAAACAAAAGCCAATGGATGGAGCAGGTCACTCGCAGGGCCCTGGAGACGCCCCACCCAGGGTGAGGGGAGCCCTGCAGAGCTCGGCCTCTGGCTCTGCCCCCGTGCACTGACCACCTCCACTGCAGGGCTCGGGGCAGTAACCACCCCGCCTGCCACCAAAGCTGAGCCAGGAAGCCTGTCCTGCCAGGTGTCGTGTGCAGAGCGGTCTGATCGATGGCCCCACACCGGATCATTCATTCAGGGATGCTGCTATTGGTTTATGTTTTGTTCACTCCCCAGGGAGAGCTGAAAATTCTGTTGTGATGCACAAAACCTGGCTACACGTTGTTACAGATACTGGGTTACGTCACTGCAAAGTACCTTTACTAGCACTCTGCTCCTCAAAAAACTCTGCCTTCAAAGTTTTTTAAAATAAGTCAAACAAACTCCACCTGATTAAGGAATGAAGGGGAGCAAGCTGCCGGGCGGAGGGAGCGAGTGGCCAGGAAGCAGTGGCCTCGGGCCCTCCCTCTCTACTCGGCGGGGCACCCCCAAGGCAGCAGCGATAAAAGAGGCGCCCGCTCGTCCAGGCGGGGAGGGGGAGGGACGGCACACCCAAGGGCCCTGCCTGTCTCGGCGCGGGCCCCGACGCCAGGCTGCTGGCTACCTTTGTCGTGATGGTGCCAGCCGCCCGCGTAGTAGTCCCGCAGCACCTGCGGGGGCTGCCAGGAGTCGAGGATGTAGTCCACCTGGTGCTGCTTGCGCCAAGTCAGAGACTGACACATGGTCTCTCTGGCCTTGTCGATGTTGAAGTCCCGGGCGCGTAAGAACCGGAGAATGTGCTCATCTTTCGGGATCTATTGAGAGAAGGAGATGTTTCTAAGCAATGTGAAAAGTTGCTAAGGGGAAAAAGCAAGTTACCAAGGGAATAAGACTCCAAAAAGTCTCACTTCTTACTGACAGCGAGTTGCATTATTACACTATTTAAAATTAGTCACTACCAGAAATACCTTCCTTAATGCTTATCTGCATTATTAGTCTGAATAATCTTTACACTATTCCCGTTTTAGTTTCAGCAAAGGGGAGTGAAGACCTAAGTAATTTCTTAAACACCAGCTGTTTTGATTCACTGAGCTAACCTACCAGCTTCTATGATCTGTGCACTTTCCGATACATGTATTACACGCAAACAGAAATGCAGAATACAGAGCAGAACTGTTGGTTCTGATAGTGGTGCTGGTGTCCTGACATACCGGAACCTTCTCCAGGTTCCACTCCTGGCAGCTGACAAGTCTGACAGGATTCCCTGAGTCAAACAGAAGGCCAAGGCCGTGTCTGGGTCTCCCGTGCACCAGCTGTCCTCATCCCCGGCCACGTGCCCATGCTGCTGGTGCACAGATGAGGGGGGCGTGCAGTTGGCACCCCTGACTGCCCCCCTCCTGGGAAAATAAAGCACTGAGATGGCACAGTCTCCTCTCAGAAAGGACTACCATTACATGGGAGTGGCTGGGAAAGTCAAAGCCTGACCCCGGCAGTCACTAGACGTTAAGGTACCCAGCAAGTTACTGATCTTCTGTGTGTGCACAACAGGGGTGATAAAAGTAGCACCAGCTCATAGGGCTGTTGGGAAGATTTAATAAAGATCTCAAACCAGAGTCTAATGCACGGTCAGTGCTCAACAGTGGCAGCTCTGACCACAGGGGGCGTGTTCTTGTGAACAGATACAACGGTCCTTGGATATTGGACGCTGGTGACCAAGACCGACAGAATTAGAGAGCAGACCAGCGCAGGAAGCCAGGAACTACCCAGACACACGGATATGCCTCTGTCCCACAGTGGTCCCCCGTGAGATCACAAAAAATTTAATTCCTTATGAGGCTACTTACACCAAAAACTTCGAAATCAAAACCCAGGTAATTTTTTAAAGATTTTTTTTTTTTGATGTGGACCTTTTTTTTTAAGTATTGAATTTGTAACAATACTGTTTCTGTTTTATATTTTGGTTTTTTGGCCACAAGGCACCTGAGATCTTAGCTCCCTGACCAGTGACGAACCTGCACCAGAAGGTGAAGTCTTTTTTTTTTTTTTTTTAATGAGACGTTTTGATTTATTACTCAAAAATGGTTCATTTTTTATTTAGCTTTCTGACTCTGTGCTTGTGCTTTCAATACTTTCACAACGATCTTCTGCTCTTCAATAAGGAAAGCACGCTTGATCCTGTCGCGGACACATTTAGCACACATGGAACCACCATAGGCTCGGCTGACGTGTTTCTTCGTTTTAGACAACCTCATGAGAACTTTAGGTCTCACAGCACGAACGCCTCTAAGTCGGCCTGGGCACACACCACATTCGGATTTTGGTGCTTTCCCAACCTTCTTGGTGTAAAGGTAAACAATTCTATTACCAGGGGCTCGGGACAGCCTGGTTTTGTTAGAGGCTGTATTGTAGGACAGCCTATGGCGGTATGTCAGACGCTGCACCATCCTGAATGCCTCTAGATGCCGTCCCCGGAAGAGGAAAAAGGAAGGCGAAGGTGAAGTCTTAACCTTAAACTGGACTACCAAGGAAGTCCCAAACCCCAAACAGTTCTAATCTCTGAATAACACTGTGAACTACTTCCAAACCTCCTGAAAAGTAAAATGAATGAATATTTGGAATATAACATTGCTTTGTAACTTGATACGTAATTGTTTTTCAGACCATTCTCTGTAACATCTACAAATACACAGCTAATTATACACAGCAGGGCATCCTAACTTGCTACAAAGGACTCAGATGCCACACACGGAGTCACAGGTCCAGTGACTTTTTGACTGGAGGGACATTCCCACCTACGGCCATCGGGCACATTGACTGTGAGTCACTCGGAACAGGACCAGGCATCCAAGGTTGAACAGCGGCGCCCCTGCACATGTGTGTGGATGCACGCGTGCACGGATGCACACTCGGGCAGATGCTCACTTTGCCCTTGTGGGTCTCCTGAAGCCACTGGCGAAGCCGGATCAGGCAGCTCTCCTGCAGTGGGGTCAGGTCGCCCAGGTATCTCTTGATGTAGTCTGCGTCTAATTTGTCTGCAATATAAATCATGGGATATTCTTAACAGTAAGAACACTGGGGCTTGAAGGCTTCCACACTGCCCCACTCAGTGACACTCCCATGTGCTCCTGGAGTCTGAGAGATAAATGAGCCACGGGAGACGGTGGACTCTAACCAGCCACCCAAGGGACCCCCAACGACTGTCTTTAAACCCAGTCACTGCAGAGTCACACGGAAACGTGCGCATTCCACGACACACCCAACTGCCACCAGGGTCACCTCTATTTGCCAAGTATCAACTCTATTCATGGTATCACGGCTGTTATCAATATTTAATAATATTTAATTCAGAGGGCAAAGCTGAGCCACAGAGAAGGCAGGGAAAAATAAATGCCAATGATTCAACAGAACTTCTGAGGGAAGAATTTTCTTGTACTGTCTTACTTTAAAATGGGCATGACACTGAGCAGTTAAAAAGGGTGTGTGTGTGTGTGCGTGTGTGTAAGACACACAAGAAAGGCGTGGAGCCTGTCACCTACAGCTGTGTCTCTCCGTGAAAGTCACTTGGTTCCTCTGAGCCTTAGTTATTAACTCAGTTATAAAACAAAGACAAAAGCATTTCATACCTAAAAGGGACTATTATTAAATGAGCAAACATTCACAAAATGCTCAGAACAGTGCCTGGCATCTACGAAGCCAAAAATGGGTATGCTGATGATATAACTGTGTTAACCCCTTCCTGCCCATTTTAAAAAAACTCTGTTTCTTCATTCTAAGAAAAAAGTAAAATGAATGTGTTATGGAAGCCAGAGGCAAGGGGACAATAACAAGATCCATTTTCTGTTCGTGTCACAGCTACGTGTCCCAAGAGGCAAGGGTTCCAGGTCAGCCTGGAGTCTTGCCCTCAGAACGAGGCCCCTTGCAGACTCACCGTCTGGGGTCCCTGCAGTGGGCTCGGGTGCCCCGCTCGGGGTGCTGAGGGGCTCACTGCTCAGCCCTTCCTTGAGCGCGGGGTCAGGCACGACGACGGTCAGTGACGCTGCTGGTTTCTTGCAGGACAAGGACGTCTCCAAAGAGGGGGCGGCAGCAGGTGGAGTCCAGCGGGGCACAAATGTGATGCCTTCTTCCTCTAACTGACGAAGGTAGTACTCAATGATTTCCTTGCCCTTGGGAGCAGAGCCAGTTTTAAGGTTAGTACTATTACACTGAGCTTTGAAGTCACTCACTCCTCATGGGTTTTGAAAACCATGATGAAAACTGAGTGACTACAGAACAAACAGGAAAAAGAAAAGCCAAATGCTCTTGTGGGTTTTTCCCCATAATTTTACTTCCTCTTCTCTAGAGATCTAGGAGATCGTGTCTCAGATGGCATTTTTTATGCGACCAGTTACACGCACTGCCTGACCCCCTTGTACACAGGAAGTGCTCTGTGTCTCAGTCCAGATGCCTCCAGCAGCACTGAGAACAAGTCTTGGGAAGCACCCCCTAAGCCCATATGATACATCTGACACCAAAATGCCAAGCTGATGAGCAGCAGCAGGAAAACAAGAAGGAAGCTTCTTCCAGGGAAGACGCACCTCACCTCCCAAGGCCTGGGACCCAAGAGGCCTCCCCCAAAGTGCCTCTTCAGGACAGCAGGGCCTCCCTCAGCGGGCCCCGGACCCTGGTCCCCACCCCGCCCCGAAGTTCCCAGCAGGGAGCGCCACAGCCGGCGGCTGCACGCTCGCCCCTGACCTCCACCAGCAGCCAGCGTGGTCTGTGGCCCCGACCCTCCCCTTTCACTCGCCGGGACCCCTGACTAACCCACCCCCAGGCTCCTGAAGGGACCTCCAGCTTGGACCATCTCAAGAGACTCCTGCCCACCCCTCTCCATAAAACCCCAAGGAACACTCACTTTTTTAATGTTGCTGGTATATTGTTTCATTGCAATTTTTTCTACTGTACTTTCAAAACCAAAGAAAGATTTAATATCTAAACTTGCTGACTGTTCAAAACAGGTCCAGTCTTCATTTTCAGGGTGAACCTGTAGGTAAAAGAGAAAGTATTTCATTATTTATACTGACAACTGAGAATATTATTTGCTCCTCAGTTCACTAGTACCAAGGGAAAAAAAAACACCTATTTTACTAACAATGTTATTATCACGAAAATAGCAGACGGAAAAATTAGAGAGGTTCAGAATTATGAAAAGACTCAAATAATATTTCTAAAATATTCTAAAAATGACTATTAAAAGGAAAGCTTTCTTTTCATGCTTGGTAGTGTCATTCATTTATTCATTCATTCACCATATTTATCGAGTAGTGTTCTCTATTACAAACAAAACCAATACCCCTGCCCTGCGAAGGTTACAGTCTAGCAGAAGACCGACATTTGACCATAAACATAATAGGTAAGAAGTTATGTCAATGCTGGAGGATAAGCGCCATGGAGAAAAGCAAAGTTGGTAGCAGGGTTAAAAGGACTGGAGAGCGGTTTACAGAATTAAATAGGATGCTCAGGGCTGGCTTCATCGAGAAGGGGAGATCTGAGCAAAGCCCATAGGTAAGGATGGGCGTCGAGCAGAGGTCTGGGGGCAGAGGGAGCAGAGACCAGAGGCCCTTAGGGAAGCACGCCGACGTGATCAGAGACCGTGAGGCAGCGGGCAGGCCCGCGCACGAGGCAGGCAGGACACAGAGGAGAAGAGTCAGAGAAAGCGCAGGGCCTCGTGAGCCACCGTGAGGCTCGTGGGCTTTTCCTCTGCGTGAACTGCAGACACGGCAGAGCTCTGAGCCCTGAGAAGGCGTGACGCGATCTGACACACTTTAAACGGATCACTCTGGATTCCGTGTCAAGGATACATTATAGGAAGGTGAGGGGGGAAGCGAGAGACCTACTGGGTTATTCCAATACTCTGCTCAGAGAAGTTCCTGCCCTGGGTGGTGAGCAGGGAAGACGGGAGGGAGATAAATGCACTCAGATCCAATCTCAGAGGGACACACATTTCAAAAGTGTTAGCGTGGGCCAGAAACGACATGGTGTACTCATATTAAAGAACAAATCAGGGCATCGCTTGGCCACCTTAACTGCCACAACAATGCAGTCCATTCCGTAGGACACACCAGCTGCCACCCTGCTGATCCCACGCATCAGAAACCAGTGGCTTTGTGTGACGGAGAACTGCCCTCACAGAGACACGCACTGCCTAACGCGAGGGCCGATGGCTCTCAGAAGACCGCGCCCCCACCTCCCTCCTCCTCCCGGGTGCAGCTACTCACGCTGTAGCAGCAGTGCTCGTTAATGATGACCCGATTAGAAAATGTTTCGTTATGGGCCTCAATGTGCAAAGTACGTTCCCGAGAGTTCAGTGAGTTTTTCTGGATAAAATAAACGTAATCAACTCCTGCAATCTTCAAAACAGAAACAGAAAGAAAAAAGGGTTAATGAATAATAACACCCCAGTGCAACACAAGCAATAAGCACAAATCCATGTTGGTTTTGGGGGGATTGCCTTCTAAGGTGTTCTTTCCAGGTACCTTTTTCAGCAGTCGAGGAGCGTCTATATCCAGTTTGCAGCGCCTTTCTATAACGTGAATAGCCCCATCTTCACTCCTGAATTCATTCACAGTGTCACTGTCCACAAACATTGGAATCAAAGGACAGGTAGGGAACCTCCTTTCATAGGCCTGTGAACACAAGTTTGAAAAAAAAGAAACTGAACAAAGATACAGCCTGGCAGTCTGGCATTGATGGTCTCCCTGGAATAAAGGCACCTCTTCATACACACCAACAGTTATATCACAGCTACTTTCATCTTTACACCTTAAACTTTCATTATTTGAAAACAGAAAAAGACATTCTGTGTGCACGGACTGGAAGACTCAACACAGTAAAGATGTCAGTTCTCCCCATATGGATACAGAGGTTTAACATAATTCCTTTAAAATCTCAGCAAGATTTTCTTTCACAGCTTATGGACAAGAGTACTTTAAAACTTACACGGAATGGCGAAAAAACGAAAATAGCTAAAGCATTTTTGAAAAAGAAGACGATGTTGGGAAGCACCCCTTCCCATCTCCGTATGAACGCTCACGTTGCGGCTACAGGAATCCAGACTGTACGCAGGGGTGGCAGGAAAGACACAGAGCTTGGTGGGCAGAGCGGGGAGCCACAAACCGACCCCCACAGAGGTGCCCCCACTGGTGTTCCCCCGACAGAGCTGCTAAAGCAATTCAACGAAGAAGGATGGCCTTTTCACAAATACTACTGGAGAAATTACACATCCATAGGGGGAAAAAAGGAACTTGATGAACCCCATACTTTTAAAAACTATCTCAAAATGGATTATGAACTTAAATATGTTTGTAAGGTATTTTTAAAAATTTATTTTTTGACTGCACCATGCAGCTTGTAGGATCTGAGTTCCAGGACTGGGGATCAAACGTGAAACGTGGGCCCTCGGTAGGGAAAGCACAGAGTCCTAACCACTAGACCACCAGGGAAGTCCCTGTAACATTCTTGAAATGGCAAAATTATAGAAATGGAGAACAGATTAGTGGTTGCCAGCGGGCGAGAGGGGAGTGGGTGTGACTGTAATAGGGTAACAGGAGGGGAACCCTTGGAAGATGCTCTGTCTCTTGACTGTGTTGTGTTGATATCCTGGATGTGATGCTGAACCATCATATTTGTTGTGATGCTGACATATTTGATGTGACAGTCTCTTTGGATGTAACTACTGGCGGGGGGTGGGTGCGGAATGGGTAAAGAGCATGTGGAATTGCTCCATAATATTTCTTGGGAATAATATGCTATTAATATCCTATAAGTCTATCATTATTTCAAAATACAAAAACTTAAAAGAAAGAAGATCTGCTATATAATTTGTCCAAACTTTTAGAAAATGCACATAGGCACCAGATTTAGTTTGCTCCATAGCCCTCTGTGAAGACTACTGATCTAAAGATACTGTTGAATTCACACTAGAACTGAAGCCGTCCAATGGCTCACAGGCGTGGATGGGCAGGAAACCACAGGACGGGGGATGACAAGTTTCTGTCAGTGAGAAGAAACCTGAAAAATGAAGCCCAGGGCTCGCCTCTCAGTTCTGCTCCCCATGAGTTAGGAAAGGCACTGTCAGGTGACTGACAGATGCCACTCCCCTCTCAGGCTGCAGGAGAAACAGGACAAGGGGAACTGAGACATCCCATCTTAAAACTAATGACAACCAGGCAAAGATCTGAGGAATAAATTTATGGTGCTGAAAAGATTAATCTAAGTGTGGAAGTGGCACACACTGCTCTGACTCTACCTCTAAAATGGTGGGAGCAGTCTCAGAGCATTATCATGCTAAAAAGTCTTCCTGGAGAAGTTCCACAAGCAGTCACAAGAGACCCCATGAAACACCAGAGCGACGGAGCAGCCCCTTCACTCAGGATGCTCATGACCATCTCATTCCAAGTGACTCGGTTTTCTGCATGTATCTCATCTTCTCTCCATCACATTATAAAGTTTCCCCAGTCTGAAACACGTATGCCGCACTCCTGCTGTCCGCGTTATTTACAAGGCACCAAGCCAGGCAACATACGGGAGGGGAAGAGGAAGCAGACAGTTCAGGAAATGGAATCAGGGAAACACACAAGTGTCCTATGAATAGGCAAGTGCTCTAAGGGCTCAAGGAGAAAAGAATAAACAGCTTGGAGGGATGGAGGCCTCGGAAGGCTCCAAGGGAGAAGAGGTATGAACGCTGGGCCTCAGCGTGGAAAGGTCTGTGCACAGTCAGCGATGAGCGGAGAGCATTTTCAGGAAAGAGAACCCAGGAGTGCGACTCTGAGGAAACCTCGGGGTGAGCAGGGACCCACGGCCAGCAGGGGAGGGAACTGGCCTGCGACAGTGCGACCTGCGACACTGTGACTGTCACGCTCCTGCTCGGCACCGACCACGTGGCCAGGCCCCCAGGGTGGGTGCACGTGTGTGTGTGTGCGGTGGGGGACCAGGACCAACAGAAGGGCCTGCCTTCCTGGAGCTGCCCTCCTCGCGGGAAATGAGGGGATGCCACCATGTGACCGGATGGTCTGGAAGGGAGGCAGGACTCATGTGGTGACCAACTGTATTTGCTTTTTAAATGTTTTTACTTTGGGACTTGAAAATACATTCTTCATACTTAGCTACTCCTCTTCATTCAAATATATTCTGAAACCCGTAACTGCTAGCATGCGATATAAATCACAGGAAAATTCTCTTCATGCCTTTTATAATAAACAACATTTAAGAAGTTTATTCAACTGCTGAGATCATACCTCAGATGATTCAGGCCTCAATGAGGCCCTAAAATTTGTTAGTATTAGGTACTGCACACACAAACAATTCTAGAAAAAAAAATTGCTGAGTATCCTTTGTTCTACACACTGACACTGTTTAAATTTTCCTACATTAAAAACAAAATGGCTTTGTACATTCCAGCACTATGACACGTCAAGAAACTGAGACTACAAGGGCTTCAAAAAAAACACAATTCTTAAGTTACATAAAGGGTCGAGTAAGTCCTTAGCAAGAAACAACCTATACTCGGCTCTCTACCACTTAAGTACCTATTATATCATTTGCAAAATACCCACAACATCCTTTAAATTCCTGAAATAGAGTGGTCAGCATAATGCATTACCCACACAGGCTAGCCCTGAATTTAAAACAGAAAAAACTTTCCATTCCCTGTAAATCTATCCTTCCACATAGACTCGTATTTGCAGAGACATTCATTTTCACCTCAGTATGCCCCAACCAGATGGTATCTGAGGTACCCAGGCTAAAGAGCCACTAACACAGGAGTCGACATGTTCCCCCCCAAAGCTCTGTCCGTGTGGAAAGTGCTCAGTAAGCATCTAGCCTCCTCCCTCCCCTCGGCTACAGGGCAGAGACCAAGTCCTACTTCTCTTTGATTATCAAGAAGAAGGACCTTACTCAACGTCTGACACAGAGTCACTGTTCAATAAACATTTTTTGAAATACGGAAGAAGAGCTTCCTAAATAAATCAATGAGCCCAGCTTTTTGTTTCTGTGCTTACTCACCCTGGCTTATCTTTAGGAGATATGTGAAGCTATTGAATTTTGTGTACTGTTAGCACAGAAAACTCTAACTTTCTAGAGGATTAAGGGAAAGGAAGACTGAAAGAAGTTGACAACACTTTATAATCTCTGAGATTGCTTAGGATATCAGCAGTATTCTTGCCTGGGAAACCCCATGGTCAGAGCAGCCGAGTGGACCATGGTCCACGGGGTCGCAGAGTAGGACACGGCTTAGTGACTAAACCACCGCCACCACCACCCTACTTTTCAGCACAAACTATAACCTATAAAGTTTCTGAAGCCTCTGAAAATTAAAAGCATTCTAATTCTATTAAAAATATTTTATTTAAAGCATTTACGTTCTAGCTCTATCTGGAAGGGCCTAGAAGATATGACACCTCAGCTACAATAAGCAAACTTAGCATCCAGTTCCTATTTTCCAAATACTACTCCCTACTAAAAAGGAAGCTGTGCTCCTTGGAGAAAAGGCTGATTACCAGTCTGGAGCAAATAAAGGTCAAGGTGAGTCTGAAGCATTTCTTACCAGAAATCAAGAAAGTGCTCAATGACTGATGGGAAACCAGCCTGAATGGGTTCCCCTCGTCAATCCCTGGATAACTGGAGCACCAGAAAGAAAAAAGGTGATAAAGCATTATAAACCATACAGAAATACTCAAGAAAAATGGGCTGGGAAGGAAATTTAACAGAAAAAGATCATCTAATTATCACAGAAGGAATGACAGAATTAGAAAAACCACATTCTGCAACCATCAGTTTATAACAACTGATTCAAGCAAGGATCATCAAGGGATGCTACAGAAAGGGGGTTGCTGGAAGACACCACAGCCTCAAATTATGGTCCTGCTGGTTATGAGTGACAAAGGCACAATAGAACCGCTATCATGGAAAGATCTAGTAGACACCACCTTCACCAAATGACTGTCTGGGAACAACCTGACAATCTGATGGGTGCAACGGGAGCACACGCACGCACGAGTCCTCACGACGCCGACGGCGGACCCAGCTGGTCAGGGGCGGCCAGGCCAGCCCGCCCGCGGGGCCCGCAACCACCAGCCAGAGCTTAAGGAGAAATCTAGTCAGGGGCAGCCAGGCCAGCCCGCCCGCGGGCCCCGCAACCACCAGCCAGAGCTTTAACGAGAAATCTGTCAGATTGCCCCGGCGGGGCAGAGGTTAAGACTCCGCCTTCCAATGTAGGGGGCGCGGATCCAATCTCTGGTCAGGGAACCAACATCCCATACGCCATGGGAGTGGCCAAAAATTAAAAAAAGAGAAACTGTCAATGTCTTGAACAAAGAAAGCAGGGAAGTGTCTAGAATTAAGACAACGGAAGAGACAGGGTTATCGAAAGCAATGCTGCCCTGGCTCCTGGACTGGAATAAACATAGCTCCAGAGAACAGTTAAGGAAATGTGACCATGTATTACACATTAAGTAGTATTCTATCAGTGTCAGATTTCTCAGTTGTGATAATTACAGTTACATAGGAGAACATCTATTCTCCTATTAGGGTATTTAGGGCGAAAGTGTTAAGATATACACAGCTTACTTTCAAGTGGTTCTACGGAAAAGAAAATGGTATATGTGTGGGAAAGAACAAAATAAAACCAACATGTTAGGTGAAATGTGTACAGGTGTACAGATGCTCACTACACTTTATCAACTTTTTTAATAGAAATTTTTCAAAATAGAAAGTTGGGAAAAATATTAACAGGGAAAATTCACATGAAAACCAACAGTGCCTCTGCACATAACTGATTAAATACAACACTGTCACAGTTCCCACGTGAAACTGTATACGAGGTCAGGTGTGCCCGCAGCCCCAGCCCAAGGCAGAGGTCAGGTGTGCAGTCCAGGGGGCCCCCCTCATGGGGCCTCCTCCCCCAGCGGCTTGCTATCGCTCGGAGGTGAGACACAGGCCCAGGGAACTCAAGCTTCTGGTTTCTAAATCCTGATTTTACGAAGTGACCCTATTTTTAAAACCCTGTTTGGGCCAAAGAGCCCACACTTGCAGGCCTTCAATTTTATTTCTGCAGGAGGAAATCTCCAGAAGTGAGGAAGAACCCCACGTTTCAACCATCATCAGGTTCCAATCACTGTATCAGAAAGAAAAGCCAAGGGAATGTTCAAATGCCTTTTTTTTTTTTTGCCTACTATCTGCAGTATTATCAAGTCATTTCCTAATCACACTCAATATTTATCTAATACAAAAACCAAGAAAGGCTGAAGGAAAGTAACTCTTCCAGAAGTAATTGCTTCAGAGGGAGAGGCATGTTCTTTGATGTTTCCTCTTAAAAGAAAAAATTACTTTTGGAAGAAAAATAACCACTGTCGTCATTTGCTGGCTCTCTCTAACACAGCGGTCATTTCGACGGTAAAAGCAGCCTTACAGCCTTTTCCACTCGCCTCTGAGAGGAGGGCCGCTTCTCAGTGACAGCTCCCTCCTACCTTCCGACACTCACCCCTCCTCTTTCAAAAGGGATTTCTGAGCCTGCAATTTGGGAGCTTGGCAACAGTACTTTCAGTTTTTAACCAAACTTTGAATGCAATTATGACATACTAAAAGCTATTACTGTGCTAAAGAAAACCATATTTCAGTGAAGACATTTCAACCTGTGAATTAATAAGCTTAACATTGTGTTCTGCCAGGAAAACTCAGATCTGAAAGAAATTCCATTTAAAGAACCCACCTTTAAATTGAACTCTGTTCATACCCAATTTAGCCAAAAAACTAAGCCAGCTGCTTTCCTTGGAGAAACCTGGCTATCCTATGGCACCAGACATGACCTTCATAAAGAGGTCGGGTTTACACTGGAAGAATCAGTGAGTGAAAAAGCTAACTGTCGCTTTAGACTCTCTTAGAAATTGAAGTCATGAAGTGACCCATTAGTTGCTCAGCTGTGTCCGACTAGAGGCAGCCCTGTGGACTGCAGCACTCCAGGCTCCTCTGTCCGTGGGATTTTCTGAGCAAGAATACCAAAAGCGGGCTGCCATTTCCTTCTCCAGGGGACATTCTCGACCCAGGGATCGAACCCGGGTTGCTGGTGCTCAAAAAAATATACAACCCATCAAGAAAATGGACCCAGTCCCTCAGAGTTGTATTTCTATTAATTCTGCCTCTGAAATTACACATATGTAAAGAGGGCCTGTATATGCAGCCCTACGCCAAGGTTCTAGAGACCACACAAGTGGAAGACATAGGAACATGCAACTGTCACAAGGCAGCAGGGGGCCCCCCAGGAGAGGTGAGCAACAGGGAGTGGGTTGAAGGACAACGCCCTGCCTGGCTGGCTCCAGAGGCTTCTCGGAGGCAGTATGTCTGCAGGGGGTCTTGAAGGGCGGGCAGCTTTAGAGAAGTAACCAGCAGAGAAAGGAACATTCCGGGTTGGGGGGAACAGGAGTAGAACCAAAAGTCAGCCAAGCTGGATGAGTCAGTGGCTGCAACTCAAACGCAAGATGACCATCTAAGCCAACTGCAGATACGAAAAGTGACGACGGCCCAGGGAACCCAGGGGCCCTGTGCTGTCACAATTCAGCCCTGGTGGGCCCTCGCGGTCCACCTGGAACGGAGGTTCCAAATCAGATGCTATTTGTGAATGACTGCTCATACATAACAAGATAGTAACAAAACCAAAATCTATGGATATCTGTGCCCTTTGAAGGAAAAGTTATAAATCAGTTAGTCATAACATATACTTCATTCATCCAATTACTTACTGACAACCCAATCAGATTAGCTATCTTCAAAGCAGTACAAGATTAGCAAATGAACAATGGTAAAATGGCACACACAACTATATTAGGTAAGTTCTGTATTCATCCCAAAGTCACTTCCCTCAATTCCCAGTCTTCAGATGGCCCAATATATCAAGTCATAACAAGAGGATTGAAACCTGCTAGTAAGATCAAACAAGAAAATATAATGAATATACTAAAACTAAAAAGATACATATAAAAATTTAATGTGCCCCAAGCCATTTCCCTCTAAGATAAAACATATCTGAAGCTTAAATTATGAATTTCATCTTATACAACCTCAGATTCCACGATCCCAATAACACACTTTTTACAGAGGTAGTATTTAGTCTGAAAGACTTCAGGTCAACCCGTGGTGCCACAGATCTAAGGAAAGGGCATTTAAGAGACTTATGCAACCCAACAAAGGAGGCTGATTTCTTTGCTAGAGCCTTCTCACTGAAATGCAATTGTGTGACGACTGCGGAAGGCACAATTATGGCTGAAAGAACAGATGGTGAGAGCACAGCTCACACACAGAATGCACCAAAACGCTCGCAACTACAAATATTTTAGACAATTTTTTTTTAAACCAGGAACACATCCTTTTCTCCCAACACCTACCCTCACAGTTAGCACACAATGATTTAACCAGCTCTGTTTACTTTTGATAAAGTAGCCATTTCATCGTGTATTATTCTACACAACAGAGGGGGACGGGCAAGCCCTGGAAGAAATGCTGAGGGATTTTGCATCAACACATCACAGTTGCTTTTACTCACATCTACTCCTTTGCTCCAAGAGTTCTAAACATGAAATGTTTTTGTTAAAGGATAAGAACTTTTGTTAACAGACTGACAGAGCTACTGGATTTTCAAATAAAACTCAAAGGATAATCAGGATGCTTGACTAACTGCATCTTGTGCATGTTAATTCATACTAGAAAACTATGGCCCATTCTTGTCCAAACTACTTCCTGTTTCTGAAAGATCTCAAGACTGACCTTTCAGACAAGAGCCTGGGGCCTCCATACTTCCAGTGGGTTTATTATCTCGAAGACAATCATGCGTGACGTTTCTGACTGGTCATCTGGAGTCATCTGTCCTTAAAGCACTGTTACTTGGTGCAGAATGCCAGAGGTTCCCAAATTTTGGTTCATGGCACCCTTGGAATCTCAACAACTTTTTGACCGTGCCCCAAGGCCAAAGGAAATACCACTTACTAGATTATGGGGTCCAAACAATTTAAAAAGCATTTGGGTCTTAATAACTTAGTAACCATTTGAAAAATAATCACTTATTAAGTAGGAGAAAATGTTTTTGCTTCAGTCCTAAATAGCGAGAATGATCTGAGGACGTGTGTGTGCTCCTCTTAGACTCACGCTGCCGCTGCTCTGAGTTCGGGCGGCACACTGACTTCGAGCACAGAAACCACCACGAAACCCCAGCCACATAAAGATGCAACACCATCGAGGAAATGCAGTGTGGTCCCGAAACTGCGAACTACCCTGAACTAAGAGTTTGCAGTGTTTATGAAATGTGGACTATCACAGTGCTTCCTCAAACACTGAAACTGTCCTATAGCCCACGGGTGCTCTGGGGTGCCTCTGAACACACTTTGGGAACTGTGGTTCCAAGGGCTCTAAACTTTATTCATTTATTCACAAATTCCTCTGCCTATAAATACATTATTCAAAATACAAACAGGGACTTCCCTGGTGGTCCAGTGGTTAAAAAATCACCTTGCAATGCAAGGGGACAAGGGTTCGCTCCCTGATGAGGGAACTAAGATCCCATATGTGGCAGAGCAACTAAGCCCACGAGCCATGACTACCGCGCCTGTGCGCCACCATGAGCGCCTGTGCGCCACGACTACCGCGCCTGTGCGCCACCATGAGCGCCTGTGCGCCACGACTACCGCGCCTGTGCGCCACCATGAGCGCCTGCGCGCCACGACTACCGCGCCTGTGCGCCACCATGAGCGCCTGCGCGCCACGACTACCGCGCCTGTGCGCCACCATGAGCGCCTGTGCGCCACAATGAGTGCCTGTGCGCCACGACTACCGCGCCTGCGCGCCACGACTACTGCGCCTGTGCGCCACAATGAGCGCCCGGGTGCACAGCTAAGACCCAAGGTAGCAAATCAATCAGTAATTGTATTTTTTAAAATGAAAACAAATGAGCTTCAATCCAACTGATTATCCTCTACTATCAAACTTTCTATCAAATATAAAAGGTCCAGTGTTCAAGTTAGGTTTCCAACTTCTGCATAAAGGCCTTGAAAAATCTAAGAGGGGTGAGCAAACTTTTCACGTTAGTGAAGGGCCAAACAGTAAATATTTTCAGCTTTCTGGGCCAGACAGGTCTCTGTGACAAATATTCAACTCTGCCTTTTGAGGACAGAAGCAGCCACAGACAACATGTGAACAAACTGAATAGAGCTAGGTTCCAATAAAACTGTATTTATAGAGACGGAAATTTCATACACTTTTCACATGCCATGAGATAATCTTGAATTTTTCCCAACTGCTAAAAAACATAAAGACCTATTTTAGCTGGTGTACAAAAACAGACACTGGGAAAACTGATTCTGGGAAAGACTGAAGGTGGGAGGAGAAGGGGACGACAGAGGATGAGATGGTTGGATGGCATCACCGACTTGATGGACTTGACTTTGAGTCAGCTCTGGGAGGTGGTGATGGACAGGGAAGCCTGGCGTGCTGCAGTCCATGGAGTCCCAAAGAATTGTACACGACTGAGTGACTGAACTGAACAAAACCAGACAGCAGGCTGTCGTGTGCCTACTCCTGATCCAAGTGATTAACTGTAAGGGGTTCCATTTAATTATTTTCCCCCAAAACTCAGGAGTTATTTTAAATGCCAACCAGTCAAAACCATGAAGGATAAAAATTTGAAATAAAACGAAGGATCATAAGGCCAATGGACTATCACTTGTACTTAACTGCTCTCTGTTACACAACGGGGTCTCAACTTCTAAGTTATGCACTTCTAACTTATGCACACAAATCTGACTACATACATTTAACTCAAGAAATAAGTGGGAAGGAGAGGAGAACATGAATGTGAATACGGAGGGTAATTCTCACCATTCCACTCAATGAACAGATGCGCTCTAGAGCCACCTCTTCACCTCTTCTATAATCTACAGCCACCAACCACATGTGGCTATTTAAATTTAATTAAAAATTAAACAACATTAAAATTCAGCCCCTCAGTCTCACTAGCCACATTTGAAGTTCAAGAAATTGCTCTGATCTTGGCTGACTCACAATGTTAACTATGGTGATGGTCTCACAGGTTTCACACATGTCAAAACTCATCCAATTATATATCTTTAAAAGATAAAGTTTATTATTTGTCATTTACATCTCAATAAAGTGGGGAAAAACAATAAAAACATAAATACATATAGTTTTAATTGGCAGGCCAACTCTAGGAAGCATTTCTAATAGTGACCAGTATTTCCTGATAAAGAAGCTTGATTTACCGTCATCAGCACAGCAGGAAAACTCCAGGTTAAGTGAAAAGGAAAGCAGCACCAAGGCATTATTAATAACTGCCAAAAACAGGAAGCAACCAAGATGTCCTACGAAAGGTGAATGGATAAACAGTCTGTGCGTGGTACATCCACACAATGGAGCCTTATTCAGCAATAAAGAGAAATGAACTATCGAGCCACAAAAAGAGGTGGGAGAAATTTAAACGATTATAGCTTTGAAAGAAGCTTATGTGAAAAGGCTGCAGACCAAATGATACCAACTATCTGATAACTGGAAAAGGCAACACTACTGAGAGAATAAAAAGACCAGGGGCTGCCAAGTGTTGGGGAGAGAAGGTAGGGATGAAGGGTGGGGCACAGAGGAGTTTTAGGGCAGAGAAACCACTCGGAGGACACTGTCCTGATGGACACAGGACAATAGACATTTGTCAAAACCCAAAGGCCTGTACAACACACAGTGAATCCTAGGAGAGACGATGGATTTTAGTTAATAACAACATATAAACACTGGCTCACCAACAAAAGAAACACACCACACAAGACGTGAGGACGGGGGAAGCCGCAGAGGAGTATATAGAAATTCCATACTACCTGCTCAATTTTCCGTAATGTAAACCTAAAACTGCTCTAAAAAGTATAACCTATTAAATATGAAAGAAAGGGAGTCATGTAACACCTTGGCCAAAGGTAACAGCCTATTAACTACCTGAGCTATTGGAAAATTTTTTAAAAGTTCTTCTAAGAAGAACCTAGAGAAGTTCATAACATCCTTTATTCAACATTCTCTCCAGCGACAGGCACTGCAGAGCAGGCAGCCGGGATGCAGGAGGGAAAGACCAGGGCCGTCCCCGCCGAGGGCTCTCATGAAGGGGCCAGCAAGGCAGGAGCAGCCCCCAGCACCATTGCCTAGGGGGAGCCTTCACAGCCGCATGGCAAGTGGGTTCACAAAGGTTAATGCACGTACTAGGCAGACTCTTCCTAACAAATGAGCTTCTCCCCACTTTAATGAGGAAACAGAGGTTGAGAGAAGTCAAGTTCCGGAATCTGAACCCAGAGCAGCGTCACATCTCAGGGGACAGGCCCTGGGAGAGAAGACCCAGCTCAAGACCCAGAGAGCGCCTTGGGAAGCTTACTCGGCATTGTTGAGTAATTCATCTTCTTCATCTTCAATTTCATCTTAGTTTCTTCATTTTTGATGTGCAGAATTGTAGAAGATTAAGAAAAAGAAAATGGAAGAGTGTTTGGCAGCCCTGACACAGAGTAAGTACAATACTTCTTCATCTTCAATTTCATCTTAGTTTCTTCATTTTTGATGTGCAGAATTGTAGAAGATTAAGAAAAAGAAAATGGAAGAGTGTTTGGCAGCCCTGACACAGAGTAAGTACAATACTCAAAAAAAGAGGAAAAAGGCGTCTGATCACTAAGCAAAGACACTGCCACCCACAGTCCAGGAACTGATTTAGCTTGGCACAGAAAGAGGAAAAGAATCTAATGTGAATGGCTTAAAAAAAAAAAAAATCACTCTCAAAACCCTTGCTCACCAGGCTAAAATGACAATTTTACCTTCCATGGCCCTAGAAACACAAGATGTAAATAACATGAGACTTGGCTGGAAACCATTTTAAGTTTATAATTAGCCCACTTAAAAAAAAAAAAAAGGAACCAGGTGTGAATAATATCATAGAGGTCTCTTTTCTTCTATAAGGAAAAAGAAAAAGTCAACAGAAATAAAGATAGAAATGACACCATTTCAACTTAGGGATTGAGAGTAAAATAGTCCCTCTGTAGTATGAAGAAAATACAAGAAATATATTTAGTTATATAACTCATTAATTCTACACTTAACTCAATTGCTAGAAGCAGATATGGCCCTGATGATTTAACATGACCAAAGCTGGAAAGAGAACTTTCATAAGATAAGTGGGGGGAGAGGGACTGCTGAGGAAACAAGATGTTCCCTGAAAGGTTTTGGTTACAGGGAACCCTGAATCAGGCTTAATGGTAATGGTAGTAACATGTTCCACAGAATGAAGAAACACAATATACTTGGACAGGAAAGAACCTCCGTCAGGAAACCAATGGCTCAGCTCCCATCTCGGCCTGAATGAATGTAAACATTAGACTATTCCCACAGCCCGGGAGAGTCACCTACTGTTTCAAGGACAAAGCCTTCTCCGGGTAACCTTGTACAACCGTCCACCCAAGTGCACCAGCATGCATGGCCTCAAACTGTTTTAAACTCACAGCTCCTAGCAACTTTCAAGCCACTCCCTCCCCAACCCCCGCCACCCAACTGTCAGGTACTGGACTCAGCTAGCCCGCAGCGTCCTTTCCCTCCTCGCCTCCAGCACTGTCACTTCAGGACGCAGACACCAACCAGGGAGCCAGAAGGCAGTCAACGGAGAGCCTGGGCTCATGTATCAGCAGGCCCTGATTTGAATCTCAGTGGTACCACCTACAAGCACCAGCCTTCTGTTACAGAAAAGAGGGAGAATGGCTGCAAGTCACCAAAGATGGAGCACGAGGGGAAGCTTACTGCCTGGCTGGGAACCGGGTCAGCACAGATCAGGCAGGAGGGAGGAGGAGGCTGGGGGAGGAGGACTGGGGAGGAACCTCAAAGCGAAGAATGCAAACTGGCTTTGTCCAAAATCAGAAAAGCCCAGGGTCCGTGGCTGTCCTGCTGACAAGCGAGATCCGGGTTTGTGTGGAGGCGAGCCAAGCTGCAGGTAGTCTGGGCGTGTGTGCGGCCACGCAGAACCATGGCACCTGCACCACTGACAGTGCGCGAGGCAGTCAGGGCAAACTGCTTGCCAGCTCACTTGGCAAGCAGTTTAAATCTCAGTTTCCTCATTTGTACAGTGGGATAAGAGAAGCGCCTACCTCTAAAGTTCTAAGTCCCAGTTCTAAGTGCTGGGGATGTAATATCCAGCAGGGTGACTATACTTAACGACACTGTATTGTACATCTGAAAGTTGCTAAGAGATCTTAAAAGTTATCATCACAAGGGAAAAAAATGTGTAACTGTGAGGTGATGGATGTCAACTTTTATGGTAATCATTTCACAACGTACATAAAGTATTATACTGCACGCCTTAAACAAACACTAAGGGTTTCCCATGTGGCGCTGGTGGTAAAGAACCCACCTGTCAATGCAAAAGACATAAGAGACACGAGTTCGATCCTTGGGTCGGGAAGATATCCTGGAGAAGGAAATGGCAACCCACTCCAGTATTCATGTTTGGGAAATCCTACGGACAGAGAAGCCTGGTGGGCTACAGTCCATAGGATCGCAAAGAGTCGGACATGACCAAAGTGACTTAACACACACACAAACACACACAATGTTATATGTCAATGACAGCTCAACAAAGGGGGCAGAGTGGGGAGAAGAGCCTACGGCACAAAGTAAGTGTGACTGAGTGAGACAGTAGCACACTGCACCCCATACAAGCTCATCTTTAATCCTGGATCTCTTAGATGTTCTTTAAGTGTTTCTTAAACGGTGGTTCAGCTCTGGGACCCCCAGGGGGCCTAGAAACCAAATCTCCCCAACGGGCTGTACCCTGGGTTCAGCTGCCCACGGGGTGCCAAAAGCCCCGTGCAGAGGCCTGCTCTACCACTCCCCTCCAGAGATAAGACCCCTGAAGGCAGAACTTGTTTGGAAATTGCTTACTGTCCCTCTATGGCTCCAGCCCTACTTTGCCTCTGGTTATACAACTAACAATCTCCAATGAAACAGACTTAGAAGTTTTAAGCTTCAAGTTCAAAACATAATACAGTGGTATTTGAGGACTTCACAATCGAAAATTTCCATCACGAGAAAGAACCATGACCATGAGAATCACACACTTTACAGAAGGACATTCCCCCCCACCATTCTCCTGCAGGGTGATGAAGCAGTGTCAATTTCCACGGCTCTAAGTCAGACCCGGAAGTTGAAGACACTGCCATCCCAAGTTTCCACTCTTAGCCTCACCAGTCAATACTCAGTTAAAACAACTGTCAAAGAGCTATCACTCATGACCTACCGTGTGGAAGGGCTGCTCACTACCACTGATAACGGCTGAGCCAACAAGCCACTCAATTGAATGTTTATCCCCCTCTCCAACCTCTGGTTGGTTTCAACCTTGGTTGCGTGTCAAACAAAACCCAATTTAAGGAGCTGATGGATCTGGAATTCATGAAAATATAGCCAAACCTCTAACTCAAGAGAAATGGCTTGAGTAATTCCTTTTAAAAGATAGATGTTTCATTGGACCTTTATTGTTGACCTGTTATTTTTCATTATAATGTTACTTAAATATGTACGAACTAGGCAAAAACTCATACCATTATAAAACTCAAACTAACACAATATACATTTAACGAGAAGGATGACAATTTGTTGAAGACGAAGTCCTCCTCCAACATGAATACAGGACTGAGCAGAAGGGCACAGCTGCTTTCAAGCCCGGCAGGCCCTCACCCAGGGGCGCTGTTTGGGGATTCACCACTCCTACCACTTCTCTCTATTTAAGTCTTTATTTGTACAGCCCCTGTCAGCAAAGGAACTTAGCTGATACTTGGCTCAAACACATCATTTACATATTAATTCCACCTCTATTCTTTTTGTATTTGCTTTCAACCATTAAAACAGTACTGTTAGGCAAACAACACTTAAAAAAAAAAAAAATGGGCACAAGACCTCAAGAGACCTAATTTTCTTCAAAGACATAGATAGCCGACAGGCACATAAAAAGATGTTCAACATTGCTAATTATTAGAGAAATGCAAATCAGAACCACAACGACATCACCTCACACCAGTCAGAATTGGCCTTCATTAAAAAGTCTACAAATAACAAATGCTGGAGAGGGTATGGAGAAAAGGGAACCTTCCTGCACTGTTGGTAGGAATGTAAGCTGGTGCAAAAACAATGGAAAACAGGATGCAAGTTCCTTAAGAAACGAGAGTTGCCTTATGATCCAGCAAGCCCACTCCTGGGCATGTATCTGGAAAAAACTATAATTTGAAAAGATATGTGCACTTCTAATGTTCATGGCAGCACTATTTACAATAACCAAGACATGGAAGCAACCTAAATGTCCATTAACAGGTGAATGGATGAAGAAGATAATGGTATATCAAAATAAAAAGCACATTAACCAATCCCAGTTAGAAAATTAAAGGATACTAGTCAGAAAACACAGAGATACACACATCTTTAAGTAGATCTTTATACTTAAGATATCTGTCACTGTCAATAAATCTTGAAGGACAAATGTTTCACAGGCCACAATTACTCATGCCCTAGGCAAACAAGAATGCCTGGAGTGTTACAAAGGGCTTCTCTTAAGTTTTCTTAATTTAAAAGTCAAGTGACTGATCCATGATCCAACAGAATCCAAAACATGCCAGGACTTTCCAAAACTATTCCTAATCCATAAAACTTTCTAATAGATAGCAAACTGAGTATATGTGACAATAAAAATAGCAGTTTTGCATATTCTTCTTCAAATGAAGTTGGATTTGGCAGAGCGCTGTTTCACTTTTCCAGAGTGTAAAAAATGAGTCCATGGACTTCAGAAGAGCATTTGGTGTTCCAGGGACTTGCAGCTGTCAGCTTTTATAGATGCCATGTGTTTGCCCACATAAAAGAATGTAATGAGCTATGGAAATATTATCCGGCCTCATGAACCAGAATAAAAGCGCCATCGTCAGTAGGCTGATAGCAAGAGTCGGTTTAATCCATCAGGAAAATATCTATCAAGCACCGTTTATTAAACGCCTGTTATACAAGTTGAGCCTCATGGACCTTGAAGTGCTCGTTTCTGTTTTCTCTACCACATCCCTTCCTTTATGGTGGGAGCCCCCCCACAGCGCATCCCCCCAGCGCATCATTCTACACCTGCTCTCAGATGCTGTTCTTTCTTTGTTATGAACTAACGGCAAAGGCAACCGTGAGATGTAAACTAAAGCTGTATCTTGAACAGGTGGAATAAAATACAATGGTTGAATTCAAAGACAAAAAAAAAAATCTAGAGAGATGTGCACTTATATTTGCCTGATATAATAGTCAACTAGACTTTAAACAGTAAACACAACAGCCAAGAAGTAGAAACAGCTTAACTGTCCACCGATGAAAGAATGGATAAACAAACTGTAGTGTGTATACACACAAACATAAGACTATTCAACTTTAAAAAGGAAAAAAAACTTTGACATGTTACAACATGAACGAGCTGTGAGGACAATATGCTAAGTGAAATAAGCAAGTCACAGAAGGATAAATATTGTGTAATTTCTCTTATAAGAGGTACCTAGAATAGTCAAATCTATAGAGACAGAAAGTAGAAAGGGGTGGGGATGGGAAGTCAGTGTCTAATGGGGACAGAGTCTCCATTTGGGAAGATGAGAATGTTCTGCAGATGAATGGTGGAGATGGTCACACAACCTGTGAATGTCCGTGAAAGTCACTCAGTCGTGTCCGACTCTTTGTGACCCCATGAACTATACAGTTCATGGAATTCTCCAGGCCAGAATACTAGAGTGGGTTGCCTTTCCCTTCTCCAGGGGATCTTCCCAACCCAGGGATCAAACCCAGGTCTCCCGCACTGCAGGCGGATTCTTTACCAGCTGAGTCACAAAGGGAAGCCCAAAGAATACTGGAGTGGGTAGCCTATCCCTTCTCCAGTGGATCTTCCTGACCCAGGAATCGAAGTGGGGTCTCCTACATTGCAAGCAGATTCTTTACCAAGTGAGCTATCAGGGAAGTCAGATTGTACACTTTGAAATAGTTAAAATGGTAAATCTTATGTATATTTTACCATGTGAAAAAAAGAGTATAAATTTTTTTTTATACTCCACCTGAAAATTAGCAAATAAAGCCACATAAATAGTTCAGTTAAGACAAGCACATGCTTGTTAACATAGTTTTGGTATCACTAAATAAACGCACAAAGAACATTCTGGAGAAGCACATGAAGCAAACAGCCTCCTTTTAGTACACACTAAATCCTTCTAAAGAAAGTATAATTTACGAGAGTCTCTATTATACAACCTGTTAAAAGAATCTATCCTTTTGAAGATTTTCAAGTAAGAAAAAGTTATAACTGAAAGCAATTTTCTTTCTTCCTACTCCATTTGGTACAAATCAAATTAAGGACATCTGAACCAGTGGTCCTCCAACCTGCGCAGGCACCAGAACCAGGGCTTGTGAAACCCGACTGCTGGGCCTGCCCTGGAAATCCTGACGCAGCCAAGAATGAGAATTTCGAACCGTCACAATTTGCATCCCAAACCAACTCTGTGTTAAATGAAAAAAAGATAGGATGTGTTTGGGGACGAGCTTTCTAAATATTAATAGCATAAATACTGCAATACAACTGTCTCTTAAATTAATTTACTTCTTAAAATATATACCTTGCAGCTTTTAGTTCTGGACTTGGTTTTTAAGACATATATAGGTGCTAAGCTAGGAAAAGAAACACATTTTATGATTAGAATTACCTAATGTTACAGAGTAACTTATTCATTAAGAAAAAGGGTCATGTAATCATCAACTGCTCAGGTTTAAACCTGTAGAGATGGCAAAAAGAAAATTAGAATACCATTCTATCAGAGTCAAGAATTTTTTAATGAATTTTACGTTCTGTAGGAGAACCACAGAAAGGAAGTTTTTTGATCACAAAGAGTCAGACATGACTTAGTGGCTGAACAAATTCATCACTATGGGAAAAAAGCCACTCAAACACTAAGTAATACATAAACCAGGACACGTTTTTCAGACAACTATAGTAATTATAAGCTTCAGTTCACTGAACATAAAGTCTCTTTTACTCAAAAACCAATTTGCATCAGATTCCTTCAAAACACAGTATAAGTAGTAAATTCAACCAAAAGAATATGTTCCAATGTGACCTTCTGTTAAAATTTTCACTGCCAGAGGCAGAAGTAATGGCAGAAGCGAGAGTGTGCATCTCAGGACTCGCTTATTCAAACAAATCCATTTCTGAGGCTTCTCTGTAGGCTCAGGAGAAAAAGCACAACGTTCTGGTTCCCACCCTGAAGGTGCTTGTGTGAAAGGAGAGGTGACAAGCTGCAGGGACCAGCCAGGTGACAGGCAGACAACAGGGCACAGGGCGGGAACTCCTCCGAGAACTGATCTGACCGGTGAGGGAAGGATGGAGAAAGGCCCTCCAGCACGAAGCCAGCAACAGATGCACACTTGGGGAACGGCCAGTGACCCCAGAGACGCGACCGGGGAGCACGTGGGGGCCTCACCTGTGGAGACAAGGCTAAGAGGCGGCTTAGAAGCCAGGACGGAGCTAAGGATCTGAATTCATCTTGAAGGTGGGGTGCAGCCACTTAAGAATTTTAAACTAGCAAGCAATGCGGTCAGACATCCAACTGGGAGACTCCGTGGCGGCAACCCTGGAAAAAAGCGAGTGGGGCAGACAGAGCTGGGATGCAGGGCCCAGAGGACGTGAACGAAGCAGTGACAGAGGCAGGGCCCACACCGTCAGAGGCGCCGATTCAGACCCAAGTCAACAGACACCCTCGACGGGCAAGGGTCCGGCCATCACGGGGGCTGGAGGGGTGGGCGCTTTCAGGGGTGCCCGGGCTCCGGGTCTGAGGGTCGGCACATGCGGTGGCACTCCTCAGCAGCAGCAGTGCAGAGGAAAGGCAGAGCTTTTCAGAGGAATTTTCTTGTTTTTAACGTGTTTGCGTTGTGTTCTGTTGGGTGTGCTCTTTGTGTGAGCATGAGGAAGGGTGGGTACTGTTCAGACCTACTAAGTCTGCCTTGGAATGGCCAGGTGGGGCTCTCCAAGCACGGAGCTGGCTAGACGCCTGGAAGCGCCCGTGTGTAGGCTGCAGGTGAGCCCAGAGAGCTTTGGTTTATAAACTGACAGTTGAAGCCACGGGTTTAGATGAGGCTGGCCAGGAAGGGATGTTGGGTGAGAGAATTGCATTTTCATAATACAGCATTAACCACAAGTTAAAACTGTGATGTTCAGAAAACACAAAACTAGCTGAATAACTAGGAGGCCTTGAAATAGCGAAACAAGTTATCATTAGAGGGAGAGCCCATCTGTACCCAAGGCGGCAAGGAGGTGAGCGGAGTAAGAAAAAAAGCAAGGGTGACCAGAGGGAGGGCCAGAGACCCAGGAGGAAGAGAACCACCGCCAGTCATGGAGTCAAACACGCAAGACATTTAGGAACCAGATGCTTATCAAGCCCTCAGACTCGCACTATGCGTGAACAGTGCACTAGGAATATTCTAGTGCAAACTGTGTAGGCGTGAGCTATGAAATACACATGGCAGATTTCTGAATGGAAAAAGGATTCAGCACACATCATGATATATACAGCAATTATCTTACAGGGTGATAATTACATAAATCTACATACAAAGACTTTTCTTTAAAACAACAAAAGAAGGCCAGTACTCTCAAGATCAACTGTACCTTTCAAGGGAATTGTTAATGCAATACATGCCTTCTGTTGCAACATGTTAAATTATCCCACTAGAAGTATATAAAACTGTTTTCACTCATACAGATTAAAAATCAAGAAAGATCAATGATCACACCTGCCCATCAAAAATTCTCTCTTCAGCAAATCTCTCTGGGTGCTTCCCAAACCAGACTGACACCCCCATCCAGGGCTGTAAAGCAAAAACCACAAACAAAGGACAGGCCAGGGTGCCTGGGACCCCTCCTTGCACCTCGGTGGTCCCCAAGTGCTTACCACAGACGCTACATAGGGAGCCTCTTAGTCAGATATGCCAATAAATTAACTCCCTTCAACTGCTCTCTGTAGACAGTAGGATCAACGAAGTGGGTTTGGGAAGACCCAGTTTAATTTGAGAAAAAATGCTTTGCATCCTATTTGCGACTCAAAATTACAAAGGATAATCGCTGGCTTCAATATCTATCAGCAGTATCAGCAAATGTTTAGACAAAGCTGCTAAAAAGTAGCTGAACTGACTGACTTGAGGTCTGTGACTCCTCCAGTGCCAACTGGCTATAATGAACAATTAAATCAGCAAAATGTTAAGGTAATTGAAAAGGACAAATGACCCAGTTTCTGAAACAAAGCGATGACACAAAAGGAAACAAAGGGAGAGGAGGATGTGAGGGAACAGAGGCGGCTGAAGAAACATAATAACTGAACACTAAGGTTCATCTGAAGGAGGATCCAAACAAGGTTAAAAAAAAAAAAGACATTGTGTTAGCAGAGAAAGTCTAAACATGGATTTGGCACTGGTTGATGTCAAGGAATTATTAGTACTCTTCTCAGGTGTGATAATGACACGGTGGTTACCTTTTAAAAAGAAAAAGGTCCTGGGACTTCCCTGGTGGTCCAGTGTAGGGGACGTGGGTTTAATCCCTGAATGGGGAACCAAGATCCCACAGCGCACCACAACTAGAAAGAAGCCCAAGTGCCACAATGAGAGACTTGACGCAGCTAAATATTTTTTTTCAGTCTTTACAGTGCGAGCTATGTTTCAGGATGAATTAACAAGATGCCTGAAATCTGCTTTTTATCACCAGCAGGAGGAAAGCAGAAAGAATAAATGAAACAAACTGGCAAAATGTTGATGCTTTCAGAGCTACGCCATGGGCAAGCAGGTATTTATCAAACCTTCCTTTCTACTTCTGCATACTTGAAGTTTCTATAAGACAAGGTTTACCCTTTTCTTTCTTTTTTTTCCTTAACAAAAACAGGTAAATCAAGAAGGCAAGGAGCTGAATCAGATCCTGCTTTATTTCTTCTTGAAATATCCCCTATTGAACCACAGCTGTCTTCACCCTAGCACATTAAAAGAAAGTCAGGAGGCATAATGTGTTGGGAGAGTGGGTTTAGGAGAAGAGAAAAAGCCTGGTTCTGTACAAAATAGTGTGTGATGGAAGCACACTATGGTTGCCCATTGTCAAAGCTAAGTAAATTTGACCACATTCCAGGTTTTAGTAAATGGAACAGAATTTACACTACGGCATTCAAAAACTTGATAAATGAAAGAGGACAATCTCCCTCACTATTAATAAACTGACCGGGATCCTTAATGCATCAACAGAGAAACTGGCCTGTTTCTCCCCACTCCGAGACTGAACAGAACTTTTTAAGCTGGTGACCCCCAAATGCAGACTGCTTATTGCTTCGAGTAAAAGTAAATTCTATTGCATACTAGGCTGACTGAAGATATAACAATACCTCCATTAATGAAAAAGATGTATTTCAACAACACACCTAATTGTCAGAAACTTGGAAAGCATAAAAAGGCTCAGGGATAAAATCTAGGATGAGAGGCAGAGAATGTGCTTCGAAAAGAAAAACAAAAGATGGAATGAAAGTATTTCATAACTAAAGTAAAGGTACAAACCAAATATGCATGGGACTCAGATCAGTAGAAGAAAACAAAATCAGGAAAGAGGGGATGGGGGCTCCCGGTATCTTTGGGCAAGGAGGAGGGGTGGATGGGCACATGGGGCTTCAGGGGGCAGCCACCTGCCTCGGAGCAATAGGACAAAGCCAGCTGGGCTCCCGCAGGACAGAGGAACAGCCTGGAAATGGCTGCACGGGGGTGGGTCTACCTCTCAGATTTCTGCACACCTTGCCCTCACCCCAGAAAGAGCGGACTGGACTGCATTTGGTGTACAGCCCTCCTTAAACAGCGCTGCAATACACAAGCACTCCTCAGGGTCCCCCACATCTCCCCAACTGTCCTGATGCATAAACTGAATGGATGAAGTAAAGTTTACATATAAATACAAAGGTCTATTTTAAAGAGACACACATTCATAGTTCACATGTCAACAAGCGACTCTGCTGATTCATTTCACCTTGCATTTGGGCGTGGGGCAGGGGCTGGCTTTCAGAAAGGGAAGGGGGAGGCCACGGAGGTTTCCACGCCCTGCCGCTCCCACTGCCAGGTCTCCAGACCTCCCAGCAGCCTACACAAGTGACCAGCCTAGTCCCCAGGTTACAGAGCGAGTCTGTGGCGGAGCCCAACCCCGCAGCCAGCATCACAGCACATCTTCTCCTTTCATCCCCTAGTCTCGGCGGCAAGACATGAAACAGCTGAGGAAAGAGGAAAGGAAGGGAACAAACCAGAGAACAAACCAAACCAAAGGGAAGCAAGAGAATGAGAGGAACAGAAGCAAATGCTGTTGTGGGAGCCACTCCATCAGCAAGTGCACGCTTAAAGAGGGCTTTTTGGTTACTCAACCTGTAAAAGCATACTGCTTCAACTACTACAAAATTTGTCAAATGGGTTCTACATAATTTATGAAGGTGTTTAAAAAAAAAAAAAGCCAACTTCATCACAAAAGGGCTTTGCTCTTCCAGGAGGCATTGGTTAATTGAAGGCTCACAGCATGCTACTTCTCTTCCATGGGGAAAACATAGAGCCCTTGTCTGAAGACAGATCACAGATCTGAGCTTCAACCATCAGACCTACCTCCCAAGTCCTCGCACGGAAAGCTCAAGTGAATAAACGGACACCAGCCGATCAAACATATCTGAGTGCCCACTTGCGCCTGGTACCAACACCGGAGGGAACAAGGGAAAAACCAAAGTCTCTGCCCTTGAGGAACATACACAGTAGTTAGAGAGCAATACTCGGGCACCTTGGAGAACAAAAAACTACCTACCTACCCCTGATTGCACCGTGAAGGAGGAGTGAGAGGAGAGGGAGAGAAACACGAAGGGCTTTTCAGCTGCTATCAGGGAAAGGGGTGGGCCAGTTAAGATCAAGATTAGATGGGGTGAACATCTAAGGCAAGGAAGGAAGTGTTGAAAGGAAGCGGGTGGGGGGCCGGAAAAGACACAGTGGCAAACAGGGACAGCACAGAATAGATGGAAACATTCAGGCTGGGAAGTCACGCTGGCATAATTATGAAATAAGCTTCAACAGGGAAAGTAGGATATGAAGGGCCTTGGAGAAAATGCAAAGCGGTTTAGAACAGATGTGACTGATAAGAGCGATCACTTCACCGGAGGGCTGACAGGTGGAAACCATGTCTGGCAAGAGGATGCAGGACAGCCCAAAGAGATGAATGCGTGAGTGAAAAAAGGACAACTCTGGCACTCCCTCCGAAGGCTGGACCGAAGGCGGTGCTCAGGAGAGGAAGGCACAGAGCTGTGACTTGAGGGCACCATCTAGAAGATGCGTCGGCTAGGGATCCAAATGGCCAATGGGGTCTGGGAGCGCATGACAGGATGGACAGAACAGGGAACTCGGGGAGTGGACATGAGCAGATCTGTCAGGTAACAGGAAGCCCACGGAGAAACAGGGCTTGGGACTTCCCTGGCGGTCCAGTAGCTGAGATTCCACGCTCCCAACGGAGGAGGCCTGGGGTTTGATCCCTGGTCAAGGAATGGGATCCCACATGCTGCAACTAAGAGTTCACAATGCCACAACTAAAGATCCTGCATGCTGCAAGGAAGACCCAGGGCAGCCAAAGAAAGAAAGAAAGAAAACGGGGCTGCACAAGATTAGCAGCAGGGCCTCCACCACCACGTGCTCCAGCAGTCCAGGGGCAGCTGTCCCGGGCGAGAAAAGCATCAGAGACCGGGTCCTTGCCTCCCTGCCGCCGTGACCAGCGGCATGGCTCCCGGTTCCTCCTCTCCCTCAGTCTCGCCTGCACCCTGACCCCCCCTTTACACCCCACACTGAACGCTGCTCCAAGGACGCACTCTCCTCTGTATCACTTGTGAAACACCATGAATGCCATGAGGAAGGAAGCTGGACCTGAAAATGTTTACGCTCTGAAATCAGTGTTTTATCTCAGAACTTTCCAAATGAAACACTCAAATCCAAGCATCTCAGAACCACACCTGCCACCCAAGTCCATTCTCGGCGGTCACCTCACTAGGCCGGGGAGACCACAAGCGACTGGAATGCCCTTCACGGATTAAGGTTGGGCAGAGCAGCCCCGAGACACATTTCTGGTTGAGCCTGGAAAGGTCACTCTTCAAGGACAAGAACCCTCCACAAACATTCCAGGATACACATTCTAATAAAAAGAACACCAAACTCTATCCCAACTACCTGCGCAAGCTCTCTCCTCCCAGAGCCTCAGACTCCTCACCCTCAAAGGGGGCTCAGCCGGGGGGCTTTTCAACTCACCAAAGCGTCAACCATCGTTTCTGGGCTCACATCTGACAATAGAACGCCCCTCGGATGCCACAAATGCCTGCTGAAACACCTTCACTTCAGTTTTGCTTGTTTACCATTAACACTCAAGACGATTTTTTAATTCTACCAAGTATACTGACCCCAAAACAAATGGTAGATTGTCATTAAATCAATCAAAATAATTAACTTACTTGATACCTACCGTGTACCTACTACTGACATAGGCACTTCCCACCTCATATTCTGGCAATTCTAAATTACAGCAAAACTCTCGGTTAAGAGAAATAGAGGCTCTAAGTGGATGGCACGGCATTTCCTTCCACGGTCGTCACAGGACCCTGTAAATCAGGACTTGGACCCACCTGTGAATACCACAGACTGACCACCTGACCAACACTCCTATCACTGTCACTTCTGTGACTACTGAAGCACAGTCACTTTTGGAGGGTCTCAAAAATATTTCTGTTCAAATTATAGTTCTGTTCTTGCATTAACTGAATGCCTCTGCTCACTCTGAATAAACTGAAAAGAATATTTTAGAGTAACTCTTTTGTACTTCTGTTCTTCCTCAATAAGAGAAAAATAAAGCAAGGAAAATACTGAGGATTTTATGTCGTACAATTACAGTGAGAAAAGCGCAAGGGACACCACAAAAATCACTAGACTTTACATTCTAGTTTCTACCTAACTCTGGAAGGAAAAGGGTAATATATTTCATTTTCAGGTTAAAAAATAATTTCTTCCAAGTCAAAAAATTTCACTACTGCTTAAAACAGAAGCGAGTGAAAAACCAGCTAATTTTAAAAGATTGAGGGGTGGCTGAGAAGTTCAATTTCAAATTCTTCTGTAAATCCCTGCATAAATGTGACAAGGCAAACTATAGCATTTTGAAAACCATAAAGAAAGGAAAATAAGGAAGCTGAACAGTAGGCAGGCAAAATACCTCTTTATTATCAAGTGTTTGCCTAAGAGACTAGCTTTTGCCTCAAATGATCAGGGTTGCAGCAACATTTAAAAATCGTCCTTAACATAATAGAAAACATAAGGCACCAGTCCCACGCCTGTCCCCTCCACCCTGGGGCATCTCCCAGGCTCACTGTCCTCCACTGCCCCACACTAATCTCCTAGCACCACCAGCCCCTGCCAACCAGGAAGGGACAGGGAACCAAGCCCCACAAGGAATCCACAGGCCAGCCAGCATCCTGGGACCGGAGTGGGCGGCGGGGAGGATCAGATCAAGTATCTCTAGAATCTGAACTAGGAAATGCGAAAAGAACTGTTCACTTAGAAACTGAAAGAAGGCAACAAGAAATGCCACAAAGTCAAACTGGGGCCAGAGTTCTGACCAGCTGAAAAAGCATGTGAGCTGAAACCACAGGAGAGGGGAAGGTAGGAGAGCGTGAAGCAGCCAGTGGTGAAGGCAGAGTCCCGGGGTGAAGGGTGAAGTTCCGGGGACAACTGCTTCTGGGAACAACCCCCTCTCCCCAAGCCAGGTTCCTGGAGCTCAGCCCGTGCAAGCTCACATTCCTGGATTTCTGCACGATCCCATCACACACAGCGTGTGTTCCAACAACAATATCCCCTCTTCTCAGGCCACAGTGGATCTCTGCTCTTTATGACCAAACGACCGACCCAGCAAACAGGAAGCAAACCTTCCCGGTAAGCCATTAACATAAAACAGTGAACAGTCCTAGAACTGAAGGAAAATACAGAAGTAAAAATTACCCCCCCACACACACAAATCTCACACCTGACAGAGAAGGGGCACCAGGGAACCTTCTGAGGTAAAGGAGGGAATGGTTCTGCATCTTGACAGAGATCCATGTCACTCTCTGTCAACACTGATCAAACTGTAAACCTAACGTGATCATTTCACTGTCTGTAAATTACACCTCAATTTAAGAAACAGACGCCCTAAATCTAAATTGTTCCCTTGAGAGGACTTGAGTTTTGTTTTCCAAAACTAAATTGATCTGGATAAATCTCACAAACGATGTTGAGCAGCCAGCCAGATGCAAAAACACTTGAGTTTTTGTACACAGAACAGACACAGAAAATCATTTCCGGTCAGAGTCAAAACAGGGGCTGACTACACGGGACCAGGAGGAGCTGAGGGTCTCTCATTGGGCTGAAAGGTTCTAGTTCAGACTGGCACTTTCATCAGGGTGTATTTCATGACCAAGGCATCCTTCAGTCATATATCACACCTTAACAGTAACACAAAAGAGACAGGGAAGGGAAAGGATTTGTTGCTGTTCAGCTGCTAAGTCATGTCCAACTCTTAGCAAAAAGAATTGTTCACTCAGAAACTGAAAGAACGCAGTAAGAAATGCCATAAAGTCAAACTGGATCCAGGGTTCTGACCAGCTGAAAAAGTACATGAGCTGAAGCCAAGGGAAAGAGTACCTTACAGTAATCTAAAAGAGATTGGAAAAAGTTTGTCTGGGGTTTTCTTTTTTTTGGCCTCTAATGAAATGATTATTTCGAGCCAATCTCTTTAGGTTAACAACAAAGAAAATTAAGACTTTTAATTACCCCATTTGTAGAAATCTATTATGACTCAAGAATCTAATATTAGCGGAGGAAGCTCATTTCAGCACAGTCCTTAGAATCCTGTAAATTAAGCTCCATCCTTCAGTGCTCAGCTTCATATAGTGAATTCACCCTCAATCTAAATGAGCAGCAGAAGAAAAATACCACACTCTTCACATCCCTTTTCTACTTAAACAAAAAAAGAGCAAAATCCAGAGGAAGAATTATTTAGTCACAATCCCACTTCTGTATTTTCAAAAGGAGAATTGACTGAAATTCACACATAACCCTGAGATAAATTTAAAAAGAAATGCAGATTTTGATTTTCAGAGACTTATAGTTTAAAAACAATTTCACAAACTTGTTAAAGTTCATAAGCATAAAAACAGAATATGTAAAAGCGGAGCAACAGATAGTCAAATTTGGACACCTAAGAAGATAAGAAGCCAGAGAGTAAACTGAAAAGTACTTACAGCCATAATTAGTTCAAAGGGGTGTTTATACACCCTCACTGGTGACTGGTATTTTTGCACCATGATTGCAATAAAACAGCAATCCTTTCACACCTGCAAAACACAAACATTTGTGATAAATAACCATGATAGGGAAAAAATTTGCATTTACACAACATACTACAGTCTAAAGAACCTCAATAGGTCACAATTCTATGCACACACAAGTCCAAAGATGATGCTTAACTATACAAGGGCAAGGGAAGACAGGAAGGCAGGAAGAAAAGGTGAAGAAAGTCCAAGTGGAGACAGGGAAGGAGCGCTGGTCTGAGGGCTGGAGGATCAGTTACCTTACCAGCCTCACCGCTTCTCCCGGGGCTGCCCTGGGTCCTCTCCAGCAAGTGAAATGCCATGATTCAATTATTCTAATAACCCGTACAATTAGTTCTTGAATCATTTTCTCTTCAACTTCCATGAGAAGCCAAAAAAAAAATGGTAGCACTTCAAGATATTAAGCCCAGGACACACAAAAATACAAGTGGAAAAAAAACTACTACTGTTTCTTAAATTATGGGATACTCCTCAAAAGCTATTTTCAAGGGAAACTTGTCAATCTCCATTTTCTAACTGCACAGGCTACAACAACTTCAGGGACCAGTCTTCAAATGGCAGACACTCTTAAAGCCCTCTGGCTAGAGGCTCCATTGACTTTTTCAGCCTCAAAGAGCTGTAATACCAGGACGCAATCAACTAAGTGTTCAAGCCCACTTCATCCGTCAAGAATCCTTCTGCCAGGGGCACATTCAGAGGCTGGCCCCAGCCTAAACTGGATTTTTCTGAAAAACACACTTTTATTTGGAGCCCTCTATACGGACTTCACTTCCCTATTTAAAAGGGAGGAAGAAAAATAAATCCAAAGAGCCTACCTGTCCTGCTGAGGATAATCATTAAGAAAGTTATTTTATGCTGAGTACAATGAGAGAATATTCAAAAGCACAAAACGGAATATCCTCAAGGAGCCCAAAGTCTAGCTGTAACAAAAGAAAAAATTACAAAGGTATATTTTATTTCATAAGATTCCTACCCATATTAATTACATTTAAACAGATCTGGAACTTCCTCTGGTATGTTTCGCATACCTCTCAGAAAGACCAGGTTCTGGCAGCAAACAGCTATATCTGGCAGTGTGAAAAACTGCTAGAGTAACTCGGGGCGACCTGAAGCAAGTCATTTGACTTTGCCGGGACTCAGATCCAACACTGTAAGACTTCCAGCTCTAAAATCAGGAGACTCAGAGTCAAAACTCCTGAATCCACTACAATCAACTGGAATGCCGTCATTAATCTTGATTCTGGGACTGGTAGGTCCTGGTGCGCTGGGATCGAGTTCTGTTTAGTTTTGCCAACCTGATAATGCTGGTGCACAGCAGGAATTCGATAACCTTTTAAATTTTTAACTAGAAAAATTTAATTTTAGGATATCTCCCACAGAAGGAGAGGATACTTACTGGGTATGTAAGGGGATTGTAGGGATGGGGAGACAATGTTTAAAAAAATAAAAAAGAGGAATGCGCGGTTAAGACTCCGTAACACCTATTCGGGATTCCACTGCCTGGCAGAACCCGAAGCGACTACGCTCAAGAATCTGGTAATTCCCGAGCTTCTGAACTCCTGCCAGTTCCCAGCTTCGGATGCTCTGGTCCAAACGAACGTTCTACGTGGGAATCTGGAGTTACAACGGCCAAGCGGCACCGTGGACCAGGGCAGCCCTCTATTGCATGACAATCGGTGCTTTAAAATTAGCCAATGGCCGGACTCAACGAGTACACCCCAAGCAGGCTGGAGGGGCGGCCCGGCCCTCGGCTCCATCTGGCGCGGGGGGGGGGGAGTCCCGGCGCGGCGGTTTCTCGGGCCCCCAGTCCGGGGGAGAGCCAGGGAGATGCACCAGGGGGGCCGGCTGGGAACCCAAACTCCGTTTCCCCCAGGAAAGGGGGGTCTCCGGGGTGGGAAGATCGGGGGTGATGGGGGCGGGGAGGGGGCGACCCAATACTGTAGGAGCCTCACGTGGCGGGGTGGGGGGGAGACGGGGCAAGAGGAAGGCCCACTCCCGACCCGGGTCGCGGAGCTGAGGCGAGCCGAGCGGAGCCGAGGGGCCGGGGAAGGGTGGGCTAGGCGGAGAGCCGGCCGCGAGAGCCCTGCGCCGCCCGCAGGGGCCGGGCCGGGGGGCGCGCTCGAAGCCCGCCGCGGAGACGCGCGCCTACCTCTGGTCAGAAAAGCCGGGCCGGGGACGCGGGGCGGCCGAGGGCGCTCATGACGGCGGCTCCGCGGCGCCGTCGCCGTTCCACTGCCGGCCGGCAGCAGCTCCGCCGCCGGTTCCGGGGAGTGGGCCGGGGGGGCGGCGGGGGCGGGAGCGGGAGGGGCCCGGCGAGGCTCGAGTGGTTGTTACGGGTGACGGGGAGGGCGGGGCCAGGAGGCCGGAAGGGGAGCGCGTGCGCGAAGGCGGCCAAGGGGGGAGGCGGGCGCGAGGACGGTTGCTAGGGAGGGGGGGAAGGGCTGACAACGGGACTCAGCCGAACTGCGCAGGCGCCGACTCCGGGCCGGGCGGACGTGGGCGGAGCTCGGAACCAGCGTCCGCCCAGAAGCGTTGAGGGCCACAGGCGCCTGGCCCCGCCCAGGGTTGCGTCAGGGGGCGTGTCTCGAGTAGGGGGCGGGGCCCGCGAGTAGCCCAGCGGAGGTGGCCGAGACAAAAAAAAAGCCGGCGATGAGCCGGCACCCGGGGGAGTTCCGCTGACTTGAAACTGGGAAGTCTGCGAGGCATCAGAACAGCTGGGGCCTTCCGGCTTTGCCGGCGCCCACGGCCCTGGCTAGGCCTCCTACCCGGAGGCCCTGCCCTTGGTCTGAGCGGCGCTGGAGGCTCTCCGAGCTTCCTCGTTTTTTGTTGACTTCTGCAGCGTCCGGACCACATTCTCGCCGAGTAATGCAGATGAGGCAAACACCAGGGCTGGGGAGGGGCTGGGTTGGACCAAGCAGCATCTTGTCAACATGTCCAGGCTGTGCAATGGAACTAAGCCAAGTGGATCTGGAGTTTCAGCGAGAGCTCCAACTTCGAAGCACAAGTGTGATACACACTGAGACCTCTGGGGGTTCTTAAGAAGAGCTAATGACTAGAGAGGGACAGCACGCACGTCCACCCACACAACAAGGCTGGTTTTATAGCCAACATACAGTTTCTCCATCAATGTCACTGTTGTTCCGTTCCCATTAGTCACTCTGGGTGGCTGTGCATTTGACGCTGCCAGGGCAGAGCACATTTTTGAAACTGTTTTAGAATTCCCTTCAGGGCCAGTTTACCAGTCACACAAGAAAATCATTCATTACTTGATCACACCTTGTTTTTCAACTCAAACCATCATTTTCCAACATGATCACCTACCCTGCTTACTAGACTCATCTAGGAACTGGCTTTTGCCTGTTTGTAAAAATCACATCCACCTTCAAAAGGTGCTGGGAGAAAGAGACAACCCAGTAAACAATAGCACTTATGAAATGGTCTCACCCCAGAATTGACATCATCTGATAAGGCTCTAGATGCAACCACCAATTTACAGGAAATAGAGAACAGAGCAACATGTTAAATGATACTAAGGGGGAAATTATCAGCCAAGCATTCATCATGGGGAATGCTGCAGGACAAATATATTGTTTATCAAAGTACAATGGAAAAAAATAGGATAAAGGCCACACTATAGATCAAAAGAGACTGAGGAATTTACTAAGCCATACACTTATAATTTGTGTGCTTTGTATGTATGTTTATACTTCAATGAAAATTTTTTTCACACATAAAATTACTTTCTTGAAAATCCAAACTGTAGAAATCCTCACGTGAACGTCCCTGGTGGCCCAGTGGTTAACAATCCACCTGCTAAAGCAGGGGACACAGGTTCAATCCCTGGTCGGGCAAGATCCCACAGGCCTGACCTAGATCACATGCCAATTCCTGAAGCAGTCTTTTGATCCAGAGGGCTCAGTGTCCAGTTCTGGGTCACACAATCCCAAGAGCAAAACCAGGGATAAGTCTCCAGTGAAACCTTGTGCATGTACAGTGACAGAAGGTAGTTTAAAAATATATATATATATGAACAGTATCCTTAAGCAGTATCATCAAGATACATGAACAGATTCCCAAGATGAATAGACTTGGGAAGGGAGTAACACTCCTCTAGATGCATAAGGTATGGTATGTTTGATTGTTTTAAAATCAGTTCCATTGGGCAGATATCCAAAATCTATAAGAAACAGCACTGAACACCATGCTGCAGAGTTAAGCAGAAAGATCCAGTCCTTTTAACACACGTGCATGGAGTGTGTTCTTATTATGTGTCAGACGCTGGGTGAGGCATAAAGGTGAGCAGTGGAAAAGTATATCGGGATCAGATTTGGCTGCCAGTGACCAAAAGCCCAAAGTAAAAGTGCCTTGACAAGATAGAAGTCTGTGTCCCTCGAACATGAATCAAGTCCAGGAAAGTCCAGGGTGGGAATGACACCTCCCTGATCACTGTCAACTGCCGACTCCCCCAAGACCACCTGAATGTGGATGCAGGTGGCCTCTGGTCTCATCATCAGGGACATAGGTTCCTTCTGTCTTGCTGCTTTCCCATTGTCATGATGTATCCTCTACCTGGGGTGAGCAGGAGGAGAGGATGAAGACCAAATATCCTTCCTTGAAAGATGCTTCCTTGGAAGTAGGCTGTGTGCATGCAGTAGTGTGTGTGTGCGTGCAGTAGTGTGTGTGTGTGTATGTGTGTGTGTGTGTAAGCAGAGCAAAGGACAGGCCTGGCGCAGCAGCAGTGCCCCAGCAAAGACCATCCTGCTGCTCCTGTCTTCCGGTGCACACAGGCTCTCTTCCTCAGACAGACTCTCTAAGGTCATATTATGAGTGTCTCTGAAACACCTTGACTGAGTCCCTGGCTTGAGGAGCATATGTGTCCCTCTTACTTGGTGGATGGAAGCCCTGATGGGTGCTTTGTATAGGCCATTTATCAGGTGCCTTTGGAATGGAGACAGAGGATGGCCGAGCTCTGGCATCCACAGCAAAGACACTCTGGTTCCTTTGGGTAGCTCAGCTGAGTCCCCACTAGGAGCCTGAGTCTGAAACTGCCATTCCTGGTGGTCACCCCTGGCTGACAACAGGCTGTGGCATCCACAACCTGGACACAGACCCTCTGGCCCGTTACATCTTCCCCAACAGGACTAACATGAGCTGCGGGCACAGTTACTGGTCCCTCTGACCACATCTTCTCCATCCATCTTAGCACTATATCAAGAGTCATCTCAAGGAAAGATCAGGAAGTTGCTGACACCTAAGAGGATTGGGGATATGGATTAAAGGAAGGGTCATTGCAGAAAGGACACTGGGAGGCAAGTGATTGTCTTGGCTAACATTTCAGGCCCAACCTCTTGCCTGCAACAGTGAAATAAACAGGAGGCAAGTCTGAACGACTCCTTTGAACGTTACTAAATCTCAAGGTCAGTGGAATATTTAGGCTGTGCTGAGAGCACTTAGGCTTTCCTGGTGGCTCAGTGGTAAAGAATCCTCCTGCCAAGGCAGGAGATGCAGGTTTGATCCCTGGGTCGGGAAGGTTCCCTGAAGGAGGACATGGCAACCCACTCCCAGTATTCTTGCCTGGGAAATCCGTGGACGAAGGAGTCTGGTGGGTTACAGTACATGGGGTCGCAAAAGAGCTGGACACGACTTAGTGACTAAACCACAACAGGGCTCTGATTCTCTGGTGGCCCTGCCCACCTTGGCATATGCCCTGCCCACCTTGGCCAGATCCTGGGACATGTCAAGTCTCCCCCACTTCTGGAAGAGATCACTTTCTCATTTGGCAGTAAAAGGGTAAAAAGCAACCTTGCAACGCCTGACAGTTTCTCCTGACGTGGACCATCTGGCAAAGTTTCCGGCCTGGAAAAGTACAAAAAATATAGGTTACCCTACAGGCACAGTTTCTTCATTGAGCACTGGCAGCCATCCCATGGTTTTGAGCTAATATCATTGCATCATTCCCAACCTGGGAAAACTTCAAGCCAAAAAGACGGATCTGCAAAAGCTATCATCCGGCCTTACATATTTCTAAAATATTTCATTTCAATCTGGAGAGGCAAAGCTCTCCGTATCTTAATTGGCTTCTCCCTCCTCCAAGTCTTCCCTCTTCCAAGACACTCTCCATGCTACTGGCAAATTTCTCTTTCAAACACACACACACACACAGACTCTCATTTGCTCAAAATCTAACAGTGGCAACAGAGATAGATTTCATCTTCAAAGCCTGCCATCCGAGATCTTCTGTAAATCTTTCTTTTGTTCAGAATGATTTTACTTTCATCTCCCCTTTATCTGCTTACTTATTCATTCCTTTGTTAACTCAGCAAACATTTATGCAGCCCCGTAATTTATTCAGACACCATATTTAGCACAGGAGTGTGGGAAGATCCTTTCTATAAAAACAGATTTTCCTTCAAGGGGCTCAGCCTACTGCATGGGACTGACAAGTAAACAGTGACAAGACAGCCTGTTTAAGTAAGCTCTGCTCAGCTCAGTTCAGTCGCCTATTCGTGTCCAACTCTTTTCGACCCCATGCACTGCAGTATGCCAGCCTTCCCTGTCCATCACCAACCCCTGGAGCTTACGCAAACTCGTGTCCATCGAGTAAGCCCTGTAACCCCTCCCTAAAGCCTTTCCTTTTGCCTCTTCTCCTCTGTGTCTGAGCACCTGGCACTTTCATTATAAGGCACTGATGAAACTTCCCTGGTGGTCCAGTGGTTAAGACTTGACACTTCCAATTCAGAGGTCTCGGGTTTCATCCTTGGTGGGGGAACTAAGATCCCATATGCTGTGCGTGGCAGCCAGTGGAGGGGGGGTGTGGGAATGGGGAAGGAAAAAGGCGCTTGTGAAAGAATTGGGTCTGCTTCCCCCCTCCACTTATAAGTTGCTTGGTTCTGGGGATCACATCCACTTATGTTCTTCTGCCTCTGCACTTTGCATTTTCCAGAACCCTATTAAATACTGGTTGGGTTGAAGTGATGAGTCTTAAATTAAGCCTTTATTCTGAGAGTGTTAAACATGTCTCTCCAGCCGCTACGCTGAGCTGATGCACCCTTGGGAGCGATGCGCTCAACCCCTCCCCCTGTTGTGCTGTCCGCTGTGTCACCAAGTGAGGACGTGGAGCTTAGAGAAGCAGCCTAGCTTAAGAGAATTGCTTAGCTGTGTGCCCTGGAAAACCTAGTGCTCATCCGATGAGATTTAGGACAAGAAACAATGACCTGAGGCCTTTTAGCTTCCGGCTCAGAGGAATAAAAATAGGCACCCCAATCAGACTTCTTTTGGGTTTGTTTCTTTTAAAAAATATTGTCCTTGCTTCTCCTACCCGGGTGCAGCTGTGTGGTGCTTTCATAGACTAGATGGGGACTTAGATTAGCAAGTCAGCAACTTGCCCCCGGCTTCTCCACTTCGGGTCAGCTGGGGTGGAGTGGGGTCACCTCGCAGAAAGGTGCGCTAACAAGGGACAGACCAAAGGCCACAGAACAAAGTGGGACTCGGTGAGGATAAGATGCAGAGCACCCAAATCCGATTAGTAAATCATTTTCCCCAGGGCTAAATAGGGATGAGAGTATTTCTACCTTCAGTTCTGTGGGTGGAGACTGGACCGCACAGGGAAGAGACAGGCGCTGTCAGGACCCACTGTCAGAACTCCCCACTTCCTCCTTGAGGTGGATGATACACAGGGCCACTTCAGACCCCCAAATCTCCTGTCCCCTGACAGCTTCTTGTCTGTGGTGTGTGCTTGCCTGCTAAGTCGCTTCAGTCATGTCCAACTCTTTGCGACCCTATGGACTGTGGCCCGTCAGGCTCCTCTGTCCATGGGATTCTCCAGCAAGAATACTGGAGTGGATTACCATGCCTTGCTCCAGGGAATCTTCGCGACCCACTCGTGGAACCAGGGCCCCATATGTCTCCTGCATTGGCAGGCACCACCTATCTGTGGGGGGAGTGTTTATTCGGGGGTGTATCCCACAGCCAGGTATCTCACAGCTTTGCCTCCAGGTTATTCTGTGACATCCTGCTGAGAATCACCCTTCTGCTCATTTCACACCCGCAGAAAATCCATCTCCCATCACTTCCCACCATGGCAGATTCTCTGTGCCATCTCAGTAGCCCAAAACAACTTTTCTTTTCTAAAGGGGAAAAAGAAACACTTTTTTTTTTAATTGGAAGTTGATGCAATTTGGTGTCAGAAAACTATATCTCACAGGGTTGCTAAGCCTGGATAAGAAAATGTTTGTGAAAACATTTTGGAAATGGTTAGGCTGTTTGCAAATGCTGCCCACAGCCAGGCATCCTTCACAGCTCTGTCTCTGGAATATTCTCTAGGCACAGATTATTGTTTTCCTACCTACCACTGTGGTTGCTTACCAGCATCATCCTATATTATTTAGAGAAGTCCCTCCCCAGGCTTCCCTGGTGGCTCAGACAGTAAAGAATCTGCCTGCAATGCAGGAGACCTGGGTTTGGTCCTTGGATCAGGAAGATCCCTTGGAGAAGGGAATGGCTACCCACTCCAGTATTTCTGCTTGGGAAATTCCATGGACAGAGGAGCCTGGTGAGCTACAGTCCATGGGGTCACAAAGAATCAGACCTGACTAAGTGACTAACACTTTTTAACACACTTCTCCATCTTCAGTTTCCCCCAAATAGAAAAATAATATGAAGAGTATTGTTCAAAAGAACAGTCCTCTCTTGAATGGCCATAAACACAGACATGCTGAAAAATACAGGGGTCTTTCTTGGGAAACCACTTGCTAAAATTACCTCGGACTTGAAGAGATCGGGGGATGCATGCAGAGATGATCATCTTGCTTGGCTGGACGCAACAGTCCCTGCCACCCTCCAGACTCATAGAGCTCACTGGACCAAACGCCAAAGTGTGAATGCATCACTGATGCTAACAGGGACGTGCCTGCCAGCCCTGCTCCTGCTGTTACCTCTGACAGGCACTGTGCTCCGGCCAAGGCATGACCCTTGGCTGCCTCCGGGACACCAGCTGGCCTTCTGCTGCTCCCCAGAAAGGTGCAACCACTCCGATGCAAAACCAGGAGCCTGCTTGCCCTCATTCTGTACTCCCGAAGGACACAAGCAACACCTCTGAACTTCACACAGCAGGTTCACCACATGGACTCAGGAAGCACCTGGCACTGGTGTGTTGGTTTTCTGGGGCTGTCATAACAAACTGCCACAGGGTTGGGGGCTTAAAACAATAGAAAGTTATTTTCTCCCAGATCTGGAGGCCAGAAGTTCTGGAGGAAAATCAAGGTCCAGCTAGAGTTGTGTCCCTCCTGAGGCTCCAGGGGCAGCTGAGTCCTACCTCTTCCAGCTTCTCAGGGACCCAGGCATTCCATAACTTAGGGCTGCATCTGTGTCTTCCCGTCTCTACATCTGCCTTTCCCCTGTATTTCTCCGAATGTCAAGCCTGTCTCTTCTTTTTCTCTGAGGACTCTAGTCATTGGATTTAAGTGTTGAAAGTGTTAGTTGCTCAGTCATGTCTGACTCTCTGCGACCCTATGGACTGTAGCCCTCTAGGCTCCTCTGTCCATAGAATTATTCTCCAGGTAAGAATTCTGGAGTGGGTTGCCACACCCTCCTCCAGTGGATCTTCTCAACTCAGGGATCAAGTCTGGGTCTCCCACAGGCAGACTCTTTATCGTCTGAGCTACTAGGGCCCCACAAAATCCACGACCATTGCCTCTCCCCTGCAGACCCTCTAGTGCATCTGCCAAGACCCTTTTTCCAAATCAGGGCATCTCCCAGCTACCTGGGGTCGAGACTTGGATACATCTTTCAGGGACACCCCCATTCCACCCTCTGCAGTTGGCTAGAACAGAAGTCTCATTGGAGGGATGGGGACACTTACTGCTCGCTCCCCTTCCACCATCATTTCGGCCCAAAGGTGAGAAGAAGGTGTTTGCAACCCACAGAGTAGGGGGGGTGCACCAGGACCCCAAGGGCATGTGCTCTTGCCTGATCCCCAACAGTTGTGGCCTCTAAGGAAAGTGAGGCCAAAGGAAGGACAAGGTAGAACTACTGTCCAGTTTAGGGCCCAGGCTCTGATAGAGTCAGAGAACAAAGACCCTGCTGTCCTTGGGCCTCCAGGGCAGCCTCTATGTGGGCTGGGCCTTGCTCAGAGGCTCACCATGTTCATCTGCAAAGGAACTTGCTTCCTGGGACCTGTTTGGCAACACAAAGGGCTTTTCTGCAGACCAGCCTCTGGACAGTTCAGGGGAGCCTCCTAGGAACCCCTGTGATGCTGGCGACCTAGGCTTATTCCACACCCAGGGGAATGGAAGTAATAGAAGGGTTGTTGGATTCATCTCTACAGAGAATTCGGATCTTTGGATCCAGGGGGCAGTACCTCTCACCTGCTATGGTAATTGAATATGGTGCTGTATTTAATTTAGTTATTGTTTAATAACAGCTTCCTTTGTTGTGCTAGGCACGTTACATGCAACATCACAGGTCCTCATAAGATCCCGTTGTGCAGGTAGGAACACCAAGGCACACACATGGTAAGTAACTTCCAGGGCAGACTGTGACCCTAACATTGACTCCAAAACTCACGGGAGTATTTCCCTTGCATTAACCTCTCTCTGCTTCAGCCCCAGTTCTTGTGTTTTTGCTCTTTCTTCCAGCTCACCAGGATCAAAACCTGAATGCCCAGGTGTCTTAGTGAAAAGCCCATCACCCCTAAGCATGTAGGCATGTGGATGTCCAGGTGTAGTCCGACTGGCCATGTGGGAGCACGTGATGGACAGAGGCACCTGTGTATCCCAGGACATTCTGCTGCGCCCATGAACCAGGAATGTATCTGGCCTTAAGGTATTTCCATATGGCCTCTGCAGCAGTCAAATAGGCTTGACTCATAAATTCTTTAAATAGCCAGAGGGAGTAACCTGTGTGACTTTTTAATGTTCCATTTATTCTTCCATCCGCTCATTGTTCTGAGATTTATAATCATCGACCTCCTGAGTGCCTAGAACATGACATAATGGAGGCAAAAAAAAAAAAAACAACTCAGTAAAGTTCAATGCTGAATGAAATTAAAGGTACCCTTAACTTGGTGAAAAAAATGGAAAGTTTTTTTTCCCTGGCTTTTTCTTTACAACTACTTATTTTCATGCATCGAGCAGCAAAGACTTTGAGGTCAATTTGGGTCTCGATACAAAGCAAAGCTTGTTCTCTGATAGAAGACATTGAGCCCTCTGTCTTAATTTCTGTGTCGCTTGCATTAAGCAGTTTAGCTACTGTACAACAGCCTGAAAGGAACCGATGACGTCTCTGCAGCTGGTTCAGACTTGCTGCAAGCAGTGCTGAGGGAGTTATGGACGCAGGAAAACCTGAGGTAACCACAAGTGGCTCCTCATATCCCCACCCTCAGACTTTCAATGCTGGAATCCAAGTCATCTTCAGGACCATTTCATTCATCTTGGCCAAGCCCTTAAATGTTTAAGAAGTCTGACATGAATGGATTAAGAAGATCACATCTTCTTAATCCATTCATTGTGTGTGTGTGTGTGTGTGTATATATATATATATATAATATTACTCAATAAAATAAAATATTACTCAACCATATAAAAGAATGAGATAATGCCATTTGCAGCCACATAGATGGACCTAGAGATTATCTTATTAAGTGAAGTAAGTCAGACAGAGAAAGACAAATATCATATGATATCACTCATATGTAAATTCTAAAATAATGGCACAAATGAACTTATCTACAAAATAGAAACAGACTCATAGACATAGAGAACAGGCTTGTGGTCACCAAGGGGGTGGGAAAGGGATAGATTGGAAGTTTGGGGTTAACAGATGAAAGCTATTATATATAGAATGGATAAACAATAAAGTCCTACTATACAGCACAGGGAACTACATTCAATACCCTGTGATTAAATCATAATGGAAAATAATATGAAAAAGAACATATATACACACACACACACACATATATATATAACTGAATCACTTTGCTACTTCGCAAAGATTACACAACATTGTAAATCACCTGTACTTCAATAAAATAAATTTTAAAAATTTTAGATGTTTAAGAACTCTACATCAAATAACTTCTGATAAAAGCTTAGGACTCTTCATGGTTACAGACAAAACTTAATTTTGAGTCATGACACTTTAAGAAAAGAACTTTATTAGCAAAGTAAGGAGCCCCAGTCAGTGGTCTGGCTGGTGTGACCCAAGTGATAGACACACCTAAGGAAATTCAAGCCCCATGATGACTGGCTGGGATCTGTTCAGTTCTTGATGTCCCTAGAAAAAAACAATACCCTGAAGCAGAAAGAGAAGAAGGCTTTTGTTCCTGCTTAGGCCGTGATTGCACAGAAAGCTTTCATAAATAGAGGAGACCCATCAACATAGCTCCTGCCAAATTCCTCAGCCGTGGTTCTAACCACAACAAGGGTAATTTATTTCGTTTATTTGTTTATTTAATACTTGGCTGTGCTGGGTCTTCTCTGCTGCTCGAGGGCTTTCTCTAGTGGCAGAGAGTGGGGGTTGTGGTCTGCGGGCTCCCATTGCACGGCTCCTCTTGCTGTGGGCACAGGCTCTAGGGCTCAGACTCTGTAGTCATGGTGCATGGGTTTAGTTGCCTGCAACATGTGGGATTCTTCCGGACTAGGAATCGAATCTGTGTCCCCTGCATTGGCAGGTGGATTCTTAACCCCTGGACCACTAGGGAAGTCCAAGTGTAATTTAAAAATTTTAAATATCAATGTGATTTTTAAAAAATAAATAAAATAGTATATGCTACAGCAGACTGTCTCCCCAGCATCCGCTGACCACGTCTTCCTTTCCAAAGCCAGGTTCTGTTCAGGCACGCACTGTCCTCCATGTGCAGGGGACTTCAGGGGAAGCTGGCTTTTGCCCCAGCTCCAGCAGGTAGACCCGGCGAGTCTAAGGCAGTCCTTCTCCCAGGGACTGGGTTAGGGGTGGGCTTGTAACCCAGTTCTGACCAATGAGCCCCCAAGGAAGTCTGTCAGGGGTTTTGGGAAGGGCTTCTGCATTCTGAAAAGGAGACACTGTAACAAAATGGGCCCATTTCTGTGTCTGGACACTTCTGTGTCTGGACACTGCTGTGTCCACTCTGATTCCCGGGACTGTGACAGTTGCGCTGTGCCCTGGAGGGTAAGCAGGCTTTGATGAGGCAGAGAGGGTGGGGGAGAGGGGCAGGCCGCAGAGAGGAGAGATGGAGGGAACAGAGCAGGTCATTGGTGAACGTACCTCTTGCCTGGGGCTCCCTTTCTGTTAGACTTCACTTGTACTTGTCAATGTCTGCACTGTGCAGTCCAGCTTGAGGAAGGGTTTTCTGTTCCTTGCAGCTAAAAGTAACTTGAGTCCATGCTCATTTTAGAAATATGTTTAAATGCAGAAACGCATGAAGAAGAAAATAAAAATCCCCAATCATCCCATCATCCGATAAGAACCGCAATTTATGTTTTGTTGCTTTCCCATCATTTGTTGGGGGTGCTAACTGTGATGTATAGCTACAAAAGTCACACACTTGCTTTTTGTAAAAAATTCAAGCTGCACAGTTGTTGAATACAGCAATAGCTGCTGTAACCCCAGCCCCTCAGTGATGGACTCTTGGCAGTTTTTTGTCTATTATGGAAATTTCCCCCATTATGTCAGTGTTTTCTAAGGTAAGTGCTGTTCCAGAAGAATGAATTGCCCACCTAACCTTTTGAGCACATACGCAGGTAAACTGCAGAGTGACTCAGACTTGCAGAACATCTGGGCTCTGAGAGTGGGAAGCAAAGCAGAGTAAAAGGAACAGGAAAGGACCTCCCTTCTCCTCCTTTCTGCAAGCAGAGCTGGTCTGGGCAAAGGGAAAAAATGGAGAGATCTGGAGCCTTGAGCACAAAGGATCTGGATTCAAATTCCTGATTCACTGTTGAAGGCTTTGTGACCTTACGCAAGTTGCTTAACCATTCTGAGCCTATTTCCTCAGCTGTAAAATGGGCATAATAATGCCTATCAGATGGGCTTCTCTGGTGGCTCAGTGGTAAAGAATCCACCTGCAATGTATTAAATGCAGGTTTGATCCCCGGGTCAGGAAGATCCCTTGAGAAGGAAATGGCAACCTGCTCCAGTATTCTTGCCTGGGAAATCCCATGGACAGAGAAGCCTGGTGGGCTATAGTCCATGGAGTCACAAAATAGTTGGACAGGACTAAGCAACTAAACAACAATGCCTAGCACAGTTGTAAGGGTTGAAAATAATGTACATGATACAGACACAGTAAATGGTAGCCATTATTCGAAATATTTGCCAACTTTCCATATCTCTTTCTAGACTCTTCTACTACATCAGAACATTTCTTCCCACCCCCTACCACTCTTCCCACTCCCATCTCACCATCCCCTCACCCCCCTACCCTCCCATCCCATCTTAGCTCCATCTGTATTAGCCAGGGGGTTAACTGGGGACAACAGTATCCACTCTAGTTAGTTCAAGCCAAAGGGGGTTTCCGAAGGGCTGGAGAGTGCACGGAATTGTTGGGTGGACCAGAGCTGCAGGCACCAGGCAGGCTTCCAGGAACAACAGACTCCCCAAGTCACCCCGGCTCAGCGAGAGAGCTGCCACCTCTCCAGGATCAGGAAGCTGCCAAGTTGGCTCGGTCTCCAGAACCAGGCTCTCTCTGCCACAATCCATGCCAGCAAAATGAGGCACTGCTTCCCGTCTCCGTCTCCACGCGTCAGCTCTGAGTCAACCTCTCCTGCAGGAGCATGTGATTAGTTGAATCTAAATCGTCCATTTGAACCCCAGAAGGTTTCACATTTCTGCGTTGGAAAGGAAATACCTGCAGTCTGGCGATCTGATTACGATCAGAGTGGGGAGAGAAGGCTCAAAACCTGGGGGGCAGCTGAGATTCTGGGCAGGGAGCAGACCGAGGACGCGTGCTCGGAAGTTCTATGCTTCTGTCCTTGTCCGTCAGAGATAGCATTGGGAGATGCTCCGGTTATTAATACACCCCCCTGCCTGAACTCAAATGTGAGAGGCAAAGCCGCGTGATTCAACAGTCCCTAGGGGCACAAGTTTAATGGATGCTTCACATTGCCCTTTTACGAAGATGCTTAGGATGTGGGGTTCAGAACATGTTCCCCCATAATACAGCCCCTTAGTATAGTAAATATTTTAATTTGAAGGCATTTGAGAAAATGGCAGAAGCAGGAGGTTCACACTGATCTTCCCCTACTTCTCCCCAAGACAGGTCATAACACCCTTATGGAAGTGGTACCCTCTCTATATACCCAGAGGAAAGGAGCATCCTTCTCTACAAAGATAAAGGGATGTCAGAAAAATCCAAACAGGACTTGCCAAGTTTCCACCACTCACTTTATACTCTTTGACCTGTCATATTGCTTCATAGGAGCTTCCCACATGGCTCAGATAGTAAAGAACCCTTCTGCCAATGCAGCAGACATGGGTTTGATCCCTGGGTCAGGAAGATCCCCTAGAAAAGGAAAAGGCAACTCACCCCAGTATTTTTCCCTGGGAAATCCCATGGACAGAGGAGCCTGGTGGGATACACATGGGGTCGCAAAGAGTTGGACTCGACTTAGTGACTAAACAATAATGACAAATTCCTACACAGATGTCACCCCATCAAACCTAGCAAAAAAAAATACTCAGGTTTAACTGTTTTTTTGGGTCTTCATTTCCATATGAAGTCTCTCATGTTACATAAAATTTGCATTACATATATCTGTGTGCTTTTCTATATGTTAATCCATCTTCGTCAGTTTAATTTTCAGGCCCAGCAAGGAACTCGAAGAGAGTCAAAGAAAACATTTTCTTTCCCTACGTTTGTCACCTCTAATCTCCGATTCATAAAATCTCAGACAGTATAACAAATGAGCTGAAATTGTATCCAGTGCGATAAAGGAAAACATTATGAGTAAGGGCAAATGCAGCCTGAGGGTCAGAGCAGTATGTAAAAGTCCCCACAATCATAGTCCTGAAATTTTTCCTGCTTTTTTTTTTTTTTGGCTGCATGTCTATGTCATGTCCAACTCTTTTCGACCCCCCATGAGTGAACTGTAGCCCACCAGGCTCCTCCGTCCATGGGATTTCCCAGGCAAGAATACTAGAGTGGGTTGCCATTTTCTACTCCAGGGGATCTTCTTGACCCAGGAATTAAACCTGAGTCTCTCTTGCATCTCCTACATTGAAGGCGGCTTCTTTACCGCTGAGCCACCAGGGAAACTGTGGCATGTGGGCTCTAACCCTGACCCACGTGACCAGGGATCAGACCCTCGGCACCTGCACTGGAAGTGCGGAGTCTTAACCACTGGACCACCACTGAAGTCCTGTTCCTGCTGTTTTAAGCTACTGCCTTTTCTGTGGAAAACCAGATCAGAACATATCTGTACTGGCTCTGATTTTTCCAATAATCCCAGCCTTTGCTTCTGGAGCAAGGGGAGCTGGTGGGTGTGAGCACAGGCTGGCTTATGTAATTCAGGGATTACACACATGATCGGAGTATGAACTGCTGGAGAGTAAGAACCCTTCGAGGCAAGCCAGACCATAGCCCTCGTCTTATAAACGAAGACGTCATTCATTGTCTGCGACTGTAGATGCTATTTTGCATTCACTCATCATAAACAATTTCATCGACTATTGACTCTTTATCTGACAGGCAGATAGAAGACATGCTGCTTTTTGTCCAGCAGAGAGCTGTTATCCTCGACAACAACACAGTCTGCTTTTCCAGGGGATTGTTGTTATTTAGTCGCTAAGTTGTGTCCAATTCTTTTGTGACCCCATGGACTGTAGCCCATGAGGATCCTCTCTCCATGGGATTTCCCAGCCAAGAATACTGGAGTGGGTTGTCATTTCCTCCTCCAGGGGATCTTCCGGACCTAGGGATGGAAACTGTGTCTCCTGCATTGGCAGTCAGATTCACTGAGCCACCAAGGAAGCCCCTCCAAGGGAATACCAGCTCCTTTATGAGGTTTTCCTCCAGTTAATGACGTGATTTGAAACTCTTACTTTTAGCTCCTGAAAGAAGCAGGTATTTGTTCCAGGGTAGGACAGAAGACTTGAAATCACTCATAACCTCTAAGGAAAGGCAACTTACTGATCTTCTGGACTATTTGTCTTCCTCATCACTACATTCAGAGGTAGCTCTTGGGACCCTGCCTATAAAGCCAGCAAAGCCAGAGCTGCTGTCCTCTTGTTGAAGATGGTGGGATGGTTACTGGAAGGTACTAGTTATTTCTTTCTTGTTCTAACCCCCCTGGGACTACACTGCCAGTCAAAGCCTGTGCTCCCTGCATAATAAGATAGGAATGCTGTGCAGAGGCGATGCTAATGGCAGCTAAATATAGACAGCAGCTTCTAGGTGCTTGAATGCCTGCACGCACATTAGAACAATTACGGGAAGGAGGCGGGGCTGCCTAATTATAACCTTGACTTTAGGAAAGCACGAACTTCTTCTCTGGCTTAGGCCAGGGCTCTCCTGCTGTTCAGTGGCATTCATTCCTGGACCTTGGCTGAGAATGCGCTGTCCTTTGTTATCTTTGGACTTGGTGGTGCCCGGGGTGGTATTACATAACAGGAAAGTGTCCATTGTCACTCGGAATGTGTGAGGCTCAAAGGACAGTCCTATATGGGTGGAGATTAATAGGCCTCATTAATGAGTCACATTCCTTGTCTTCTCCATCCCTTGTAATTAGGGCGTCAGACATCCCTGCTGGCCTGAGACAGTCTCAGTTGATGCCTACTAACCCAAGGGAATTATCAGTAACATCCCTTTTCACTCTCAGAAGTGACCTGGTTGAATGATACATTTTTAATCTAATTTAATTTTTAATTGAAGTATAGTTGATGTACAATGCTGTGTTAGTTCAAGTGTAGAGCAAAGTGATTCAGTTGCACACATACATATATATTCTTTCTCAGGTTCTTTTCCATTATAGGTTATTATAAGGTATAACCTGTGCTATACAGTAGGTCCTTGTTCATCTATGGGTGATAGGTTTTAAGATCACTGATTTGTAAAATCTCAAGGAGAAGAGGGAGACAAGACCTCTTTGTAGGTGTGGATTCCCCTTCACCACTCCCCTCTGCCCCCTGCCACCCGAAAGCCAGCCTGGGTAAGGGGGCTTTATTTTATTTAATTTTTTTAGTGTTTGTTTATTTGGTTGCACCAGGTTCTAGCTGAGGCATGCGGGATCTTCAGTTGTGATGAGCAAGTTCTTAGGTACAGCATGTAAGATCTAGTTCCCTGATCAGGGATCGAACCCAGCCCCCCTGCACTGGGAGCGTGTAGTCTTAGCCACTGTACCACCAGGGAAGTCCCTAAGAAGACTGTAGATTGAAGAATGAACAGGGAGAAGCAGCACTTCCAAACCCTTCTAAAGAACTGTCTACTGTTCCCTTCCTCAATGGCCCTAAGCAACCACACCCCCGCAGCTTCTGGGGTGATCAAAATAAGCCAGGGGGAACTGTTGACCTAGGCAATATGGTCACACTGGGAAAATCAAATGGTGCCTGCCATCCAGCTGACCTTGGAACTGATCAAGATGAAACAGTTGCCTTGCGGTTGGCCTCTGAGCCTTAGGCCTTTAGGTTCAAGAGAACGTCAGAACCAGGCTTATGCAGGGGGTGTTGGCCATATCTGGGGATGGTCTTGTTTATAGAGTCTTCTTCCCATGCTGGCTCATTTTAAGGCCCATTGTAAAAAGCCAGACCATTCTCTTAAAAAAATTAATCAATTAATTTGCCCATGTGAGGTCTTAGTTGCAGCACTTGGGATCTCTGATCTTCGTCATGGTGTGTGGGATCCAGTTCCCTAGCTAGGGATTGAACCCAGGCCCTCCGCGTTGGGACCATGGAGTCGTGGCCACTGGACCAGGAAAATCCCTCATTCCCTTTTCTATATAGATTCTCACCGAGAGTGATGAGAATGAAGGGGGAAGGGCTGAATGATAGCCTTAAGGGATTTTCAAAGATCTGACACCCCAAATTAAACCATTTCCCCCCCAACTCCACTGGTATGAAGGACTTTCTTGTCCTCAGCCCTTCTGCATGTTTCTTCCTGCAGGAGATGGCCAGGGCCGATAGGGGACTGCATTTTCTTGGGCAATCTATTGGTGACAGGCCAACTCCACGGGGAAAATTCTCATCCAGGGCTTGATCTTGAAGTTGCGCTCTAATTCATCATCTCTGTCTAAAAGCTGTAGAGTACATTGATCACCATTAGGCTGTCAAAACATTCATTCAGCCAATGAAAATAGCTTATTAGGGCTTTTAAAATTACCAATCTTTTGCAAACATGTTGGTTGGGTTGCTCTACGCACCCAAAAAGTGCCTTCGCATACAGATTATTTCAGTAGCATTTACTGCAGAGAATGAAGACTGGAGACTATCCAGTAGGTGGTACTCAACAGACCCAGAGATAAACAATTATGGCAGATGGGAAAGGATGCTCAAGATTTAATTTTTTAAAGATGGGGTGTTGGGGGCTTCTCTGGTAGCTCAGCTGGTAAAGAATCCGCCTGCAATGCAGGAGACTCTGGTTTGATTCCTGGGTCAGGAATATGCCCTGGAGAAGGAAGAGGCTACCCACTCCAGCATTCTTGGGCTTCCCTGGTGGCTCAGACAGTAAAGAATCCACCTGCAGTGAGGGAGACCTGAGTTCGATCCCTGGGTTGGGAAGATCCCCTGGAGGAGGGCCTGGCAACCTACTCCAGTATTCTTGCCTGGAGAATCCCCATGGACAAAGGAGCTTGGCAGGCTACAGTCCATGGGGTCGCAAAGAGTCGGACATGACTGAGGGAGACTTGAATCACGGTCCAAAAACTCCTCCTACCTGCCAATCACGATGGTGTGATCACTCACCTAGAGCCAGACATCCTGGAACATGAAGTCAAGTGGGCCTTAGAAAGCATCACTATGAACAAAGCTAGTGGAGGTGAAGGAATTCCAGTTGAGCTATTTCAAATCCTAAAAAATGATGCTGTGATAGTGTTGCACTCAACATGCCAGCAAATTTGGAAAACTCAGCAGTGGCCACAGGATTGGAAAAGGTCAGTTTTCATTCCAATCCCCAAGAAAGGCAATGCCAAAGAACGCTCAAACTACCGCACAATTGCACTCATCTCATACACTAGTAAAGTAATGCTCAAAAAGCTCCAACCCAGGCTTCAACAGTACATGAACTGTGAACTTCCAGATGTTCAAGCTGGTTTTGGAAAAGGCAGAGGAACCAGAGATCAAATTGCCAACATTTGCTGGATCATCGAAAAAGCAAGAGAGTTCCAGAAAAACATCTATTTCTGCTTTATTGACTATGACAAAGCCTTTGACTGTGGAATAAACTGTGGAAAATTCTTCAAGAGATGGGAATACCAGACCATCTGACCTGCCTCTTGAGAAAACTGTATGCTGGTCAGGAAGCAACAGTTAGAACTTGACATGGAACAACAGACTAGTTCCAAGTAGGAAAAGGAGTACATCAAGGCTGTATATTGTCACCGTGCTTATTTAACTTATATGCAGAGTGTATCATGAGAAACGCTGGGCTGGATGAAGCACAAGCTGGAATCAAGATTGCCAGGAGAAATATCAATAACCTCAGATATGCAGATGACACCACCCTTATGGCAGAAAGTGAAGAAGAACTAAAGAGCCTCTTGATGAAAGTCAAAGAGGAGAGTGAAAAAGTTGGCTTAAAGCTCAACATTCAGAAAACAAAGATCGTGGCATCTGGTCCCATCACTTCTTAGCAAATAGATGGAGAAACAGTGGAAATGGTGGCAGACTTTTTTGCGGGGGGCTCCAAAATCACTGCAGGTGGTGATTGCAGCCATGAAATTAAAAGACGCTTACGCCTTGGAAGGAAAGTTATGACCAACCTAGACAGTATATTAAAAATCAGAGACATTACTTTGCCAACAAAGGTCTGTCTAGTCAAGGCTATGGTTTTTCCAGTAGTCATGTATGGATGTGAGAGTTGGACTATAAAGAAAGCTGAGTGCCGAAGAATTGATGGTTTTGAACTGTGGTATTAGAGAAGACTCTTGAGAGTCCCTTGGACTGCAAGGATATCCAACCAGTCCATCCTAAAGGAAATCAGTCCTGACTATTCATTGGAAGGACTGATGTTGAAGCTGAAACTCCAATACTTTGGCCACCTGATTCAAAGAGCTGACTCATTTGAAAAGATCCTGATGCTGGGAAAGATTGAAGGCAGGAAGAGAAGGGGATGACAGAGGATGAGATGGCTGGATGGCATCACCGACTCAATGGACATGAGTTTGAGTATACTATGGGAGTTGATGATGGACAGGGAGGCCTAGCGTGCTGCAGTCCATGGGATTGCAAAGAGTCAGACATGACTGAGCGACTGAACTGAACTGAACCTGCCAACCAGCCCCGATCATACCCACAGCGTTCAATGAAATGGGATGAGGAATTCTTTAGTCGGGTACCGGGTGTTCTGCCGGGCACCTCCTCAGAGGAATGGAAGGAATTTGCAGAAAAGTCTGTGAAATTATTCAAACATGCTGTTACTGATAAAAATGTCCTTTCATCCAAAAAAAAAAAAATGTCCTTTCAAATCCCAAGTCAAACTCCTTGACTTTTAAGCAAATTTATGCCCGTGCTGGGCTTCCCAGGTAGCACTAGTTTTAAAGAACTCACTTGCCAATACAGGAGACATAAGAAACTTGGATTTGATCCCTGGGTCAGGAAGATCCCCAGGAGGAGGGCATGGCAACCCACTCCAGCGTTCTTACCTGGAGAATCCCAAGGACAAAGGATGCTGGGGGGCTGCAGTCCAAAGGGTCACAAAGAGTCGAACACAACTGAAGTGACTTGGCACGCATAGCATACCTGCCTGTGCTAGTTCTCAGATTCTTAAAACACAATATGGAAATGATGATAAAAATATGATATTTTAGTTTTGTTGTGTCCCAAGAGCCCAGGGCTGAAAACATGGCCCATGGTGCTGCCTGAGCGCTCGTTGTCCCAGGAGCACATGTCTCTCTAGGATTTTGATTCTCTCCCATCAGAAAGGTCTTTCTCCATCTCTGCTCTCTGAAATCCCAGCTCATCCCTCAGATGCAAAGGTCAGAATTCATTCCTTCTTCCTCTGGGTTCTGATCTGGTTTTGCTCACACTATTATTGAAGCTCTCATAAGATTTCGCTGGCACACAGATCTCTCACACAAACTTCCCCAAGCAGCCAGAGCCCAAAACAGCCATGCGAATTTCTGTAGTATTTCAAAATGTGTAAGAGTCCAAGCTTTTCAGTACTTTCTTTTCATTTTCTCTGCCACACAATGAAGTGACTTCAAAACCAGCCTTGATAAAGAGGATTTTCAATATAAGTGTTCTTGCTTGATTTGGCCAAGTACTCTTAAGAGTCTTGGAAAACATCTCCCACAATCACTCCTGGTACTGATTTTGTTCCTTTTCATTTAGCAGACAGTGGGTTGAAAAGGAACGGAACATGCAGCTTTGGCTGCAGTAACTCAGCAGGGTAAGACTTCCCTGATGGTCCAGTGGTTCAGAATCAGCCTGCCAATTCAGGGGACACAGGTTCGATCCCTGGTCCAGGAAGATCCCACATGCTGCAGAGCAACTAAGCCTGTGTGCCCCAACTACTGAGCCTGTGCTCTAGAGCCTTGGAGCCACAACTACTGAAGCCCAAGCACCTATAGCCCGTGCTCCGCAATAAGAGAAGCCGCTAATGAGAAGCCCATGCACCATAACTAGAAAGTAACCCTTGCCCTCTGCAGCTAGAGAAAGCCTGAGCAGCAATGAAGATCCAGCCCAGCCAAATATAAATAAAGAAATAAAATTTAAAAATTACAACTCACAAGGTAGTCAGAGCAAAATGTCCCTTTTCTTGGAGGTGGGTAACATCAGGAAAGGGCTTTAGCCACCCGAAGTAAAGGCCCCAAGACCTCTTCTACCCTACTACCCACCCCCCAGCCAAGAGCAAGGATCTGTCTGATCCCAAAAGGGCCTGAAACAAATGGAGTAGCTGGTGAAAACACCTGAATCCAACTAAGCCGCCACCAGCAAACCCAAAGGACAAGCAGAAGCTGTAGATGTGCTCAGATTGATCGCTCCCGATGTAAAAACCCCACATCTGTGTTTACCAGTTCATTTGAAACTGGTGGAGGGTCAGACCCAGACAGGAGCTGCCAGGGGGCAGTTTTCTGGAGTGAATGATTAAAATAAGTGACTGAAAGTCTTCTCAATATTCTGTAATAAATGGGAAAAGATTTTTAAAAGAATAGATACATGTATACATATAATCAAATCTCCTTGCTCTACACCTGAAACTAACACAACGTTGTACATCAACTATACCCCGATATAAAAAAAAATTTTTTTTTAATTTGAAATAGCAAAATAAAATAAGTGGCTAAAGATAAAACAAGAGCACAGCTCTGCACCTGGGGACCGAGAGGACCCACGTTCCCGTGGTTCACAGCCAGAAGATGTTCTGGGTTCATAGTCTCTTGTTTCAAGTTTGTGCCTGACCCCTGAATCATGGAGGGGTTGGGAGGAGGGACTCCTAGGATCCCTAGGATATTGTCTTTTATCACAGATATCCAGGTGGTCACACAAATTGTTGCTGCTGTTCACTTGCTAAGTCGTGTCCGACTCTTTGCAACCCCATGGACTGCAGCACGCCAGGCTGCCCTGTCTTTCCCTATCTTCCAGAGTTTCCTCAAACTCATATCCATTAAGTCGATGATGTCATCCAACTACCTCATCCTCTTTCTCCCCCTTCTCCTCTTGCCCTCAATCTTTCCCAGCATCAGGGTCTTTTCCAACGAATCAGCTCTTCGCATCAGGTGTCCAAAGTATTGGAGTTTCAGCTTCAGCATCAGTCCTTCCAATGAATATGAATATTCATATTCATAGGGTTGATTTCCTCTAGGATTGACTGGTTTGATCTCCTTGCAGTCCAAGGGACTCTCAAGCGTCTTCTCCAGCACCACAATTCAAAAGCATCAATTCTTCAGCACTCAGCCTGCTTTATGGTCCAATTCTCGCATCCATACATGACTACTGGAAAGACCATAGTACAAATAGCATTGTAAAAACAGATGTCACTTGGGTGGAAGTGGCATGCTGGCCCTTGCATCTCCTTTCCACCCGGGGTGACCTTTGCCAATCTTGTTTGCACCTACATTTAGCATCTGGAGTCTCTCTCCTGAGACCAGAAGGCATGTGCCTGGGAGAATGTTAGGCCACTGAGTAGGGTAAGAGGTTGTGCGTATTATAGCAGAGTTGGGAGCAACTATGGCAGAAGTTGGGAACACTTAAGATCTTGTGTCTCCTGTGTTAACTCCATGGGAAGCACTAGACCTTAAGGATCCTTATTTGTGAATTGTTGTTTGCCCCAAAGGCAGTGATAACCTCAAACTGGCAGTATTTCAGGGGTGGGTGAGTAGAGAGACAAACTTATCTGGGTTGGCATTTCTTAACTTGTTCTTTATCGGGTTTGTGACTGCAGATGTGTTTTGGGGTTCATTCACCCTGTGACCTAGAAAGTACACAAGAGAGGAAAGCTGGCAAGGAGGGCAAAGGGGTGACTTGGAAGAAACCTGAGTTGACTTCACACGCTCTGGCATCCTGTGGGCAGAGGTAGCGCTGCCCCTCACAGACCCCTGAAAGTGACCAGGCAAGCCCCAGGGAAAAGAATGTTAAAGTGGTATGGGTAAGTTATCAATACTCCATCTCCAAAACATAATTTGCTTGTTTCACATATTTTCAAAATTCCATAATAAAGCATCCTTTTACTTCAAATTTTCAACCTTAAAGTTAATCAAAACTTTAAGCAGAAAAGCTGTTTTTCTGGATAAGAGGATTGCTAAGCACGCCTGGAAGGAACAGAGAAATCTCCAAGGGCAGTGATCTGCTCAAGGCTTAACTGCTTTTTGTTTTTTCCTTCTAAGTTTATAATCTTTTCTTCTTTTTTTAAATTGAAGTAGGCTTCCCCGGTGGCTCAGATGTTAAAGAGTCTGCTTGCTATATGGGAGACTAGAGTTTGATCCCTGGGTTGGGAAGTTCCCCTGGAGAAGGGAATGGCAACCCACTTTAGTATTCTTGCCCGGAGATCTCCATGCCCCCAGGACGACAGAGGAGCTTGACGGAGTTACAGTCCATGGGGTTGCAAAGAGTTGGACACACGATTGAGCAACTAACACTTTAGTTTTGTAGGTGATTTACAGTGTTTCAGGTGTATAGCAAGGTGATCCAGTTACACACACACACGGACACACACTTTTGCACTTTTTGATTCATCCTTTCAAATGTTGAAGGCTCAGGTACACTATTACCAGTCAAGACTGTCCTGGCAGGTAGACTGACCACACCTTGGAAAGACACCATCCATATAGACAACTGAGATTTAACTCTTCCCATCTCAGAATCAGTATCTGTATTCCCAGGAAAATTTATGAAGATAATAGATAGGGAAACTAACATTCTTAACTTTGTATTGTATGCCTGTGGATGGCAGAAGGAGGGCTCCCAAAGACATCTACCTCTAAAACCAGAACCTGTGAATTTGTTAGGTCATATGGCAAAGGGGAATAAAAGTTGCAGATGAAATTAAGGGTGCTAATCAGATGACCTTTAAAAAAGGAGATTAGCCTGGATTATCCAGATGCTGCTGCTGCTGCTGCTAAGTCGCTTCAGTTGTGTCCGACTCTGTGCGACCCCATAGACAGCAGCCTACCAGTCTGCCCCGTCCCTGGGATTCTCCAGGCAAGAACACTAGAGTGGGTTGCCAGGTGACCCAGTGTAATCACAAGGGGTCTGCCTTCAGCTTGATTTCAGCTCAATGACACCCCAGTCACACTTCTGACTTCTAGGACTGTAAAACAATACATTTGTGTTACTTTAGGCAGCTATAAGTTTGTGGTAACTTGTCATAGCAGCCACAGGAAATGAACACAGTGCCCCTCCTCTTAGGTTTTTTTCTTTGCATATGTATTTTCAACCCCCCCCCCAAACAGACCCTACTGTACATAATATTTTGAATTAATATTTTCCAATAGTCTTTTATTGAATGACAGCATCCAAATGGAGAATCACAGATACACAGCGTGCAGCTGACAATCACAAAGAGAAGACACCTATGTGACCACAGCTCCAGTCAAGAACTCTTAACACGATAGCCCCCCAGAAGCCCCCTTGTCCTGTTCCCTCCCCAAACGTGGCACTTCTGGGCTTCTACACATGGCCTAGTTTTCCTGTTCATGAACTTTCTAAGTGAAACCACATAGTATGTACACAATGCTCTCTTTTTTATTGTGGTCTAACTTACACATGGGGTGTCCCAGGTGACTCAGTGATAAAGAATCCACTTACCAAATAGCAGACGCAGGTCTGATCTCTGGGCCAGAAAGATCTTCTGGAGAAGGAAATGGCAACCCTCTCCAGTTCTCCTGCCTGGGAAATCCCACGGGCGGAAGAGCCTGGCGGGCTACAGTCCATGGGGTCACAGTAGAGTTGGACACGACTTAGTGACTAAGTGAACAACAAACTTACACATAGTGAAAAGCACAAATTTTAGGTCTGTTTTCACATGTGTAGACACTCAACAGCCCTGTGGATCAAGATAAAGAACACGTGGCATTCCCCAAACTCCCTTTCCTCTGCCCAGTGTGTATGCTTGTGTGTGTGGTCAGTTGCTCAGCTGTGTCCAACTGTTTTTGACTCCACAGACTGTAGCCCTCCAGGCTCCTCTGTCCACGGCATTTCCTAGACAAGAATACTGGAGTGAGGTGCCACTTACTACTCCAGGGGCCCAGTGCATGTACCCCTCCCCCAAATAAGGTCACTTTTATGACCTCTATCACCGTAGAATTATTAACATTTTTGCCTGGTTTAGGGCTCTGTGGCTGTAAATGGGGGCTTCCCTGATAGCTCAGTTGGTACAGAATCCTCCTGCAGTGCAGGAGACCTCAGTTCGATTCCTGAGTCGGGAAGATCTGCTGGAGAAGGGATAGGCTACCCACTCGAGAGCTGTAAATGGCACCATGCAGTATGCTAAAACCTGTTTTCTTCCTCGCTCATCAAAATATCGTAAGTAACTTTCTGCCGTACAGTTGGATATAATTAGTTTAATCCATTTTCCCCTTTTGTCAATGGTTGCTTCCAGTTTGGGGATAATTTTAAGAATTAACCATCAAAGATGCATCAGGTTTCTTTTACTCAAGGAAGTAGGTGGACCAGGGACGAAAATTCATGCACACACTACGTTCTAGCTGGATCTTCACAAGTTGTGATCACTGGACCCACTACTTTAACAGATTCTTGCAAGACCCAGGCTTTCTGGAGGACACTGAAGACTGTCCCTGCTGAAACAATTGTTTTCTTTCTTTTTTTTTTTTTTCCTTGCTACTCCATGAGGCATGCAGGATCCTAGTTCCCTGACCAGGGTTTGAATCTGTGTCCCCTGCAGTGGAAGCACTGGACTCCAGGGACGTCCCTGAAACAATTGCTTTTTTTAGTTCCCCAATACAGCCACTTCCTCTCCCTGCAACCCAGCAACCAAAAAGATATTTCCTCTCAGAGTTCAGTCAACTGTCTAATTCCTCCAGCAGACAAGCCACTGTTCAGAACCTCATGTTCTAGACAGGAACACTTCCCTGTATTCCTTGGAAGATAAAGAACGTTCCTCAGCGAAAACTGAGTAAACAAGTCCATACCTCTATTCCGGGTAGCATGGCAAAAGTTAAAACCGAAGCAGCTGGCCTGAAGATGGTTCCAGCTATTATATTGCTTGCACAGAAACTACGGACTCGAGAAACACAGGGGAGCCCAGAGTATTCCAAGGAAAATGTTTGCAGGCTGACAAATTATGACGCCACTTTCCAAAAATGTGCATATTAGGATATTGGCATTTTCTGCATTTAGCTAACGTAGTGGATAAGAGCCTGCTCAACTGGAGTGCAACTGGGGACTCTGATGGCTGGAAATGAGTAGGTATTAAGCACTTACGGATTATTTCAGTTCTTTTAGAATATATGGAACAGTATAGGCTTCCAATGGCACGAAAAGCAAATGGTACAGAAGGGAGACAGAACGTAGACTTTCAGGGATTTTCCTGGTAATCCCGAGTTTAACACTCCACACATCCACTGAAGGGAGCACAGGTTTGATCCCTGGTCGAGGAACTAAGATCCCACATGACATGTGGCCAAATAAATAAGTAAATAAATAGATTTAAAATAAAATACTGTTATTATCTTTACATTTGGTTGGCTTAAAACCCAACAAACGATACTCTCTTCACTTCACATGGTTGTGAGAGTTGCACACGACCCACATTCAAGCTCCAAGTTCACCAGCTGCGAGAGTTTCCCTGTGTCCCAGGCCCTGTCTCTACAAGCAGAGAAAAAACCATCCAGTTTCAGAGACCTATTCCAAGGAGGAAATGAAATGCAGGTGCTACAACAAGCCCAGCGCCAGGTGTGGGTCATTTGTTGTTGTTTAGTCACTAAGTCATGTCTGACTCTTCGCGACCCCATGGACTGTAGCTTGACAGTCTCCTCTGTCCGTGGGATTTCCCAGGCAGGAATACTGGAGTGGGCTGCCATTTCCTTCTCCAGGGTATCTTCCTGACCCAGGGATCGAACACCCTGTCTCCTGGGTCTCCTGCATTGCAGGCGGATTCTTTACCGCTGAGCCAGTGGGGAAGCCCTAAGTGGTCCTTAGGTGGAAGCTGTCTTAGGTTTGTAGCTTTTGGTACCTTCCCCTGTGGGTCTATAGTGCAGTTGGTTGAATAAATAAGATCCTTTATTTCTGCTCCAGAATCTGAAGTCATTAAAACCCCACACAGAGCAGCTGTTTCCCCCTGCTTGGTAAACAATCCCCTGATGGTAAATGCACGCTTAGGGGAACAAATGAACCCTGTAGGTGACGCACGAGCCACTGACCTTTCCCAGAGTGGAACTGTTACCAAGCAAGGACTCACAGGTGAGTCAGCTGCTGGGAGATGAGGGCATAGCATGGGGACACTCAGAACAGGGGCCCCGAGCCTGACCCCACCTGCCTCTAGAGCAGATCTGAGTCATTTCAATTTCCTTTTACTTGGGAAGAGGGAAGTAGAGGGTGATTTCCTTGATTTGTACCAAAATTAGAAAAGAAAAAGGTTGGTGAAGGGATCCAGAATAAGAGTTTTGTCATTGTTTTATTTTCTGAATTCTCCCTTATATGCCTAAGCAGAACTTCCCCCAAAGAATTCAATAGTCACAAAACCCCTCCCCAGGCTCTGATCACAACTTGGGAAGACTGACTCCTCTTTCTGAAGAAGAGACATCCACACCCAAATGAGAATTTCCTGAAAGTTAAGTTGCTTCAGTTGCTTCCTACTCTGCAACCCCATGGACTGTAGCCCTCCAGACTCCTCTGTCCATGGGATTCTCCAGTCAAGAATACTGGAGTGGATTACCTTTTCCTTCTCCAGGGGATCTTTCTGACCTAGGGATCAAACGCACATCTTAAACCCACATGTCTCCTGCTTTGGCAGATGGGTTCTTTACCATTAGTATTACCCGAAAAGCCCCAAAACTACCATAGCTCTGGTCTGTTCTCTTAAAGGCCCATTTATCTATCTGAAAAAGTCCTTTGTTTTCCCATCATTGTCCTTCCCCTCCCCTGCCCCTTCCTTTTTAGATGGTTTGTTGTTGTTGTTCAGTCTCTAAGCTGTGTCCACCTCTTTATGACCCCATGGACTGCAGCATGCCAGGCTTCCCTGTCCTTCACTATCTCCTGGAGTTTGCTCAAACTCATATCCTTTGAATTGGTAATCCAACCATCCCATCCTCTGGTTTACAAGCCCCCAATTCTAACTACCTCCTTGAGTCACATTTTTCATGAACTCCTGCATACCTGGGTGAATTTTAAAAATCTGTCTTTTCTCCCAATAAATTGTCTTTAATTTGCAGGACCCCAAGCAATAAACCTAAGAGGGTGGAAGAACCATTTTTCATCTCCGACGCTGGGGTTCATGTCTTTACTGTCACCTGTTAAAAACAATTACTCAATAACCCTTGTTAGATACGGTTAAGAGAACTGATTCCAGACTATCACGGTGGGTATGAGACCATGGCAAGGGGATTTTACAGTGGAGGAGAGAGACTAGGCTCAGTTAGGAATACAGTGTGGGCAAGTGGGAGTGTATGGAAAATTACTAAGAACAAAAACTGTCAGGAGCAAGGGGGGTTCTGGCTGAACTGAACTAACAGGTTTCTTACTGAAGGCAAGCTGGGTGGGGGTGGGGTCAGACATCACCTGGGGGTTGGTGAAGGGTCGAGAATCTGATCACGTGTCAGGATGCGGGGCAGGGGAAGGGGGGGGCTGTTCTGGTTAAAGTGACTCAGCAAGACTCTTGTTAAAACTAGAGTTTACAGGGAGGTGCAGACACTGGCCTAGGGGATGGTCTGGGGCTTGAGGAAAGTTTAGTCAAATGAAGAATCTTTGTCAAAACTTACCCTCGGGGGGCTTCCCAGGTGGTCCAGTGGTTAAGACTTCATGTTTCTGATGCAGGGGATGTGGGTTTGATCCCTGGTCGGGGAACTGGATCCCACAGACCACAACTGAGAGCCCACATGCCATAATTAAGACCTGGTGCAAAGGAATACTTTTTTTAGAAGTGAAATCCATTGTTTTTTAAAAAAATTACCCTCATTTAGTCCTTTAAAAAAAAAAAATTTATTCATCTAGCTGGGTCATGTTTCTGTTGCAGCACGTGGGATCTTTCGTTGCAGCCAGCAGGCTTCTCTCTAATTGTGGCGTGTGGGCTTAGTTGCCCTCACATGCTTAGTTGCATGTGAGAGCTTAGCTTCCAGGCCAGGGATAGAACTCATGTTCCCTGCATTGGAAGGCAGATTCTTAACTACTAAACCACCCACGGAAGTCCCCTCATTTAGTCCTTTTGAGGTTTAATTGGAATGTTCACTAATAAAAAGATATTATCTAATGAAAAGAGAAAAGTAGATATTATATCATGAAACGAGGATGGTAAGCCTAATTTATTACAGGCCTAGTAGGTCCCAAGTGCTTTGCAGATGTCACCTCCTTGAGCCTCTCATGTTACAAGGAGGGCGTGGATTCAGTGAGGGCTGGCGACTGCCCAGGATCCCGGTCTAGTGTCCACCTGTCACTCACAAATGTGGGCTGCACACTCAGGCACTGTGGGCACTGGGTATAGAGGGGCGAACAAGACAGTCACCACCACCCTGGGACAGACTGGATGGCTGAGAGAAGACCCCTTCTAAGAGTAAAACACACAAAAATGATGCCTTCAGGGAGAGCTCAAGGGGCCCCCACCTTGGCTTAGAGGAGAGAGGAGGGGACACTGGTGGGCCCAGCGCTGAGAGCAGAATCACAAGGAGCACCGGGTGGAGGAAGGTGGAGGGAAAGGGACACCGGGGGCTGGGACAGCGAGAGCAGAGGCCACGTGCAGGACGGAGCTATGGTGGTTCTGTGGTCCAAAGGCGGTGCCGCCCAGCTCCGAAGTCCATGCGACCCCACTGAGGCCTCCGTGCACCTGTAACCCCGATAGAACTGGGCCTTTTGGCTGCCTGGCGTCAAGTTCAGGCGCTCAGTCGTGTTGGACTCTTTGCATCCCCATGGACTGCAGCATGCCAGGCTTCCCTGTCCTTTACCATCTCCCGGAGTTTGCTCAGACTCCTGTCCATTGACTCAGTAATGCCATCCTCAACTAGGACAATACCAGTACTGAGCTAGGATACTTTCATTTTGCTCCTAGAACAAAAACATAACCAGATGGGCCTTCTTGATCAAGTCAGGTGTTTAACCAAAACAAGTATGATGCCCAGGCCAAAAAGACAAAAAGAGGGACTTTTTTTTTTTTTTTTAATTTGGTCTGAACCAGACTTTAGACAGAGACTTTTAGCCTGATATAATTCATACCCTTCTTCTGGGGAGAGATTAGCATTCCTGATGAAATTCACAAGGTGCTATCTGGGAAACCAGTTATCTACCCACCGACCTGACTGTCTGGACCTTTAGCCAGAGATTCTTATTGTATTTAGCCTGATGGTGATATTTTCTTAGAAAATACACCTACCTAAAAATGAGCTTCTTTTTTAAAAAAAAATTGAAGCATAGGACTTCCCTGGTGGTCCAGTGGTTAAGAATCCTTCTGCCAATGCAGGGGACATGGGTTCCCAGATCCCTGGTCTGGAAAGATTCTGCATGCCCTGGGGCAACTAGCCCATGCACCACAACTGCTGAGCCTACTCACCCTAGAACCCGTGCTCCACAGCAAGAGAAGCTTGCGCCCCGAACTAGAGAGTAGCCCCCACTCGCCACAATTAGAGAAAGCCCTTGCACAGCAGTGAAGACCCAGTTCAGTTTAATTCAGTTCAGTCGCTCAGTTGTGTCCGACTCTTTGCGACCCCATGGCCTGCAGCACACCAGGCCTCCCTGTCCATCACCAGCTCCCTGAGTTTGCCCAAACTCATGTCCATTGAGTCGGTGATGCCATCCAACCATCTCATCCTCTGTGGCCCCCTTCTCCTCCCGCCTTCAATCTTTCCCAGCATCAGGGTCTTTTCAAAAGAGTCGGCTCTTTGCATCAGGTGGCCAAAGTATCGGAGTTTCAGCTACAACATCAGTCCTTCCAGTGAACACTCAGGGCTGATCTCTTTAGGAAATGAAGACCCAGTGCAGCCAAAAATAAATTAATTAAAAAAACTAAAAAGATAGAAAAAAATAAAATTGAGAAATAGTTGATTTACAATTGTAAGTTGTATTAATCACTGCTGTAGAGCAAAGTGATTTAGTTATATTTACAGTCTTTTTTAAATATTTGTTTTCCTTATGGTTTATCACAGGATATTGAATATAGTTCTCTGTGCTATACAGTAGAATCTTATTTATTCGTTCTATATATAAAAGCTTACATCTGCGAACCTCAGCCTCCCACTCCATCCCCCCCTCAACCTGCTTCCCCTTGGCAACCACCAGTCTGTTCTCTAAGTCCATGATTCTGTTTCTTTTTTTAAAATTAATGATTGACTCGGGTTTTCCTTGCTGCACTGCCTTCGGGCCTGCTCTAGCTGTGGTTAGCGGGGGCTGCTCTTTGTTGCAATGCACCAGCTTCTCACTGTGGTGGCTTCTCTTGTTGCAGAGCATGGGCTCTAGGTGCGGGGGCTCCCAGTAGTTGCAACTCACGGGCTTAGTTGCCCCATGGCATCTTCCCAGACCAGGGATTGAACCCGTGTCCCCTGCATTGGCAGGCGAATTCTTAACCACTGGACCACCTGGGAAACGCTGTTTCTTGTTTCATAGATATGTTCATTTGTGTCATGTTTTAGATTCCACATATAATTGATATCATATGGTATTTGTCTTTCTCTTTATGACTTACTTCACTTAGTATAATAATCTCTGCTGCTGCTGCTAAGTCACTTCAGTCATGTCCGACCCTGTGCGACCCAATAGACGGCAGCTCACCAGGCCCCCCCATCCCTGGGATTCTCAAGGCAAGAACACTGAAGTGGGTTGCCATTTCCTTCTCCACTGTGTGAAAGTGAAAAGTGAAAGTGAAGACGCTCAGTCGTGTCTGACTCGTAGCGACCCCATGGACTGTAGCCCACCAGGCTCCTCCGTCTGTGGGATTTTCCAGGCAAGAGTACTGGAGTGGGGTGCCATTGCCTTCTCCAATAATAGTCGCAACCAAAAAATCAACTTCTGATTTGCCCTACAGGGGCCTCTCCCCTTGCCTACAAGATTGTAATAAAACTTTAACAGATACTTATAACTAAATTGTTTTAAGTCTTCTTTCACTCATCTAAAAAAAAAAAAAAATTAGGGACTTTCCCAGTGGTCCTGTGGCTAAGACTCTGTGCTTCCAATGCAGGGGGCCCGGATTTGAAGATCCCTGATCAGGGAGCTAGATCTCATGTTCCTTGACTGAAGATCCTGCATGCTGCAACTAAGACCCAGCGCAGGCAAACAATAAATAAAATAAATAAGTACTTAAAAATTAGAATGCATAGATTACTTAATGTGGTTGACCTGCTTGTGTCAAGTTATGCTAAGAGGCTACTGTAAACGTAGAAAGAATCAGCAAGAGGTTCAAAGAAAGCTCAGCCAAAGAAATAGCGAGACAACTGTAGGGGAACATTAAAAACTGAGAGAGATTTTGCACATGCGCAGTAGTGTAACCTCTGAATGGTGAAAACAGAGATGATATAGGATGCTTGTGCTGGGAGGAAGGGCAGAGGGAAGCAGAGGGGAGGCGGTGAGAGCCCAGCCTGAATCCCCCAGGAAGAAAGGCAACAGGCCAGGATGAAGAAGGTGAGTCAAAAAGAGCAGCATACCTGTTATTCAGAAACAGGGAGAGAAAGGACTTCCCTGGTGGTCCAGTGGTTAGGACTCAGCACTCCCAATACAGGGGGCCTGGGTTCAAACCCTGGTCAGGGAACTAGATCCATGTGCTGCAACTAAGACCCAGAGCGGCCAAGTAAATAAATACGTATTTAAAAAATAATAAGATAATTTTTGTAATATGCTAGGTACTGAATAAATATTTTTTAAAAAAATAGGAAGAAACAGGCAGACGAGGGAATTCCCTGGTAGTCCAGTGGTTAGGACTCCATGCTTTCACTGCAAAGGGTGTGAGTTCCATCCCTGGTGGGAGAACCAAGATGCCAGAAGCCACGAGATGTGGTGAAAAAAAAAAAAAGAAACAGGGAGATAAGTGAACTTGGAAGGAGCTAAGCCAAGTAGAGAGGGCTGGGGGAAGCAGGCAACTGCTGTTCAGTGTCAGCATTTCCATCCTATGAATTTTTAAACTAGTGTTTTATTGAGCACTTTAGGGGGAAAAAAAAAAACAAACTAAAAACAAACACTCAGCAGTGTTGATATAAATCTAACATGACCAGAGGAAGTGAGGCCTTTATTTCGTTTTGACTTCTTAATATCTTCTTTTTCTTCCTCTCTATTAACTTACAAAGAGGTAATTAACTCTCAAGTAATTGGGAACAAAGACAGCACACTAGTGAAGGGGATTTTTGGAAGCTTTGCCCATAGCTCATTACAGTAATTCGTCATGACAGAAAGTGACAATCTGATAAAGCTTGCAAGTGGCCACAAATTGTTGGCAATTTGACTTGGAGGGGACAGCCCGCACAGGTGGAATTCTAAGGGAATTCTGTCCCGTAAGCAGGTGGCTTCCGTAGCTGCTGATGGAAGTCAGTTATGAGAAGCCCACATCCTGGATGAACCTTGAGCCTGTTATACAGAGTGAAGTGAGTCCGAAAGAGGAGAACATTGTACATTAACACATATATAAGGAATCTAGAAAAATGGGATTAAATGGTATTCTATTTTCAGGGAAAGAACGGAGTCAGATAAAGAAGACAGACTTGTGGACACACTGGGGGGAAAGAGGTGGGACAAAGGGAGAAAGTAGCATCGATATACATACACTACCATGTGTAAAATAGATAGCTGGTGAGAGGTTGCTATGCAACACAGGGAGTCCAGCCAGGTGCTCTGTGATGACCTGGAGGTGGGGGGAGGAGAGGAGCGGGGGATGCTCAAGAGGGAGGTGATACCCGTAGGGTGCCTGCGTGCTAAGCCGCGTTAGTCGTGTCTGTGTTCGACTCTTTGTGACTCTGTAGACTGTAGCCTGCCAGGCTCCCCTGTCCATGGGATTCTCCAGGCAAGAATACTGGAATGGGTTGCCATGCCCTCCTCCAGGGGATCTTCCCGACCTAGGGATCAAACTCGTGTCTCTCACGTCTCCTGTATCAGCAGGCAATTTCTTTACCACTTTTGCCAACTGGCAATTATGGCTGATTTGTGTTGTTGTAAGGAAGAAATCAACACAATATTATAAAGCAATTTTCCTCTATTTAAAAGATAAATTTTAAAAGATGTCACATCTCGGTTTTGTTAACAAGGGATTTGTTGTTGAAAGAAAACAGGAGTCCTATTTTAACTCCATACAGTAATCTCAATGTCCAACAGCCGGTGGCTGCTGTCCTAAAGCAGCGTTGTGTAACCATCACCCAACTGCACAGCTGACAGGCAGAAGGGACACGTGAGCTTCCAATGACTTACTCAGCTCCACTTGAATTAAACTTGGAATAAAGACCTCCTTTTCTGCTGTAGCTGCAAAACTGATCAGGAAAAAAATCAGAATGACTAATTGTTTTCAATGCATTCATTATGTGTATCCACGAACAACCACAACTGGGCTGTACACGCGTAATGATCATAAAGGGATGTGCTTTTTCTAGTTTTCTGGATGGTCAAGTGAAAGTGTGTGTGAAAGCTTCAGTCCCTCAGTCATGTCTGACTCTTTGCGACCTCAAGGACTGTAGCCTGCCAGGCTTCTCCGTCCTTTGAATTCTCCAGGCAAGAATACTGGAGTGGGTACCCATTCCCTTCTCCAAGGGCAATCTTCCAACCCGGGGATCAAGCCCAGGTCTCTGGCATTGCAGGTAAATTCTTTACCATTTGAGCCACTTTAATTGAATGATTTAAATGACACACTTCTACACTTTGTTCAAGAGACAAGTGCATGGTTCCTATGAGGTGGAAACAGGCAAGAAAACAATCACAAAGCACTCGAGATTAGGTGGAAGCATGCGCAAGTGACCAGGGACCAGGATCCTTGCTGATGAGACGGGCAGGCATTCAGGTAGCCTCTGACTTCATCTACAAGGTGAAGGGCAAAGGGTGCTCATTTGTGAAGAAGGTCATTTGTCCCAGGAACTTTACTTATCACATCTAAACATTTTTCCATGTCACTCATCTCAGGACACCAAAGTTAAAGTTCAACAGAGCCAAGAGTGAAAGACTCCTCCAGCTGCCAAGGTAAAGATAACTCTCCCTGATCTGGGATCAGCTTAACAGGCAAATTTGTTAGTACAAGAACAGGAAATACGTGTAAAGTTAACTACTTTATTGGGTTCAGGGGAGCGGGAAAGGACCCTAAAAGATGAGAAGAGAACATGTGAGCTGCTGATACTCATCAGAGTAAAAGTCAAAGTCTCACAATTTCCTGCAAGATCCTGCAAGACCTGGTCCCCAGTTCCCCGTAGTCCTGCTCATAAACCCTTCTTTTTTTTTTTTTTCATAAACCCTTCTTGCCCACCGTCCATTGTACTGTGGCTTTGGCTACTCCCACACTGGCTGTTCCCTCTGCCTGGGATGTTCTTCCAGGATGTCCCATGACCCACTCACTTCTTTTCGGATTTTGTTATTGATCAAAGATTCAGGCCCTTCCTGAATACCCTAATTAAAATCGCAGGAACTTCCCTAGTGGTCCTGTGGTTAAGACTCCTTCCTTCCACTGCAGGGGGCATGCATTCCGTCCCGGCCAGGGAACTAAGATCCAACAGGCTGAGCAGTGCACGGATGGGTGGGGAATGAATAAAAAACAATAAGTGAAATTGCAAACCTCACCCTCGACTCCTTCCTAGCCCAGAACTCTCCCTATCTCCCACTCCCCCTTCACAATCATGTGACTCCAGGACTCTAAGGATTTCACTGTCTCCCCTGCACTAGAATGTCAGCTCCCCGAAGATGAGTTACCTCTGTCTTGCTTTCTGTCCTGGCCTCACTCAGCTAGCAGTGAGTGTTCCACATTTGTTCAATCCATCAGAAAACTGTCACCAGGTTCATAAACCAGAGAACATGTAGTACTCTACTTAAAATTACACTTTCAGAGTTGTAACTTTTTTTTCCCCGGATCAACAGCATTTTTCCAGCAGACAGTAATCAGCCATCTGAACCACACTGGCTCTGTACAAACTTCTTTTGGTCTTGATTTGTACCTTTCAATGTCAAATATGAGCAATGTTCTGGCCAGAGATACTTCTAAACCCTTAACACCCTGTCTGGGACTTCAAATTCTGGTATGTGTTGCACTGGATTCCTCATCAAAGAAAACCTTTCATGCTGAGTAGAACCACCTGTTGTCACCGGGAGTGACTCTGGCCAGAAAGCTTCATTGCAATGTGCTCTGATCCCCAAGCGCCAAGTGTTCAGCTGGCCCGTGACATGACAAATGCTTCTCGGGGACTCTGTATAGCTGGTTCACCTGGGCAGATTTCTAAGAAAGAGGCCAACCATGCAGGTTAGTCTTCTGCATAACTTTCTGGTGAAATAAAATCTTGACTAAATTCCAAAAAAAGAAAAAAACCCCACCAACCCCAAAAATAAAGTAAATAAATAAACAAAACAAAGAAACTCCCACAGAATCCAAAAAAACTCTACCAAATTACAAAAGAGAGCACAGTCTGGTGTATGATTCCACCCTCTAGTGGACGAAGAAAGAAGCTCAAAATCTTGACTTGATAGAACTACTCTTTAGCTCATTTTTTATTGTTTTCTGCTATAGTCCTTTTGGGTCCCAGGGCCATCTTTAACATAAGAAAAATGACTTCTTAGAGACCACATGTTTAATCATGCACTGCTACTATTATTCAATCCTTGGGTCAGGAAAATCCCTTGGAGAAGGAAAAAGGCAATTTACTCCAGTATTCTGGTCTGGGAAACCCCATGGACAGAGGAGCCTGGTGGGCTACGTCCATGGGGTCGCAAAAGAGACATGACTTAATGACTAAACAACAACTATTAAAGTAGAATCTTTTTTGGAAGACTGGAGTCCTGCCTGCTTCAACCCTCTTACATAATCCAGAGGAACAAACATCATAAATGGTGAGGCTCATCCACAGGACGCAGCAACCTATTATATACACACACATGTATTCTTTGGGGAAAATAGGTGCGCTGTCACCACGCCTCGACCAGTGGAGGCCAACCCCACAAAGGGGCTGGAACGGAGTGATCAGGAGACAGCTGGGGGACATTCCAGGAGCCACATGCAGGTGTGCCGTCAGCTACACGAAGTATCTCACGAGTCTCCTCCCGGGGGCTGGAAGGTCCCCTCCATCACCCACGCATGTGCCCAGCACACTCGTCGTGTAGGAGAACTAATGAAGACTGATGCCGTGGGAATCCCTTGGCAGTCCAGTGGTTAGGACTCAGCACTTTTGATCTTGGGTGGCCTCAGCCTGCAGCGGCTTGAAACAGGGTTTTTCAATTCCCAGCCAGAGACTGAAGTCAGGCCACAGAAATGAGAGCACTGAATCCTAGCCACTAGGCCACCAGGAGGGCTTCCGTGGTGGCTCAGATGGTAAAGATTCACCTGCAGTGTAGGAGACCGGGGTTCAATCCCTGGGTCAGGAAGATCCCCTGGAGAAGGGAATGGCTACCCATTCCAATATTCTTCTCTGGAGAATTCCATGGAGAGGAGCCTGGCGGGCTACAGTCCATAGGATCACAAAGAGTCGCACAACTGAGCGACTAACAGACACACAAACACACACACACACACACACACACACACCCCACAAGGAACCAGTGGCCAGTGACAAGGCCTGGCCTGTATGGCTTTGCAGAAATAAATTCCCACAAAGAAAGAAAGTAATGAAACTGTAAAGTGTTTATTAGGAGGAAAAAGAGTACATGTGGATAGCCACACTGGCAGGCCCAGAGAGAGTCGCGCCCTTGCGGTAGTTTGAATCACTTTTACGCGGCATCTCTTCCAGGTTCCCTTTGGCCAACCATCGTGCTTCGCCGGGTCTGTGTTTGGCGTATCTCAGGGTCCTCTCATGTGCCTGCATCTCTCAACCAAGACGGATTCTAGCAAAGAGGCCCACGGGTAGGTTGGCATCACTTACTGTGCGGAAGCACCCTTCTACCTTTTTGACCCTTTAGGAGCCTTTCTGAGCACGTGTAGTCGGGGAGGTCTCCTTGACTTCAAGAATGAGGAATGTGCGGGTCTTTTATCTCTTATCTGGGGCAGGGCCCAGCCTCCTCTTCTGCTGTCCACAGGGAACACATTCCAGCTGCTCACCCTGGGGCCTGTCTCCTGTCTCACTCTCACTGCCAGGATTCAGATTCGATCCCTGGTCAAGGAACTAAGATCCTGCAAGCCACACAACATGGTTAAAAAGGAAAAGAAAAAATTCAGACTGTTGTTTTGAGGTGCAGTCATAGACAAAGGCCGAAGGGTCAGTGTTAAGAACCCACATCCAGGGGCTTCCCTGGTGGTACCGTGGTAAAAAAAATCTGCCTGCCAACATAAGAGACACAGTTTCCATCCCTGGTCTGGGAAGATCCCACATGCCGTGGATCAACTAAGCCCATGTGCCACAACTATTGGGCCTGTGCTCTGGAGCCTTCGAATCACAATTACTCAGCCCAAGCGCTGCAGCCACTGAAGCCCAAGTGCCTGGAGCCCGTGCTCTGCAATGAGAAGCCACCAGTGAGAAGCCCATGCACTGGAACAAAGAGGAGCCCCCGCTCGCCGCTAGAGAAAAGCCTGTGCAGCAACAAAGAGCCCATGTAGTAAAGAAAAGATACAAATAAATAAAATTGTATATTAAAAAAAGACCCCACATTCAGGTAGAGTTTCAGCAGATGGAAACAGGACAGGACACAAAGACATCTTTGTTTAATGTCCAGTGTTCTAGAGACTGTTCCACTGGAGGACCCTCTGTCCTGTCTCCCTGGGAATAATGCAGAATGATCTGGACAGTTACATGTCACTAGTCGTTCCCAGGAACTCTAGTCCCCTTTAGGTTTCTAGCATTGGGTTTCATGCAAACTTTCCCCCTAAACCATAACTTCCCCCAAGGCCAGGGTGTGTGTATGACTCTATGGAGGGCTCCCTTTCACTCTGAGATCCAGGACCTGAGAGCTGGAAGGGTCCTGGGAGTATCCCATAGTGGCACCCTCTGCTTTCTGGGCTACGAAAGTATTAGCTGCTCAGTCCTGTCCAACTCTTTACAACCCCATGGCCTGTTCCGCCAGGCTCCTCTGTCCATGGGATTCTCCAGGCAAGAATACTGGAGTGGGTAGCCATTCCCTTCTCCAGAGATCTTCCTGACCCAGGGATTGAACCTGGGTCTCCTGCCTTGCAGGCAGATTCTATACCGTCTGAGGTACCTGCAGTCCACAGAATTTATGGGAAACCTCTGGAACCAGGCCAGCTCAAGGCCTCACGGGGCTGTCTTGGTTCCCCTAGAGCATCTCCTACTTTATCTAGTTTCTTTTTTCCATACATTCATATTCTTTATTATTATTTATTCTTTAAAAATTTTGTTATAAATACGTTTAAGTTTTTAAAACTGTTCAAAGTTTTTAATTTCTAGTAGGAAAACATTATCTGATGAACACCCCAATGGCAAACCACTGTAAGAATGTTTCAGTTGCATTTGGGGCAGAGGAGTAGAAATTACCTTCAAAGTACCTCAGCTTTCTTCATAAGAAGATCAGAGATACGCTGGTTCATATTATTGTGACATCCATTAAGTGATCTAAGTTGCTTTTCCTTCAGCAGGGGCTTTATTTGTCAGAAGGGCATGATGCCTAGAGAAAACAAACAAACAAAAAGGCCCCAAAAGATAAACTTAAAAGAAGGGCTTTATGCTTGACCTCCAAATTTGGCTGACAATTTACCGATGAGATTCATAACCTTTGGGTTGCTTTCAACATCTTTGCCGGGTTCTGGGCCACATCCCGGAAGGTCACAGTAACTTCTGGATCCTGCATGGCTGCAAGAAAATCTCTGGATCACTAAAAATTCCATTGAGCCCAGGCATTCCTGCTATTCTAGGCACACTCCCTCCCATCCCAGGCATTTCTCCAGGAAAATTACCAGGCGCCCCCACCAGGAAAGGCACCAGGGAAAGAGCCACACTGAGCTCCTGATTGTCATCTGGCTTCTCCCTCCCTCTGGGCTCTCTCGTGTTCTTCCCCATCAGTTCTCATTTTCAGATTTTTTGCTTCTAGCCATCCTACTAGATATGAATGGCATCTCATCGTGGTTTTGATGTGTATTCCCCTGATGACTAAAGATGCTGACCATCTTTTTTTTTTTTTTTTAAACTATCCACTTACTTATTTTTGGCTGCGCTGGTTCTTTGTTGTGTCAGACGGCTTTCTCTAGTTGCAGCAAGCAGGGGCTACTCTTCCTTGCAGTGCACAGGCTTCTCATTGTGGCGGCTTCTCTTGTTGTAGAACACGGGCCCCTGAGTGCTGGAGCTTCCTTAGTTGTGGCATACGGGCTCTAGAGCACGGGCTCAGTAGTTGTGGTACACAGGCTTAGTTGTTCTGAGGCACATGGGATCTTCCTGGACCAGGGATTGAATCCATGTCTCCGGCATTGGCAGATGGATTCCCAACCACTGGACCACCAGGGAAATCCCAACGTTGACCATCTTTTCATGTGATTATCAGCCATTTGAATGTCTTCTTTGGAGATAAGTTTGAATTATTTGTCCATTTTTAAATGGTTGGTATTTTTTTTTTGCCTTTGTTATTGGGTTTTAAAAAGTTTATCTGTATTAACTACTGGATTTCTGAAAAATATTGCATCTAAAAACAGAGGTTTACTAATAAATGAAGGCTGGGACCTGCTGCAGCCTTTTTATGTCACATACAGAGAAACAGAGGCCCATGAGGTTAAACCACAAGGTAAGTAGCAAAACAGTCTGTCTGACGGCTTGCCTCACCTCCTCCCACGTCACTCAGCACCTGCAGTGGGCAGCAGGCAGGTGCGGGCTCTGTGAGGAACTACACGTGCAAAAACAAACCCTGTCCTTCAAGCCTTGCGGGAAGATGAGGCTGGAGGAGCTGGGAGTTGAGGGGGCATGGTGAGAAGTTCCCTGTAATTGAGGAAGGGAGAGAGTGGTGGCAAACAAGGCTAGATTCTGAAGGATCTGAATGCCAATAAGTTGGGGGTTTTAGCCTGGAGACCCCAAGTCACAAATTCAAGCACTCTCCTGGGACCGCAGGTGCTACAAATGTGAACAACCGGGGTTAAACAGTAGGGAGTGGAGGGGGCCCGTGGCTAACCAGAGTGCCCTCCCTGCCTAAAGGCAGATTCCAAGATTGCTGGTTACAGCATATTCGGAGTGACGTCAGTTTGGGGGGTTCCAGGTAGGTTTAGGGAGGAGACGCAGTGTCCCGAGGCCGATGGTCTGGGAAGAGGCTGTTGTGTTGTTGAACCTGCCCAGTTGTGGACACACAGAGGGCCAATGGCTTCCTGGCTGGCCAAACTTGGGAGAGTAATTCACCTTCTCTGCAGCTTGGCTCTTTTCCCCTGGAAAACAGGAGTGATCATTGTACCTATCCCCTGCCTCGGGATGCGGCTCCATTCCGGAAACCTAGCTGGCCTCCTGCTTCCCTTGCTCTAGGGACCTCCCCTCCAAGCTAGCGCGCTCCTCTCCAACATCTCGAGGCTGCGGCCCCTTTAAGGCGGCCATGGAGGACCCAGTTTCAGAGCTAAGGAGATCTTCTAGCTGCCGTCTCTGTGGTAAGCCGTCCCTTACGGCCGGAAGTGCGTGTTCAGACCTACTTTTCACTCTAGATTGGGAAGGCAGGGACGCCACGTGTTCTGTGGTGTCAGAGGGGCTGTGCTCGCTCGCTCCCACCCGCTGGCCGAACCCCAAACCCGCAGAATGACGCTGGTCAGCGGCGCCAGTTCCCGCCCTGGGGCGCTGACGAAGCTCCCGGCAACCGGACTTAAGGAATCACTCCCAGCATAGAAATTGTGCCTTGGACGGAAGAGGCCAAAAGCAGGCACCAGGATCGGGGTGAGGAGCTGCAGTAGGAGGCGCTGCACCCCTTAGAAAAGTCTTGGATCCCGGGCTGGAAAGCCAGCATGAGTTTTAGCGGGGGAGGGGTGTAAACATCCACGAAACTTATCCTCCTAGAGCACATGGTGTTCATCTCTTTCCCCAGGGCTTTATCAGAAGATGAACGCTCTCTGGCCCCCGGCGATTGGATGAAGGCCTGCAATCTTTGCTTCTCCTCTGCGGTGAGCCTAGAGCATATTCGGAGTGACGTCAGTTTGGGGGAATCCAGGTAGGTTAAGGGTGGAGACGCAGGGTCCTGAGGCCGATGGTCTGGGGAGAGGCTCCTGTGTTGTTGAACCTGCCCAGTTGTGGGTGCAACGTTGTACCAGGTAGCCCGACCCTGACCTAAAGTAAATTCCTAGGAGAACTTTTTCCTGGGTTTTGAATTTGCAGTAACAGGTGTGAGCATTCTAGCAGCAGTTTGATGATCATGTATGATACTGCAAACAGAACGTTCGCTGAAAAAAGAAAACCTATAAACAGTGTTCATGTATATTTGTTTTATTCAATATTTTACGATACTTTGACCAGGTACCATGCTAAGTGTTAGGGACACAGAGATGTTACCGACCTTGTTCTCAGGAAACTACAGCCAAGTTGGGGAGATAACCCTAAAGAGAGTGTAATTCAAGCTGACATTAATGCTCTGAAGGAAAGCACAGTCTTACAAGAATGTGTGTCTCAAAGAACCTGATGCAGACTGGAAGGCTTTCCTGAGGATGAGACCCTTGATTGGGCTCTGAAGGATGCATAGGAGTTTGGTGGGAAGGCCAGGGGGCAGCATGTACAAAGGTCCAGTGGCCTAGCTAGTATGGCTAGTGGAGGAACTGAGAAAAAGGCCACTGTAGCCCAGAACGTAAAGTGGAAAATGGTGTGAAAAGAAGCTGAAAAGGTTGGGGAGGGACAGGCTACACAGCGCTTGTGGCTCATGTGAGGATTTGGGGCTTTGTCCTGAGAATATTAGGAGGTCAGTGTGGGTTTTAAACAAAATGATGTGCTCAGTTCAGTTCAGTCGCTCAGTCGTGTCCAACTCTTTGCAACCCCATGAACCGCAGCATGCCAGGCCTCCCTGTCCATCACCAACTCCCGGAGTCCACCCAAACCCATGTCCATTGAGTCGGTGATGCCATCCAACCATCTTATCCTCTGTCGTCCCCTTCTCCTCCTGCCCTTAATCTTTCCCAGCATCAGAGTCTTTTCCCATGAGTCAGTTCTTCACATCAGGTGGCCAAAGTGTTGGAGTTTCAGCTTCAACAAAGATGATGTGCTAAAAACTGTAATTTCAAAAGAGCCCTGTGTACAGAGCGGCAGTCAGACAGAACTCTCTGTGATGCTGGAAACGGTCTACATCTGTGCTGTCCAGTAGGGCGGCCATGATCCTGGAGTGGCATTTTGTTTTATTTTTATTTTTTGGCTGCATGGGGTCTTTGTTGTGGCGCCTGGGCTTAGCTGGTCCATGGCATGTGGGACTCTTCTTGGACCAAGGATGGAGCCTGTGTCCCCTGCATTGGCAGGTGGATTCCTAACCACTGGACTGCCAGGGAAGTCCCTAAAATTTTAATTTAAACATAAATGGCCATGTGTACCTAGTGGCTGCTGCGTGGGACAGTGCAGGTCTAAGACGTTCCTGGAAGGGCAGTGCCACCCTTACTGGAATCGTGACACCTGAGCCCTTTCACTTCCTGGACAGAGGCCAAGACGAGTTCCACTTGGAGAGAATCCTCCTGTTGGTCTTTCCTGGGGATCTCACACAGTAACTACCAGTGGAACTGCTTTTCATTTTTATTTTCTTGGTGTGCTTCAGCCTACTCCGTGAAGCATCATTCCTCCTCCTGTCTGCCTGTTTTGCTGTCAGCACACTGATGGAGAAGCGATCCTTCATCACATTGAAGTACCTACAGTGGTCAAAGCGTTATGCCTCTGCTTTGGAGGGAATGTCAAGAAAAGCGTGGTCCCTGGTGTTGCGGGGTTTGGGGTGCAGAGAGGTAGACAGCAGAAAGTGCCGGACCCCAGGAATGCGAGTTTTCAGTGGGACCTGGCAGGATGTAACCCTGTGAGGAAGTGAAGGCCGTTTCCATCTGATGAAATGTGACAGAAGGTAGGAAGTGTGAAAGTGAGAGGGTTGGGGAGCTCAAGAGTTGGGGCCAAACTGGGGGTCTACACAGAACGGGAGGAGAATGTATGGATAGACGGGCTGGTATTGAGTTGTGGGGTGCTTTGTCAGAGGGTGGTTTACTGTGCCTGCTATAGGCAAGCTTCTGAGGGCCCCACGTGGTGGTGGTGGGTAGATGCCCAAGTGTGCTTGGGGTGGTGGTGGGGGTTGTTAGGAAGTCACTGGGATGGAGCCTGTAGACTTGGAAGGAGGGGGGCCACTGGGTCACTGCAGGGTTGGCACCAGCAACATTGTGTTCTGAGTGGAAGGTAGATTTTAGGTTTTGAAGGGTTTTTTATTGTGTTAAAACAGTTTTAAATTCCCTGAATATTCAGACTTGCTGAAGTTGAACGAAGAACTGATGTACTGTACTTTCTTTGCAGGTGAGTTCACTGGAAGAGGTGTGTGCTTGCCGAGTGAAAACCTGCTGAGTTTGTTTCTGCCTGGTTCTCTGTGCCTGAAATACAGTAGTTGTGTTTTAGCACTTTCTGAGTTTGTTTGATTTCATTCTTATCTACATAATTTTTGAATGCTGACCTGCTTAAGATCCTGTTTTGTATGAATATAAATGAAAGGAGTCAGACCCTAAGGAGACATGTCACACCTGCGCTCAGTGACCACCTGCTGAGTGTGTGCCCTTGGCCTCCAGGGGGCACACAGGCAGCTCAGTTTCTGACCAAAGAGTTAACTCAAGGTCACACGCCCTCCGGGCTGCTGGTGCCCTGGACCTGTGACTTAGTCCCTGAGCACCCCACTCTCACCCAGGCTTCTCAGCAGGCGAGGAACCCCCACCCCTAGCTCACACCCAGGGCGCATACACATTGCAGGGCCTGGGGGCTTTGTGATACAGAGCTTGGGGGCTCTGCTGACACTGGATGGGGCCGTACTTCCCAGCAGAGAATTCTCCCGAGTCCCAGTGTCTTTGAATATTTCTCCCTCTGTTGATGTGGAGAAGGAAAACCAGCCTGTGTTCTGAGCTCTGATGGTGGTAGCGCCATCCTCAGACTGTCAGGCCATCCTTCTGTTGTGGCCGTAAGTTTTTTTGCGGTTTAGAAAGGTCCCCAGTCCAGGCCAAGCTGTAATCTCTGGCTTGCTGTCAGTGGTTGTGCACCTGACTCCAGGCCCAGGCAAACATTTGTGATAGATTGTTACATGAGTTCTGTAGAGTTAACTTGGCATTCAAGGCCCTCCAGAGCCTGCTCCACCGGCCTTGTCAAGCTTACCCCCTGTGTCACCACCTCTGTCCCCACATGGCTTGCAGAAGTCACGATCCAGAGAAGGAGACAAGCCCAGGGGTGCTTGGTGGGTTGCCTGATGCTTAGCTGGGTGATTTCCGCCCATCTCTTCCAGTGTGGTGGTCCAGAGAGGCCCAGGAGAACCTCGCAAAGCCCTGTCACGTCTCTGAGTGGCCCTGTCTGTCCTCACTCCGAGGTCAGGGGGCTCGGGCAGTCCCAGGGTTCAGCAGACAAAGGCTGCTTTCCGAACCCACCCAGCAGAACCCTTCCCCTTGGGGTCCTGGGGGTCCCAGAGTTGGAATGCTGCAGTGTCGTGGGCAGTGTGCACCTCTGTGCCTGAACCCCCAGCACACCTCCTTTGCGGGGAGGAGAGCCTTCCACCCTGCTTTGACGGCTGTGCCTTGGCCCGCTGCCCTGTCTCCTCTTCCTCTCAGCAGGGGAGTACTTGGGACAGGCCAGGTTTCCTGTGGCTGATCTCATCTCACCCCACGACAGTCATGTGAAGCGGGGACCCTGATTGTCATCTCCATTGTACAGATGAGAGAACTGAGGCCTGGAGGTTAGGGATGCAGAACTGGCAGAGGCAGACCCGGAACCCAGGGTGGACGCTGTTAACACTACACGCCCAAACCCCACTCCAGAGACTTACTCCAAGCAGGGCTGCTGAGTTTAGCAAATCAGGCTGCCCAAGTTAAGTTTGAATTTCAGATAAATGAAATTTTTTTTTCTTTTTTTAGTATATCTTAAATATTGCATGGGATATACTAAGACTTAAAAAAGATTCTGTTGTTGGTTTGGAATTCGGATTTCACAAGGTATTCTGTATTTTATCTGGCAACCCCAACCAAGGCAAAAGCCTCTGCACAGCCCTGTGAGAGGAAGTGGGCGTGGGGCTGGGAAGGTACCACCAGCGTTAACAATGTACAGAGCAAGGGCCAGGAAGTTCTGAGTCCTCAGGAGTGGAAACCTCTTGGAAAATAGGCCTTTCAGTCCCCAGGGCCATTCGCAAAGTCTCCCTAGGCGACGGTGGGGCAGAGTGTGGCCTGCAGTTCCTGAAGAATTGCTCGCACATGCAGGGAAGGTGGCCTTGGGGATGGTGGTGGGCGAGGTGGGGCAGAGGCGCCTAGGTGTGTTGGATTATAGGTTGTGGCGCCTTATGGTCCACTGTGTAGTGTGGGCTTCACGGAGTCAGCCTGGGGCTCTGCAGCCATGGCAGCTGGCAGGACATACCGAGGAGCTGGGGCCAGAGCAGAGTCCCATGGTGGCCCTGAGGACCCTTGACAGTACTGGAGGTAACGCAAGCCACACAAAAAATTTTAGATTGGTGATAGCCATGTTAAAAAAGTGAAACGTGAAATTACTTGTAATAGTTTATTTAACCTCATTATGCCAACAAGGGGCTTCCCAGTTGGCGCTAGTGGTAAAGAACCCGCCTGCCAATGCAGGAGACATAAGAGACTTGGGTTCGATCCCTGGGTCAGGAAGATTCCCTGGAGGAGGGCATGGCACCCCACTCCAGTATTCTTGCCTGGGGAATGGTATGGACAGAGGAGCCTGGTGTCTCCTCTGTCTATGGGGTTGCAAAGAGTTGGACACAACTTAAGCTACTTAGCATGCATGCACACGCACGTGCCAAAAATAGTTTCAACATGCAATCATACAAAAATTATTAGACATTTTGCTTTTTAAAAAAACTGGATCTTCAGAACCCAGTGTGTATTTTACACTCATGGCTCGTCTAGGTTTACCCCAGCCCCACTCTGAGTCTCAGTGGTCACACGTGGCTGCCACCATGGAAGGGGCACGGAAGGGGCACGTCTGAGACCTGCAGGCGAGTCAAGCCTTTGCCCTGATTCTCAGATGTCCAGGGAGGGAGGGAGGGAGATCACACTGTGGAGGCTGGCTTTCCTGTCTTTGGTGTCATCTGATCTTCAGCGCGACCTCAGGGCCTAGGTGTTACTGTGCTGCTCTTTTAGAGGCTCAGGCTTACCCGAGGTCACTGGACAAATGCTAGTGGGCATCCCCAACTGCCTGACTGCCCCCACGGTCTGCGGGGATCTGGGATGTCTTCAAGATCATTCCAGGGGCAGGACTCCCAACCAGCCATTGCTCTCCCCTTCCATCCTCTGGCTGGTCAGCTCACTCAGGGTTCTGGCTGCCAGGAAAGCTGGCCAGTTCCAGTCAAGGCCAGCCCTGCCCTCCCAGTCAGCCCCCCCAGGTTGCTCTCCAGGATGGAACGCAAGCTTGGCTGAAAACATATCTGGAGTCTCAAAGGAGATCGGCTCCATCCTGCTTTTTGTGAAAGGAGCCGCTGGGGACTGAGGCCCCCAAGTGCCCGATCTAAGCCCTTGCCAGAGAGGTAGAGGCAGCCCCACAGCCCACCCACCTCGTGCTTACAAGTTCCTGGAGACAGCTGGTGCATCACTATTAAACCTACTCATTGGGAGGGGGGTTCAGGATGGGGAACACATGTAAATCCATGGCTGATTCATGTCAATGTATGGCAAAAACCACTACAATATTGTAAAGTAATTAGCCTCCAACGAATAAAAATAAATGGAAAAAAAAAAGAAAAGAGTGAATTACAACCTCAGGGGAAAAAAAAAAAACCCTACTCATTTCGCCGGGCATTTGAAGGGCCCCTCTGATTGCTGTGACTCTGCGGGGCGGCCGGAACCAATTTCCTAAGGATGATAGATTTCTTCTCATTTGCTGCTTTCATGCTGTGGTTACTTCTGTGTCCAGGAGCAAAACACTTTCAAGAGGCCGTCTCCTGAGACTAACCTCCAGGGGAGGGGGCTTTGGAAGGGGAGGTGTCCTCGGCCCCCTCTGCATGGCGGTAGGGGTGACTGGCCCCTGAGGCACAATGCCAGGCCTGGGGAGAGGAGAGGAGGGATGGGCAGGCTAGGGCAGAGGATGAGGCTGGGAGGAGGTGAGGAGGGGTTGGGAGTGGAGGGTGAGCTGCTAGCTCGTAGCTCCTGCTTGGATGTCCTCTGGGCAGTGGTTCTCAACTTTGGTTGCACTTCTGAATCACCTGGAGCTTTAAAGATCCCTATGCAGACTTCCCTGGTGGTTCAGTGGTTAAGACTCCGTGCTGCCAACGCCGGGGACCCAGGTTCAATCCCTGGCCAGGAGCTAAGATTCCCACGTGCCACACAAGGGGGCCAACGTAAATAAATAAAATATTAAAAAAATAAATAAGAGACTTCTCTGTACTTCCCTGGTGGTCCAGTGGTTAAGACTCCATGCTCTCAAAGCCAGGGACCTAATTTCTACCCTAGACAGAGGTCCTTCTAGCTAAAGCTATGGTTTTTCCAGCAGTCATATATGGATGTGAGAGTTGGACTATAAAGTCCAACTATAAAGTTGGACTAAAAGCTGAGTGCCGAGGAATTGATGCTTTTGAACTGGGGTGTTGGAGAAGACTCTTGAGAGTCCCTTGGACTGCAAAGAGATCCAACCGGTCCATCCTAAAGGAAATCAGTACTAAATATTCATTGGAAGGACTGATGCTAAAGCTGAAATTCCAATACTTTGGCCAGCTGATTCAAAGAACTGATCATTGGAAAAGACCCTGACGCTGGGGAAGATTGAAGGCGGGAGGAGAAGAGGACGACAGAGGATGAGATGGTTGGATGGCGTCACTGACTCGATGAACATGAGTTTGAGTAAACTCTGGGAGTTGGTGATGGACAGGGAGGCCTGGCATGCTACAGTCCATGGGGTCGCAAAGAGTTGGACACGACTGAGCAACTGAACTGAACTGATGCTGTAACCAAGACTTGGTGCTGCCAAATAAGTAAACAATAAATATTCTGCCTCCAGGCACCACTGACAAGAGATACAGATTTTGAAGGGTCTGGGGTGTGGCCTGGGATCCGGATCTTTTGACATTGCATGGGTCATTCTAACGCCCTGGTTTGAGGCGCTCTCTGTCCTGCAGGTGTGAACAGACCGAGACAATCCCCTGTCTAGAGAAATTGCCCAAGACTTGCAAATGGGCCAGGAGACCCTGGGCGGGCCAGGTGCAGCCCATCCCCAGGGGTTACCCGTACCTTTGTCTTTCTTTTGAAGAGGCTGTTCTACAGCTCAGATGGGGAAGAAATTGGGCTGTAGAAAATGGAAACAGTTCTTGTCCACAACGGTGCAAATGGATCTCATCCCACACAGATAGGATTGGCTTCTTTCATCTGGAAAAGACGACCTCAAACATTACCTTTTAATTGCCCCATCGACCCGTTCTGCATCTGTTAGCAAATTTGGTCGAGCGTTCCAGATTGCCTGTCTACATGGCTGCTTTTCAGATTTTCCTTTCACCTGGTCTTAACATCTTATCAGCTCCCTCATTAATTAATGAGCTGGAAACAATGACTTACACATGTCCATTTTATGTGTGAAAGTGCTGTGTTCAACTTTTGAAAATTATAATTTAGCGCCTCTCAGGGGGACTGGGGTGCACCTTCCTGCTCCCTCAGCCTCCATGGGCCTCCTGTGTGTCCAACTGTGACCTGGCTATACCTCCCCGTCTCCCCAACTAGACTCAGATGTAGTCACAGAAAGTTGTTTATAGTTGTTGTTTAGTCACTAAGTCGCATTCAGCTCTTTGCAACCCCATGGTCTGTAGCCCGCAAGGCTCCTCTGTCCATGGGATTTCCCAGACAAGAATACTGGAGTGGGTTGCCATTTCCTTCTCCAGGGAATCTTCCTGACCCAGGGATCGAACACCCAGGAATTGAACCTGTGTCTCCTGCATCAGCAAGCAGATTCTTTACCGCTTTTGGCCATGACCTGCAGTATATGGGATCCTTGTTCCCCAACCAGGGCTTGAACCTGCCCTCCCTGCATTGGAAGAGTAGAGTTGTAACCACTGGACCCCTAGGGAAGTCCCCATAGGAGTTGTAAATAATTTTTAAATGTCTTCCCCACGGAGTTAGATCCCCTTTCCATTTTTGATACTGTTTTTTTACCTTTATTCTTGGCTGAAGTTTTTCAAAGAAAAAACTTGTTTTATTGATGCTCTCTGTATTCTATTTCATGAGTTTTTGCGTTTGCCTTTGTTATTTCTTTTATCTCACTTTCTTAAGCTTTACTCTGCTGTCTTTTTTTTCCTGGCTCCTTGAATTGCTTGCTTGACTTATACTTTTCACCTTTCTTAGTTTTAGGGATTTCCGGCGCCCTTTAAGTACCGTGTTAGCGGCATCTCCTGTATCTCGATGTCCTGTTGGACACCTCCTACACGCTGCTTCAGACCTTCATGGCCCTTCTCCAGCTGCTGCCAGCACTTCTGCCAGCACCAGCCCCCAGAACGGGCACCCAGGTTTGAGAACGCCGGAGCTGCACACTCCTTAAATCACAGCCGTGGAGATCACAGGACCACTTCTACAGCATCTTATTGTCAGTACAAGTCATGGGGTCAGCCAGATTCAAGGGAAAGGGGAATAGACCGGACCTCTTGTCAGAGAGTGACAAAGAATTTTCTATTCTTTTCCATCCACCATCACAATGACTATATGGCCTATTTAGTCTATCTATATAAAGTTCAAAACAGACGAGATGAATCTAGGAATAGATATGTGAATAGCGGTTGCTTCTGGGGGCTGGGGCTGGGGCTCGACTGAAAAAGAATACAAGGGGGTTTTCTCGGGCGCTGGCAAGACTACAGTGATTGGGGGGTTGTCAGTTACATGGATGTATATGTATTTGTCGAAACTCATCAAACTGGACACTGTGGGTTTTAATGTGTAAAATTATACCTTAATAAAGAAACAGGCAACAACAAATACTACAGAGTTGTCTTAGTCTTAATTCTGCTCCCCACTCAACACAACACATACATACTCACACCAGAGCCAGAGACAAAGGCTTGGGAAGTAATCTTATTTGGGAAGTAATCTTATTTGGGAAGTAATCCCAGTGGGCAAGAGTGAGGGATGTGGAGAACAGGTGAGGAGGAAAAACCAGTTCCAGATGCATCATCAGTTTTACCACTGCTGGTGGTGACTGGTGTCTGGTTTGACCAGGACCTTCTCAGGAGCCTTATGAAATGCATCTCAGAACTGTCTGCCCGGAAGGACAGACAGGAAGCACTATTTCACTGGCTCGTGTCCCCCATGGATCCAAGTTGACTTCTTGACATTAACTCCCTGGTACTTCTGGGTTGTTAGGAAGTACCAAGGAGTTACTTGTTGTACTCAGGTGTGACAACCAGCTCCAAGATGGCCCAATGACTCTTGCTCCTGTATTCACAGCTCTGGGTGGTGCCAGTGTGTTCTAGCGCTTGTGGACACAGCACCACATATCTGCCATCAGTCTGGTGCACCTACCAAATCCTGGAAGACAGCACAGCAGTGCTGCGGGAGGTTCCTCATCAGGTAGCTTCCATGAACCTCTTTTTTTTAAAAATTATTTTTATTCGTTGGAGGCTAATTACTTTACAATATTGTAGTGGTTTTTGCCATACATTGACATGAATCAGCCATGGATTTACATGTGTTCCCCATCCTGAACCCCCCTCCTATCTCCCTCCCCATCCCATCCCTCTGGGTCATCCCTCCCATGAACCTCTGATGAGCCAGCCTCCTGCTCTCTTGAGTTCAGATGCTTCCAGATGACGGAGTATCTGCTGAGACCAGTGGATCTGATATGATACATCATCTGCACATTATCACATCTCCTTCGCCTCCGGGAGTTGGGAGTGGAAATTTATTGAGACAGAAGGGAACTTTCTGGGGGGAGGTAATACCACTATATGGATGTAATCACTCCATATAGTGATAGAGGTTTGGTTAAACAATGTACAAATTTGTCAAGACATAGTGAGTGTGCACTTCAGATCTGGGCATTTCATTGTGTGTAAATTTTATCTCAAAAGTAAAAAAATTAAAAAAAAATTTTAAAAAGTAAAAAAATATAAAGAAATAGCTCTAGCTAATGATACGTAGGACTGATGCTGAAGCTGAAACTCCAGTACTTTGACCACCTCATGCAAAGAGTTGACTCACTGGAAAAGACCCTGATGCTGGGAGGGATTGGGGACAGGAGGAGAAGAGGACGACAGAGGATGAGATGGCTGGATGGCATCACCGACTCGATGGACATGAGTTTGAGTAAACTCCGGGAGTTGGTGATGGACAGGGAGGCCTGGCGCGCTGGGATTCATGGGGTATAAGAGTCGGACACGACTGGGTGACTGAACTGAACTGAACTGAATGATACGTATGCTGAGTTCTTCAGGGGAAGTGTACAGATGACAGCAATTTACAATGAATCAAAAGTTAAGATGCACGGGCTGCCTCGGGCCAGTCACTGAGCCTTTCTGTTCCAGGCTCAGTCTTTCCATGTGCACTCAGAGCCGAGTTAGGCCCACCTTGAAGGTAGGGTTAAATGGAATCTAGTTTATAAAACAGCTTGTGCCTGGTACAAATGCATTCTTGATAAATAGTTTTTATTCCTCTATGTAGGTAGGTAAAGATACTTGCCCAGAAATACCTGATTTTGGCCTAGAGCAACATTCAGGACAATGACTGTAGGGATTTGAACTGAGAAGACGTCTCATCAAGTACCGTATTTCTGATGTAGTTATTCAGAGATCATCTATGTCCACCATTTCTCAGCTTCTTTGATTCTCAGTGGAACTTGAAAAGAAAACCTACCCCATCTCACCATGGGTTACATGTCGGTGTCACCGAATTCTTCACCATGTTTGGTCTCCTGTCTTTCCTTCAGAACAGCAACCGCAGGACGAGTAGCATGCGCATGTTTTATAAACTCTTTCTCCCTCCTGTCGATTTCTTGGCAAGTGTCTGATTCCATTATGATATGGAGAATCAACTTCGGGCCGCAGGAGGCTCATTGAGGTTGCTGTGATGCTGGGGCATCTATTCATCATCCTCTCCCATGCTGCTTCCAGCCTTGTCACTCAGCACAACAAATACTTAATGGATCCTGGCTCCCTTGAGGCCTCAGATTTCACCACCGGGAGACTCTGGAGTGGGTCTGCTGCTTGCTGCTTTGGTGAAAAGGAAAAAAAAAAAAAACTGGTAGAGGGGTAATCGTAAAGTTTTATTCTCCCGTCTCCTTCTTCTCACTTGTAAGGGCTTGCAGGCATACATGACTTATTTATATTCTGACTCTGAAAAAAGCTTGCACTGTGAATACCTGCTGGGTAATTGAATTGACATTCTTCAGAATTTTTCTACTTCCTGTCAGCGTGTGTTCGGTTATCGACAGTGGTAGTCCTGAAGGATATACTGCTCTTGCGAGCACTTGCGGAGCCTTCCCAAGGGTCTTTAGCAGCCGTTTTGACTTTATTTACAGTGGCTGTCTCTTCCGGTGACTTCATACATGGTGATGTGCTGGGTGGTACCCAGTGGTGCTCGGGAAGAGCCCTTCTGGGTAGAGAATGATGAAACATTGTAATAGGAAAGAATCTTTGTATTTTGAGCTCATCACTAAAGAGATGTTGCCTATAACCTAAATTACACATAATGGCCCGTCTTTGGGAACCCTGCCTCCCGGGTAATGAGCTCTAAGGTAAAATACCTTTGTTTAGGGGCTTCCCGACTGGTTCTGGTGGTAAAGAACCCGCCTGCCAATGCAGGAGACACAGGAGATGTGGGTTCAATCCCTGGGTCAGGAAGATCCCCTGGAGGAGGGCATGGTAACCTACTCCAGTATTCTTGCCTAGAGGATGCCATGGACAGAGGAGCCTGGAGGGCTACAAAGAGTGGGGTTGCAAACAGTCGGACATGGCTGAAGCAACTTAGCATGCATGCACGCACCTTTGTTTAGCTCATAGGCAACATTCTGACCAGGCCCACCTGTCAATGACTGTAGGGAGGAAGAAATGCACACCTCCCCTCCAGAGCTGACTAGACGTGTTTGACTTTACTCTCTCCCCTTTCAGTATAAAAGAAGCCTGAATTCTGACTCAACATGGTTCTTTGTGAGGCAAGTGCACTATCTTCTTGGTCCGACAGCTTTCCGAATAAAGTCACTATTCTTTGCCCCAACAACTCATCTCTCGATTTATTGGTCTGTCGTGTGGCAAGCAGTATGAACTTGGACTCGGTAATAACATCTTTTGGCATACTTTTCTTCATGGTTTTCCCATTTTTTTTCCTTTATGGTACCTCTAATAATTTGCCTAGGACGGAAATCAGTGTAGCAGAGAGCTGAGCACGCAGTCAGACAACCCTGACTGCAAATCCTGGGTCTGCAGCTGCAGTCGGTGAAATCTTTGCTTCTAATTCTTTACTTCCTCCCAGTATCAGAATGAGAAATTGTTGCCATTTGGGCATGTGGCTTTGCAGCCCATCCTGCTAGAGGGAGCAGGGTACATGGGATGTGGGAGTCTGGTCCAGCTGAGGCTTTAGGGTGTGGTGTGTTTGGTTTACATGTCCTCCATCTCCCTGAGAAGAAGACTCAGGGAGTCTGGTCCCAGGAGGATGCAAGTGGAGCCGAGCCAAAGCCATCCTGCAGCCTGGAGATAATCCCAGAGGACTCAGCAGTTAGAAAAATAAATATTGGCGGGGGTGACTCATTTTTCTTTACAAGACCAGAGAGTAAATAGTCTGGACTTTGTAGGCCATTGGTCTCTGATGCAACTCTTCAACCCCACCATTATGATATGGGAGCAGCTGCAGACAGTACATAAACAAATAAGTGATGTTGGATCTAATAGAATTTATTTATTTGTTTGGCTGCACTGGGTCTTAGTCGTGACTTGCAGAATCTTCAATCTTAGTTGTGGCATGTGGGATCTAGTTCCTTGACCAGGGATCAAACCTGGGCCCTCTGCATTGGGAGCTCAGAGTCTTAGCCACTGGACCACCAGGGAAGTCCCAGGACATTGAAATTTAAATTTCACATGATTCTTGTCACAATGGATTCCGCTTTTGAGGTTTTTTTTTTTTTTAACTCTTTAAAAATGTAAAGACCATTCCTAGCTGTGGGCCACAGAAAAACAGGTGGTGGGCTAGGTCTGGCCCACTGGCCATAGTTTGACTTCCCCCTAAGCCTCAACATAAATAAGATGGAGGGAACAATAAAATATTTCCCTCTGGGGAAATGAAATGATGTATAGGGGTGGCTTTGATGGTAAGTATTTAATCTATGATGTTTAATCATTATTAATTATAAGCAGTCGCTATGGCTTTACTCTATAGTCCTGTCATTCTAGTAGATGGAGAGAGAAGTGCTCTTTGCTTCAACCCAAACCAAGAGAGGGAGCGATTCCCTTGCAAGCAAATCTTCAACAAGTGGGGCTCCGAGGGGACAGCTCTGAATTGGGGGTCCCTACAAGGAGAGGCCGCGGGCAGCTTTCTCCCAGCCGGGCTGCTGTGAATCTACAATCTTCTCAACTCCTTTCTCAACACAGGCTGGGGCACAGAGGAGGTATGCCCAGGGGAGCTCAGTCTGTATCCTCTAGAGTTCTGTGTGTAAAACATATAGAAACAGGTGTCTGCTTCCACCTGGAGCGCTCTGAGGGCAGGAATGTGGCTGGAGCAGCTGGTGAAGGCTGGGCAAGTGGGGACTGTGATGAGATGGCCCAGGAAGAAAGGATAGAGGACCCCCTGACCTGTGTCTTCACAGGGCTTAGAAGGCACTGTAGAGGTTCTCATTGACTCCTGCGGCTCCCTGTCAATGACAGTGATGGGAGGAGAGACGGGAGTCAGGGATTGTCCAGGCTGCCCTCGGGTGGACCACTGAGGGAGGGCGTGAGGAGACATGTAGACATTCCTTTCAAAAGAGGATGGAGATGATGTCCAGAGTGAGTCTGAACAGCACCCTAGGAAACTCGGCGGGGCGGGGGGGGGGGAGCATGTTGGTCTCCATGGAGGCCACCTTGAGAGCAGAAGCTACCTGGAGCAGATGGACCAGACAAAGACAGAGTCAATGGGCAGTGAGTCCCTTCCACTCCTGTCTCAGAGGCTTGGCTGGGTTGGGCAGGAGCCTGGGACCCTCGAGAGATTTGAGCTCGATGTGAGGTAGTGATTTAAAGCCAGAAGGATTTGTAATAACTGAAAGTGATGGGGAAACAGCGGGATCTGCCTGGGCTCTCAGTAGGAGACGGAAAGCAGAATTTGACAAAGTGCAGCTGACGGCATTGATTAGAGAAAATATAAAACCGTTTTATGTTTATACCCCCGAGTCTGAGATGCTCAATAAACCAGCTATGCAACTGATTCCAATCCTCATTTTTTCTCTCCACCCCAGCTCCTCTACCCCAGGGGAAATGTTACAAGCCAGTTTCACCTTTTTGACAAAGGAAGAAGAAACGAGAGCTCTGTTGGATGGCTATCTGCAAGGACACACTGAGGCCTAGTGTACGCCTTTTATCACTGGAACCCCCCTGAGTTAGGTGTAACCTCAGCTCCCTTTCCACTCTGAAGATTTGACTTCAGGTTATGTATGATCCATGTGGCTTGTAAAACCATGCGTGCCTGAATATTAAGTTGATTCAGTTGTGTCTGACTCTTTGCAACCCTATGGACTATAGCCTGCCAGGCTACTCTGTCCTTGGGATTCTCCAGGCAAGAATACTGGAGTGAGTAGCCATGCCCTCCTCCAGGGGATCTTCCTGACCCAGGGATCAAACCTGAGTCTCTCACATCTCTTATATTGGCAGGCGGGTTCTTTACCACTAACGCCACCTGGGAAGCCCATAAAACCATGGAAATACAGCTAAAAGAGAGAGTTTATGCTTCTGAGCTCAAAGAAACCAAATGTTTGCTTCCTTTCTGGGTCTTTTCCCTACCTTTCTGTTTAAAATTTCCCACTTTGAACTTTATCTTCTCTACCAGCACAGTTTAAAGACCTAGAACTTGAGGTACAAGCCTTAACTAATGGAGATCTGAGTCTCCCCTAGCCTGCTTAAAATGCAAATTAAGTCACAAAAAATAAAGGCATAGTCTTCGTATGTCTTAATATAGAGACATATTCTTTATGTATTAATATATGTCTTAAGATCTTAACATATGTCTTTATATTATTTAAATGTCTTAAGAATTTGTTGACTTGAATTTATAGCCATCACACCTAGAAAGCTTTCTCAACTTTGAGAATCTAAAAGTATATACCCAGGGGCTTGGGGAAGAATGGATATGTGTGTGTGCATGGCTGAATCCCTACCTGAAATTATCAAAACATTGTTAATTGGCTATACTCCAATACAAAATAAAAAGTTTATTAAGAAAACAATGGAGAAGGAAATGGCAACCCACTCCAGTATTCTTGCCTGGAAAAGTCCATGGACAGAGGAGTCTGGCGGGCTGCAGTCCATGGGGTTACATGACTGAGCATGTGTGCCCGAGGGTGGAGGGAGATGGGTTGGTAGCAATAAAGTGGTAGAACTAAAAAAAAAAAAAGAAAACAAAAATATCCACCCAGGATTTTCTTCTAGTGTTTCAATGCTTTCGTTTTTTACATTGACAGCTCTGATCCAAATTGGATTAATTTGTGTGTTAGGAGGGAGATGAGAGGCATGGTTTTAAAACAAATATGTGGGGACTTCCCTGACAGTCCAGTGGTTAGGGCTCCATACTCTCATTGCTGAGGGCCTGGGGTTCAATCCCAGGTCAGGGAACTCAGATCCCACTAGCTTCATGGTATAACCAAAAAATAAATAAATAAATAAATAAAGCATTTCTTTTTTTAAAAAAATTTAAAATAAAATAAATGTGTTGTCCCCTGAATCACGTAATGCCTCAGTGACCAACTTCCCACCTCCGTCTCACACCTGCCAGGTAACGTTCAGGTGGGTGATGCCCCCCCGTGAACCTGTGCGGGACTGAGCAGGTGGCTGGAGGCTCAGGAGCGCAGGTGGGACACCGACACGGGGGAAGGTCGTTCTCACAGAGTCAGTGGAGGAGGCTGGAGGGTGGCGTTTTCCAAGGAAAGCAGCAGAAAGAGCAGAGCAGGTGGTAAGAACTGAACTCGGTGGCTCTGCTTGAGCTAGGAAGTGGGAACAGGAAGCAGGACCCTACGGATAACAGAGCGGTTGGAGGGTGAAGCGGAGAATGGAGAAATTTAACGTAGTAGCAGTTTGGCTAAATATCACACAGAAGGACAGTCCCAACAGCTAGAATTTCCTCTGCTGCAACCGGGATCTCGTCAGCTTTAGGGGATAACTGGTTGCAGAAGCAAGAGGATCAGCTTTGGAGTGTCAGTCCTAGCCTAGCCTAGGGACCTTGAACAGGTTAATTACCCTCCCTCAAAAGCTTCTACTTCCTCCTTTGTACACTAGAAACAATTCCTGTCTTGGGGGCTGTTCTAAGGATTAGTTGAGAACATCTGTAAAGCTTGCAGCACAGTGCCTTGTTCCCTGGGAGAGGTTATATGTTTATTAATTTTTCCTTCCCCTTGCCCCACTTTCTTTTGATTCCACAAGAGGGAAGCAGTGGCTGAGGATGCAAAGATATACACATTTCCCCAGGTGAAAAGGGTTTAAAGGCTTTCCAGATTGCTTCTCGGCCTTTTGGGTAAGATCAAGTATAAAGCCCCTCCAAGTGGTTGTTTTTAGGTTTGGAGATGGTGGTGAGAATGGCAGGGGTGGGTGCTTTGGGCTGTGAAGAACTTCTTTAATGCCCAGCCTGGAAGGGAGCAGAACCCTAACCACACACCTGTACCTCCTTTCCTAGGTTCCACATGTCTGTAGCTGGTATTTATTGTCTGCAGATTCCAACTGGCCTGGGACTAGAGGAAAGAAACATGGGGGTCTGAAACTGCCGCCAGTACTGTGGGGGCTTCAGGAACCAACTTGGCACCAGTTGGTTGGAGAAATATAATTCCCATGTGAGACCCATCTCCTGACTCTAAAATAGAAACACACCAGCAAAGCTGACCTGTAAAGGAGGGAGGAGGTTTACTGGAGCATCTTCTTAGCTCTCGAGTGGTACCCAGTGGTAACGTGTGGCTCTGAGTCATCACCAGCAGCAGATGTCCATTTCCAGAGGGGTCAATTTCCACAAGTCTTGAAGTCACCTTGTAGCTATGAGAACACAAGTCACCTCTTCTTCCATGTTATTTTGTGATTACTGCTTGAAAGAGACAGAGACAAAGAGAGAAACGGACAGATGGGTGTGTGGGGGCAAGAGAGATAGAGAGAGATAGACAGTATGCATGAAGGAAGGAATCTCAATAAAAGAATCCCAAGTCCAGTTTTTGTCTCTCTAGAAGTTCTCATTTTTCAAGCTGCCACGGGGATGTCAGTGCTCATGTGCAAACTCAATTCTCCATAATCTTGCAGCGCTGTGGCCCAGTGACAGCCTGAGTCTGGGGACACGTCACCCATTTGTTCTTCTGACCCTGCCACACAGCATCCATCAGTCAGGGCTGCAGGGAGCAGAGTGTTTCCATGCTCCCCAGATGTGCGATCTCTCTCCATCTGCTGGAGGTGGCCTCTGCAGACCCGAGGCAGTAGGACTGGCCCCAGGTGCCCCTTTGCCTCCTCCATCCCTTTGCCTTGGGCAGTTCTCCAAGGTCCTTGCGGCTCAGACCATCCTGAGGCTGACTGACTTAGAATGACCTCCTAGCAACACCCATCAAATTGTTCTGGAAATCTCCTTCATTCTGTGCTTCAAGGGTTCCAAGGAAGAGGAGCTTTCTTTTTTTTTTGGAAGAGGAGCTTTCTAAGCAGAGGGGTCAGGCTGGCCTGGCAGTTATGTTGGTGATGGGGGGTGAAACATGGATGCAGCCTTGGAGATGAGGGGGCCCGCGGTGCCTGAAGAGGAAGTGGGCTCGCGGGAGTGTCAGTGGGCAAAGGACACTTGGGACCCTCAGCTCCTTGCCCACCCCCCTTACTCGCCTCCCCCCTGCTTCCTGCCAAACCCCATTGGTCCCCCACCAGATCCGCACGCTGGCTCCATGACAGCTTGTGCTGGGGTCACGTGGTGGGATGGGAGGGGGGGTTATCAGTCCAAAACACGCCAGCCGCCGGCGTGTTTTATGGGATTCCGAAAGCGTGGTGAGTGAAAGAAAAATCTTCCCCTAAGCTTCTCTTAGAAGAAAGAGGGGGGAAAAAATGAGGAATGGGAGAGATGAAAAGACTTTTTTCTTGCCCAAATTGGAGCCACACTTCAGATGAAAATAAGGCATCTTGAAGGTGGTGATAAGATAGGAGAGAAAATTGCTCTGGAAGCATTTAAGGCGGTGCCTTCCTCTTATCTCTGGTGCCCCTGCCCGCGGGAAGACGGTGTTTTCAGCTGATTGAAAAGAACCCAGTAGGTGGAACAAAAGCTGGTCTCTGAGAACATTAGCCCATTGTTTAAAGTGTTTAATTTCAAGCCTTCAACACTTTCTTTTTTTTTTTTTAAACAAATCCGCCAGGCAACTGTAGGGAGAAAACAAGAGGAGCCTGCCAATTAGTGCTGTCTTGCTTGCTTGTCCAACTGCTCCACCTTTTGTTAAAGCCGTAAACGCGTTTTTCCAAGCCACTTGGCTTCTTGGATACTGTATATTTAATCTGCCTGGAACATTCCACAGCTCGGGCACTTTTCAACAGCATTTCATTAGAGCCTGTGTGACTGCCCTGTGAGGGCGCATGCCCATCCCCTCCCAGACAGCGCAGTGCTCAGCTTAACAGGCAGGCTTCTTGGCTGGCTTTGGTCAGAGAAAACGTGTCACTTGTGGTTATGGGTTGACTTGTGTCCCCTCCAGATTCACATGTTGACGTTCTAACCCCCATGGCTTCAGCACATAATTTGGAAGTAGGGTCGTTGCAGATACAATTAGTTAAAGTGAAGTGAAAGTCGCTCAGTCGTGTCCGACTCTTTGCGACCCCACAGCCTATACAGTCCATGGAATTCTCCAGTCCAGAACACTGGAGTGGGTAGCCTTTCCCTTCTGCAGGGGATCTTCCCAACCCAGGAATCAAACCAGGGTTTCCTGCTTTGCAGGTGGATAATCAGTTAAGATGAGGCCATTAGGGTGGGCTCTAATTTAATACGACCGGCGTCCTTATAAAAGGGGGAATTTGGTCACAGAGACACACACAGAGGAAAGATGGCCGTCCAAAAGCCAAGGAGCAGACTTCCCTGGTGGTGGAGTGGATAAGAATCTACCTGCCAATGCAGGGAACACGGGTTCAATCCCTGGTCCGGGAAGACTCCACGTGCGGTGGAGCAAGGAAGCTTGTGCCCCACAACTACTGAGCCAGCGCTCCAGAGCCTGTGCTCCAAGCACAGCAACAAACAGGAGCCCCCGCTTGCTGGAGCTAGAGAAAGTCTAGAGTGCGGCAACGAACACCCAGGGCAGCCATAAATAAATAAACAAGTACAAATAATGAAAAAAAAAAAAAAGTCAAGAGCATGCCTTTAAAAACAAAACAAAGAGTCAAGGAGAGGAGCCTGAAACACATTCTCCCACCAGGCTCAGAAGGAACCAATGCTGCTGACACCTTGATTTCAGACTTCTGACCTCCAGAACTGGGCAAGAATAAACCTTTGTTACAGCAGACACAAGGAGCTCAGACATCGTAGGAAAAGCCCCTTCGTGGTCCAGAGGGTGCAGGAGGCTGCCTCAGTTTCGCCATGTGGCTGAGCACGGACCTGGTTTAGGGGATGGCATCAGCTTTATTCAGTCCTGTTTCTCAGGCCTCTCCTCGTTCGCCCTCACCCACCTGACTCACGCCTGGGACCACCAGTCCAGGAAGACACTGAGGTCCGGTCCTACTCTTTCAGCAGCCCCTCCTGTGGACCATCAGGTCCTGCTGTGACCCCCTCACAGCTGCCGCAGGTCTCAAGCGTACTTGCCTGGGTGGCACATCCATGACCTTCAGGCTGTCATCTTCCCCAAGGCTCTTGGGCCCACGTGGGTAAAACATTTCCTTAGCATTCTAGGAGGTGGACCACCTGACCCAGGAAGCCTGACTTTCTAGGATGTGCTTTTTTCACCGAGGACAGTTTTCTGGACACTTGTCCTTTAGAGGCCTGCTGGGACCAGTCGGGTACTGAGAACATCTTCTGAGCCCCTTCCGACCACGAGAAACAGGCTAAGGGGCTGGATGCTAGAACAGGCTCGATGCATCTGGTGCCTGACCACCTGCACCTGCCAGGAACAGGGACGAGGGGGGAGGGGTGACTGAACTGGGGACCCTTCATGGGGCAGGGACAACTCTGTAGCCTCTTTTTTTTTGGCCTTACTGTGTGGTATGTGGGATGTTAGTTCCCCAACCAGAGATTGAACCCGTGCCCCTTGCAGTGGAACTGTGGAGTCTTAACCACTGGACCACCAGGGAAGTACCTCTGTAGCCTTTTAAAGATGGGAAAGGATGGAGCCACTTGTGGGAAGTGATTTCCGGAGTGAACAAGGCCAGACGTGACCACTGTTTTGAGGTGGGAGCCAGAAAACTGAGTGGAGAGGCCAAAGCAAAAAGGAGTCCCCCTAAGACCCCATTCTTCTGCTGAGTTTATGATTCCAACACTCGTTCCCCTAAAGATTGGGTAGAATCGAGGAAAAGGGGGGAGGGAAACCAAGCCCGACCTTGAGGGGTCGGTCCTCCTGGGTGCGGGGTCATCCTGGTCACAAAACCTTTCTGTATCCCCCGTTTCTTGTTTGTATGAAAAAGGCTTCAGCTTCCTCAACCTTCCCTGGGTTCAAAGGGCAGATTCAAGCAGTTACTAATTGGGGAAGGGAGTGGATACAGAAATAAAGCAGGAGCAGCCAAGAAAAAATAATGCAGCAGTAAAGCAGGGTCCTTCACAATATACTCCACGTTCTTTGACAGGAGTTGAGCCCCCCTCCCAGGTGGAGGATGGCAACTTCAGGCTGAGCATAAACGCGTGGACCCCAGACTGGTTGGAGCTGGAAGGCTGATGATGTTGATTCCTGGAGCATCACCCTCTTTCCTCTCCACCAACCAATCAGAGGAGGGTCATGGACCTGCCACCCACCTCCCAGATTTTGCCTATAAAACCTCTTCCCTGAAAGCCAGGGGGGAGTTAGGGCTTTCTGAGCACTAGCTGAGCCAGCCCCCGCAGTAAACATTTCTCTGCTCCAAGTGCCGACATTTCAATTTGTTTGGCCTCACTGTGTGTCAGGCACAGCGGACAGCGTGGGGCTTAGGTGAGGGCTGGAGTGGAGGACATGAGTGGAGACCTGTTCTCCACTCCGAGGTAAAGAGGGAACCTGGATAACGAGTACTACATCTCTGAGGGTTACTGGGGGCTCAAATGTGTCTTCCCCCCGCATTCATGTCCTAACTCTTGGTACCTGTGAATGTGACCTTACTAGGAAATAGTCATGTCAGATGTAATCAAGTTAAAATGAAGATAAACTTTAAAAATTTGTTTTTATTTTAGCTGTGCCGTACAGCTTGTAGGATGTCAGCTCCCTAACAAGGGATCGAACCCGGGTCACAGCAGTGAAAACGTCAAGTCCTAGCCACTGTACCACCAGGGAACTCCCGAGATGAAGATATACTTGATTAAGGTAGATTGTTGTTGATGTTGTTCAGTCATGTCCAACTCTTTGTGACCCCGTGGACTGCAGCATGCCAGGCTTCCCTATCCTTCACTATCTCCCGGAATTTGCTCAGACTCAAGTCTATTGAATCGGTGATGCCATCCAACCATCTCTTCCTCTGTGGCCTCCTTCTCCTGTTGCCTTTGATCTTTCCCAGCACCAGGGTCTTTTCCAATGAGAAGGGTCTTTGTATCAGGTGGCCAAAGTATTGGAGCTTCAGCATCATTCCTTCCAATGAGTATTCAGGGTTGATTTCCTTTGGTACTAACTGGTTTGACCTCCTTGCCATCCAAGAGAGTTGGACCATAAAGAAGACTGAGCACTGAAGAACTGATGCTTTCAAACTGTGGTGGTGGAGAAGACTCTTGAGAGTCCCTTGGACAGCAAAGAGCTTAAATCAGTCAACCCTAAAGCAAATCAATCCTGAATAGTCATTGGAAAGACTGATGCTGAAGCTCAAGCTCCAATACTTTGGCCACTGATGTGAAGTGCTGACTCACTGGAAAAGACCCTGATGCCGGGAAAGATTGAGGGCGAGATGAAAAGGGGACGACAGAGGATGAGATGGTTGGATGGTATCACCCACTCAATGGACATGAGTTTGAGCAAACTCCAGGAGAGGTGAAAGGCAGGGGAGCCTGGCATGCTGCAGTCCATGGGGTCACAAGAGTTGGACACGTCTGAGCAACTGAACAACCATTCTGGAATACTCCAGGCTACCAGGTGTGGCTCAGCTGGTAAAGAATCCGCCTGCAATGTGGGAGACCTGGATTTGATCCCTGGGTTGGGAAGATCCCCTGGAGAAGGGAAAGGCTACCCACCCCAGTATTCTGGCCTGGAGAATTCCATGGACTGTATAGTCAGTCCATGGGATCACAAAGAGTCGGACGCAACTGAGTGACTTTCATGTCTCTGGGTCTGGGAAGCCACTAGATGGCAGTAAAGACCGAGTTTGGACCCCGTCTAACTGAGAAGGGGTGGAAGGGAGGACGGAACCCAGAGGAGCCCAGGAAGGAGGGAGCTTGAGTCACCTGTGTTGGTGAGGGACCCAGGAAGGGGGACCAGAGGCCCAACGCGTGGGGAGTGTGGGCTGGGAGCCCCATGGTTGGACCCACAGAAGCCTCCTGCTTGGAAGGATGTCCCTTGGGGAGTCTGTCTGGCCTCTCAGTTTTGAAGAAGGCTGCTTTCCAGAGCCCCAGACCTTCCTCAAGGGGCTTCCAGGACCAGAGGTTGATGGTCAGATGGGGCCCACCTGCGTGTCAGGCCAGGGAGACCCAGAAAGATGGGGGGGACATCTGAGCAGAGCAGAGGTTGGGAGAAGCCTGGTGTCACCACCTGTCAGCTGGTGACCCAGCCAGCTCACCAAACCTCTCCTCACCGGGGAACTGGGATCTGGATGGTATCTACCTCGTCTGCTTACATGAGACGGTGCCAGGCACTCAGTCTGGCCCAGAGCACAAGCCACTGTCAGCAACACCAACTCTGTCATCCTTGTTGTTCTTAATGGTATAGGGTGACCTCAGAAAGGTGGGATGGGGAAAAAAAGACAAAACCAAACCAAACTTGACTCTTCCACCTGCATGGACAGTCTGGACATGGAAGCCCAGCTTTGAATGGCATCACAGTCCACCCAGCCTTGTCTTAGACATCTTCCCAGGGTGACCCCTTCCTATGGGTCGCTCAGGGCATCTGCACAGATATACCTAAACTCCTTGCCGACCATCAGGAGCCACCCCACGTGCCAGGTTCCTGTTGGGTGGGGCCTCTATCTGCCATTATCTGTGATGGTCAAGGGCGATACAGGAGTTGTGTCCTGGAGGAGCGGCCCGCAAGGGAAAACCAAGGGAGCAAGCCCCAAAGTGGACATCACTCTCAGGGCCAGGCTCAGAGTGGGAGCCTCGCCTGGAGTCTATTGAGAAAGGATTGAGGTGGGGTGGGAGATCTAAGAGGCCACGTGTGAGAAGGTTCAAGGGCCACTGGCAGGGGAGAAACTCCAGAGAGTGGTGCCTGCCAGCCTTCAGGTCCTTCTGCTGCTGGTTTGGTGAATGAGGGGAGAGTGCAGACTGGAGCACCTTCACCAGGCTTGTGGGAATATTTGTTTGGTTCTCTGGAGGGAAGTGGGGGATGCTTATGGGTTGGGCAGGGGCCTGTGTGTCCCTCCCATGACTCCCTCTATGCAGAGTGTTCGCTGTCCGTAAACAGAGAGAAAAAGTATCAGTAAGTGAAGGTCTCCTGCTGACTTTGAGCATGTATTCTTTATTCACATCACATACATCACACAGGATCCTTCCGGATCTGTTAGTTCCTCCAGATCTTTGGGAACCTCTGGTGGATCATCATTTGTCAGTGAGTCTGGCCACATTCTGTCTCCCTGAAATCACAGCCATCCTGCAAGATGCTTCTTGGGCTCTTTGGACCTGGTGTTGACAGTGATGAAAAGGCACCAGGGAAGTTTAATGAAGATGTTTTTAGTTCTTAAAAAATAAATACAACAGTGATAGCTAACATCTGTGGAGGGTGTGTGAAGAACTAAGCATTTTGTGTGCATTGATGTTGCTGTTGTTTAGTTGCTGAGTCGTGTACGACTCTTTTGCGACCTCATGGACTGTTGCTCCCTAGGCTCCTCTGTCCATGGAATTCTCCAGGCAAGAATACTGGAGTGGGTAGCCATTTCCTTCTCCAGGGGAATTTTCCCCATCCAGGGATTGAACCCGGGTCTCCTGCATTGCAGGCGAATTCTTTCCCAACTGAGAAACTGGGGAAGCATTGGTCCCCAAAGATGTTCTCCGTCTCCTGGAATCTGTGAATATGCTAGTTTCATGGTGTGCAGTAAGGGGTTAATCTTGCCCAGAGAGAGGTTCCAGAGAGGTCAGCTCTGAGCCCTTGAAAGGTCCTGCCCGGTCAGTGTTTTATTTACCTGGGCTCCTTGGCCAGCCAGGTAGTCCTTGCTAATGATGTGATTTGGTGGTGGGGGGCAGGGCTTGGAGAGCTTGGACCATGTGGTATCCGCTTGACTTTTGGAGGGGTTTCAGACTAAAGTCAACCATGTGTCTTCATGACTGAAACCCACTGAAGACTCTGGGCACCAAAGCACTGGGGAGCATCCCTGGTTGGGAATATTTCATCCGTGTTTTTGCACATTGTTGCCAGGAGAATCAGGAGCTGGTCACACGACTCCCCTCAAAGAGTACACCTGGAAACTTATGCCTGGTCTCCGTGGGCGCTGCCCTGGGTACCTCTTCCCACCGCTGATTTTAATCTGTGTCCTTTCTCTGCAATAAACCATAAGTATGAGAATAATAGAGTTTTTCCCCTGCATTCTATGAGTCTTTCTAGTGAATTATCAAAACTGAAGAAGGTCTTGAGGGTTTCCAAACTTTGGACATGGCAAAAGAGACTTTGCAGTTATAATTAAAGTGAGAAATCTTAAAATAGGGAGATTATTTGGGATGCTTGGCAAGGGGTGGGGAGGTCTAATCTCATGAACCTTTAAAAGTGGAGACGTTTTTGCAGCTGAAGTCAGAAGAGGAAGCAGAGAGATTTGGAGTGTGGTGGTCCCTCCACCTGCCCTTGGTAGTAGGAGCCCATGGAAGGCATGAGACAGAATGTCAGCATCTTTTGGGAGCAAAGACTGGCCCCAGCTGACAGCCAGCAAGCAAGGGGGAACCTGGGTCCTACAACTTCACAGAACTGAACTTGGCAATTACCCGAATGACCTTGGAGACAGAATCTTCTCAGCACTTGCTGATTACAGCCCAGCCTGGCCGACACCTTGATTTTGCCCTTGTAAAACCTAGAGCCGAGAGACCAGCAGACCAACTGGACTTCTACCCTGTGAGCTAATTAATTTGTGTTGTTGTAAGCGGCTAAATTTGTGGCAATTGGTTACAGCTGCACCAGGAAATTGATGCATTCACCCTTCGTGTGTTCTTTCCATTTCTGTTTTCCAGACCAAATTGCCTGATCTCTGGCCCGCTTGCAGCAGTGTGTCCCATCCTGGGTGTCTCCAGGGTCCGTTGTTCTCATCCCTGGCTCCAAGGTTGAGGCCTGAGTGCTAAAGTTCAAAAGTGCTTCTGAAATTTTCAGTATGAAACGGGGTCTTGGAATCTTGGAGGATGAGGCAGGGAAGATGTGTTTGGCTCAACAAAAGCTATTTTGAATTTCAACACAAAGATTCCAAATCTAGAAACCTTCTCCAGCACACAGACTGCATGGAAAATTAAAGTTGCTTAAATATAATTATCTAGCTTTATGCTGAGTTACAGAAACCAGACACAAAAGAGTCCTTTCTCTGTGATTCCACTTCGGTAACATTCTAGAATAGGCAAAACTAATCTATGTGACAGAAATCAGAATAGTGTTAGTCTTTGGGGTGTGAGTAGGAGCGTAGGGGTTGACTGAGGAAGGACAGGAGGGAACTTTCTGGGGTGACAGAAGTGTTCTAAATTTTGATAGGAGTGTGGGATGCATTGGGATACATATTTTTCAAAAATCCTCCGATTGTGTACTTCAGATATGATCATTTCAATGTATGTAAATTATACTTTGATTGGAGATTAGAAATAAAATTAGAATAATTGCTTAGAAAAATAATTGAGTAATGCAAATAAGCCTTTATCATTTGAAGGAAAGGAACTACAGCCTTGAAGATAAAAAGGACTTCTTTCTAGAACTTTGTGCATGTGACCCCTACCCCATTTTTAAATTTTATTTTAAAAGGCCTTAAAAATTGTGTTGGTCTCCTTTGCTGCATGGACTTCAAACTACATGTGTGTGTTAGTAGCTCAACCATGTCCAACTCTTTGCAACCCCATGAACTGTAGCCCACCAGGCTCCTCTGTCCATGGGATTCTCCAGGCAAGAATACTGGAGTGGGTTGCCATTTCCTCCTCCAGGAGATCTTCCCGACCCAGGGATCGAATCCAGGTCTCCTGCATTTCAGGGATATTCTTCTCTGTCTGAGCCACTGGGGAAGCTGCATGGAATGCAATAAATCTCATTTTAGTTTACTTATTTTAAAACATTTATTTTTGGTGGTGCTGGGTCTTCATTGCTTTTCATGTGTTTTCTCTCATTGCGGTGCGAGGGCTTCTCATTGAGGTGGCTTCTCTCGTTGCTGAGCATGGACCCTAGGTGATGTTGTGGTGTGTGGGCTCAGTCAGCCAGCAACACGTGGGATCCTCCCAGACCAGGAATAGAACCAGTGTCCCTTGCATTGCTAGGCAGATTCTTAACCACTGAACCACCAACAGAGCCCTAAATCTCATTTTAGATTTTATCAATCTAAAACACCCTTCAACAAGCAAACTTGGCTCTGAAGTTCAGTGGTGTTGGGCAGACACTGGTCTATTTCTGCTGTTCTCCATCCACATGGGTTCTAATTGTATAGGAAGGTCATCAGTGTGTGACAGGCTGGGAAAGGACGGGGATTCTGGTGTTGGGTTTAGTCTGCCCGAAGTAGGGAATGGAGCACAGGGCCTGGAGGTGCCCGTCAGATGGGCTCCAGGCCCATCCTCAGCCCCACCTGCATTTGTATCCAGGAGAAGCTGTGAGTGTCTTAACTGAGTGTGCTGAGAAAACATTCCCTTGGGCACTGAGGTGTGACTGTTCTATTCTACATCCCCTAGACTTGGTCTGGCCTTGAGATTTGCTTTGGCCAACAGAATGTGGCAGAGGTGGCACGTGAAGGGTGCTGTGTGCTCAGTCACGTCTGACTCTTTGTGACCCCACAGACCGCAGCCTGCCAGGCTCCTCTGTCCGTGGAATCTCCCACGGACAAGAATACTGGAGCACATTGCAATTTCCTACTCCAGGGGAATCTTCCTGCCCCAGAGATTGAACTTGTGTCTCCTGCATCGGCAGGTAGGTTCTTTACTGCTGCACTGTCTGGGAAGCCCCATGGCATGTGATGAGTTTTGGCAAACCATGCACTTTGAGGGGACCATGCTTCAAAAGACTGTCCTCAATTCAGATACCAGCTACAAGTACTGGGTGCTAGGATCACACTCACTTCACACCAGCTGGTTGTGAATTTGGGGTTCCCCACAACCACCTTCAGGTTGGACAACTCACTTGGAAAGACTCACAGAGCTCAAGAAGGTGCTGTATTTACTATTACAGTAGTATTTCAGCGGGTGGATGCAAATTAGAACCAACCAAAGGGCAAGGTGAAGGGCAGACCGGGGTTCAAACACGAAGCTTCCCATCATCCTCCCCATGGACAGTGTTACCATCTCCCAGTTACAATATGTGACAGTACTCGAATCTTGCCAACCAGGGAAGCTCACGCCACCACAGTGTCCAGAGTTTTTACTGGGGTTCAATCACATACTGCTACACGGCTGATCTTCCGTTTTGTTTCTTTAGAAGTTGCAACTGATGTGGCATATCCCAAGACCCCTTCATAAATCACATTGTTTTAAATTCTAGGGAATTTGCCATCAGGCAAAACATGGCAGCAGCCTATACATCATCTTCCAGTAGCTGAGGGCAGAGGCCACACCTCCCTTTGGTTAATATTAATCCTTCACTCAGACATCATATAATTTCCAAGCCTAGACCTTAAGAGACCTTGCGGCTTCCACTGGTGCCCTCTTGGAAAACCCCTTGCTGTTGTTCGTTGTTCAGCTGCTGACTTTGTGACCCCGTGGCCTGCAGCACACCAGGCTTCCATGTCCTTCACTATCTGCTGGAGTTTGCTCAAACAAGTCCATTGAGTCAGTGGACATGAAAATCCCTGAACCTTGTGAGAAAGCCCAGACTAGTCTCCTTGAGGGTGGGATGCCCCAAGGAGGGAGATGTCACCTGACAGCCAGGGCCGACCTCTCAACAAGAGTACATGAAGGCCAGCAGGCTGTCCAGCCTCAGAGTCATCAGATGATTGCAGCCATGTAAGTAGAACTAGGCTAGGTTGCCAGATAAAATACAGGATTCCATTATATTTGGGTTTTATATAAACAGTGAATGCTTTGTGTAGCATAAATGGTTGCTTGAGACATATTCTGAAAAATTATTTGTGGCTTCTTTGAAATTAACATTTAACAGTGCATCATGTATTTTTATTTGCCAGATCTGACCATCCTACCATGAGGGAGATTGTAAAATATCTGTCCAGTGGCGCCCAGCCTGAATTGTTGACTCAGGGAGTTATGAGCAAATAAGAGTCTTGTTTTAAGCCCCTAAGTTTTGGGGTGCTTTGTTTCACAGCAGTAGATAATAGATGTGACATCCCCAGTAGTGAATCTGAAACAGGGCTCTCAAATTTCTCTGGGCATTAGAACCACCCAGAGAGGCTGTCAGCAAGAAGTTTGGGTGGGTGGCGGGGAACCTAATAGCATTTCCGGTTTAACCTATATAGAATGTTTTTAATGTAAAAGCAAGGGTTTTTCATTTTGTAAAATTGTAGACATCTTTACTTGGAAAATTTGTTTCCTTAGGACATTACATTAGATACTGTTAAGGTCATCTTCTGTTGAGCAGTGATTAAACCATAGTAGTTATACAAGCTAATAACAAATAGTTTTAAAAATGCACTTTGCTGAGGCCCACCCCCAGAGTTTCTGATTCAGTGGTTCTGGGTTGGAGTCCGATAATCTTTATTTCTGATAAGTTCTCTGATGAAACTGATGTCGCTGGTCTAGGGTCCATACTTTGAGAAGCAGGGGTCAATTTGACTCAAGGCTCAGTGGTAAAGAATCCACCTGCCAATCCGGGAGATGCAGGTTCGGTCCCTAGGAAAGGGAAGATTCCCTGGAAAAGGAAATGGCAACCCACTCCAGTATTCTTGCCTGGGAAATCCCGTGGATGGAGGAGCCTGGTGGGCTACAGTACATGGGACTGCAAAAGAGTCAGGCACAACTCAGAGACTAAACAATAACAATAATAGTTTCACGGCCAGTGATTGGTTCAGGAATGACCATGTGACGCCATTCTGACCAATGAGTGCTGAGAGAAAGTCTGCTGAAGAACTTCTAGGAAAGACCTTCACAGCGCTTTTCTTCCTTTGGATGATGTTCTCTGAATTCAACGTCTGGAGCTGGCTCAGCCATCTGGCAGCCCTGAAGGGAGCCAGCCTGGGGCCCTGGCCAACACCCTGGGGAAGGCAGAGCAGGGAGACAGAGAAGCTGGGTCCTTGTGTCCCTGCTGATCAGCTGACAGCGGCCTGCTCCCTGCCGCTCCCCAACAGCTCCTGCTCCGGAGACAGCAAACTTCTTACCAGTAAAACCAGATTGATTCAGGGTCTCTATCACCCCAGCTAAAAGTGTGTGTGTGTTAGCCACTCAGTCATGTCTGACTCTTTGCAACCCCATGGACTGTAGCCCGCCGGGCTCCTCTGTCCATGGGATTTTCCAGGCAAGAATACTGGAGTGGGTTGCCATTCCCCTCTCCAGGGGATCTTCCCAACCAAGGAATCGAACTCAGGTCTCCAGCATTGCAGGCAGATTCTTTACTCTCTGAGCCACCAGGGAAGTCACTAGCTAAAAGTACCTAAACCAATTTACCAATAGGCGATTGCCAAATGCCATGACAGATGCTAGAATGGGAATAGACTCAGAACCTACCTAACGCAGCTCCCTTAGGGGCTTTTTGAAGCTTTTCATGGTGATGCTGGGGTGCAGATGCTGGGATGTGAGGTTGGGAGAGGACACTAACCTTTCTCCTTGTGCCCAAGTTTCAAGGTTAGGGCATCAAGGTAAAGGGACCGTTTGACAGCCGATGTCAGGATTGCCACGTGCGTCATTGATACTCAACTCTATTTGGGGGGAGGAGAGCTGGTGAGGGGAACTCTGCAAGCTCTTCTCAGCTTCCCTGGAGTGGGGTGGAGGTAGTGGGGCTGCTTCCTAAAAAATTTCATGTGGGGAGGCTACTTTACAGTCTTCAAGGAGAATTAAAAGGGATTTACGCTCCTGGGTTTGGCTAAAGGAGACAAATAAGCCCTCGGTTATTGGATTAGCATCACAGAGGCCGCGACTGATTCAACTTTCCTTTTGGGTGCTTCGTGAGCAGGACAGTAGAATCTCAGAAATCCTTGGGAAAAAAAAAAAAAAAAGAAGTCCTTGGCCACTGTCCAAACCCTGCCTTGGGGCTGCTAAAGCCTTTTGCCTCTTTGGGGCATGGTCTAAAAATAAAAAATAAAGTCCAAAGTCCTCAGCACAAACCATTTAGATGCCACATTGTGACTGATGTCCTTTTTCTGGCAAATAGAGTTCCCATAACAAAGCAAAGGAAGAAGGGAGAACCGGATATGGAGCTAGAGCCTACAAGCCAACTTGAGGCTCAGTCCTTTAAGGTCAGAGCTTCCTCAGCAGGGCTCTGGGAAGTGGGCAAAACAGAAAGTCATCTGTGACCATAAAGGTAATTTGTGTGAAAGCCAGACTTGGAAGGAGTCATTGGTATGACTTCTTTAAAAAAAAGAAAATGGAGTTAAGGTTTTCCTGGTTGTCCAGTGGTTAAGAATCCGCCTGCAGTGTACATAGGTTCGATCCCTGGTCCAGGAGGATCCCACATGCTGCAGAGCAACTAAGCCCGTGTGCCTAAACTAGAGAGTCTGTACTCTGCAAAGAAAGATCTCGAATGACACCACAAAGATCTCGTGTGCCAAAACTAAGACTTGATGCAGCCAAATAAATAAATATCAACAAAGAAAATATTAGGAGGATTAAATGAGCTAATGCGTCTTAAAGACTTACAACAGAGCTTGTTGCATTTGTAGTACGTGCTATATAGGTATTTGCTGTAATTGTGACTTCTGCTTATAATCAGATACTTTTTTAAAGAAAACTACTTCCTTCTTTCTTTCCTCAGGATTGGCGCATGTGCTGTGAAAGGGTTGTGGGTGGGGAGGGTCTAGTGGGGATGGCAGGGGCTGGCTCCATGGATGTGACGAGAAAGACAGCTTCTCATCCCTGGCGGTTGTCCCTGGTGGAGCCCGAGGGCAAGAATCCACCCCGGCCACAGAGATCCTCATCTGATCTAGAAATTCTGCGAAGAGGCTTTCAACGTGTTGTCAACAGATTGTTGCTAGGAAAGGTATAGCATAGCATCTGACCTGAGCCAAGGTGACACCTGAGGATGGGGTTAGTCCCAGGGGAGGTGCCGTTTTCAGGTATTCAGGGAGCTCTGCCCATGAAAAGCACCCCGATACAGGGTTCCTCCCCTACCACCTAGGGCCCTGGGGAGGAGTAGGAGAGTCAGCGGGGGACAGGAAGGCGGTGCTTGTACCCCCTGCCTCCCACCCCCGTTCAGGTACCAGGAAGGCACCTGGATGCCAGGCGTCCAGACGCTGTGCCGCTGTGGCTTTGCCACAAGGGGGAGCGTCAAGCACCACAAGGAGCTTCCATGCGCCGCCTGTAAAAGAAAAAGCAAAACCGTTAGCATCTTCTCATGGCGAGGGGCTTTAGACGCAGTGGGTCATTCCTAAGCCAGGTGGTGCAGACAAGGCAAATGAGGAGCTGAGGGGCGTTTGGAGTAATTTCCCTGCCTGGCCTGCGGGCAGGGCCTGAAGGTGGAAGCGTGGCCTTCTGCAAAGATACTCAGTCTCCCTGAGAGAGGCTGATCTGGGCAGGTGCAGGAGGCTGGGAGGCAGGAGGCAGAGATGTGGGCGTCCAAAGGGGTCCCAGAGGGTCGGGGGGGTGGGGGTCAGAGCCCACCGCTCCTGGGCAAACAGTCTGGCTGCTGCAGCTTCTGGGGTTAACAGAGAACTTGGGCCCCAAAGGTCTGCTGAGAGCTGAGGCCTGTCTGCTGGGGTCTCCAGAGCCTTCTGCCATGCAGCGGCTAAATATCACAGTACTGACAGATGCCTGGGCCTGTGGGTATCGTGGGTGCTCTGATTGCCCACAGGATGCCAGCTGGTATCCAGGGTGGAATGTTTCTGCCAGGGCTTTCCGAGGTGAAACTCAATCTCACCCCTGCTATTAGGTCCCAGGCCTCCGGCCCAGAGCTTGTAAACACACATGCACACGCATACACACTCCTGCACACACATATACACACACATGGGCTTCCCAGGTGGCACTAGTGGTAAAGAACGCCCCTGCCAATGCAGGAGATGTTAAGAGACGTGGGTTCGATCCCGGGGTGGGGAAGATCCCCTGGAGGAGGGCATGGCAACCCACTCCCGTATTCTTGCCTGGGGAATCCCGAGCGCAGAGGGTTACAGTCCACAGGGTCTCAAAGAGTCGGACACGACCGAAGTGGCTTAGCACGAGCACACACAGACACACCTCTACCGCCTGGAGATGATGTGATGAGACAGGCCAAGACGAACAGAAAAATGTAGAGGCTGATAGAAGCCAAACCTCCAGGCTGCTGGCTACCTATAAACAGCTCCCCTGAGTCGTGACTGAGGCAGAAACCCAGTGATTTGCTTGCTGACATCCCATGGACGTGCCACTAATGTCATTTGCTTCTAAGTGGGGCCGGCTGTGCTTTTCTGGTGATTCAGCACCGGTGCGGGGAGCGGGGAGCTGGGCAGGGAAGGGGCCGACCTG